>NC_134646.1:75893315-76493315 GCF_030463565.1 Pelecanus crispus
AAATAAATGTCAACAGACAAGGATTTATGCTGCATAATAATATTACAGCTGTAGTATAACCGGATTTATTTTAAAGCTATTTTGAGGTTGCTTTGATCTGTAAAGCAGCAACGTATGCCTCTATATGTCGCAAACAGCCTTTGCGAAACTACTTTGAGCTTAACAGTCCGCCAACATTTTGCTTGTAGCATTCTGTTTGCAGAAGCAGCACAAAGCGTGACTCTTACCTCTTCGATCTGTTTAATAAAAAATAATGACAGGGAAGAAAAGTGTGAGGAATCTGCTGTCCTGATTTCAGGGATGGGCTTGGGGTTTGGGGTTTTTTGCCTGCTTTGAAACCGTCAGGGTACATTCATCAGTGACTACGTCTTCTGCTAGCTGCTTCTCTGCCTCTTGCAGAAATTTCTTGCCACCAGGTACAATGAAAAGCGTCATTAAAAAAAGCTACGAGGTAAAGAAACCTGAGGTGTATATGTTCCTACTTTCGACACATACTTTTAATAAGCCACTATAAAGCACTTTCTGCATGTACAGAATAAGGCATAAGTAAGCACTTTTTCTTAGATGAATTCACGTCTTGCACCTTTTTAATATTTTACTATGGTCATAAGTTACAAATACGGTGTATGAAAAAAAAATCTGTTTATTGATATAATCAGCACGTCTTTAAAAAACAAACAAACTAATGTCAAAACACATTTTAAAAATCCGATTCATCATTTAGCCCTGCCAGTTCCTTAACTTCAAGAAATGAATATTTAGTAGAATCAGAAGTATAATAATCTCATATGTTACTCCAGAGAAAAGGCATGTGGAGAGTGGCAGGCGTGTTAAGTTTCGCGTTGGATTACAATCTACTCTGATATGACTGTAGTGAGTCAGGATTTTACTCCAGTAACACTGGGAGAGCTGGAGAGCTGGATATGGCGGGGGAAACGGTCTGCCCGCTTTCTTCCAGGGGCAGCCAGGCTCTGAACGCTATCAAATCAAGTGTTTGCGCTCCGAGGAAGAAACCTCGCCCCAAGTCACCTCCTCTGCGCACGAAAAGGCTGAAGTCCACCCCAGCCGCTCCCCCCGCGGCCGGCGGGTCCCGCCCGGGGCACCGGCACCCCCAGCCCCGCCGCTCCCCAGTCCTTCTTACACTGCCCGGGGACCAGGCGTTAGGAGTTTTCGCCCCAAATTCGGGTGTTTGACGGATATGCAAAGAAAACAGCTGGCGAAGATCTCCTGGACTGAGACGAGGGATTTCAGAGCAGTTGGGAAAAATAAAAAAAAAAACAAAACCAAAACCCAACAGCTCCAGAAACGGGGCTCAAGTCGAAACGAGCATCCCGACAAGTGAGCACTTTTCTCAGGAACCCGGAACACATACATATATATTTAATTCTCGAGTGATTTTGAGATTTTCAGCGTCCTGACTTCAGCTGTGCAGGCTGATGCCCAGAGCCGTGTTTCAGGCCAAAGCAAAAAAAAAAAAAAAAAAAAAAAAAAAAAAAAAAGCGGTGGAGAGGTTATAATCCGCCCCTGACCCTTCTTCTCAGGTTCGCATCAAAGATGAAGCTCCGCCGCAGCTTGCTGATCGATTTCATAACAAGAAACCGTGAGATTGCTCCAAAGATATTGCAAAGCGTAGGAAATAGTAAAAATTAGATCGCTCTTCCTTCACTGGGGACTGGTCCGCGTGCACGTACCCCAACAGATCCAGGACCCGGCTTTCCCTGCGGGGCCACCGAGTGCTCCGAGCTGGTCGGTTCAATTGCATCTGATTAAACCCCAAAACGTACGATCAAAGCCTGACCTTCCACCAAGGCTGAGTTTTATAAGGTCATTTCCCCCTTAATATTCGGAAAAAGGAATTCAAACCTTTGGAAACAATGATGAATCCGATATTCATTTTGGCAGTGGGTAGAGCAGGGGAAACGAAAGAGTTATTAAAGGAAAAAAGTAGCTTGGCATGCATAATATTTCATATAATATCACATTACAGGTTAGCCTGCATAACTAGCCATACTCCCCAGTCTGTCGCCATCTGATTATTTTTTCTTTACTTCCTTTCTAATTGCCAGTGCGAACTATTAATCGATTACACAAACCGATCCCGTAGGAGACGGACAAGCCGAGGTACGTTTTCCTCAGCCTCCTCAGGAGACCCAAATAAGTGGCAAACCCATTGGTAAAACACAGTATGTTGATTTTTTTTATATATATATTTATCCGTGTATTTTAGCCGATAGTTTGTCAGGGAAAAAAAAAAAACAAAAAAACCAAACGAAAACAGAGAAACCAAATCCAAGCAGCTCGGACTTCAGCGGGGCGAATTAATTCCAACAATTTGCCTTCAAGTTGTTTCAAATCAAAAAGACAGCATCGAGAAGGACCAGGGGGCATCAGCACATGCTTGGGTATCGATCGTATGAAAATGAGAGTAACAAGGGGGGGGGGGGGGGGGCGCGAATCTGTGCGAATTAAGTGGCTAAAACAAAGGGCCCTGGAGAAGCTGCTGGAGGCGGGGATCCGCGGCCCCCCCGGCTCTGCACGGGGAGCAGCCGGGGCAGCGGGGAAAAGGGAAGGTTCCCGGCAGGAGCGCTGGCCCGGGGCAGCGGAGGACCCGGGGAAGGTCCCTTGGCCGCGGCGGGGGCCCCGAGGCTTCGCGGTCCGTGGGGCGGGGGCGGCGGGGCCGGAAGAGCCCCGGGCCCCGGCGGTTCCGTACATTCGTCTCACGCTCGGCAGCTCGGGGGGGGGGGGGGGGGTGTGTGTCTGGGGGGCTGCTGCTCCCCGGAAAACGCCGGTCTGGGTCAGCCCGGGGCCGAGGCGGCGGCGGGGGCTTTCCCGCTGCCACGGGGCTGCATTTTCTTTGGATGCGCGGCGAGGGGAGCCCCGCCGGCCCGCTCCCGGCTCATGGCTGGGGCCCTCGCAGTCCTTTCGGTTCCCTCCGGCTACTGCGCGTCGCTCCGAGTTAACCCCGAAAGTAAGTTTATTGCACGTTTAAAAAAAAAAAAAAAAAAAAAAGAGTCAAAAAGCAGAAAATCGAGAAACGTGTAAGTTGGAAATAAAAAGTCCGGGGAGGGAGGGGGGTGGAGCTGGAAGCCGGGGAAGGGGCGAGGGGGCCGCGGTCCCGGCACAGGTGGGCGCTCAGACGAGTCCTGTCATCTGCGACCGCAGGAACGGGAGGGAGGCGGCGGGGAAGGTGCCCAGGGGGTAGCTGACGCCGCTGGAGAAGCCTACCAAGGGGGGCGACATGTGGGGCAGCGTGAAGCCCAAGGCGCTCGCCGGCGAGTTCTCGTGGTACAAAATGGGGACCCGCACTATCCTTTGGGCCGCGTGGGAGAGGTTGGCCGCCTCCAGGTCGGCGGCCAGCTGCCGCTTCCACTTGTTGCGGCGGTTCTGGAACCAGATCTTCACCTGCGTCTCGGTGAGGTGCAGCGAGGCGGCCAGCCCGGCCCGCTCCGAGCTGCTCAGGTAGCGCTTCACGTCGAAGGTGGACTCCAGCTGGAAGACCTGGCTGCGGCTGAACACCGTGCGCGTCTTCTTCTTGCGGCCGGCGGCGCGCTGCTCCGGCTCTCCCGGCTCCTCGCCGCGCTCCTCCTCCTCCTCCCGGCCGCCGGGCCCCGGCCGCCCGCCCGCCGGGCCCCGCTCCGCCGCCCGCCCGCCGCCCGCCCGCTCCGCCGGCTCCTCGGGGGGCTCGGGCGAGTCCCGGTCGCTGGCTGCGGAGAGAGGCAGAGGGCTGGGAAGCGGGGCCGCTGCGGGGAGCGGCGGGGAGGAGGGCATCGCCCGGCCGCCCGCTGCGGCAGGGGCAGCGCCGGCCGCTCGCCCCGCTCGCCCCGCTCGCCCCGCTCGCCGGGGGAGGAAGCCAGGCGGCTGCGGGGAGAGCAAGGCCGGGGCGGCGGGGCCGGCCGAGGGGCGAGGGGCCCGGGCACAGGCTCCTGCCGCTGCCCCGGCGCCTGCGATCGGCTCCCAAATAGCGGGGAGCGCACACTCGCGCGCACGCATACTTACAGACAGACATTAGATTTCACGTATGTGCATACACGCTCATCTGTGTGCACATGCGCATGTGTGTACACATCTAAGTGTACCCACGTACCTTACGCACACCTGTATATGTATATAACATAAATATACTTTCAGATAGATGTTTAGTACACATACAAGTGTACGTGTGTATGTACACACACGTATATATGCATAGAAGCATACATGTTTTTTCATATGAGTGCACACATATGAATACGTGTTTACCTATATTTATACACACACGTATGTGTACATACATACATATGTACACACCCGTACATGTATACGCACACACTTACACACATAGGTACACATATATACTTACAAGTACATACGTAAGTATATTGGTGTGTGTAAGGGGGTAAGTATAGTAGCGCGTGTCTGCATATAAAGGGAGGTAAGAAGGAAATATTTTCGCTTCACGTTATTCTGAACTCGATTAACCGAAAGGATCGGCTACCCTAATACCGGGACATTGCCTCCCAGCATATCTCCGCGGAGCTTCCAACACCGTGCTTTCCATTTGCAATTTTAAACGGGAAAAAAAAAATTTCCTACTCTTTCTGGAACAGAGGGAAAAAAGAAAAGAAAAAAAGCGAGAAAAACAAGGAGGTTGTTTTGGGAGTCGTTTTCTGTCTCTAGATGTATTTTTGAGAGAAATTAAAAATATTAATAAATCCATCACTGTAAAAACAAACTCTTTGGATTATAAATCACGCCTCTTCCTTACTGAGCAATCGTGCGAACTCTACAGGCTCGTATAGAATCAAAGGGATGCGCCGAGGGACAATATTTTTTCTATCAGGATAAAAATAACCACTGATCGCAGCCCATAAACTTTTTCAGATGTTAATTTCTGCCCCTGAACCCAGGCTTTTCCTCCGGCGCCCTTTGCAGCGGGATCCCCGCCTGCCAGGCCGCTGCGGAGCCGCGCTGCGGGGGGCTCTGCGGGAGGGGGCGGCCGGGGCGCAGGGGCCCGGGCCCGGCTGCTCCCCCGGCTTCCCAAACTCTCCGCTGCGCTGCTAGGGACGGTGCTCCCAGCTTTCCGGCTTGCTGGGGAGTCAAAAAAAGCCAGACTTCCCTCTTAAAAACAACAAAAAAAAAAAAAAGAAAAAGAAAAAAAGAGAGAGAGAGAAGAAAGAAAAAGGGATGGGGGGGGGGGGGGCAGAGAAGGGAAAGAAAAAAAATCCCCGAGCAAGCAAACAACCCCTGTTTACGTTTTGGGCGGCGGGGCGGAGGCTCCAGGTGCCTGACACACCGTGGGCATTTCCGGAGATTTGCCCTAGGCGGCCGAAAACGGGGAGGCAGGGCGAGGGCTGCGGCGGGCACCCCGCGCATCCCCCCTCCGCGCCTGCCCCCGGGGGGAGCAGAGGACCCCCCCCACCGCCCCCCCCCAGCCCCAGCCCCAGCCGGGCCCGGCGATTAGGGTAGGGAAAGGCGACTTACTGTCGGGGCTGGCGCAGCCCAGGAAGGCGGCGTGCGCTCGGCGGTACCAGCCGACGGCGGCGTCGCGGAGGGGGCAGCCCGGGGCGCCGAGGCGCAGCGGGGAGCGCGGCCCGCAGCGCGGACCCCCGCGCCCGCCGCCGCCCGCCGCCGCCCGCCGCGCCCCGCCGCCCGCCGTGCCCTCGCTGCCCAGCAGGTCCTCGATGAAGAAGGACGAGACGCGGGCGGAGGTGGAGCCGGCGTTTTCCGTGGCTTCGTCCGGCATCGTCGGAGAGAGCTGCGGGGGGGGGGAGGGGGGGGCGGTCCCGGCTCCGGCGGCGGCTGGCTCCTCGGCTCCCCGCTGCCCCGCGGCCGCCTCCTGCCTCTGCCTAGCCCCGTGGATGCTCTCCTGGTATAACAAGGGTTTTTTTCCGGAGTAATCATTTCAGATCGCGGTTTGCCATCATTTCCTGCGAGCTAGGAGGGGAGGGGGGAGGGGGAGGAGGGGAAGGGAACGGGGAAGGGAAAAAAAAAAAAAGCAACCCGACAACCCATCGGAGGCGCCAGATTCTGCGCGAAAACGATAATAACGAAATAAAAATGTCATGCGAGTTAAACGCCGGACAGGAGCGGGGGAATCCTGCGATTGGAGGAGCGCCGCGGCAAATGGGATTTCCGCAGGGGAAGCGCCGGGCGCGGAGCGCGGCGGGGCCGGGCGCTGCCGGTGCCTGGGCGTGCGCGTCGGTGCGCGTCGGTGCGTGTCGGTGCGCGGCCGTGCGTGTCCGTGCGGTGCGGGTGCGCGTGTGCGTGCGCCGCCCCGGGGCTGCCACTCGCGAGCTCCCTATTTAGGTCAATTAGGGAGCAAATCCCGGCGCGGGGGGGAGCGGCAGCGCGGCCCCGCCACACGGGCCGCAGCCGGGGGGGCTTGGCCGCCCCGCGCCCCGGCCCTCCCATTGGCTGCAGCGGGCTCAGCGGGCAGCCCAGCCAGCCAATCCGCGCCGCGGGCATCGCAGTTATATTAATATCATTAATAATAATCAACACCCCCCCACACACACACACACACACACACACCCCCCCCGCCGAGAGCTTTCATGTCTGCGGCGGCGGCGATGGACGGAGGAGATGCGCCCTCCGCCGCCCGGAGAGCCCGCACCGGCGGGGGCCCGGCGGAGCGGTGAGGTCTTTCCCCGCCCGGAGCCCCCGGGCTGGGGCAGTTGAACCGGGGGGGGGGGCGGCGGAGGGACACCGGCCCCCGTGAGCAGGCGGTGTCCGCGGCCGCGGGGCTGTCCCGCCGGTGGGGGGGAGGGTGCCCCGCACGGGAGGGCGGGGGACCCTCGTTACAGGGCCTCCCGAGGCCCGCTTGGCGACATTTCACCTTTTCCTTTATATACACATATATATGCATATACATATATATGCATATTTTTAATATACATATATGCATATTATGCCTGTACAGCTTATTTAGAAAGGCAGCCAGCCCCCTGACCGACGCCCCCGTCTCCCGCCGCCCCGGGCGGGGAGGCACGGCGATGCGCTGCCCGCTCCAGCACCCAGCCCACGGCTCCCGGCCTTACCCCTCCGCAGCCCGACTTCTTTATTATTATTCCTATCATAATTCCACTTCATGGAAAGCCGTAAAGCCGCCCTCCGCCTGACCCCTTTTCCCGAGCCTTCTGCATCCGCCCGCCTCGGGACAGGGACCCCCAGCAACCCCCCAAAACTCGCCCGCGCTGCAAGGCGCCGGGGCAGGAGCGTTATCCTCCTCCTTTTTCCTCGGGACCATGCGAGCCAGGTTTGCAGAGGGACGGGTGGATCCAGAGCGCACCTCGGAGGCCCGTGGAGGTTTGGGTGAGTACACAGATGCCCTTGAGACGTTCACCTGCAGGTCAGCTCTCTCCTCCTGCCCTGCTCTGCCTCCTCTGTCGGGATATCCCTGCTTGTCCCCCTTTACGGTTCCCCTGGATAAGCACCCCTTTCCCAAGCCCCGCCTCCCCCTCCCGCTTTTGAACGGGGGCACAGGGGTGGCGGTGGGGATCTCTGAGGTCTTATTTGGGGTGGGGGGGGGGGGAAGTCCACTTCCAAAGACTCCAGGAAAAATGCAACCGACCAGAGCTCGGAAATGGACTCTGGAAAAGCAGGAATATAAAGGGACACGTTCGGCTTTCTGTCCTACCTGGGCAGAGCCCGAGAGCAGTCTGGTGAACCGTAAACCGGGCGCAAGTGAATTCGTCACTTGTTGCACGGGAGTGATGTTAACGAACATTGCTATTATGCTCTGCACATCTTGGTGTGTGTTGCTGATAGGAAATATGAGTTTGACCCACATGCCTTAAGCATCGATAAACCGTCAGCTGTTTGACTGGCAGAGTCAGAAAATATACGTGTGCTTTCCGGAATAAAGAGAAACACGTGGACTCGGATTACTTCTATACATTTCATACGCAACGTGCGAACGATATGCATGTATCCCGTACCTATATTTTATAAAGTGTCCTACCGTGTGGTCATGCAACTTAGGTAGTATTATTTGCTTTCCGCTTAGAAATAGTATAATAAAATCACTAAGACTAAATTTGCCTTTGCTTTTTTTTCTTTATCATAACTGGTGTGCAATAATGCTGAACTGTGTGCTTTTTTTTCTTTATCATAACTGGTGTGCAATAATGCTGAACTGTGCTTATGAAAAGCCATGTATACTCAGACATACTCCTGAACCACAAAATCAGGATGAGTATAATTCTTCAGCTGCAAATACAACACTTGTACATACACGTCCGTGTGTACGGGGTATTTTTTTAAGCTTGTAGTTATGTTTACGTACCTTTTACATTGCTATAGTGACATGACTACTAACGCTTTGTGCTTCACGCTCTTTGTGCTTATTACGATGAGGAGGAGGAGAAGGGCGTGCGTTTACGGGATGTCTCCCTGCAGCCACCCAGCCGGGCTCCGTGTAGGGAGCCGAAAAAGCAGTCGGTGAGGGTATTTTCGTAATTTAATGTCAGAAAGACATCCTGGGCCCCTGCCCTAACTCCTGTCGGCGTCACTTGCCCGGGGGTAACGCGGGGCGGGGGGTCTCTCCTGCCAAGGCCATTGCCGCCACCCCGGGCGAACCCCCCCGTCGGGCAAGGGCCGTGCGGCGGGGCTCAGGGTGGCGGCGAGGCCGGACCTCTCCTTCCCCCGCCGCCTTCTCTCCCACAGCCATCTCTTTATTTTTTGCGGGCAGCTGCGGGGCGAGGCTTTCCCCGGGCAGCAGGCTCCCGCCTGCCTCCGGCAGCCCGGAGTGGTTTCCCCGTGCTTGGCTTGGAGACCAGATTTCGACTACAGGTGGCGGTCCCTTTATTTTTGCCACCTCTGGCTCTGTTTCTCTCCCGGGTACCTGCTTTTCTCCGAGGTTTTGGAGACCTCCCGGTCGGGGGCAGCTCCGGGAGGAGCCCCCACCGTCACCATCTCCGACGGCTCCCGAGCCTTTGGCAGGGTTTGCCCGGGGTGGGTGCACAGCACGACCGGCTGCCACGCAGGGGGCAGGGAGGAGTGGGGATTTGGGGCCGAGCTCCGGAGGGAATCAGCAGACGGAGGGCTACTTCTGGGGCCGAAAACGTGCGTGTGAGTGTGGCGAGTGCCTCCAGCGAGCCACGGTGATGCCGGGCCGGCCGCTCCCGCCGCTGCCCTGACGCCTCCCGCACGGACTGGAGCGGGCCTGCCCGCAATGTGAATGCAATTACCCTGCTGGTGTTTGATGTCTCCCCTTGCTCTCCCCCCACCAGCACTGCCTCGATGCGTCGTAAAATAGAAATGCAATGAAAGACAGGCTTTAGCGCTCGTTACCTAACCTCTGCTCCTCTCTGCTTTTAAGGGCCCGCGGTCCGTTTGGAGCCCGGATCTTTGCGGGAGGCGTTTAACCTCCAGCGCTGCGGGCAGAGCTGGCTTTCTGGGAAGGGGAATCGTCTCTCCCTCCTGCGTGCTGAACAGATCGCTCAGTTCCTCTCACCCTCCTAACAGATCAGACGGCAGCGCTGCGGGTAAGGAAATTCTCGGCCAACATCTGCCTCTGGTTGATATATTGAGAGAGAGCGAGAGATGTATATACCTATAAATAAAAATAGTTTTTCAGCCAGGTTCGGTTTAGATATAAAAATAAAACAAATAAAGACCATATTCACATCTTCAGTAAGCTGTCGGGAGCCACTAAAACGCAAAAGCGGATACAATGATGTAAAAACAGCGTTTTTCGGGTCCAACGCTCCTTTAGAGGAGCAGAGGTGGTGGTGGGATGGTTTGGATACCTACTTAAAAAAAAAAAAAAAAAGATCAACCAGGAGATGGTTGCTCGGCCTCTAAACTCTGTGTAATTTCTTCCTCTCCCTCCTCCTCCCGGCGGGGAGCGCTGGGGAAGGGGGCCCGCTCGGCTCCCGGGAGAGCCGCCCAAACCTCTCCCGCCGCGGCACCCCCCGTCCCTGCGCGGGGCTCGCCCGGGCCCTGCTCCCGCTCCGCCGCCCTCAACCAGTGCCCGATGCGGAGCAGGACCCGGGGGAGGGGGGTCGCGTCCCGCTGGGCCTTGCTGGGACAAGCGGAGGGGGCGTTTGAGAGGGGGGGTCCCGGCCAGGATCCCTCCTCCCCCCCCGGGTGAGGGTCCTGTGCGCATCTCACGGGGGTAGCCCATTTTGGGAGGCCTTTCCAGCAGGGAACCCGCAAAGGACAAGGACACACGGCAGTGGGAATCCCTTTTTTCCTGCAGGTAGAAAACCCTAAATCCCTTCAAACGTGGGTTAAATAGCACTTAAGTGCAGCAACGCTTTGTGGAACTCCTTTCTGAATTTTCAGTAAATTTTAAGGGGTCCCCGAAGACGGGGAAACAGAGAAACTGGTAATTATGGTTTGGGGTTTTTTTTCCAGCAAATTATCTCTATAAACCCAACCCTACTGAATTTTTCATCACCAGCTATACTGGCAGAGAACTTTTCTCCTTTCAAGGGCGCTCCGCAACGTGTGCTGATTCCCATGAATGTATTTATTATTCACAGATAGTCACTAAGTGCTTTGGGTGGAAACTGCCAGCCTGTAGCGTGTCCTGACGGTCCATGATGCCTATTTACTGCTTGTTATAGATGTCATACAATTAGGTGCATGAATCGCGTCCTTTAAGTGCTGTTTCCTTGCTAAGTGAGGGGTATTTTAACCCATGATAAATTATCAAACTGGGGAATATCCCTGGGTACGTGAATATATTAACGAAGAAAACACTTTGAGAGTGACTTTGGGGAACATCTATTCCCACGAGTTAAAATTCCAGAGCCTTTTCAGCAATATTTATTAATTGTCTGACTGGAGATGGGGAGAGAGGGAGAAAATGGATCATCAGCAAATGACGTGATATCTTAGGAAAAGGTATTCCCTACTGAAAAGAGCTAACAATTATAATACAGTCCTGTTTCAAAGTGACTTTTCCAGAAAGGTCCTTGGTCTTGATTTCTTTACACAATTTTAACATGATGGTTTTTTGTATGTACAGCGAGAGAATGCATGGTTTTATTGGTACTGGTTAGGGTCAGCCACAGGAGAATTATGGAGGTCATGTGAAATAGGTGCCAATAAAGCTTTTATTATTGTTATACAGACAAAAGAGCATTATGGAAAGAGATCCTTACCAGACCTAACCATGGCTATTTTGTTCTGTTAACAATCAAGTTGGAAAATACAGAGACACAGTAAAAAAAAAGTGACTTTTCAGAGCTATTGAACATTAACCTATTATCCATAAGACTTTTGGAATTATTTTCCCTCAGAAAATGAAGGTCTCCTAAAATGAAACACTGTATACAACTCTTGATTTTGCCTAAAACTAGAGATTTAGGGGAAAAATATTCCACTGTGACAACAGAATATAACTGTTTAAATTTTGAAATAGCATTTAACATTTGATATTTGTATTATGCAATATAAGAAGATGAAACTATTTTTTAATTAACAAGGTAGACTTTATCTCTGGTTTGTATGTACCTACAGTTTGAATCTGAAGATTTTCTGCCAGAGTTTCAAGCTGAGGATTCTGAAGTAAAATTTCATTAAAATGCTGTTCTCTTTCCTTCATCCAATCTTGAACGATTTTAGTGGAGTATTAAACCTTTGTCAAGGACAATGTAATGAACTTCCCCATGCATTGATACATTGAATTCTTAGATCAAACTTCAAAAACAGTTGGAGCTTAGTGAATTGGGTAAAAACTCATACCTTCTTAAATCTGATTGACTCAAGAGTTTTAGATTAATTCCAGGACAGAGCCAAATTCAATCAAAGAAAGTATAAAGAACTCAAAGTACAAAACATCCTTTGTATTTTTACAGTTGGGTAAAAGGAAAATTGATGCATAGATCAAAGTTAGCCCCCAAATAACATTGACATTGGGGTAAAAATTATACTAGCTCATTTGACTACTCATAGTCAAATGATTCAAACTGTGTGTATTCTAAGGGAAAGATTTAAGAAAACTTGTAAAAATTACATGGAACTTTATTATATTAAAAAATCACCTATATTTGTGAGTTATAGTAATAAGAAGCAAGTGCGCTCTGCATAGATAGAAGACAGAAAGCACCTCCTTTCCACTGGCTTGTAATTCATTTATCATAAAGGAGGACAACATATCAAGCTCTAAAACTGCCATTAGATCAAGGACACTATTTTTCATTGTCATGTGAAAATTATACTTTTGCAAATTGTATTTGAGTGAAGCATATGGATTCTCCCCCCCCCCCCAAAAAAAAACCCCACCCTTCTATCACCAATTGTACATATACAAATGTAAAACCATGAATTTTTGAGTTGGTTCAGAAATAATCTTTATAGAAATCAATGAGTAGTTAGAGTTTATGCGCATCATTAAAATCTGGGGATGAACATAATTTTCAAATGGTTCTATAATGTATTATAAATGGTTTTGCAATGCTCCAGCATATGTGGAGATGTGTATCTGGAAATATATACAGTTACTTACATACGAATATGTTTATTATGGTATACAAAAATTACATTTTCACATAACATGAAAGTAGTGTTGAAATGCCTTATAAAAAGACTGGACCTAGTCAAAATTAATATTGTAATGGACTCAGATCCTAATGTAAATCCATGGAAACCCCAAATGCATTCACTTTCTTGTTCTGAATTATTTTGTTATCAAGTCTGATTAGTCCTAGAAAACCCTGAAGCAGTAGGAAGGCTCAGTCAAACACTGAGTGAACTTGGTGGTAAAGCTCTGTTTGCTTTCTCTCGGCAAGCAGCACTGAGATGTGCTATCTTCCCTGGGATCTCAGTGGAGCTTGACAGGAAACCCAGTCATATCAGCTCCTTCTCATAAGATTCCCCTTTGACTTCACAGACTCCTTGAGTTGTGTTAGGATGGTGCGAGCCAGTTCCCACAGTAATTCCTCATGAAACCTGAACACCGCGGCCTTCATTCTGCCCTTGCGAGGACATGAGAAGTCAACCTAGAAATTTACACAGGCCTCTGGCTATGAATAATAAAACCTACACTGCAGTTACGTGAAATTGGAGCAATAAGTGGATTTGCTGCAGGAAAATTTCCATATCACACTTTGTAAATCCATGTCTTACCCAAAGGAAGCTGAAGTCTTGATTTAAATGGAGACAGTACTGGAGAGATGGGCAAGGAGAGCTGAAGGTGCACCTTCGCTGTGCATCACAGGGGTATATCCTACTGGCTAATTAGGAAGAGGTACCCATGCCCTTTTTCTCTCCTTCTCTCATGCAAAATTCTCCTCCCACATCTGCTGGGGGGATTAATCAAACTAAGTGGAGACCTCTATGACTAACCTTTTCATCCTATGCTCCTCTTAAAGACAAAGCATATCTAGCCAACATTGTCCACTCACTCACGGGGTAACTGTCATATAAAAATATCAGATGAATCACTTCCCATGTCTCCTTCCAGCTGTCTGGTCTTGGGGAGGCTTTCTTGCCGCTTCATGACAATACATACCATGGTGCAGATGGGTGAAGGGCAGCCCTGCAGAGAAGATGCAGTTAACTGAATTTTATAAGGGGAGGGCACTCAGTGGGAGATGGGACTGCTGTCTTCAGTGAGCGCGCTGTAGCAGTGTGGCCTCTCCACTCCAGGTCACAGATGACTTGGTCTTCCTTTGTCCTGCTCAAATGTTTCATATGACTTGGCTTTCCTGGCTGAGGGTATATGGGCAAGATAAAAAGGATCATGCCACAGGCTTAGGCAAATGCCTGTCCATAGTCTTTACTGTAAACTTACTTCCTGGCACGTTTTGGCCTATCAGTCCCTTTCCAGACCATGATAGGGCATTTATAGCATAATAAAGTCCGTGGACTGCTCCTGGTACGTATCAGACCACCCTGTTTTGGAGCAGGAGAGCATGTAGTCTGTGGAGCCAAGCCGTGCCATGCCACTTGCTCTTAGGACTAGAGGTTGGGGCCAGCTTCCAAAAATCTTGTCATTCATCTGGCAAGGGATAGCAGTCTCCTCAGATAGTAGGAAGAAAAAGTGCCCTGTCATCCTGGTGTGCAGTTAATGTTAGTTTGGGTAGGTGATGTGTGTTTTGCAAAGGAGTACCTCTTGCCTACACGTCCTCCTCTCCTCAGCCAGCATCCTTGCAAGAGCCTGGCAAACACCATCCCTTTAGCAGTATTTATAGCTATATCTCTATCTGATGAGCCACTCTCTAAAAGTAGGCTAACTCAAAACATACCACATCGCTGCTTGGAAATGCAGATGTGAAGGGATATCTGGTTCTAATATACAGATCACCTTATGGTGTGGCAGGTTTCAGTTTCCACAATAGAGAGTGCATTTGTGCTAGGAGTGATTTAAGCCATTTGGGACCTTCAAAAGCTGAAACCCTTCATGAACCTTATTGGAAATGACTACACTTGGTGAAAAAAAAAAAGGAAGAGAAACTAGAGGGGTGATCCAAGATCACACACATCTGAAGAGTGGAAAGGAAGCCTTTTCCAAAATGTTGCTCTTTCTCACAGAAAAAAGCATAAGTTGAGTGTGAGACAAGTATCTCCATTCCTTTCTTGAGCTGTGAGGTCCTGCTAATGCTGATGGAACTGACATCTTTTTATGAAAAGCTACCAGGTTTAGTTCAAAACAGTCTGATTATTAAACATTAGCAGTATTGGCCATAATCTTTTCTATTGCATTTTCCTTTTTGCATTTCTCCTTTTGCTAAGGGAGGCAGTGAGAAGGACAACAAAGCAGGTTTTTCCTTTCAGATACACCTGGTGGATTTGAGCTCTGATAGTTCTCTTTCCCTCACTGCATGGAAATCCCTTAGGAAGAGCAAAATATCAGCACAAAGATCGGCTGTGTAGATTGGAAAGAAGAATTTTGCCCTTGGGTCCAAAAGCTGGAATGTTTTCTGCAGATCATAGACTCCATAAAACATATGTACTTAATAAATAAGCAAACAAGGCTTGTGCTTGAATGGGGCTGCCATGCAGTGAAGGAGAACAACATTTGGCAAGTTGGGGTCGGGGAGGTTGACACTTATGTCCCCTTTATCCCAGACCTACTTTTTTACAAATATCTACTTTTCTTCTTCACACCAACTCTGCTGTTGAGGTACACAAGAAGAACATTTCAGAAGCATATTCCAGGTGATCTGAAATGATGCTTCCTCACAGAGGTGACTGTCCCCATGCAGAAAATGGAGGGAATATGTATACCTTGTCAAACCAGATGAGCTAAGAAGGCTTTCCCTCATTCACATCTACCGTCTCACTGTCTGCACAGGTCAGCAGGGAAAACAACAGAGGAGAAGTAGCTGGAACCACGCCAGCACTCTGGGCTTTTGGCACCCCTCTGCAGCAGGAGCTCGAGGTCTTTTTGTATCCCTCCACTCCAGAGCTGTCAGCAGGTAACACACTCTGTCGTATATCTCAGAGCTGCTGAAACACTATGTGCTCTGTCTCCACCTTTTGCAGAGCTTGCCTGACCCTGCCTTGCTCCTTGCTTAGGGTGAGGTGGTTTCAATCCCCTCAGCAGCCCTGACGGGTCATCCAGGCTTGGTCAGGCCTAAGAAGCTGTCCTCTTACATTTAGCAAAAGAGAAACATGTCCACCATCTGCTTGCAATTGCTCTCTTAGATGCCGAGCATAGCCTTTGCTTTTGCATGTCTCTTGAAGGTTTGACAATCAGGATATGCAGGCTGAGTGAGATCTTATTGGTACTTTTTGGTTGCCAGACCAAAGGCCTGAACACCACGAGATCTTCACAGGATTCAGCTGTGATGGAGGACGCATGCATTAAACAAGGTGGCTGTCCACAGCAGCAAGCGCATGTTTCCAGTGCACCATGATCCCCACTTGGGGCAACAGCCAGCCAGAAGTCAGATGTCAAGTCTGATAGATTTATCTTCACTTTTTCTGTGTGGAGGGGCAAGAGGGGCACATGCAGAAGGTGACCCATCTCCCCTCTCCATGCACCCCTACTTGGCAGGGATGGATGCTACTGCAAGTGCTGCCAAAGATCACTGTAGAGGACAATGACATTAAAACAAACACCTAACTATCTGGTTGATGCTAGTTGAAATGAAGCTTACTTTTATTTCTTCATTTTTTGGCTGCTTCTAGCTTGCCTAGCTGGAATAATCCTTTCCCCTTCCTCCATTTGTGCCTTTTAATGTGAAGAACAGAAGCAGCAGACTAAGGACCTGACTCATCACGCCATCTTTTGCTTATCCTTAAAAATGTATGCATATAGCCTCAATAGCCTCAAAACTATGCCATACAAAGGTGCACGCCAAGTTTTGTGTGATTGTGACCAAATTATTACATGGCATAGTGAAGTCAAAGTCAAGTTCAGCTGAGGATAAAAACCACAGTGTTTGCTTAGATTTGTTGTTATTTTAGTCCACAGGGATAAAAAAACAATTGACTCATCTGGAACTCTTAATTTCCAGCATAATTTTAATTGTTTTATTAAGCACAACAATTTTATTATTCTGAATTACCTATGTTTGGTTATGTGTATCTGAACCTTGCATTCAATTCAGAAAAAAAAAAAAAAAAAAAGAATTGACAATGAAATATTTCCTTAGACTTTGTGATGGCCAGTGAAGTCTTGTGGGTACCTCTGGAATCAACAGTGGATTAAAAAGAGATTCTGAGTCAGAAACAGCAAGCATCTTTTTATCTCATGTTGGGTTGGTTGTTTCTGTCCTGTGCTGATATTCCAAGTGTTCCTACATACAGGTTTTCCCTTTTGATATATCTACTAAGGCAAATTTTTAAAAAATCTGAAATCCACTGAGATTTGGCTCAAAAAAATCCCTACCTTAGCCTTACAAGGTACGAATTTCAGTGTGGATTATCCTTGAGAAACCTGAGTCTGGGGATACTGAACTTCTTTCCACAAGGACCCAATTTACAGTGTGCATGAGGTATGGGAAGGATTAATCAGGATTTAAGTAGTGCTTGCATCTTGCTGATCCTAAGTAACCCTCAGTGTTATTCAGAGAGCTTTGGGAGCCTTCTTGACACCTGATGAGGACCTATAGATTCTTTAGATTCAATTTAAATTCAGATTAATATTCCAGATTAGATTACTACTACGAATTTTGCAAACACTAATAAAACCTAAAGGTATTTTCTGTACATAATCAGAAATTAAGCAGGATATGTAGACACAGACTATTTAAAACTCTAGCATAACCAGCATGTTTAAGAAAAGAAGTGTAAAAAACCTAAGGTTGTCTTTCACAGAGTCTGAATCTGGGGAAATTTTTAGCTGGTATGTGAGTTTATATGGTTTTCATTTAGAGAGAGTAGTTTGGATCTGGATGAGATCTGAGAAAAGTAATTCAAAATCTGTGCCTTTCTCTGAGTTGGGACTTTTCTGAGTAAGTGTCTGGATCTGACCTATTCAAGACAGTGATCTTTGACCTTAGGCCACACGGTCTTTCTTCTGGTCTTGACTTATTTCTGTTCTGCAGTCTTATATGATGTTTCTCCTGGGTGCACATTTAGCCAGACTTTCTTGGTATGAAACAGTACACCTGTGAAGCAATACACGGGAAATTATTTTTGCTAGCAGGAATCAGCATTTTGCATCTTTTCCTTGTGTAAATAAAGTCAACAAAAAAAGTGTCTGATGACTCTGCACTTATTTTGAAAGAGATTAGAATCCTTCTCTCTCTCCCCCCTCTCTTCTTGTAGCAGATAACTCTATTAGGGTGTTTTAATCTGCTTTCAAAATGTGTGCCTGTATTTACTTCCTGGGAAGAAAATGCAATTATAAGCAAAACGTAAGTGGAAAAAATGTAAGCGAAACGTAAGTGAAAAAAAGATGACATAGAAGAACATCTTTGTTAATCCTCGCCCATAGATATGATGTGTAGATGTATTTTAATTGCTTAAATACCAGGGCAGACAGCTACCGCGCTGGGTCAGCGTCAACGAGGAACAAATCGGCCTTATCACAGTGCCACCTCGAGGCCAAATCCCTCCCCGGATCAAGCACAGACCTCTGCAAAGTGCTTTCAGCCCGGACCGACAGTTGTGTTTTTCTCATTTCCCTTACCAAAAGTTTAGGCAAAGTGAAACACGGGTGAAGTCCGTGGTGTCAAGCGGCTTCAAAACGGTCCTGGTACTTCAGAACCCATCGGGATGTTCACAGATGTTGCAAGAGCATAGTGCATGTAACCGATCTCAAACAAAAATAATTGCTGCGGTCTAGATGGTTTAAGATTTTTCCTAGCAGTTCTGTATTGCACAATCCAAATGCATAATAAACTTAGATCTGTACTTTTGCCAAGTTGCAATTTATAAATAAAAGGGTTCAGAGCAAGCCAATTTTCCTATTTAGTTTTAATAGCTAATACTCTGAAAACCTCAAGGCTAATTAAACTGTTCATTGTCCTGCTGCATTTAATTATTCAGATATTGATCTAACATCTTAACGCACAAGACAAAACAGTGACATATTTTATATTTGGAAATGGAAAAAATAGGAAGCAGACCTGGTTTTAGAATGATTTAGCAGTTAATAACTGAGCTCAAAGAACAGTGTTTCCAAGTGTTGATTTTTTCATGAGCCACACAGTCTTTCTGTCTATTAAAAAACAATAAAAAAGAAAAATGAAAAAAGACAAAAAGTAAAAAAAAACCCTACAGAATTTTGCTATAAAGCATGCCTCAAATTTCACATCTAGTTGAAAAAATCCTACAAGGGACATTGCTAAAACCATGTGTCTGTACAAAGATGAAGAAAAGCCATTTGACTAAGAAAGCCAGAGGAATCTTGTGTTCTGACCCTACCTGAGACAACCTCCAACCTTGGACTACTAAATATTTAGCCTTGTTCCACCACTGCCTGACAACTGAGTCTCATATGTTTCCTTCTTTTACTGTTGTCTTAATTTAGGTCACCATCTTTCTGATATGGGCCTTGGTCTTACTGGGTGCTTAGCTTTGGGTCTCAAACAGAAACCCCACCACAACACAGAGCAAATCACTCCATATGGACAACCCAACAATAAGGTTCTTCTGAAAGAATGCATTTGTGTTCCTCCTTAGGTTTTTCTTTTTTTCCCCTTTTAATGCGTTGGAAACTTCATCACATTCTTGGGAAACATTCTCATGACTTCTTTGGAAAAGCTGTTTTCTCTCTCCCAACCAGAATCTGTGAGGCCTTTGGAGAATGAGAAACACAGATGTTTTGGGTCCGCCAACATCACTTCCATTTTTATTACTACACAAACCAGAAGAACAGAACCTGGGTTATTTGGAGTGGAAATAATCTGTAATTTAGCCATTGACAGCTAGCCTAGGCACCCTAAACTGCACAGAAACATCCAAACCTAGCACACAGTCTGTCTCACCCACAGGACACTTTTATCACATGCACTGTGTCCTAAAAGTGCCTATGACCCTCCACTGACTGTGAGGAGATCCCATGGTGACTGGCTGAGGTACACATGTCCAGAACATAGTTAGGCTGCTTAAATGTGGCTACTTAGTGCCCTTTTGATATTCCCAAAGCCATCTAAGATACTTGCATAGGACTTCAAATATGATACAGGACCTCTCAGAGACTCAGGCGGTGCCAGAGCAGCATCTTTTAATGCTATATGGCTCAAACAACACTGGACACATCGCTTTGGTAACTGATTCCCACCAGCAAAGTCAATGAGACAAATGCCATTGTTAATGTCTGTGTTTTGTTCAGAAGATACACTGAAAAGCAAAGTGATTAATCAAATCATAGGCAATTGTTCACTCTGGATTTGATTCTGCCTGCTGGATGTAAGCCCTGTGGCCAGAAGCTCCCTGGAGTGAGGGCTACATGCTCCTGCTACGGATCAAGAAAGCAAACAACCATCATAGAGCAATGCAGTTGCATTAGTTGTCTGTTTACAGTCCCTCTAGTGACACTTAGAAGGACACCTTGAACTTGGTTTGGGGAAAAAGTAAGAAAGGTAGTGAAATTACCATAAGAGAATGAGCTGCACACTCAGGCTCCTATGCAAAAGTCTCAGGCACTCCTGACTCCTCTGAAGTGGAGACTTCACTGCAAGATTAATGTGGATTGCTGACCCTGCTCCAAGGACTCCTTCACACAGGGCAGCACAGAGCAGGGACTTTGATGGGAGAGGCAGAGCCAAAGCTGTTACAGTGAGGAGCACAGGAGATGGCAGCAGGCTGCAGGAAGGGCTTCCTATGCCTTAGCCTGTGCCAAGGCTGCATTTCCATTCAAGACTGTGACCCTACAAGCTGTTAAGGTCCTATGGCTTTTCATTAGATAGCGCTGGGCTAATATTTTTCTCGGGAGGAAGTAAATTTAAATTTCTAAAAAGCAACATGTATTTCAGTACAATGGCTCAGCAGGGGGTTGACTTAAAGCCTGGCATTTGGGAGACATCCGCTTTATGCAAAATGCAGCATGGCCTGCTTTGTAGCAGGAGCAAACATGGCTTTCCCCTTAACTGGATTTAGCACAAGTTATAGGTAGAATATATATATACAGGAAAGACACAAAAGAGCATATGGCATATGGTCATTATTGCACAATTCACTGGCTGGTAACTCGGTATGCTACGTCTCCAAACTACAGTAACTGACACCAGATAATACAGTTGGGATTAATCCAGGCCTTATGAAGTGTTCCAAAAACTCAAAGCTAATTACTACACTTGAGATTCCCAGATTGGCATATGGTGTTAAAAAGCGTTGTGCAATTTAGGAGAAAACATAAATTCTGCAAGAACTGTATTTTGCCAGAAAGCTAGCTTCCCCTCACCCTCAGATTATTTACTGCTAATTGCAGGGAAGTGTCTTACATATGTCAGTGCATTTCTTTTTGAAGATACTAGTCCAGTTCCTGGTGTCCTTTCAAAAACTACCTCATTAAAACCATCAGAAGAAAATCTGGTTCCCAGTCTGGCCAAAAGAGTAGAATTGACTGTCATAAACTATAGCAGATCACTTTGCATTCACATTAAAATCAAGCTTATTAACATTAAAGGTTGTACATAGTGGGAAATTCCACTTTAAAGTCCTTCAACATCTGTTGAATAAAAAATCAGCCGTGAGTATTTCCCTTCTCTTTTCGTGAGGGCACTCAGTGCACCTTTACAAAGGCTGTGCTCAGGGTGGGGTGTCAGGAGGCTGAGCAGAAGGGCTGCAGCCAGGCTGAAGCGGGAGAGTGAGATCTGCTGAGAGGCATGGGGACTGGAATTTCACCTTACCAGAAATTGTTTTTATCACACTGAAATTATTCTGAAATTAAGTTGCTTGTTAATCCTTTTCTCAATGCATCTCCGCTGTTTAGATTTTGGAACTGGAGCTGGAGCAGTCTGCTCTTGCACAGCTTTGGGTGAGCAAATTGTATTTCACAATATAGCATTTTACTGCAGCTGTCCGAGACCTTACTTCTGCCATCTAAACAGCACCATCTTCAGGCACATTTTAAAACCTATCAATTACCTAGCGGCGACCTAGCCGTTCCTCACATGGGGAATGCTCTTTTTCTGGTGCTGTAATTGCAGTACTTCTCCTCCTGGCTTTTCCCTGGGCACTGTCTTTAAGTCTTGACACTTGTCACAATTAGGTTATCAACTCAAAATGTGACAACCAACCTCACCCCAGTTACACCCTTTGTGTCTGTATGATCGGATGTTTCCTCAGGTGGACTCTTAAATTTTCTTTAAACAGTTTCACCATTACACCTGTTTTATACTGTTTATTTCAATTATTTCTTGTTGGTTCTTTTCAATCCCCGTGGCAGAAAGAACTACTTCGCGTTCACTTGTAGGTTCAAACAGCATATTTTAAGTCCCTGTTTTTTAACCTTGAAAGAGACAAAGAGATTTCTAGATCAATTACATCTCATTATCTGCTTGACTCGAATGTATGTTTTTAACACAAGCAAAATCTAGTTAAGTCAAAAGAAATATATGAGTTATTAGACTCTAGCAGCTGTCTTTGTTTCATATGTAAACCAAACAAATCCGGGTTTGGTGAGTGTAAAAATTACAAGAAAAGGCAATGAGAAATACTCAGTACACTTTATAATGTCATGGTAACCACCTACTGTTATTTTCCCTGATGAAATGTCAGTTGCATTCCTCAATTTTTTTTTTGGTTTTTTTTGTTTTGTTTGTTTTGTTTTGTTTTGTTGTAGTCCATAGACAAGTCAACAGCAAAGACCTTACTATGTAGTTTTCTGGAGCTATTGGGGGGTGAAGTGGAGACAGGCAGAGCCCCATCCCTTATATCCCCCACCGCCCACCCACGGTCTCTGTGCAAGGTGGGTTGTAAAGTGATTTTAAGTTCTTTATGGGAATGTTTAGCCTCTAAGAAACACAATAGCTCCTTCTGCCCTTTGTTTGCCAGCTAATAAATGGAGAAAAGATGCAGTTCCTCTTTCCTGCCCTCTCGGTGCAAACAGAAGGATGATGCTGAACTTTAGGAAGGGTCTTCACATCCAGGTCTGCCTCCTCCACCAAGTTTCCCCCGAAATCCATGGGATCACTTCAACTGTGGGGACTGCATCTTGCAGCACTGATAGGAAAGCACACATTCTTCTGCCTTTGCATCACTAGATAGACCAACAACGTGGTGATACTCGAGGTTTTCATTAGTCTTTATTTGGGAAAGAAAAATTCTTCAGTACTAAAACTGCCGGATTTGCCAATTTTAAGCACATACAGTTTTACAGCAAGAAGATAATTTCATCGAAGTGTTCTCATCAAAGTTATGGTTGACCTCTGCATGGTGTCTGTAGGAAATACTGCAGTAGACAGCACGGTACAGGTTTCAGCATGCATTTTAATGCATGTGCTTGTTGGACACAGCCAGAGTGAAAAGATCACCAAATGGAAGAGAGAGCAATGCTACCGGGGCAGGCCTGTCCTGGGGTCCGGCATCTGAGGGGGATGGGAGGTCCTGGAAGGGGCTCCCTGGGTCGTGTGAGTTGGGGGGGGGGGGAAATCCAGACGTGTAGCTCTTCAGACATTGCGTTTCTCTCCAGAAAAGGGGTTATTCCTCACCCCTGCTTCGCCTCCTCCTGCCCTCAGAGCCGCCCCCAGGGGGACGCGAGCCGGGATGGGGCGCACGGGGCCCGGGCGGGGGGCGCTGCTTTTCCCGGGGGGGCAGGGGGTGAGATGGGGAAGCGTCCCGGCCGCGGGGAGCCCCAGGCCGTGGGGAGGGCTGAGGCCGGGCCAGCCGCCCCAAGAAGGCTGCACAGAGCCGGGCCGGGTGGTACCACCGTGCCTCCCCCCTGGTCCCTTGGGGGCGAGTTTGGGGGGAAAGGGTGCGCATAGGGGTGAATCCTGGCGTCAAAGCGGGGCAGCAAGACGGTCCCCCGCCCCGGATAGGAACTGGGCTGTTCATAATGAAGGGGCTTTTTGATGTCTTGCAGTCAACGACAAAAATCTTCCGGCTCCCTGGCCCCAAACTTTCCCGTGCCCTACTTCTGGGCGAGAGGTCGCCTTTGTGGGTTAATTTAAGGAGACGGAAGAGGCTGCGGTACCGGCCGGGCGGGAGGGAAGGGTGGGAAAGCACCGAGGCACGCAGGAGGGGGTGGCCGGGGGCAGAGGGGCAGCGCGGAGCCACCCACGACCCCACCCCGTCCGCAGGCTGATGTTCAGCCCAGCCCCAAACCCGCTTCTGGGGAAGGGGAATGCCACCCGTGTCTGCGGCCGCCCCGTCCATCAGGCCCGGCTCCTGCGATACCATCTGCAGGCCCGGGGCCAGCCCCGGCTCGGAGTGGGGGGTCCCCGTGGCTGCCTCGCCAGGTGTCGCGTCCTTCCCCTCCCAACGGAGCTGGAGCACAGCCCCAAAGCGATCCCGAAGCCCTCCCCGACAGTCTGGACCCATAACCGGCCCCGAAGCGCCTGCCGCTCCCTCTCACCCCTCGGGGATCCGGGGTGCTGCGCCAGCACCCATTTCCACTCCTGAGAATAATCAGGGACAGAGGAAAGGATTTTATTTTATTTCATTTTTGTTTTATTTTGTTTCATCCTATCCTATCCTATCCTATCCTATCCTATCCTATCCTATCCTATCCTATCCTATCCTATCCTATCCTATCCTATCCCATCCCATCCCATCCCATCCCATCCCATCCCATCCCATCCCATCCCATCCGAATTTTTTATTTCTTGAGGGAAACCCATTTTTCAAGCTCATTTCATCTTGGCAGTCCCTCTCAGCCCTGGAGCCCCGGGTTTCACGGTCTCCTTCAGGAAGAAGCAATAAGGCGATTGCACCCCTCCCGATGCTGTTGGGGTCCCCACGGCTCTCCCAGCATGGAGCCAGGGCAAGCAGCCACCCGGGCGGTCCGGTTGGCGAAGCGGGACCGGCGCAGCCAGGGTCTTCAGTGGAGAGGCAGGGGGATGCTGAGAGACAGGGGAACAGATTTCTGCCCCCCAAAATCAGCTCCTTTGCCTGGCTGGGAGGTGAATTCGTTCAGTGCCCGGTGCCCCCCGGCCAGCCGGGCCACCCCTCCGCAGCACCCCCGCCCCAGGGACCCCCTTCCCATGGGGCCCCGCGTTCCAGCCGGGGTGCGGTACCTGAGCCACGGCTGCTGGGTGAAGAGTAACTGAGTCCCGACCAGCCGGGTGTTGTTTATTTGATTGCTTCCCCTCTCCCCTGAATAAAATTATGATAATCCTGTGAATTTTGAAGGAGAACGCAGAGGAGAGCACGATGCGGGGCGAGGGGATCCTCACAGAGTCCTCCCGAAGGAGGATCTTCCCAATAATTTTACTTCAGGAATCTGTTTCTTTCCTCCTTCGGCTTTATCCCAAAGCAAGGAGATTTTTTGGTCTTTTTATTCGAGGTTTTTTTTTTTTTTTTTTTTAAATTCCTTTTTAGAGGCGTTGCCGTCTTTATTGGCCGTTTGGAAAATTGAAAAAGGAAAAGAGAACATTTCCAGAGTACATGGTTTCGTTCAAATAAAGATCTTATACTATTTTTTTGGCTAGCACTCCCTGGGACTGGACCAAACAGGGTCTGGTCTTAAATTAATACACAAAATATAGATGACTGTGCAAGATGAAAGATACATACCCAGCTACACAGGTGTCATGTAGGAAGCCCCTGAGTCCTGGAGTTCCCTAGTCTTTTCCAGGTTTGACTTTACAAAGCAAAGGTCTTTTTTAAAATAAGTTTTGATGCTTCTCTAGTGTGCACATCCTCAGTCATTTCCTTGCTCTGGAGCCTTACTCAGATCCATCACACAGGAAACTTTTACCTTCATTTTTTTTTGTGAAAATCAATAGCAGAACAAGTATTTTTCTCTGGGAAAAATCCCACGGAGATATGCTCTGCTCCCTGTGACCTGTGATAACAGCATCTGAGCATGGACACAGAATTCCCCATGAAAGACCAATGATAGCTGACTTTCTGCACGCACAGTCTGCAGCAGATTTTCTCCTCTCACCTCTGCACCCACACCTTCATCCTCCTTTCCTCACCACCAGGGCTCTGCAAGCCCTTCTCCAGCCAAACCTGTTTGTTACTACCCCATGTTTTGTTTTTACGATGATTTACCCCACTCTCACTGCCTTTCATATCACTCCTTGGGGTTTTTGTTTTCTTCTTACCCAGAAAATGCTGGCACCTGCTTCTGAACTCTGTTCTGTCCCATAATATTGTCACGCTGACAATATTTTTTAAAAGGAAAATTTAAATAAAATGTATAAAACATAACCAGAATACAACATATTCCCGATCCTTCAATTCTTGAAGGTGAAGTCTGTCTTTTGCCCTACTTGGAGAGCCTTCTGGAGTCTGTAAGATATTATTCTGAGTTGGTATTTAAGTTTCTAGGGGTCTCAGAAGTCGTATCAGTATTTTGTTCAAAGAATTTTCTGCCCCATAGAAAACAAGTACCTAACTATAACTTCTGTAGCAACAGAGATGCTAACCTGACTCTTCTGTGCCAAATCTAGAATATCTGTATTGCCAAAGATTAACATTGTCTGTGCTTGCACAACTTTGTGAGATACAAACCAAAGGTCACTTTTCAAGTAGGCTGTAACCTCTGGCTGTCTCCTGGCAATGTGATATGTTGTTAATGGACTTTGGTATTAGGGAGATGCAAATCTGTTCATACCCTGAACATAGCCAAGGCTTTGCATTTTGGAGCTTTTCTAGTTCTGTAAGATATTTAAGCCCCAATTTTATTACTTTCTGAAATCAATTTTGGTTTCTTGGGAACCCATTAATATCAGCGTGAAATCTTACCTACAAAGCTCATCAGAGTGAGGAAACACTGGAATTAACTTTGCAAATTTGCTCTTTATGATCATGTTTTTGGAAAGTCAGACCTACAAGCAATTAGTGTTAAGAACACATGAAAAAATTAGAGAAGACTGAACTCATTGCCCAGACTTTGGTACTCCAAACTACAAACCACATGTTTTCAGGGTCTAGGTTTGAACATCAAGCTGAGTTAATTCGGATCTGAACTTATATGTAATTATGGATAACATACAGGACCAATTCCATGCCCCACTAGTAGATGTGTGTTTGTGGTATCTGCATCTTTTTGATGAGGAAGAGAAAATTAAGCTTAATGCAAAAACGTTTATATCACTCATCTGGATGAAAATGTCTATATGATGTGTGTGGCAACATTATTTCTGGCCAAGAAATAAACTCTCTTTTGTTTGAGAGACTTTTCTCTTTCCTTTAAGAGATTTGATATGCAGATGCTTTAAGCAGGGATGGCCACACTCTTGCTCTTCAACAGTCCAAATGCCTCTCTTCTACCTGGGCCGTATCACATGAGTCCTTACTTGCCTGGGGGCTACCAAATAATCCAAATTCCCAATACGGAGAAAACAAGGTGTCTTGCGCTGTGGTGTGATCACACTCACTGAGTCACTTTGGGGAATAGCTGCCTCAGATTTTCAGATTTTTGTAGGAATTCCAGATTTTCACAGGAAACACTTTTCACAGGAACCACATCCTTTTGCACTGCAACTTGTTTCCAGAGCACTGATTCCCTCCCTGCTCATCTTTCCAAGGTACGTGCCTCGCAGCTTCCAGCCTAATGGCATTTTGGCATGCTGCTTGCGGAGTTGGGAAGCTTGGCTGCCCTCATACTGATCAACAGGAAAGAGTCTACGGGATAAAGGAAATCTGGAAAACATGAGGGGTGAAGGATGTGGTTTTGTTTAAACTGGAAAAGAAAAAAGAGTAGCGGGACAACAGTTTTCTATGTGTAAAATATTGCTACAAATTTGCTGGTGATCACTTGTGACCAGCTGAAGAAGAATGAGCAATCATTTAAATATGTGGCAAAGAAAACCAGGATAAATATTAGAAACACGGTCTGTCTTTTGGTGGTATCCAAGAAAAGTGTTTGATAGAAATCTCAGGACTTGTGTTACAGAAATGCAGGTTAGAAGAAATATCCATAAGAGATTATCTAAAGTGATTTACTTAACTTCCACACAGGGGGTAGGATGGTGGGAGAGTGGCCTGGATGATTTCTTGAATTCTCTTTCAGTGCTTCATTGCCACAAAGCTATCATCCCCACAGGCAAGGCAAGTATTCAGCTGGCTGACAGCTGATGCAGGATGGAGAATAAATTCAGCTGAAGACTGGCTACGGTGGTAGAAATAAGTTGATTCATCTGGAATTCAGGCTCTTAATTCACACCCAAATCACTGGCAGAGCCGCTGCTGACTTCAGTAGCTCAGTACCAGGTCCTTAGCTGGCAGCTGCTACCATGTCCATTTTGTTATGTTTTGAAGAAGTATTGCAAGATTGGCCTCTTACCAAAGTCATTCCAACTTTGTGAAATATGATGGCTATTTTGGCATGAGTCAGAAGTCACAACGGTGCAGGAAGGTGGTTAGGCTATTTAAGTTCACATCTATGTTACTGAATGGAATTATTAACCTTTTCATTCTCTCATTCATTGTTTTATTTGAATAATCTTAGTCCAGATTTTGGATACTAAAGTTATGGCCTGAGAAATGGTCTCCGTAGTGCAGAAGGGATACAAAATTGACCTGCTTATAGGAAGACGACCTGCATTTTTATTTCAGTCATCAAGAAGATTACTTGGAGAAGAATTCAAAGTAGGAAGCACTGCATGGTCTTTCTAAATTTTGGTCACAGAAGATAGTTATTGCACATAGAAATGAAAATGATGTGATGGATAACACAGGGGCAAAAGTTGTTTTAGGCAGAGGTTGAATGGAGTTAAGAAAGTTTCTTATGAACAAATCCCCTGAAGCTGTTCTCCAGTTATTAACCTGCCTGCTGATTCCTGATGATTTTCAGAAAAGTAGGAAGATCTAGAAAATCCTGATTCAAGCCCCTGCTGCCTGGCAGCACGACAGGGGACTCTTACTGACACCCGTCCTATGCACACATGCTCTTCAGGATCTAGCTGGAACAACTGAGGAGTGATGGTCCTTGGCTGGTCTTATTGCTGGGGCTCTGTAACTGCCAGTCCCTTTCATGGCAACTGGGGGAAATCAGCTTTATAGTTTGGCTGAATTGGCTTGTTTTATTTTGCACTGGAACAGATGAGGAATGCTTATACAAGGAATTATGGCATCTCTGATGGGGCATGGCAGTAAACAGGAGGAGCTTTTTGATTTTGTAGTTGGCTGCAAAGTTGAGAGGGAGCGTGTACATGAAGCAGAAGGTGGTGGAAAGGGTGGACAGTGAGGTGGACAGAGGAAAAGGGAATTAGGATGGTGGATGCATGAGGGAGCACTGGGAGGATGAAACAGTGGCAGGTTGGAGAGCAGGAACCAAATAGGTTTGGGGTCACTGTGGAAAATCACTACTAAAGTAGCTTGTGGTGAGAAGAAATCATCTGAGGAGAATGAGGTGAGGGATGTAAGGATCTAAGGGAGGAAACAGGCAGAGATGTGGTCCTGGCATGGCTGGAATTGGTACAGCATCCCTGGGCTTTCCTGCAAACTTTGCTCCTGGAATGAAAGCCCATGTCTGCATGTGGATATTGGGCAACTCACAGCTAAGGCTTGGGGGTGGAGGGCGGGAAAGGAGGATGCTTAATGGGGATGAGCAGGAAGGAGACAAGGGCCCAAGTTAACAAATTACTCAGCTATGAAGGGCAGAGGAGCTCTGAGGACAGAGGAAGCAGTGCCTGCAACCCTTGTTGCCCATCTCAGCTCTCACCATGCATCCTCTCACCCTTTCTGTACACCGCTTTGGGCCAAGGACCCTCACTGCCATCTCCTACCACCTCCACAGCCTGTCCTGTCCATGGTGGAACGATGCCGCCCTGGGCTGATGCCACTCTCAGTGGGAGGGGAGCAGAGCCAGTAGTGTTTATTAAGACACCCCGTGACTAACGCAACAGGAGGAACCATCCCTGCCCTAGGGCACCTCCAAGAAGGTGCAGTTCAGGTGTGTAATGCACTGAGTACCCAGTAGACAGTCACACCTCGAAATGGGGCAGGAGAAGCTGAACTAAAAGCTGGCTGTCTGCGGGGATTAACCCTTGAGGGTTCCTCTCCCAGACCTGCAGCCATGGCAGAGGGAAGGTGGAGGCTGCTACCACAAGTCTCCATGCTTTTTGTTTTTGTCTGGGAACTTTCCCCTCATTACCCACCTGACAGGATGGGTGCAGACAGCATTAGGGACGCTGGGCTACACACCGGTCCCAGAGGAATGTACTCCTCCTCCTCCTCCTCCTCCTCCTCTGCTGCTGCACCTCGGCACAGGGGGAGGCACATCAGCACTTCCAGCCAAACACCTTCCTTTGCAGGATTTCTTTTTTTCCAGCTGAAGGTGGCTGCAGGAGGGCAGGGAGCCTCCACCCCACACTCACCCTGGCTCCCCACAGCCACACAAGTGAGTCTGGCTGATGTCTTTTCCCAGGGCTAAAGGGGATTGGTGATTAAAGAGGCCTTCTGACCAGCTTTCACCTAAAAGGAGCTTACAAAGTCCGTTTGTTTAACCTTTTCGCAGCAGCTTGACCCTGTCATGAAGAACAAATCACTCTGAAACAATGTCGAAGTGTGGGACTGGCGGAGTGGCTCCCAGCCTCTTCCTCCTCTGCCTTTGGACACCCAGGGATGGGTCCAGCCTTGACAAGGAACAAGGACCCTTTTCTGCATTCCGCCAGTCCCACAGCTTTGTGCAGCAGCTGTGAGCTTTAACCCCCACGAAAGGAGAACCAGGTGTGGATGGCTGTGCTGGTGGCACCGATGTGACACATTGCCGGGGCAGCCCGTGATTCACCTCCCTGCTGAAAGTGAGGGCTCTCACCTTCAGTATTTCCCAAATATTAGATGCACTTATGGGGTGGTTCATTTTTTCTGATGCTAAATTCTTCAGCCAACTTTTGGGTTTATATTGCTTATTTTACACCTTTTGTGGACTGCTAAGCAGTGAAACCAGAGGACAAATAGACTCACTAGCAAAGTTTAGTAGTAAATGTTTAGATTTTGTTACATTTGTTGTTTTATGGATAGGAAAGGAACTATTCAGTTAGAAATAACCACTAAACGCTTATAGAGATACTCAGTTTGTAAATGATAGTTCTCTTTTCCCTTAATCCAAATGATCAAAGCAAAAATGCATAAAGAATTGGACTAAAGTTATTATATTCCAAAGTTTTCATGAAGTATTCTTCCACATGAACAGGAAAATGAATCTTAATTGCTTACCACAAAAATATCCTCAGGCGATGCTAGTACAATTAAGACTTCTTGAAATAGTATGCAAGCTAATGCAGTACATATGATGCCATTAGCAACTTCAAACCAGTATTTGGATATTCATTTAATTTAAAACAGCGTGTGCTAACACAAAACTTAGCAGTAATAATAAATGTAAACTTGGGTAAGAAAATAAACAATGCCATCTCTGTTGAGTGCATAAGCTATTAGTCAAAATCAACAGAATCAGGTTTTGATAGGAAGTATAAGCACTACATATTTTCTTTTATAATAGCATTTTTTTAAATCTTGTTTTGTTTGGCTTTGTTTTTTAAAAAAATAATTCCTGTAAAGAATAATCATATTTCTGCTGTATTTTATTGTGCTCAGTGATTGTCCTTATGATGAACTTTTCCTTTGTTTGTGAATACTGAAAAAAATCAACAGCAGCAGAACAAACTCTGTGTAAAACGAGGAAATGGATGAGCTCACATTGCTGTTACAACTGCGTATGTAAAATTAAACACTGTACTGAGATCTTTGTTTTTTTCACACTGTGCTACCTAATGACATTCGCTACAGAACAACAACAGAAACAGTCTGGTGAGCTGAAGGTGTCACAGTCAATTTAAATGTTCCATGGAAAACCAGCTGTGTTAGTAGCCAGGTGCTTAGATATCCTTTCTGTAAAGCAGGCTAGGTTATTTAATCACTGTTTTAATCCAGACACTTTTAAAATTTGTGGGAGGCTACTGAAATTAAGATCGTTCATGTGTCAAGGATAACATGGCACAGGCCATTCCCACTAGCCCTTGCAAGGGAAAATGTTAGTTCTCCATCTCAATTAATTTTAGATAATGGTGTCAGCTGGCAGAAAAAATAACAGGAGCAACACCAACATTAGGCTAGTAAAATCAATAATCCAAATACAAGCACTTAGGCAGAAAACAACAGGATGAGAGAATTTTACAGAGAGAAATTCCTTATTTTCTCTGCCACTGTTCACAGCAGCCCCTGCCAGCCCTGGAAATCCCTATGGGAGTTCTGGTTCCCTGCTGCCTCTCAGAGTCTGGCCCTCGCTGCAGCTGCTGGGGCTTCCTCTGCTGCTTGGACGGTGAAGAGAGCTGAGATGCCAAGGAGCAAGGTGGGTACACAGCTTCGTAAAACACTAATCCTAGACATTCATGAGAAATGAGTCGCTGGTGGGCAAGGGGCCGTGCCTCCCTTGGTGAGTAGCCTCAGCCGTGAATCCTGCCGAGGAGCACAGTGCCTAAGCTAGCCCTGGCTCAGGGACCAAGAACAAGAAGTTAACAAATCATGATGCAAACAGGAAACATTTACTTGGGCAAGGAGAAAACCTGCATCAAGCCACCCCCTGGGTTAAAAGGGAAGAGGTTTTGCGTAGTGCAGGAGAGGGCCATCAGGCTTGCCGACTTGTACGTCCTTCTTGCTGGAGCTGTTCCACTTTGTATAAATAATTAAATCATCTTCAGAGCAAGGACTTGACCCTGCATCTCTCACATCCCAGGTAAGCACCCGAACAACTGGGCAATAGAATCAATCTCTTGCTTTTCTCTCCCTGGCCCAATTAATATTTAATTGCCTATACAAAGTGAATCAGCTCCAATGGGAGCTAGTGAAAGCCAGGCACCTTGCAAAAGCTCTGTAGCTCAATGGTCCATCTATTTTTCCACCAGCGTTTGAGTCCCCATGGACAAAAGCCCTCGGCATGTGAGAGAGGGGGTTGTGCTGGCTGGATGCTGCTCTTTAGCAGGGTCCTGAGGCAGAGGGAGGCAGCTCCTGTCTTCTCACCTTTCCCATCTCTAACGGTTAGTCACCTACATATTTTCTTTTACAGATGATGATGTTGATGTCCACCATTCATATATTTGCCTAATGGTTAGAAATGGTCACCTAGGAAGAAGAAGACCCAGGCAGAGCCTGCATCTCCCAGAAGACTGCAGCTGCCAGGGCACATGCTGCTGCTTCTGCTCAAGTTGGTGAGAAAGTCGAACAGATGAAGTTGGGTGGGTAGGAAAGCCCACCCACCCGCTGATGGGAGCTTATGTCTTGGAAAGGTCTTGTTTCCCACATGGCTCCTGCTTCCACATCCAGTTCCTTACTTTATCCCCTGACTGATGCAAAACACAGTCCAACACATTACAGCAGTAAAAAGCATGAGGAAGAGTTGCAGGGAGTAAGAATGCAATGAATAAGGTAATTCTGCCCAAGGTACATTTTGTTTTTTTTATAATTCCACAGGAAACTAGGCTATCTAGTAAGTTTTTTTCAGCTAATGCAGATTTTTAAAAGAAAGCACAACTGAGGGTTTTTTAAAAAATGTGCTGAGCCAGAAAAGTTACTACTCAGGTATTTCTGTAGCCTATCAAGATCAAAGTGGAATGAGAAGTCCCCTCTAGGAAGAATCACTCCTAGTCTCACATGGTTCCGAACTGTCTCAACAAGCATTTTCTTAGATTTTTTTTTGCTTATAACAGGCACAAAGACTTAAAGAACAACTGTCACTTGCAACTGCACCAGAAATCCAATAATGGGATTGCATAGGAGAAAATGAGGAAGATATTTAACTTATTTAACACAGGTAATTGGCTATAAATCCTCCATTCTGCTAGCATGTTGCTGCATTTTTCCCAAAAAACTTTCCTTTGGGAAATTTGGGTATCTATTGTCACCTCAAAATAAGACACTAGAAACCCATCTCTGTTGTTTACACTGTATTGCCCAATTGTAAAATTAACTCCTACCTGCTGCAGAATGAAGATTGTCTGGGGAGTCAATGACAAGCAAGAGCTACTGCAACAGGAATATTACCTCTTTGGTCAGCCAAGCCGGCAGATGGAGGTGAAAGCGCAGGCACAGGCAGTCCTGACTTCAGCAAAGGACAATTTGTTGAGCACAGTCTTGCATTGCTTGGAATGAATTTATCACTTGATTTTACCATTTCGGGCCAAACTTGCTGAGCCATGGTTTTTATTCTTTTTTTCTTCAGTGAGACTCGGTCCTGTCTACCACAGCTTGTTGGTAGAAAGGGTAGCAAGAAAATGATGAGTCAAGAAGAATCAAACCAAGAGGGTCATTTCACAGACACACCAAAATGTCTGGGAGCATTTTCTGATCGTTTCCCCTCTTCTAGCTGCAGAATGAGTTACCTTTGCTGAGTGTGTTTAAACTAACCTTGGAGAAGGGCTGTGAAAGGGCCTGGGAATGCAAATGGTATTGCAACTACTGCTGGGGATGGGAGACATAGGGCTAAAGCATCACTTCAGCCACAGCCTCTTGTCCCAGCCCCGCAGCACCACGTGATGTACACACTAGCCATCATGAGACCTGCCTAGCTGGCAAAGGATTCAGCTTTTCCCTGTCATCCCTGATTCACATTGCACAGGCTTCCTCAGCCACACTCAGGGCATGGATCTGGCAGGCTGCAGCCAGGAAAACCATATTGATTTTATGCATTCACCGGTGTGCTGTTTGTGTACTAAATTAGCAAGAAGGCTTTTTGAACTTGGCTAGCTTCAGTCACCTTCCAGTCTTGTCTTCTCTGTTTCTGAACATCTGTTTGTTGTCTGCAAGCTAAGGTTTCCCTGCAAAGGATTCCCCATCCTCCCATCACACTGACCTATTTTTTGGGAGGAGTTCCCAGAGAAAGCCTTCCTAATACTAATGTTGAATCAAGTACAAGGGTTAGATTTAACCACAAGTTATTTAATTTGAATTGCACAGCTTTGGCTTCAAAAAACACTTTAAGATGTTGCTCAGGTTGCCAGCGATGCCATCACAGCTCGGTCAGGTCTGTGGGTAAAGTAGCTGTATTCTCCTGGTGCTCCAAAGTACCCTTCAGAAGCAGTCTTTATGATTGGTTGTCACAGACAACATCACTTCCAAAATGTTACATATCACAAGAAGATCAAAGAGAGGATAAATCTCTTGGAAAAATCAGTAGTCAAATCATGCCTGAGCACCAAGAGACCTGAGCTTCACTGGTGAAGCCAGAGGTGCACCCCGACACTTGGTGGCACGAGGCTGGCATGTCTGGAGCATGAACAGCGTGTTGCACACACTTTTCCAGACATGTCATGCCAAGGCAGTGTGACATGGAAGCCTGGGACTCACAAGGGTGTTGAGCACCAAGTAGACCAGCAGAGCTGGACACTGAACTGAGAGGCAGACAGAGACAGAAGACAGCCATAGCATGTATTTTCTCCTTATTCACTCATTTATATTTATATTTCTCTCCCCTCCAGGCCTGTGCCCTGCCCTGCTTTGGGTTTTTAATTTCTCTTCACTTTCTCCTCCTGTCCTATATCCAGCTTTCCCCAATGACAGTCAGAGCCTAAACCTCTCTTGTTGTGCTGCTTCTTTCCCCAGATGATACAAAACCATGTAAACAGATGGCAGTTTGTGTGTTTGCATGTGGTTTCCGTATATCCACAAATTGATTGAAAGAGACATATTGAGCACCCTTTGCTCTTCCCTCCTACCAGGGTAATGCAGGCTGAAAGCAGAGCTCTTGACGAGCCCTTAGTCCTGCTGTGCTCCATAAAATCGCACATAGCAAACCCTTCCATAACACAATGGACTGGGGCCATAAGCCTGGCGTTATGAAATATATGGAGGAAATATGTGCTTCTCAGTAATGTGAGGAAAAGCCACTCAGCAGTTCCCATATAATATAAATATACATTACTTTGAGCAATGTAGATGTATGTCTTTGTTTAGAAAAGTCATCCTCATTTCAGCAGTCGCTGCCAGCAGAATACAGGACTGGGGAAAGGGTGCCCATGTATATGTGGATAGAAAGGAGTTTTAATGTGTGAGACTGCTCTGACACACAGGAACGGGATATTGGTGTGTAATCGGGTGGTGTCATCACTCAGGGGGAAACACAAATAATGCAGTTTGGGCTTGCCTTGTGCCAGAAGAGAAAGACTGCAGTTGTCCCTCACTGAGATGTCAATAGCACGTATCTGGTAAGATCATTTGTATGGTTTTGCTCTTACACAGCTCTTGGTCTTTTGTTCGGGAAAATCTAATGAAATTTTTGAACCTTTTTTGGTTGCTGTCAGGCACAAAAATCCAGCTGAGTCAGCACGGGGGGGAGTGGGGGGCGGGTGTAGGGCATTGTGGCTTTGCCTGAAAGACGATTCATATAGTGAGAGCATTCAAGTTGGTTAAGCCCCAGCTCCAACATGCCCTCCGTATGCAAAAAATAACACTTCAAGTGAGCAGAGTTCTAGAAAATGAAAGAACAAATTGCTGGGTTTAGAAGAATTCAACCAGTCTCAAGCCATTAGGATCACAGCCGAGCGGGGAATGTCATGGAGCCAATTGGAGCAAAGCTGCCGGGGCTTTACCATGCTTAAGACCTAACCTTAGGTTGCTCTGCAATCACACGACCATGGCTCTAATGTTCGCAAGCAAATATTCCCCCCGCACCCCGGCAGTGCTTCCCTCCACGGACACAGCGATGAGTGCAAGGAATGCCGATTCCACAATACTCCTGATTGCCAGCAGGATAGGGACAGACAGGCCTGGCAGTTTAATTTGCTTTTTTTTTTCCCCTAGAGGAATAAAAACAACAAAAAGGCAACCTAGTCTGTCGTGAGATTTCTGACTGATTGTGGAGTAATTTGGGCAGAATGGAATAGAGCCTGCTCAGTGGTTCATGAACAGCACTTATCCGTACTCCATTATTTTCCTTTTAGTTTGCTTTACAAATTAGAAAAGGGCACCAGTGTCAAATTCTTGATGCAAGCCTCTGTGTGAAATGATAAGCTAAATCCTAAATTGAGGTCAAAGCTGTTCATGTGGTTCCTGCTGCTAATAAAAACGTTTTTCTTTGTTCCTGCCTGCTAAGAATGCCTGCCCCATTTATAAACAAGATCTTATCTCAAAAGAGACACCTCTATGCAGATGTTAGGTAAAAGTACTCTGCTTAAACTATAATCTCTCCTTAAAAACATATTACGTTTTGTAAAGAAAAAAAGTAGCATCGTTGCATTGAGAGTAATGCATTTATGCTAGTTAAAATTCTGGTTTTGTCTGCCCGTAGCATCTCAGGGTATTTTTCTGAGTGGTTCACAATGCAAACAAATAATTGGCAGCATCACAGAATTTTGGTCCAGTGACTTGTTATTTGTGAAACCTCCCTTTAATTTCGGTTCAGAGAGGCGCTGAGGAGTTTTCCCCCACAGTTTCCTTTTTTGACACTCCTTTCTGAGTCCAAAATGAAAAAAAAAAATAAAAAAGCAACCCTGTAGTGATTTAGAACCAGCTCTTGCTACCTGCAGAGCTCTGGCTGATGTCACATAAAAGCTGACATCATCACACCCTGCTGAGGAATGATGCTGCACCTGGAAACATGATGTCCTACCTGGGCACGAGGTTTCATGGGTCCAAAGCTGTGTGGAAATGACTCAGGAGAGGCTTGGTGCCCCTCCCTGAGGAAAAACAGTGTCTGCCAGAGGGGTGGGGTCACTTGTTTGGGCCATTACAATTTTATCCTGAAAATCATTACCTTAAAGTCACTTGATTTTAACATTTCCATACATCTTTCAAAGCCTTGGTGCCTGAATCTGGCTTAAGTGAGCTACCAACTTTGCTATAGCTATGTGCAGCCGTGTAGTACTTTGTGCCAGGACACAGCTGATCCTCCTTGTCATCAAACTCGGACACCAGCAGTCACTGTGGCTCTGCCTTCCGTGGTTCGGTCCCCTCTGCTGTCACTGTAAATGGTTTGGAACCTGGTTACTGCAATCAAATATATTCTCAAATACTGCAGAAGATGAATTTCAGACTTACATTTTCTTTCCTTTCCTGGGAGAAAGAAAATCAATTTACCTATAAATACAAGAAATGCCATTAATACCTGTTGGGGTTAGACAGCTCAAAGCGGTCACAGCAGCCTGATATTTTGGAGACTGCAGTATCCATTCCTTTTCTTCCTTTTTTCTTTATCTCTCTGCTAAGCCCTTGGTAACTACACTGAGATGAATTAAAAGTGTCAGTTTGAAATGGTTGGAAAGAGGTATAAATTGGAACTGTCTTTGCTGAGAAGGAGTATGAGATGGGATCGAGGCTAGAGGCAAGGGAGGTTTTCGAAGGGCATCACAATATATAGCACACCGGCTGTGCGCTTGCATGTGTGTGCTTAAAACTACTACCAGTAAAGCACAACCACAAGCAGAGATGTGAAATCAAACCAGGGAAGATTGTTTCCTTTTGTTCTGTTTCTATAAAATAATTTTCTAATTAGATTTACAGTAATAATAATCAGACAATGTAAAATTTATATATATTTATAATGAATTATGCAAATGTGATGATACGAAGCAGTGCTCTCCTGCATTGCTCAGTGAAAATAATCCTCATCAGCCTTACTTTGAAATACCCTAAACACTTGCCCAAAAACACGTACAGGGAGAGGCAGAGTAAGGAAAAAGCCGAAAGACGTTTGTGTGTCTGCCCTGGGAGCAGCTGAAGGGCTTGAAAGATGAGAAAACAAGAGGAGTAAGGTCTACATGGAAAAAAAAAAAAAAAAAAAAAAAGGAGAGAGAGAAACATCACAGAAAAAGGAACTGCAGTCCTCTGCCCTTCTCCTCGGGGGCACTCAATGTGCTCCAAAGACAATGCACTCCAAAGAAAATTACTGATTTTACTCAAACCAGGCTTGTGAAACATTTGCCTGGTAAAATAATCTAGCAGCAAAACAAACTCAAAGGCTAGGCATTTCTGCATGATCTGCCCAAAGACAGCTAATGCTTGTCCCCAGCACTGACATGTCAGGAGCTCACAGGTCTAGAGATGACAGGCATCTCAAAAAGCTCTGCTTTACCCAACTTTTCTTCAAGGAAGTCCCAGATTAATTCACCGAAGGGAATTTTTCACAGCCTTTGCAAGTGTTGCTGTCAAAACCAGCCATGAAATGGCGGTGTTGAGTAAACAGCCCATTTTCTCTCCTGTTGTACACGTCCCTCTGCAGAGCCTCCCATCTGAGCAAGCACGGGGAGGTGGGGAGAAGAGTGGAGGAAGGAAAATCCCAGCAGAGCCCACACAGCCAGTCCTCCCCAAACAGCTTGAATTTCTTCACAAGTAAAACTCCTCTTGCCTCCAGAGACGGAAGATGGCCTGCAGCGGTATTGCCTACCGTGCTGTAATCCCCACAGGGACGCAGGGCTTGTGGAGGAGGAGAGTCAGCCGTGCTTTTAGCCATGTCTCCTGGGAACAGCCCTTCCGATGTCCTGCCCTCCCTGCTCATCTCTGCCCTCCTGGGGCTTGGGCTACATGTAATTGGTTTCAAAGACCGGGTTTAATGATTTTTAATATTAGTTAAGTGGGTGGGTTGAGATGCTAGTGTTGAAATGTCTTGAGGAGGGGAAGAATTCTGTATTTCCTGTTATTTGTCTTGCTTAACAAAATCCCATTTTTTGGTGAACAGATGGAATATTTTTGGTTTGTTGAACATTTTGTCATCACTATTCAGCACCAGCTAACCTGCCAAATGCTCTTGAAAACTACAGTTATTGCAGTCTCTGGTCCTCAGTTTTACAAGAGCAACTTTCCTCCTTGGTTCTCATGAATCAAAAGAACTATTTATTTTTCGTTGGGTGGTTTTTTTTTTTTTTTTTCCTGCCTTAAGATCCAAAGACTATTCTCTACCTATCTTAACCAAGATATATTGGTGTAAGTGGCAAAAACTCATTCCAAGTAAGATAGAGGTAATTCTGCCAGAGCAGAAAAACTCTTGGATGAAACCAGTAGGGACTGGAATTTCTGTTTAGGGAAATCTACCCCATTTGCCAACAGTGACAGACAGCCAAGGACAACTGTGATTTTTTTTTTTTTTTTTTTTTTCCAGTTGGAGGTGGTGATTTCTATTAGCTTTTAAATGCAGAAGTACAAGGAGGTTTAGGTCAGGGACTCTGCTCAGTCTGTCATACCTCTGCAAACTTCACTTGTTTGCTTTCTGTCCTGCTGAACCGATTAGCTTGTGCTTGGCTGAGGCACAGTTTCTATGGGGCAGATGTGCCTCTAGAAAGGCAAGCTGTCTTCAATCAAAGACATAAAAGATGGACCTCACATGGCTGCCTTTGGTAGGACATTCCCCTGCTGAATCACCATGATGGCTAAAACCTGTTTTCTTTGCAATTTGAGTTTGTCTGGTTTCATTTTCAGTTGCCAGACATTTTTTTGTTTGTTATTTTTTCATGCGTTTTTCCTCTTCCCCTGTTTTCTACCACCTCCTCCGTTTCAGAAATCTTTAAACTGTAAAAAACTACGCTGGACACAGGATTTTTTTTATTGATTTCAGCACCCTACATACAGATACGAAACACCACCCCAATTTTTACTCACTGCTCCTTGGTCAAAAGGCATAAAACCTATCTCATGCATTTGGGTAGGATTTATATTAGAGTATTATTACCCATGCTCTTTAGAAAATCCGACTGCAGTTTGCTGCCAGCCTCTAGCTCATCTCTCAGACTGAAATTACAGGAACAGAAAAGACTACTTTATATTTTTTACTGCATTATGACCCTAACAATGGTTGCCCATGTGTTTGTTACCTCTGCATCAGGACTGAACTTGCCTGAATTTGAGACTCTGAAACAAGCAGAGAGTTGCAGAGTGGCTATCAGCTTGTTTTGCCTCTGTCATCTCTGATATCCTTGAAAAAGAAAGAACATGAGCATGGCTATAAACCAAAGCAAAGACAAATAATATTTTCATCAATTATGTGCATGTTTGCACTGGAGAAAATTTGGTCTAGTGAACAGCAGAGGAAGTCGGTGAAAATTTTACTTCTACCGTTGTCACTGTGCGGGGTCAGGAATGCTTTGCACGTCACTAGCAGAATTTCCTTATAATATGCCCCATACCTTTTTCCTGGTTTCCAATTAGAAAACACTCTTATGGATCTTAGACCGTAAATGGAAGAAAAACCTCAAGAGGCACACTGGAGTGAGTGTGACTGGGCTTCCACCATTTTGTTAGGACTACAAGGGGAAGCTATCTCAGGAAGAAATATTAAATATACCCTCCCCTATCACCATGGTAGTGAGTCACATCTCATTTTGGATGTTATGAGTCCCAGAGAAGACTTGCTCATGCTTTAGGAATGACAAAGGGAAGAATTTGCTTTGAGGGACTCTGATACAGTGACAATTATTTACAGAAAAAAATCACAGAATACAACGTTGGAAGGGACCTCAAGGATCATCTGGTCCTACATCATGTTCATGAAGAACTTTTATACTTTTTCTGGTAAATTCCTTTAATTTTTTTTCCCCTGAATTTTCTCAGTTATTAGAATCCAAGACAGACATTCCTGTCCACTGCTCCCCAAGGAAGAAAGGTGACAAAAGGCAATTTAGGCAGTCTATGTCTGATTTGTGAATTCTGACTCATTGAATTTCTGAATTTGCTTTATTATGAGTATGCATAGCATTCCTGCATAACTGAGATCCAGCATATGATGGCAGACCCGTGCCATATAAGTCCCTGACCAAGAACAGCAGAAGATTGTTAAGCCTTGATACACTCACCAAGAAAGGACCATTTAGGGACTGTGATGTTCCTCACTAGCAAAAGGCAAGTTTGTCAGTAGGGATTGGGATTTCAAGGTTAGAGATCCCTATACAGCAACACCAATTAAAAAAAAAACCTAAATGCCAAAAGGAAGGACACACAGGGAAAGAAAATTTCAGGCAATAAAAAGAAAAAGGATCTGCTTTTGTGGAAGAGATTATTTGTGACTGTTGGGCCAGCCAAGGTGAGTGAAAAACCACTTAGGTCAGTTGAAACTCCAAGATTTGGAAAAAAATATTCAGGAGGGCAATGTTACATCCCCCAAAAAACTGACTTAGCCTTGAAAAGGTACAGATGGTGAGAAAATTGAGGAAGAGAAATGCTCTTTCCTCTTTTGTTGCTTAACATTATGTATTTGTTTTTTCTACTGCCCAGGTTCAGGGACTACAGTATTTAAAAGCTCTGTAAACTCAAGTGTGTGCCTCAATTAGAGCACTAAACAGAACAAAACCAGCCTTGAAATCCTCAAAAAAAATCAGAAGCTTTGGGTAAGAGTGACAGAGAGAAAGCCCATGTCCAGGGAAAAACAACAAAGTGACTCTGCAGGAATACGGTGAAAATTTATGCAGGAAGTTTAAGATGTGTTGAGTTCATTGTGTGTAAACCCGACACACTAGTGCACCAAACGTGCCTGGAAGCCAAGCTATCCTTGGGTGTATTATCCTTACGGGTAAGCCATTGATAATCTGCAGTATCAGATTTTTTTCCAATGCACTTAGCTTCTTTCATCAACTTCCTGAAGTTTCTCAGAAATCCAGATTGCCCAGTGCTCCCACTGAGAATAAATAAAAACCTTCTGAGCACTTTCAGGTATTTATTCAAGTATTTGATTTGGAGCTGGAGTCTTCTATCTTTTGCAACTCAGCATAGAAAGTACCAAATGATTTTATATGAAGTGATGTGGTCAATCAATTTTAAAGCCAGAAGGGCCATTATTGTACTTCTATCAACTGCAGAGCACAGACCCAAAGAATTCATCCAGTAATTCAGAATTCAAGTATATCTGAAAACATCTTAGTAAAAGACTTCTGTCCCCAAAACCAAGAGCTTTAACTTTTAGCACATGTCTGAATATGATTATTGCCCAGTCAAAAGTTGACCAAGTTATTTAATGAAATATTTAGTCAGTCAAAAACTTGAATTCAACAAAATCAAATGTTTATGCAGGAGAATTTCCAGTGTTCCTATACACATCATAGGAAAAGTTTGGATTTTTCATGTGATAGAATTTTTATTTTCATATTTCAGTTAATATTAGCTTTTCATTTTTAAATAGTAAAAGTAAATAATGATATTACTCTACATTGCTGAAACAAAATGTTTTGTTCAACTTAGGCTGTTCTGAGAAGATTTCTGTTAAAAAAAAAAAATATGTATTGTGATTTAGGTCAAAACTATTTTTCAGATCCTTTAAAATCCTCATGAGAAGGAATCCTACCAAACATTTTCAAACTAGCTCCAGTTAGAAAATATTGGTCCTTTTAAATTCGTATTTCTGCTTCTGAAATTCTCTTTTAAATAAGCATTTGTGCAGTATTTATAGTATAAAAGCACCGGGTAGTTTGTATGTTTCTTATTATCACCATTACTATAACATTGATTGCAGCTGCATTAGTGGAATATTTTCTGAGCCCAAATTTAATCTTACTTCTACCACTGTAAGGACATTGACAAGAGATAAGAAGTAATGAATCAGTATGCTCATAGGCAGTGTTGATGATAAAAGACACTCTTTTTGGCTTCAAACAAAAAGAATTTATGAAGATTGTTGTCATGAAGATCATATTCCACAGATAGATGAATGCCTCGCTGAAAGTTCAGTCTGCTGATGTGAAACAATAGTCCCAAGGACCAAAAGGGTTTTACTGCTTCTTTTGTAGAGCTGTGAGCAGAGGCTTCCTGAAAACAAGAAGCAAATCAGCAGAGACTGTGTGTTGTGATGCCGTTACCAACTACTGCTTTGGAAAAAACTGTCAGAAACTCCTCATATCCCAGCTGCAACGTAAAAGAGAAGAAAGCCACAAGCCCAGTTGAATTCCCACTTTGACTTACAGTCACAGAAGTTCAGAAAACTAAGATGAATTATGTTTTGTTCTAAATAATTTTAATACAGTAATTTTTGTAATCGCTACTGTAAAATACCAGGCAGACTACATGAGGGGAAATTAACTCTATTTTCTCTTTTATTGAATTAATTATAAATGTCTTTGACCTGCATTGCTTTATATGTGTTCATTTGTATATCTGGGTAGCAGTTATGGTATAACTATAAATTATATCAATGTACAACAAGGTATTTACAAATGTGTTACAACAACTGTATTTAACTGGCACTTGCAAACCATTGTTTTCTTGGAGCAAGAGGAAAGGTAAAAGGAAAGGCAAATTTCACTGTGACAACATTTAACACATTAAATAAGGCAGTGTGAGATGGGGCTTTTTCAGGAAATACAAATCAAGAGGAAGCACTTAAACTTTAAGTGACATTTATGTTAATCTTTTCCTCTTTGGTCTGGTTTGACAGACTGCTATTGTCTTATTAAATCAACATAAACTCTCATTTATGGGCAGGAAGAAGAAAACTCTGTCTGAGACCTTATGTTGCTAATGAAACCAGATTTCTATTTCTTATAAGACAAGTAAATGCAAACACAATGATGGAGGGAAGGGAATAAAATCTCAGCTTCTGCTTCTTGTTGCATCTTTCACTCATCAACCACTGCTGGAGAAATTAGTCCAAGCCATAATCCGACCGGTCACTCCAAACCTGCCACACGTGTTAGTTTTAGCTCATGTGGCTGGTTTGCACTAGCAGTGCCACTGACAGACACAAGCCAATGACAGCTGACTGAACAAGCAAATTGGAAGGTAACAAAACAAACCAAAAAACCCCATATAACACTGGGGAGTAAACCAAATAAAGACAGGAGAAAAGCAAAGACCATGGCTGAATGCAACCAAAACCAGGGAGGAAGGGACACCTTTTCTGTCATCTTCCCTCTCTCTGACATTGCTGCCTTCGGAGTCGGGGGGGATCAGAGTCAGCTGGCATCAGGAAAGCAGAGGGGGATCAGGAGGCATGACATGAGAGTCTGCTTCTAGTCCTCCACCCTCATTTCACTTAATCAAATTCTTAAAGTTATGTGATTAAGTGAATCGGGCCCACAATCGTGTCTGAAAGCAAACGGTGTTTGGCTCTATGGAAAATTATTCATGCAGTTTTCTCTGCTCTACTTCTTTATAAAGGTTTTAACGATGTAAAGCCAACCAAATGATGGAAGAGCACCCTTCCCTTTGACTTTCAGAAGTCACTCAAGGGCCTCTGCTGGTCCCTGTGGCAATCATGGAAATAGCTTTTCAGCAGTTGACACAGGCTCTTTGCTGCCCTATGGTCTTTTTCCCTGAGAAAGACACTTTAGGCTCACTCTTCTGCTCTTCTCCTGTTAAGTCTGTGTCTGTAACACTGCAAGGTTTTCAAACCATGGACTTAAATTAACCTTTTAAAGGAAGCAAACAGCCAACCAAACATGGATAAATAAACACAGTGTGATTACTAGGGATACAGTCTTTTTGATTCCTGTGAGCCAATACCTGATGAAAGGTTGGCAGGCAGGGAAGGTCCACAGACCAGCTATTTCTTGTTCTGCTTTTTGCCTTCTTATTTCAGGGAGAAAACTTTTCTCCTACCATATGTTGTCTAAGGGCAGCGTGCTGTACCCAGGCAGCTGCCCCCAGCACCGTCCTCAGACGTCGCTCATTCTCTGTGGCCAACTGGAAACCCCAGCCTGCGAACAGCCAACAGCACAAGGGGTTTTGTTTCGATCTCCGTGGGACCCCAGCACCAGTCCTAAAAAACAAGGTGCTGTACGTTACCGCTGTAATGGTAACAAAAGTTCCTGGTGCTAATACCAACAGCCTTTTGGTCTGCTGGGGAGGGACTTTTCTTGGGGTGAAATGGAGAGAGTTCTGCTCCCATGCCCATAACTGAATTCTCCACAGAATTGGGGGGCAAGGATACCAATTAACACTAATTGGGACTTTTTTTTATATGTGGACAGCTGTCCATTCGGAACCTGATTGATAGACTGAGACAAGTGACTCATTTTGCTGTTGCCATAAAGTAACCATTGTAATATTTGGGGTTCTTTAAAAGGAAAATACAGCAGACCTCAGCTGCTCCCATTAAAGCCAAAGAGTTTTGCCACCACTGGAAGAGAGAATTTTACCTTTGGATGCTGGACACTTGACCTAGGGGTAAATATTGCATTGCCTTGAAGTGCCTTTATCCAGGAAGAACACATTGTGGGATAAAAATATAGTCAGAGATATTGCTACTGATCCTACTAGCAACACCTCATGCTTTCTTTCAAGTTTCTGTTCAAGTTTTTCCTCTTGATGGTCAATTTAAGAAGACCCATTTTGAGCTTTATGTCAGTACTGAAGCCTGTTTTCAATTTATTTTAAATTCTTCCTAAACACTTTCCAAGCACCTAACTATCATTGATTCATGGTGAGCTGAAGACCATAAGCTTCCCTGATGGGAAACTGCTTTGCTGGGGCACAGGAAGAAGCCAACAGCTCTGTTATGGACGTGTCAGAATTTAGCTGTGTTTAAAAGAGGACACCAGCCTCTGGGTCTCCTGTCCAGTATGAGACAGTGAAGGAACAAATACAGACACCACACAACAAAGGTGAAGGACCCCAAATGCAATTTGCAGCTGCTCATCCAGAGAAGTAGGTAGCCAGCCTAAGGCATCATTCTTGAACAACTCTCTTGGCAGGGAAACTGGTTTTGAAAAATGCTGCTCATTTGTTTTTTCTTTCCCTGACCCGTGGCCCTAATGTGTGGATCATACGCAAAGGCAAGATCAGAGATGACAGATCAACTTTGCTCTCAAATACAGTCAGGTAGATGAATAAGTTCAGCTCAGTGAATTTTGGCATTTAGGAGCAACAGCTGGAAAATTCCTTTTAGCACTTCCTTGACATAAATCAGTTGAAAACATGAAGGTTTTCTTTCAGGGCAATTGGCTGTGCTGGTGTCCCTGGTCAAGTCCCAGCTCCCTCTGGTATGGAGCACAGAGCCCAGACTGCCTGGGAGAGCTTTGGAGACAAATCTGGCCCTTGGGTTTTCTCACGCATTTTGGTCAGCAGAAGTGAGGCAAGGCTTTGGAAAAAAAGCCCCCTTTGCTCTTATAATTCTCTTTTTGTCAATCACTTGATTTTGACTGAAGTATGATATAACGTACAGAAATCTAAGTAGTATTACTTGAGTCTTGCTTAATACCATCCCTGAACAGAGGCTGAAATCTCCTAAAAAAAGCAGCTGAGATTGAGAGCCTGGAGACAAAACCGAGAGCACTGACAGCAGCACCCAGTGGGATTGGGAAGGATCCCAGAATCCAGCCCTAGTTTTTTCTTCCTGGCTTGGTATCTCTCATCAGCAGAAAGGCTGCTAGTAGCAAACAAACTATATCGCTAATTCCCACAGGCACCCATGCACAAGAAAGTATAGTGGCATTTCTCCACCTTTTGTCTTGCCTAACCCTGTCCCAGCCACTGAAGGTTGCTTCTCATAGACTGCTGCAATGGTTCACCGTCCAGAGAGTCCTCTCCGCAGCCCAGTAGAATAAAATATCTCCCTGCGCTGCTCTGATCCTTTCAGGCATATCAATCCTCTCTAAATCTGGGCTGGATTCTTAGTCACCAATTCCCAGTGCTAATGGCTTTCCACAAAGAAAGATATAAACATTATCTCAATGTTCCTCTTACGAGCCTGCTGATCATGAAATGACTCAATGGTTCAAAGACTGTGAGCCAAATGATTTGAAATTATAAACGTCTGCAAAAAATACCCCCACAATTGATTAAGTTTGCATCCTTGTACAGTAGTGCCCCTCTAACAGATGGAGCGCTGCTTTGTTACATGTGCTGAAGTGGAGGCAGAAACACACTGAGTGCTCAGCTACTGAGAAAGGGAGTGCCCACAGATGAGGTTACCAAAGTAGGCATTTTTCTTTCTTTCTTTCATACATTAAAACATCCCACCTTCCCCTCCTCCCCCCCTCACCCCCCCATGTACTATCAGGTCAGTGACTTTGTAACAGATATTATACTGTATTGCTGATGAACCTAAGAAATAATGATGACTAAGATTCTTGGTAAATTGTGTATTAGAACAGACATTTTCTTATCATTTACACTGGCACTAGCTGTTGATCTGTTGTTGCTAACACTGTATTGTTGTTCCTAATTACACAGAATGTAATCTTGCCAAACCAGTCTTTTTTTCAGTAGATGATTCATGCACACTTCTATTGCACATATAAGGATGCAGCACTTTAAAAGTTGTTTGCTTCCTGAAATGGATGGTTTCTCATCCTGGCTGGGTCATGGCACCTCCTAAAATAACATCTCCTTTAGGCCTGGGCAGAGCTTGCAGTTGCTGTGGCAGGATGATGGGGCAGTAACGCCAACCCCAAACGTTTACCCTCAGCCTCATGAGGACGACAGTGCCAGCAGCCAGCAGGAAGAGGGGGTCACTGCTAGATGGTGCTAAAATTGCTAAGAAATGCCAAGTTGGTCCAGGACAGATGCACAAATGCCAATGCTTCATACTCACAAATAAAGTCCCACGGTGCTAGGTGTGTGTTCAGTCATGGACTAGAACTAGCTGTATTTATACTACAAGAAATCAGAATTTTCCTCTGTTTTTTTAATCAGTGAGGTAGGTAGATGAAAAGTACTTCATGTTTCTGTCTTGCTGTACTGAGCTGCTCTCCCGCTGGTAGAGTTGTGCATGCCCACAAGACCAGCAGCTGCAGGGTGAGCAGGGTTCTGCTGGGTGCCCGTGAGGTGAGTGCCCCAAGAGGGGAGTAGGCAGCCTGCCACGTGCTTGTCTGCAATGAGGAAGAAACCCTACTCTCATGGTACCACTCTTTGGCACTTGGAACATGCTCATGAGATAAATCAAGCCAGAGGCCTGAAACCTCACTGAGCTGAGTAAGACCCTTTGGCATTCAGGTTGTCAACAACTCATGGCCTTTGCAAGATGCCTGGTGCAGCCCTTACCATGAACAAGGTAGGTCTGGCTGGCCCCGGGGTGACGCCAGGCAGCATCCCTCTGCAGAACCAGAAGAGCCCCAACCATCAGTATCTTTATTTCACCCATGATGTTCACGCGTGTGTGCTTTGCCCAGGTGATGAGCAGCTGCAGGCATGTGCTGTACCTACTCCTAAAGCAACCACCTTCTTGGAGGTACAGCCACACGTATCCCAGGCTGGCACCCAAACACACAAGAGCCCCTTACTCCTGTAAGCCAGACCTGAACCTGGGACTAGCAGATACCCTCTGGGAGCCACAAACCCTGATTTTTACTTTGGTGTAAGAATTATTCTGTGTGTTATGGTGTTCTCCTCTTCCTGAGGTCCATTCACATTACCTGCAAAGTATTTCTGTCAACATAACAAGGAAAACCTTCAGATCTCTCTCTGCATTTCAGTCTGCAAACCACAGAGCAACCAGGTCAGCCATTAGGTGACCGAGTGTCTTCAAATGTTGGACACACTTGAGGTAAAGGTTCAGGTGAGACACAGGAGCCACTGCAGACTGCTGGGCTATGGTGCTATGGATTGTGGACTTCTGTGGAGTTTCTGTAATACTGCTTCTAAAAGCAATGTTGCAGCTTCACTTTAACAACCTTATCGATAAGCTAAACTGGCTCCCATTACATCAGGCGCTGGGAGCAATGCTACTTTACTGCTGAAATACTAACCATCCAGTGAATTGAAGGGCTGCAGAGATTTCAGATTCTGCTGAGAACTCTGGAATTATTTAAATTGTAAATTGTTGAGGGAATAAACTGTCTTTTTATCCTGTGTTTGGATAATGTTAATGTCTTTTAAAAATAGTGAATAAAAAGAGATTAGAGTATCTTTCAGTGAAAGCTGTCACATTAGCTCCATTTGCTTCATCCCACTAAACAAGACTGTTAGCTAGGAATGTATAAAGTATCCTTATTAAAAGGAAAAGCCATTTGCAACACATTTCAATCTTTCCAACATAACACATCAATGGACATTTTCTCCCTTTACAGAAAAAGAAAAAACACTAGAGTATTCCACAAATTGATGTATAAATATCTGAATTTTAAAAAGCTGAATTTCAAAGAAGTCCCCCCACACACACACTTTTTAAATGATTGTGATTTAAACTACAGTCTGAGAATGTTTTTTAATTTCAGATAAAAAGAATTCCTACTAGAATTTCATACTCATGTAAAATGTCTCAAAATCAAAACCTGCATAATTTTCCACACAATTTAAACACAAGTTTATCAGATCTCTTCTGCTGTCATTTCAATAATATGATAAAGCACCAGTAATGCCACAGAGGTTGAGACTCACAGATTCAACAAAATTCAGTTTCTGAATGGTGAAAGGTAAACTAAGGTAACAGATAATGTAAAACAACACTAACAGGACAAAAATAAAATGAAAGAATTCCCAGACTTTTTAAATGACATGGAGGCCATTTACCTGCCAGCTATGAATTCACATCCAACCTCTTTGTAAAAAAATTTGTGTATTATTCCAGTGGGACTCTTCACATGTGTAAAGCTGCTGTGATATACGATTGTATGAAGCTGAAGATTTGCCCTAAGTTTACCAAGGAACAGAAAGCCTAGAAAAGCAGCAGCTCAGAGAGGGATGCTCTCTATAAACACAGCAAGGCATTAAGTATTGGAGACAAGTACTTAAGCCAAAAAAATTCTTTAAGTACAGGAACAAAAGCATTAGCTGCCCATGAATTCATAGAGGGCAGACTAGAAAAAGATTTCTAGGCATTATACTTTTATCAGGAGCCACTCCTACATGCATCTCTGACTCATTGTGTCTAGAAGAAAATGTGTTTAAATGAGTAGGTCAGGTCTTACCCAAACTGGCCTGCCTTGAACCCTTCCCATATGAACCCTATCACTCACATCCCTTCCCAGCCAAATGCACCCAGAGGGATCCTGTGCCAAGAGCAGGATTATTTCTTCTCCTTCTCACCTTGAGCCCTACTTCCCAGGTTCCCAATCAGCTAGAAGGTGCTACTGAAGTCAAGTCATAATTTTCTTCCCAGCAGGTATTATTACTCTCACCTGTCATCTAATTTTCATTGAAGAAACCATTCAGACAGGTCACCACAACTTCTTCCTTACCAAATAAAAACTAACAACATCTGCGACATTCAGGCCAGCTTTTCAATTTTTTTCCCCAAAAAAACCATGTCAGGCCTTGCACTGGGTCTGGCTGAGGTGGAGTCAATTTTCTTCACAGCAACCCATATAGTACTGTGCTTTGTATTTGTGACCAAAACATCATTGATAACACACCAATTTTTAGCTATTGCTCCCACAGTGTCAAGGCCTCCTCTGCTTCTCACTCTGCCCCCTCCCCCCCCCCAAGAAGCGGGCAAGGGGTGAGCAAGGGGTTGGGAGAGGACACAGATGGACAGCTGGCCCACACTGACCAAAGAGATATTCCATACAATATAACATTATGCTCAGCAATAAAACTGAGCGACAGTTTTTCCAAAGAAGCTGTTGCTTGAAGACTGGTTGGGTATCGGTCTGCTGATAGTGAGGGACTACATTTACTTCACCTGGTTTTATTGATTTTTTTTTCCTCTACTTATTAAACTGCCTTTATCTCAACCCATAAGTTTTCTCAGTTTTTGCTTTTTCAATTCTCTCCCCCATCCTGCTGAGGGGGAGTGAGCAAAAGGCTGGGCTAGGTTTCAGCTACTAGCCAGGGTCAACCCACCGCAGACCTTGATTCTTCACATATATCCAGTCTTAGTCCAAGTAATCCGAAATTGGGTCCATATCCAGAACACCCTCTGTTATATGATAGCTCTCTGACATGCCCTGCAGTTCTAGGACACAATGTTTTATAGGAGGTACAGCTTTCATTTGAACTGTGTCTATTTTTCACCAAGAAAAACATGGTAATTTCCATTTATTAGTTCATTATATACTTAGGTAGGCAAGTTGAAACTTAAAATAGGGACCATATTTTTGCTCTTTGCTGTTTTAGTTCAAATCAACTATGATAAGAATAATTTATTCTTATGAAGTGTTCATGGTGGGGTTTAACTACTGCAATACCTGCCAGAAGGGCAACACAACAGGGTACAAGCAGTCTTGGGTGTTTCTGAGGTTCATTGGTGATAACTTCCTGACACCTTCTCTGTCAAGGAGATGATGGGAGGAAGCACCCTTCTGGACCTCATCCTTGCAAATGAGGAAAGACTGGTCAGGGATGAGAGAGTTGGAGTCAGCCTTGGCTGCAATGACCATGAAATTGTGAAGCTGAGGATCCTGAGAGGAAAGAAAGGAGTGAATGGCAGGATGACAACCCAACAGACTTTGCCCCATTCAGGGCAAATTCTTGGAAGAATCCCATGGGATATGGTTGGAAAGAAAAGTGGCCCTGGAGAGCTGGCTGATTTTCAACCTCCTCCAAGCTCAAGAATGATCCATCCGAATATGCAGGAAATCAAGCAAAAGCTATAGGAGGCCTGCATGGATGAACAAGTTGCTCCTGAAGAAATTGAAACACAAAAAAGAAGCAAGGGCAGATGACCCAGGAGGCATATAGAGACACAGTCTGGGCATGCAGGGATGGGACCAACTCCCACCTGAAGCTGAATTTTCCAGCAGGTCAAGGGAGGTGATCCTTCCCCTCTGCCCAGCAATGGCAGGGTACATGTGGAGTTCTGGGTCCAGTTCTGGGCTCCCCAGGACAAGAGACGTGGTCTTACTGGCCTAAGTGTGGTAAAGGGCCACAAAGATGATTAAGGGACTGAAGCATCCGTCATATGAGGAGAGGCTGAGAGACCTGGGACTGCTCAGCCTGAAGAAGACTCAGGACAATCTTATCAGTATGTGTAAGTGGTGCTTCTGTGAGGAAAGGGAGCAAAGATGGAGCTGCACTCAGTGGTGTCCAGTGAAAGGACAGGAGGCAATGGGCACAAACTGAAATACAGCAAAATCCATTTAACTATATATACATACATACACAATTTCTCTCTCTCTCAAAATATATATAAATATATATATTAGAGTAACATATAGAGTAATATATAGAAGAGGCTGAGGAGACACCTTATCGCTCTGTACAACTACCTGAAAGCAGGTTGTAGTGAGGTGGTGTTGGGCTCTTCTCCCAAGTAACAAGCAGTAGAATGAAAGGAAATGGTCTCAAGTTGCACCAGGGGAGGTTTAGATTGGATATTAGGAAAAAATTCTTCACGGAAAGGGTAGTCAAGCATTGGAACAGGCTGCCCAGAGAGGTGGTGGAGTCACCATCTCTGGAGGTGTTTAAAAAACGGGTAGATGTGGCATTTTGTGACATGGTTTATTGGGCATGGTGTTGTTGGGTTGATGATTGGACTGATGATCTTAGAGGTCCTTTCCAATCTTAATGATTCCTAGTTTTTACTTTCATTAAAAAATAATCCAGCCACCAAACCAGGAAACATGAAATTAATTATTATTCTACCCTTAACTGGTTTAGTGGTGGACTTGATAGTGTTAGGTTAATGGATGGACTTGATCTTAAAGGTCTTTTCCAACCTAAATTATTCTATTATTCTATGTATTAAAAATATACATATATACAAGTTTTTTCATTGTGAAACAGGTCAAACACAATGAACAAGTTGTCCAGAGAGGTTGTGGAGTCTCCATCCTCAGATGTATTAAAAACCCAATCAGACCCAGTCATGAGGAACTTATTCTATCTGACCTTACTCTGAGCAGGGGAGCTGGACCAGATAATCTCCAGAGGTTCCTTCCAACCTAAATAATTTGGTGAGATAATACACACGTGCACATATAAAGATATACAATGTATACAGAATAATGTGATCCCAATTTATGACCAGATATTCCCAAACTCATAATAATACAGGAATATTCAGTCTGATAGGCACCTCATTAGCATGCTTTAGAAATCAGTGTAAGAAATAAGTGTGTGTGTGTGTGTGGGAACAACAGACAAATTGAAAATGGAAAAAAAAATCTCTACAATCCAGTGAGAGTTCCACACTCAGGAGATCTTGGCTTCAGTCTTGCCTCAGTTTTTGCCTTCAGTTTTTCTCTTAAAATGGAACAGTGCTAATAAGAACTTCTGGACTTCCAACCTAAACGATTCTATGATTCTAAGAACTCCTCACCCTAGACCACCCCATAGTTAGCCCAGGATGCAAGAGCCTTCACTCCAGCCCTATGCTTCAATTCAAGCAGGGGAGTCAGTCTTCCAGGTCTTCAAAGCATGTTTTAATTTTTGAGCAACTGGGTAAAATACATCATCTGTGTCAGACATGACACACAGGATAAAGGAGCCCCTAGAGGTATCCCATATGGTATGGTTTGTCAGGCGTGGCCTTCTCCTGAAATCTTGTAAACAGAAGATGGAAGCGTCTAACCTGCTCAGTTTGTTACTCTTCCTGAAAGTCTGGGTTTGTGTTTTGTTGGGGTTTTTTTTTTGTTTTTTTTCCCCCAGGTGCTGGCTGGGGAGCTGGAGACTCTTTGATTCCTCTGAAGATACCTAACCCCAAACCAACATTGCAACAGACAAATCCCATTGAGGACTTAGGCATCAGTGACAGATACTCCAAGGAGACAAAAGATGTTATTCTGCTTACCAGCTCTGTCCTTGAACAAATTTAACTGAAACCTTTTAAACATGGGCATTGGGATAATCCCATTATTATTCAGAAACGCGCTTAAAATTTTCACTTCTGAAATCAACGATACCATGAATATGTAGCCACATATTTCCCTGGTTCTAGGCCTAGCTGCCACTAAAATAATACAGGATTTTTAGGGGAGTGTTCAGCCTGGTTTTGATTTGTGGTTTTACCTAGTAGTACAGAAGTGAAAAGTGCATTCATACTGCATTTTGTTCCACCTCCGCCCAACATGTGTTTTGCAACTTCCCGTTTCAAGACAAAGTCGAGCTTTAAGGTCAAACTCTTCTCTTTGTCGGTACAGTTGCTAATACCTAAAAGATACTCTCACTGATCAGCTAGGTAACCAGCTGCAAGCACACAGTCCTGCCCTGAGATATATTGCAGAAGAATATCTCTTCAGATTTTTTTAAATGGCCAGTTTAAAACCGAGATTAATTCTGTTAATTTACCTTTTCATATTTCTTGAGACTATTAAATCTGACAATGAACCCACCGCTTAGAGGGGTGCTTCTCCCTGCCTGCCTCGATTAGGCCATTGCGTGAGAAGACTCCGGCACAGAAACCCGCATCCTCTGCGGAACGGACAGCCCCGAGGTTTAAGAGATTATACTGGATGAGTCATTATGTAAGATTTACTTCTGGCCAACTGTTTCTATAAATAATAATGCTTCCTCCAGACAAAACTACCCAGACTCTGGCACCTAGCCTCCATTTACTAACCTCCTCCCAACGACAGCCCCCAGCAAGCAATGCCACCAGGCATCGCTGCCAAGGGCTGGTAAATACCAGGATTTATAAACAGCGGTGAGAAGGAGCTGTAATGAGATCAGTGTCGAGGATTGCAGCAAATGGCCTATAAAGCAATTTTAAATGGGATTTCCTGCCACAAAAGCCAGCTCCCAATAAACTTTTCCAATCATACGAGGCGAAAAGGGTTGGATTTGAATTATAATACCCGATACTAAGGCGTGGACAGACAGCTTTGTACTCTCCTCACAGGCGACTGCTCAGGCAATTTGTTAATCTCTCATCAGGAAAGAGAAGGAAATCTTAAGTCTATACAGGTACATCCAGGCCCAAATTACTATGCCAGGAGACTCCAGCATTGTATAATCGAAAGGAGATGAACGGTCCCATCATTATTTGCTGTTATTACATGGAATATTAGAATCGAGGAATAAAGTCACAAACGAGAGCAAGCAGCGAGCACAGCCATGTTTGTTTCCCTTTCCCGATTCCACTCCAGACGTACTTCTTAAGGGAAAAAAAAAGTTACTAATAAGCTTTATGAAACGTACCCGAGACAGAAATCTTTTCGTTCAAAAATTTCAAGGCACTACAACGTCCCTACTTCGGCAAAGGATTTCTTACCTGGAAAAAGTCCCTTCGTTTCTCAGGGCTGGTCTCTTTCCTCCTCCTGCAAACCCACTGCTACAGCCAAATCTTTCATACCCTGCCGAAAGAGCAGCGAGCTGGGGCGCAGGGACCCCGGGACCCGCCGCGCACAGCCCGGCGCGGAGCCAACGCGTCCCGCCCGCAGCCGCTGCCCGTCCGACTCCGGGCCAAACCCGGCCACGTTCCCGCGGTATAAAAAAGGGAGCAACAGCCCCGGGCCCCCGGGCTGCCTCCCCACGGGGAGAGCTCTGCCCTGGAGGAGCGCAGCTCCTTTGCGCTCTATTTTCAGAGCTGCGCGCTTCTGCACGGAGCACAGCCGCCGCTTTGTCCCGGTTTTGGTTTGGTTTTGTTTTTTTGTTTTTTTTTTTTTTTTTCCAATTACGTCCCTGCTAAAACTAAAAATAAAACTATTTAAAAGATGATTTTTTTTTCCTTTTACGTTAAAAGAGGGCATTTTAGCAGAGAAAGCGCCTCTTTAGGTACATCTGGTCGTGATTTTCCGGCGCTGCGTTCCCATGAGCCTGTAGTTAAAAATAAATCAAAGGCAGAGAACTCGGAGAGGGGAGTTTTTGTATTTCGCCGCTGCCCAGGCTGCTTTCTGGTCGTTAAACTGGATTTGTAACACTTGGGGATTTCTTTCCACGTGGGGGCTATTAGCGCGGTATTTATGGGCTATTAGCGCAGGGTTTGTTCTTGTTAACGGTGATGCCTATTTAAAACTACGTGTGGCTTTACAAACCTTTAAACTACTAGCCTGCTTCTCCCAAGAGGGAAAAGTGCCCTTTGGAAAACTAATTATTAGCACTCCTTGCTGCAGGTCTTCTTGATGCTGGGGTGCTGCCCGATGGCGATACGAAAGTGTAAGTCCTGGTAGAGCCTTAGTTCCACACGTTTGGATTTTTTTTTTTCTTTTAAGAAGAATGAGTACCTGAATTGTACCGACCAGTAGGATAATTTCAGGAAGGTTATGAAGTAAGACTTGCTACTGCTGTCGACAGTACACCTGAATTTAAATTGGAAAGCGAACTAGTAGCAAACAGAAGCGACAATTTTCCACCCGAATCGAGACCCTCTTTTCGTTTAGACCTTATCCACCGCCTTCGCTGGGATAGGGGATTGTGCTTTTGGTTTTACATTTCCCCCTATTAAATACCCAAGCGCTTTGGGGAGCCTGTCACCGCCGGCGGGGCTGCGGCGGCCCCGGGCTGCCTCTCCCGGGTCGGTACCTCTTGCAGCACGGCCGGGGCTGGAGCGGCACGAAAAAAAAGCAATTTTACCCATGTACGAGCAACAGCCACTGGTGCTCTCCCTCCTGTCCCCGGGAGGCTGAGGGCTTCCAAGGGGTGAGCCTGGTTCCTCCTCCCGGCACTGTCCGGGCTGTCACTGACCGTGTCCCTTCCTCCTGTCCCCTGGGAGGGGGGACACAGGTGGGCCTGAATCTCTGCCAGTCGCCTCCCTGGCTGCTCTCGGTGAGCACGCACGGCGCCGACCGAGGGGTGGCCGCTTTTCGGTGACCGGGAGATGAAGCGGGGCGGGGGGAGGGCGGGTGACGACCTGTTCATCCCTGGAAGATAGGGGGGGACGCTGGGTTAGCCAGGTTTGCAAAGTGGGAGCATTGCTGTGCGCCGGGGTCCTGCAAGGAGCAGGGCTGGGCAGCAGCTCCCCTTCCCCCCCAGCCTGCGAGAGAATCCGCCCCTTCGCCCCATGCGTCCCTCCGAGCCGACACGCTTGAGGATGAACAGAGTAGATGGGGCAGAAAGGGGGGTTGGAAGGGAGCACATTTGCTCATTAAAAGGGTTTCAAAGGTGACAGAAGTCTGTCAACCTGCTGACCCAAGCCCTCTGTTCCTCTGGGGGGGTGGTCTCCCCCCCCCCCGGGTTCATCCAGGGATCCCCGCAGATGGCCCCGGGTGGGGTGGGGGTGGCCCCAGCGGGGCTTCAGGGCCGACCGCGGGCAAGGGCAGCCCGGGCGCTGCGGGGAGAGGCGCCCCGGCCTCCGGCTGCTGCCTGCCGGTGGAAGGCTCCTGCTCCCATGGCCTTTCCCCTCGGTCGCAACGTGCCGCGGCCGGGAGCGCAGGGCGCTGCGGCACTTGCTCGGTGCTGGGCGGGGAGAGGGCTGAGGGACAGACACAGGGCAGTAAACAGACAGACAGACAGACTTGGGTGGAATCGATGACTTGCACCCAGCTCGCCGCAGGCTGCCGCGGCCGCCGAGGCAGCGCCTCCTCCTCTCGCCCCGCAGCGCTGGAGACGTGTGCGGGAGCGGGGGCTGCGGGAGGAGCCGCCGGGAAACCCGCCGGGAAACCGGCCAGGAAACCCGCCGGGAAACCGGCCGGCGCTTCCCCGGCGCTTCCCCGGCGCAGTGAGCGGGGGGAAGGCGCCGACACAGGCACGGCTCTGCCTGACAACTAATCTATAAGCGCCCATTAGCCAAGGCTTCCAGGAAATGGGGTGAATCCTCCTGTTTCTCCTTCTGCAACCAAACAGCAGAGCAAACGCGAGTAAAAGATTGCAAGCCAGCATGACGGCATTCGTACAAAACCAGCAAATCAAACCTTTCACCCGTTCGTTTCAAGGGAGAATGCCGAGACATGCAATGCTGCTCCCCCTTCCCGAGAAAAAAAAAACCCACGCCGCACCAACAAAACCCCCCAAACCAAAAGAAAACAAACCCGCAATCAGCCCTAGATTTCAAGGCGCCCAGGGACGAGCCGGGTCTCCCAGAGGCACGTTTGTGGCATGTCGATGCTACAGATGGTTTCACACGCACAGAGATGTGCGAAGAAGCGGGCGAAGTCCCGCTCGGGCCCACGGAGGAGCTTCGATCGCCGCCCGCGGAGCCGCGCCCGTCCCGCGGGTCGGGCTTGTGCGGCCGCGGCCGCGCCCCCGGGAAGCGGCTGCAGCATCGCTGCTGGGGTTTCCGATGTCGCCAGAAACCTTTGGGCCACCTGCTTATTCCTCTTTCCTGAGAGAAACGAACTATTTAATTTCGTATTTGTATGTATATTCTTTCTCTTCCCCCCTTCTTTATTTTCCTTCCTTCTTTCTGTCCTCTTTTCTCTCCTTCCCTCCCTTCCTCTCTTCCCTCCTCCTCCCTTCATTCCTCCTTTCTCTCTCCCTTTCAGTCTTTCATCCTCTTTCTCTCTCATTCTTTCGTTCTTTCCAGTCGTTGGCTCTGGCTTGAAGGAGATCCGATGTGATTAAACTCACAGGGCGTTGGGGGGCAGAGGTAAATTAAGCCAAAGCGACAGAAAAGATGAAAGAGGCTTGCTCGACTCGAGTGCCCGAGGACAGCTGCCTTCCTCCTTCGTCCCCGGGGTCACGCCAGCTCCCCGTCGCCTCCCCCGGGACCCTTCTCCCGATCCTGCCCCGCAGCTGCTTCTTCCGAAGACAGCGAGAAGGGTTTCTTCCCTTCTTTTTACCTATCGCCCTTCGGGGCGTGCGGAGAAACCCGCTGGGCACCGGCGCTGCCCGGCCGGGGACGCTGCCCGCCCTGCCCGCAGCTCTGCCCGCAGCTCTGCCCGCAGCTCTGCCCGCCCTGCCCGCAGCTCTGCCCGCCCTGCCCGCAGCTCTGCCCGCAGCTCTGCCCGCAGCTCTGCCCGCCCTGCCCGCAGCTCTGCCCGCAGCTCTGCCCGCAGCTCTGCCCGCCCTGCCCGCAGCTCTGCCCGCAGCTCTGCCCGCAGCTCTGCCCGCCCTGCCCGCAGCTCTGCCCGCAGCTCTGCCCGCCCTGCCCGCAGCTCTGCCCGGCCCTGCCCGCAGCTCTGCCCGCAGCTCTGCCCGCAGCTCTGCCCGCAGCTCTGCCCGGCGCTGCCCGGCCCTGCCCGGGTCTGCCCGCAGCTCTGCCCGCAGCTCTGCCCGCCCTGCCCGCAGCTCTGCCCGGCCCTGCCCGCAGCTCTGCCCGCAGGGGAAGCCGTGGGGAGGCGATCGGACGCAGCGAGGAAGCGGGGGAGGCGACCCGCGGGGGCTTGGCGGGGGGCGCAGCCCTGCCGAGGGGGTGTCCGCCCCGCACCGAGGGCCGGGCCGTCACCGTGGGGCCGGGGCCGGTGTCTCTGGACACCGGCAGCCGCCGTCCGCCGCTCCAGGGTAGGGAAAGGCGGCCCGCGGCTCTGCCCCGGCTCCCTGCCGCAAAAAAGGGGCAGAAAAGAAAGGACGATGGGGTCCCGATCCTTACGCTCCGCCTGCAATTCAGACATCGTGTAAATACACTTTAAACCTTATATTTTTATTAGCGCAGAAAACAGTGATAATAATAATAAAACCCCACAATCAAAGAAACAAAGCAGAGAGCTACTCCAATTCAAAATTTCTTCTTGAGGAGCAAGGAGTGAATGTCGGTGCTTTTCTGCCCAACAGGACCTTTTTAACGTTGAAAATGTTCGGGACCATGTAAAAGATGTCTCAAAATGCAGCGCCAGAAGAAGACAACCAAATCCGATTGCAAATTTCGGTGGGCCCCGGTTTATCTTTCGGGGAATCCACAAAATGCCGGGACCAACGAGAACAGCTGCAATCCCGAGCAGAGAAAACCCGAGGCATAAATAATTTTCAGGGTAGTGGCATGGCGATAAAAAGTCATCTAAACGGACTGAATTTTAAAGCTGCTCGGTACACAACCATCTGCTTAAGAGGTCGGCAGCTTTAAAAATAATCCGTGCTCTGTTCATTTCTCTACAGTAACGTATAAAGCGCGTCTTGACTTTTCTTTAAAACTGTAACGAAATCAAGCTATCGAAATGGGAGAACAGTGTTAGCCAAAGATGCTGGGATACAGGAGATCCAGTATCAGCCCGAGCCGAAATACATCAAAACCGCCGCGCAGTAACATCCTGCGGAGATTTAGAGGAATTACAAAATACAAAACAAAACAAAGCAAAGTACGAAGTTACTTCCCTTCTTAACGATTATGTGTTTCTAGTAAGGAGAGGAGAAATTGCATTTGGAGTGATCAATTCCGTGTTAAAAAACCTCTGGCACAGTGTTGTGGAGGGCTAAGAAATTTGGATCCTGTCACGAACGTGTTTTAAACTGAAATGGGATTTTTAGGAGGTAGATATGCATAATTTATTTTATTACAGCCGGAGAGAAATAAATAAGCAAATACAAAGTAGACTTAATTCTTTAAATGGGAAAACAAATTAGTCGGGTGTGGGGTTGTTCACATATTGATTTACTTCTCTGGTGGATCATTCCTCCAGAGAGTTATCAACAGGGGGGAAAAAAAAAAACCAAAACCCAAACCAAACAAAACAGGTGGATTTTTCCTGGTGAAAGAAGGTCTTGGGTAAAAGAAAGAGTTACGCTCCCGGGTCCTCCCCCCAAACCCAGGGCTTTTCTGGCTAGAAAACCATGCGTGATTTGCAGCACAGCCGCAAATCGCTCCCGGTGACTACTCCCTCCCTGCCCGAGTCCGCTTAATTTGTAAATAAGTTTCAGGGCCCCTTTTCACAAAACCCAGCTGAGCAGGTAATTTGTTGTTAGTGCTTGTTTAAATGTTGTGAACCATGCACTCAAAACCAGGAAAACTATACACAAAAGAGGCAAACATGGGAACACAACGGGAAACTACTGAGTTACAAAAATGTCAAAGAAGAGCAATTTGCAGAGAGGCATCAGTAATTGTCTCCTACATTAACGGAAACGATTTGCCAAGCCCAACCCTTTTGTGCTCCCCAGGATGGACGGGCGCTTCGCCATCGACCTCAAAGGGGCTGGATCAGGACCTTTGCATCAGGCTCTCAGCCCAGGGGGGTTCTTGGGGCCGGGACCGGATCCTGCCTTGCAGACCTGCAGTCCTGGCGTGTGTTTTCAGGGGGAATCCGGTGGATTTACAGTAGGCTGTCTGGATGGGATGGAACCATGCACATCTGAGCCTCGGATTTGAGGGCATCTCCCAAGGATTCAAAGAAAGCAGTCGCAGCTGTGTTAATAGGAGCGCTGAATGGAAAGCACAGATTGATGGGATGGTCTCCAGCAGGCCTGGGAGCGACACGCTGTGGCCCCACTCATGCCAGCACGTGATGTGCTGTGGTCAGGCTGAGACCCTAGGATGTTCTTCCTGCTCCTGGAAAAGCCATACTTCCCCCCAATCCAAGGAGGCTTAAGCAAGTCCATCCCCCACTGTTTAGCTCTGTCACCTCTCCCAAATTGCATTTCATAAATGAATTCCCATCATAAAGCCAGCCTGGCTTCCCAGCCTGCAAAGAGTCCGTTTCCCTGCTAGAGCATGGGGAAGAAAATTTTTGCCTCAGGCTCAGCCAGGGCAGAAATGAAGCTTGCAGAGGCAGGCCTTGCTCTGTGGGGTTATGTTTTGTTGCTCACCTTATTCTGCCTTATTTAGGACACCCCAAACTTCAGAATTGATAAAATCAACATCCAAGTTTCAGACATGAAGTTCTTTTAATGACTGGATTAGTACCTGGCATGTTAACCAACTTAAAAAAAAAATCATTATATGATCAAATTGTATTGATTTCAGGTAGAAATCCCTTTCTTCCCTCTACCCTCTACCTCCCAGTGGATAATTTTTTAACTTAAAAGCACAAGGAGTATTTTGCACTTATCCTACAGAGGATTTTTTTGTTAAGCTGATTTATTGTATCCCATGAACAGTATTAGGCAAGAAGATAATATGGATTTTCCTCACTGAGACCTGTAAGATAGGATTAAAGGACTGCTCAGGGCCTGATCCTGTCCTCCTGTGTTTTTCTGACTGGTATGTCTGGTATTGAGGAGCCGAGAGGCTGGCGAGCCTCCATGGAGCAGCCTCCAGCTCAGAGTCTCTGAGCAAACAGCCTCTTTGCAGACCTCCCCATGGCGAGCATCACTCAGCTGCCTCCGCTGAGCAGGGTGCCAGAACCCAAACTCCACCTGGAAACACAAATATCGTTAAGAGCTGTGCTTGGAAGAAATGTGACATTAATTTGCTTTGATATGTGCGGTTCTTCTGCTTAGGGAATTCACAGAAATCTGGATTTTGATATCCTGTTCATATACACTGCCCTTTGCCTTTCAAGCCTTTCATCAGTGCCAGCGGGATGGTCTGAAGAAAATCGCAGCATACAAACAGGCTCGTTATTCAGATCATATGGAGAAAATCCAGAACTGGGCTGGCAATTTTTAAGCTTGGCTTTTGATATTTGGCACACAGGTAAAGTCAGCCTTACTCAGGATCACAAGTGCATTAAGCCAGGATTAGGTGTTAGTGGGACTAGCGGAGGCAAAAGGAAAGCTGACCTCGGCTGCTGTGCAGATGCTTTAAGAAGAAGAAACCCCAGATAGGTTACTGAGTGTACGATACATTTAATGCACCAGTAGTGAGTGTTACGTACTATTAACACTCTTCTGTTTCTATGAAAATACAACCAAATACAATTTTAAAAAAGTCTAGGCAAATTTAAGCCTTCTTTTAAAAGAAAATTTCATTACTTCTCACTGAGTATTGTAAGTGGAGGGAAAAATATATGGAGTATACATGTGTGTGTGAGTAGGAAGAAACCAGCTATCCTCTGCAGATCATTTGCTCAGCAGGATTTTATTTATACACAGTTGTTTAAACTTGGAATTGTAATTTTCTTTCACTGATTTGCATAACTGATAAAACCACTTATTTTGCCCTTTTACTGGTTTTTTTTTTTCATATCCTTTCAGAATGCTAGTATTTTCTTTTTTCACGGGATTTGTTAAGGTTTGTTTTTTGATCTACCAGTTTGCCCAGTAGTCACAGCAACTGAATCCAGCTGACAGAAGGAATTTTGATAACATTGAGAGATTTTTAGGAGTTTTGGTACTACTGCCATAATCCTCTTACATCCAGAAGCATCTAATAATAGGTCAGAACATGTCTTGTCTCCTGCCTCGTCTTCTCATGAGGAATAAATATGCACATACTGTTGCCCTTCAGTTTGAGCCTGATCATCTGCAGTGATACAGCTGTATCTGCAAAGTGCCTGTATTAGGTTGCCCTGGGTCTCTACAGCAATCTATGACTTCCCTTTTACATGAAGGACTTGACATATTTCTTTGTAGAAGGTTTACATGAGATGATTGTGAGGTACTAGAAACAAACTGGGATGCTCTATATGGTCTATCTCATAATAAGGTGAAACTTCTATTTGTTTTTAAATAAATAATACATATGTGAAACATGGCTCCCTAACAATATTTTCAGAGGTACTTCTGCTTTCTGGCTAAACACATGCTTAATTTTAACATCTAAAGATTTTCCTTCACACTGTTAACTTGCAGTTCTAAAACCTCTGGCTGAGGCTGTAACTAGTTCTTCCTGATTTAGTACCGTCCTTGCTAGCAAAGTCTCAGATTTAAAAAGTGCAATCCAGAGCTATAAGTTGGGTGACTTGACTTCCTATACAACATCCTCAGCTATGTCCTCATCTCATCCAGTCCTAGGGTGTCTCTAAGTAGATATTGTAGTCTCCTGCTTGTAAACTACTTCCAGTACTTCCAAAGTACTTCTCTTTGAGATAAACTTGTGTTAAGCTCAGCAGGTATACTTGGACTATGTGAAAAGCAGGGACCAGGAGATCAGCTCTTTTTCAAATACAACAGTTCTTGTTCTTTAATCTGTCCTCATATGGAAGTCATTCTGGATATGCAACAGTCTGTTGTGAACTTTCATGTATCTTGTTTAATAAATCTTTTCTGAGGTGAGGTAGTCATATAAAGTATTCAAGGAGTGTGTATGTACGACGGATTTATTAAAGTGTCATCATTCTGTATATTGATCCCTCTTCCTTCCCTAATGTTTCCTAACACCCTATTTTTCTTTTTGACCACAGCTGAACACTGAAATGATTCTTTCAAAGATTTATGCAAAGTGACTCATCATTCCTTTGCAGATGGTGATAGCTGGGTGACAGTTCAACACTATGTACATATACATGTAGATATGCCTTTATTTACATATGTGTATATACATATTTAGAGTTTCATTATTGGCCATGTGCATGGCTTTTTATTCTTCAGTATCCAATTTGCCTTTTTTTTGGTCCATTTTGCATCAAAAGATAATTCCAAAACATTTCATAGATGGTTTTAATTCTGACCACTCCAGACAATTTTGTATCATTAAAAAAACCTGCTACCTCACTACTCACCTTCTTTCCAGACCATTCACAAATATGTTGAACATCTGGATGCCTGTAGGACTTCATTAGCAATTACCTTCTACCATTTATCACTACTTTTTGTTACAAATCTTTTGAGCAGTTATTAATCCACAGGAGGATCTTCCCTCTTATCCCATTAAATCCTACCTACTTTAAATGGTTCTGATAACTGACCTCATCAAAAGCTTTTTAGAAATCTAAGAACATTACATCAAGTATGTGACCTTTATCCACAGGCATATTTTCTGCTTTGAAGAACTTTACTACACTTAGGAGACATAGTTTCTCTTTATGAAAGCCATTTCAACTCTATTTCTACCAATGATTGAGACAGGAGTCAGACATATTAATCTTTGGTTCTCCAGGCATGCAACAGATCCTTTAAAACCCGGGTGTCATATGAACCTCTCTCCTTCCCTCTGGTCATGAGGCTGAATTTAATAACCAATTTAGGAGTTTCAAATCTACATTTCTTTGGGACTCTTTGGGGAACACTGGCTCTCCAAGAGATTTGTCACCATTTTTTGTATTGATCTGTTCTGTAATTTCTGCTGGTGCTGGGAAGAGCCTAGAGACTATGGTTAGGAATCCATATGCAAGAGAAGAAATGTGGTTTGAATTTCCTCAAGCAGTTGAAGGAATGGGATGTGGATCTCCTTCTTCCAGCATGGGAAGCATAATCCCTATTAACTACCAGTGTGGGTATGCTACATTTTGTGTTCTGCTGTGTCTTACTAGATCAAACACTTTTTGAGGTAGATAGGCTGAGGAATGGCTATTTTACAGTTCTGACTGAGTTTACGCATAAGCTACAAAGCCCAGTCCTGTGAAGGCTGAGATGAGTCTGAGCACAGGTACAGAAGCTTAGCTGTTCAGGGACTTGGATGTTACAAGTGAGGTGTCTGTAGAGTTTAGGAGCTGATAAGTGTTACTTGAGTTCTACTTGTGTTATCCACATATCTGCCATTTTATTTCTACACCTACAGTCAGCAAAGAGGAGCGGACTTATTAAATGCAAAGACAATTTTTTTTTTTCATAGAAAAATCATTATTGTAAGGTTGTGCTTTGGTAGAGCACGTGGAAGTGGAGTAATGAATTTTCATCATTGATACACTACTCAAATACATCTCATACCTGGAACTTTACTGTTACAAAGAAATATATCTGTCACTCATTTCTACAAGACTTCATACCAGACTCCTGTTGAAATCTGGCCCTTGGACTTGCACTGCTTCACTGCCATATGTAAACAAAAGCAGCAGAACGTCCTGGCTTTCAAATGCTTTGGGTGATGGAGAAGCATCCAGACGTTGTGGATTATGTAGGGGAAATGTATTGTCATTGACAGGCTGGGTAAACAGCAACATGCAAGATGCTTTCAGCAAATGAATAAAAGGTGAAGAAATGTAACAGGTACCTCTTCTTTTTTTTTTTTTTTTTTTTTTTTTTTTTGAGTACTGGAGTTGCAAAGCAGTATCACTGTCTACCCTACAGCATTATACATACCAAAATCAACCCCCTTGCATCTGTTGTTAAATGGACTTTTGCAATAATTCCTATCTATGTGTAACCAGATATTGCAGGCAAAACCATTATTTTTTTGTTTGTTGGCTAAATGCTTTATTTGATTTCTTAAGGAGCAATAGTCAAAGTTATATCCAGAAAATTCGCTGCTCAGGATACAAGTTGTTTAAGCAAATAGAAGTTGCAGCATTATCTGCAATTTTATTGGTAAGGGGCACCATAGACCAGTGTGTACAAAGCAGCCAGACGGTGTATCCCGCTGGGACCTCCATGGAGTGACATGCCTACTCGCTGCACAATTCCCATTTGGCTCTCTACTTTTGTCAGCCCAATGCAGATGGACAACTTCTACATTTTGCAAGTGTGCAAATAATTGCAGACCACCGAAGGTGACATTGTCAGATGTATTATTTCACTCTTGATCTTAATGTGCATGTAAGAGTGTCTCTTTACACGTATGCTTTGAAAAGCTTAATCTAAGGGGCAGCTTATAACAACAGCTTTCATGGTCTCTTGCTACTACTCTTCTGTAGTTTTACTAACCATGATATGCATAATGATCTAATAACACAGTATTATCTTATGTAATATAGAAACAGGACATATTTGCAGTCATGGATATTCATATTAAAAGACTGTGACAAAGGTTTTCAAAAGCAGCCAGCATCACCTACCACCACCTGAATTCTACCATAGTTTCCTCAGGAATTAAGCTATCATTTCTCTCAGAACAACCTTTACAGATTTTTAGCTCTGCCCTCCAAGCCTGACATTTTCTCATGAAGTACTGAAGAGGGGAAAATGACTTCATGTCATCCAACCCATGAGGTCCACAACAGACCCATGTGGGCACATTTTTTTCAGAGAATTATGACTTTCAGGGAAAGATGACATCAGGGGTCAGGGTGGGGATGCTGACAGAGGGAAGAGAAATTCTGCGCCTAGTAGCAGGACTTCTATTGTCATCACAATGAATCCTCAGAGGAAATACAAATCCTATAACTGCAGATGTCCATGTTTCTGTCCTGTCTTAATCCCAAAACCTAAAGGGAGGGAACCTAGCTCGTGCTTTATACGTGATGAAGTCTTAACTCAAGTGTTGCCAAAAACCATGGAGAGTCTCAAAATCTCAACACTTCACAGCTTCCTTTCTGAAGAGAACGAGTCACGTGCTGGGTGGAATTACCTTACACTGAACTGATTGACTATGTACAGTCATAGGATTGATCCAAAGCAAGAATAAAAGTGAGAGAGGGCCTGAGAGCTGATGAGAAGAACAGAAAAGGCGACATGATATTTTTTCCAAGGAAAATACAGTAATACATATCATTTTGCTTGAAAAGATTGGTCTCAGATGAAGACTGCAGTGTAATGAAGTGCAGTGTGGAGTCACTGTGCTGTGGAGAGAGGAAGGAAAATGCCCCTGTGTCTGCAGAACTCCCTGAACTGGTGCTGCATTCCCCATGGTGGTGTAAAATATGTGCAGACAGGTAACTGTGCAGAAAACCCTGTAGATGTTTGGGAAAATGATGGCTCTCCTTAGACCAGTAGGGCTTTCATCCCATGCAGCACAAAATCATAGAAAACTGGGTGTAAAGAGAGATAACTGTCCGCCTCCTGTCCTAAACCTTGGACAGTATTTGTCTAATGCTTTGCCATGAATAATATTCTGGGGAACAAAAGTACTCAGATGCTACCCATAAAAGCCACTTCTGCTTTGCATATGTGGCTTAATTTTAATTTGACACACTGTAAAATACAAATCATGGTAGAATATTTACGTACTGTGGAAATGCTACCTCAAATTTTAGAGTAATCGGTGGAAATCTGATTTCTAACTGTGTGCAAACCCCTGAAGCTAGGGCTCGTGCATTGGTGTTAGCACCAGTCGGTTTGTTTGCTGTGGAAGATATTTTTCTGTGTGATTCTAGAAAGGTAGAGCCAGCTCCACACTCAGCTCCACAGCATAAATGGGAAGTAAGTTTAAAAAAGAAAAAAAAGAAAATAAAGAGAAAAAAAGACAGAAATACATGGAGACATAAACAAATATTAAGATCACCAACTGAACAATCTGATTTTTAAGTCGTGGGCCACTAGTAAAGACCCACTAAAGTTAGGGATGTCCCTGTGTACTCTGCAGTTTTTCAGACTAGGGCAGAAAATACTGATTTAGCCTAAAGAATGTTAAGGGTACAAGGTACTAAGGTCCCAAAGACACAACCTGTCTGTTTGTCTGTTTGTTCCTCTGAAAATCTTACCCTAAAACTCTTAACTTTCAGTATCTCCCCCCCCCATCCCCGCCCCCAAAATCTTGACCTTACTGCATTCCAGGGACTCTTAGCAATGGATTAAGGGCATATTTAGCTGTGACCAATCTATTATAGCTGAACTTCTGAGTTGTCTGCAGTCTCCTGACTAGTGTGAATTGATGCTTGCCAGCGCAAATGTCTCTGTAACTTGTATTTACTCCATGATGCTTATTGCCATACTAACTTTGTTTCTGACTTATATATATATACAAAAAAGAGGATCTTTTTTTGTGAACACCTTCCCATTTTTCTAAAAAAGTTTCAGAATTTTTATTGACTGTAATTACAGGAAGAAAAAAGGTGGGCTTGTTTTCTTTTTTTTTTTTTTTTTTAGCAGTTTTTGCAATGGTGATTTTCTTTTTCAACTCATTTCAACTGGCGTGTGTTAAAACACAAATTCTGGTCCACTTTGCTTCCACCACTCTCCTAAGCAGAAGGGCAGTACAATTTTGATGAACTATGAAACTCCTGTAAAATTTGCAGAAGACTTATGGCTTCATGGTTATATAATTAATAATTTGAAAAGAGAAATTGCGTGCTGGGGTAGTTTCCTAACCACAAAATGTTCTTCTCTGTAGGTGAGTGCATACAACCACAACACAGATCCACATACGTTGTGGGCTTGGGAGGAAACCATTGGGGTGCCCTTACGTGTGGCTGCTCTAAAGTGGGTGCATTATTTCCCAGGAAAGAGAAACAGGATTCCTGGGCAGTCAGTGTGTGTTTCTGAGGAAATGAAGACTCTTGAATGTCCTTGATTTCCACTTACAACATTTAAGACAGTTCAGAAGATGCCATTTTCCTTATAAAACCTGGTATCCCCAAATCTTAGCACAGTGCTGATGAGCAGCCTTAACTTTCAGCAAAGCTTAGGGGAGGGGCAGCCCTGGGATCAGGCTCAATATTTCTTGTGCAATGACACTGAAACACATTGCACTCTGTGCCTGAATACAGGTGAAATTGGAAAGAGGTTAACATTTACTAAAACTCAAATGCAATTGGTTGTCCAGTCCTTACAGGGATGGTGGGATGACTCTCATGACTGGAGTGCTGCACTGGATGGCTATAAGCTCTTCAGAATGGATAGGCAGAGAAGGAGAGGTGGTGGGGTGGCTCTGTATGTTAGGGAGTGTTTTGACTGTATGGAGCTCGACAGTGGTGATGATAAGGTCGAGTGCTTATGGGTAAGGATGAGGGGGAAGGCCAGCAAGGCAGATGTCCTGTTGGGAGTCTGCTATAGACCACCCAACCAGGATGTAGAGATAGATGAAGCGTTCTACAAGAGGCTGGCAGAAGCCTCACAGTCTCTAGCCCTTGTTCTCGTGGGGGACTTCAATTTGCCAGACATCTGCTGGAAATACAACACAGCAGAGAGGCAACAGTCTCGGAAGTTCCTTGGAGTGTGTGGAGGATAACTTTCTGATGCAGCTGGTAAGTGAGCCTACCAGAGGAAGTGCCTCACTTGACCTGCTGTTTACAAACAGAGAAGGACTCATGGCACATGTCGTGGTCAGAGGCCATCTTGGGCTTAGCAACCACGATATGATAGAGTTCTTGATTCTTGGTGATATAAAGAGGAGGGGCAGCAAAATTGTTAGCATGGACTTCTGGAGGGCAGACTTTGGCCTGTTCAGGATGCTGGTTGGGAAAGTCCCTTGGGAGGCAGTCCTGAAGGGCAAAGGGGTCCAGGAAGGCTGGGCCTTCTTCAAGAAGGAAGTCTTAAGGGCACAGGAGCAGGCTGTCCCCGTGTGCCGTAAGACCAACCGGCAGGGAAGACGACTGGCCTGGCTGAACAGGGAGCTTTTGCGGGGACTCAGGGAAAAAAGGAGAGTTTATCATCTTTGGCTGGCAACTCAGGAAGAGTACAGGGATCTTGTTAAGTCACGCGGGGAGGAAATTAGAAAAGCAAAAGCCCAGCAAGAACTCAGTCTGGCCACTGTTGTAAAAGATAATAAAAAATGTTTTTATAAGTACATCAGCAATAAAAGGAGAGCCAAGGAGAATCTCCATTCTTTGCTGGATGTGGGGGGGAACATTGTCACTAAGGATGAGGAAAAGGCTGACATACTTAATGCCTTCTTTGCTTCAGACTTTAATAGCCAGACCAGTCATCCCCAGGGTACTCAGCCTCCTGAGCTGCAAGACGGGGGGAAAGGACGGGGAGCAGAATGGAGCCCTCATAGTCCACAAGGAAGCATTTAATGACCTGCTATGCCACCTGGATGCTCACAAGTCTATGGGACCAGATGGGATCCACATGAGAGTATTGAGGGAGCTGGCAGAGGAGCTCGCCAAGCCACTTTCCATCATCTATCAGTGGTCTTGGTTAACAGGGGAGGTCCCTGATGACTGGAGGCTTGCCAATGTGACACCCATCTACAAGAAGGTCTGGAAGGAGAACCCAGGGAACTACAGGCCTGTCAGCCTGACCTTGGTGCCGGGAAAGATTATGGAGAGGTTCATATTGAGTGTGCTCAACAGGCATGTGCAGTTCAACTGGGGGATCGGGCCCAACCAGCATGGGTTCATGAAAGGCAGGTCCTGCTAGACCAACCTGATCTCCTATGACCTGGTGACCTGCCTGGTGGATGAAGGAAAGGCTGTGGACGTCATTTACCTGGACTTTAGCAAAGCCTTTGACACAGTTTCCCACAATATTCTCCTTGGGAAGCTGGCAGCTCATGGCTTGGATGAGCGTACTCTTCACTGGGTAAAAAACTGGTTGGGTGGCCGAGCCCAGAGAGTAGTAGTGAATGGAGTTAAGTCCAGTTGGCAGCTGGTCATGAGTGGTGTTCCCCACAGCTCTGTTTTGGGGCCAGTCTTCTTTAATATCTTTATCAACGATCTGGATGAGAGGATTGAGTGCACCCTCAGTAAGTTTGCAGATGACACCAAAGTAGGTGGGAGTGTTGATCTGCTCGAGGGTAGGATGGCCCTGCAGAGGCACCTGGGCAGGCTGGACTGATGGCCCGAGGCCAACTGTATGAGGTTTAGCAAGGCCAAGTGCTGGGTCCTGCACTTGGGTCACAACAACCCCATGCAACGCTACAGGCTTGGGGAAGAGTGGCTGGAAAGCTGCCTGGCTGAAAAGGACCTGGGGGTGTTGGTTGACAGCCAGCTGAACAGGAGCCAGCAGTGTGCCCAGGTGGCCAAGAAGGCCACCAGCATCCTGGCTTGTATCAGGAATAGTGTGGCCAGCAGGAGCAGGGAGGTGATTGTCCCCCTGTGCTCGGCATTGGTGAGGCCACACCTGGAATACTGTGTCCAGTTTTGGGCCCCTCAGTACAAGAAGGACATTGAGATGCTGGAGCATGTTCAGAGAAGGGCAACAAGGCTGGTGAAGGGTCTGGAGCACAGGCCTTATGAGGAGCAGCTGAGGGAACTGGGGTTGTTTAGCCTGGAGAAGAGGAGGCTGAGGGGAGACCTTATCGCTCTCTACAACTACCTGAAAGGAGGTTGTAGTGAGGTGGGTGTTGGTCTCTTCTCCCAAGTAGTTAGCGATAGGACAAGAGGAAATGGTCTCAAGCTGTGTCAGGGGAGATTTAGATTGGATGTTAGGAAAAATTTCTTTACGGAAAGGGTAGTCAAGCATTGGAAGAGGCTGCCCAGAGAGGTGGTGGAGTCACCATCTCTGGAAGTGTTCAAAAAACGGGTAGACGTGGCATTTTGTGACATGGTTTATTGGGCATGGTGTTGTTGGGTTGATGATTGGACTGATGATCTTAGAGGTCCTTTCCAATCTTAATGATTCCTAGTTTTTACTTTCATTATAAAGAATCCAGCCACCAAGCCAGGAAACATGAAATTGCTACTCTACTCTTAATTGGTTTAGTGGTGGACTTGGTAATGTTAGGTTAATGGTTGGACTGGATGATCTTAAAGGTCTTTTCCAACCTAAATGATTCTATGATTCTATGATTCTATGAAAATGTATATTTTACCACTGTCCTATAAGTAAGTGTTGCCAATGCAACTCCAAATAACTGCTACCACTCTAAAAAGAGAAATCTAAAGTCCCTTTTCACCAGTGGATGATTTGCCCTCTCTTTAAAGGATTCAGGAATTAACAGATAATGGGCTGCTTATTTATTTACTTACTTGTGTGTATCAGACAATGGTTATCAGATGAATGAAAACCTCAGTGGAATCAATCTGAAAATGCTCAATGTGCTTACCATTAGTCAATAGCAGAAGAAATAACAAATCCATTAAAAAAAAAAAAAAGTCTTGTCTTTACTTTCACTCCTGTATTTGCATTTTTCTTAATGACAAATTGACATTTAAGTATGAAAACACTAAAAATACTTTTTATAAGACTCGTGTTTTCATGACTTCATTGTGGTTTGATAATGAAAAATATCAGAAATGCTTGTATTCCCAGATTTTGGACGGTTTCCAATAGCTCCGGGGATTTATAGGGTAATTTACGTGGGGAAAGCCCACAGCCCCATAGCAGCCTGGCCGCGCCGAACAGTTCCCAATCACTGTAACACCAATGACATCTAGCGGCTAACTCTAATCCTTCGCAAAGTTATGAAACAAATAAAACAAAAAAAGGGAAAAAAACCCATATCCTATCTGTTTCCACTTAATATTTGTAGGCATTCCAAACTACAGAAAACTTTCACAGCAGTTTCCTACTCCGACCTGGTCACAATGGCTCTCCCAAAACTCCATGTGAAATTTCACACCATGTGCTCTATTTTAGGCTGGTAATGTCAAAGAAATTCATAACCTGTGAAGATGAATCAATACACAGAGAGTTTAAGAGAGTGCAGTTCCCTCATTCACGATCAAGTGGTACAATCTCCTGATGATCAAAATTTGTCTTACCGAAGAGTAACTCGATCCCTACAAAAACAAGAGAAGAATGAATTGAGGACTCCCAGCTAAAACAAAACACTTCTCACTGCGAAGCTTTCCAAATCTTCTACAAAAGCTAGAAGGAGAAAGGGGAGAGGGACGGACCATCTCATCACAGGAGAGGTGTCTGCTTCATTTAGAATTGCTCGATTGATATTGCCAAGCACGTCTTCTGCCTCTCACAGTCTTGGGCAGTGCAGTGCTGTGATAAGCAGAGATAGAGGGGCCATATCAAGTCCACTGTCTTGCATTAAAGCCCTGCTTTTCTCTTTTCCTGTGAATAAAATTTAGAAGCAGAGCCCGCATAATTTATCTTTGCTATTCCACCTGAATATCTTTTTGCCTCCTTTCTAAGTTACACTGTGGAAATAATTTCCTTACCCCTCCTTGTGGACGTTCTTGCTATTAATACAAAGCAGTGCCTGGGAGGCCCAGCCATGGACTAGAACATGTGAGGTACTCTGCCAGCAATGAAAGGCTGACCTACACCGCAGAGTCCAAGTAAGAGTTTGGTCTCTGGAGCCCATCTTCCCAAGGGCTCCTCTTGCTTATTACACTGCATCTGCTGCCATCCAAGATCCATTAATGGTATTGAGCTTGGACATAGGCCCTTTATTCGGCATCCCCCTCAAAGAGCATCTCTCGTGCCCTTTCCTTGGCATGCCCCTCAAAGGAGCACCTCTTTCCTTGCTAAAGTCACAGTACCTAAGACAAAAGTCATAGACAGACAGGTAAAAGGGCGCAAAATAAAGTAATAATAATAATAGTAATAAACAGTGAGGATGATATTCCCATTTTATCTGGAATTACCATTTGTTAGATAACGTTGACTTTAAATTTTCAGTTGGGATGAAAGAAACATTTCAAAACATCCTATTGCTCCATGAAGCAGGAAACCTTAGTTTCGCCTGGACTCCACTGAAACTAATAGTGACTATAACAGATATTTTGGATTGCTTTGTTATGTTTTTATAAGTAGCATCTCCAACTGAGCAGCCAGAATATATTCCTTAAGAGCAAGCTGACAACACTAGCTGAGATTCATCCACTTTCTTCTAGAGCATTTGCAAATACAGCATATGTCCATGAAAGAAAAAGGAAGCATGATCTTAATATATAGATCTAACAGAGCTCTTGGAAGAGGTTCAAAAGCTGATGTTTGATTTTGAACCCTGAAAGATTAATAGGATCATTCTATGTGCCCAGTCCAGCAATGATTACTAACCTAGTTGATGACTGAAGGAGAACAACAATTCTCAAGCTTTACTGGTTCATGTACTACCCCCAATAAATCGTTGTAAAGTAGAATAGTGAAATATTAAGCTCATCCATCTTTATTAGCTCATGTACAACAACTTGCAAACTGCTGAAATGGAATTGCTGTCAGCCTTCCCAGCATGATTTAAATGCTCAGAGCAAGTTCCTCTTCTTATGGGACCGTAGATAAGGAGTAAACAGCAGATTTTAGACTGGAAAGTAGTGCTGCTTCCAAACAACCAACGTCAACATCTCTCTACAGCAGTTAAGTATGCAACAGTAGAGCTGTCTCTGGGGTTCACTGGCCATGAGCAAGTTGTGCTCCAGGTCTTCTGCAAGGCTGCCTCTTAGTTAGATTTATACCCTTGTATTTCTCCTGCCCCCACCCCCTGCTCTTCAAAATGCATTTATTGTCAGCAGATTCACCCAGTTCTCTAATCAAAGTGTGAGGACAATATTTTTTAATTTGTCGACAAATGCATGAGTAGAAATGGAATTATTTTTAGACAAGACATAAAAGAGGAGGAAAAAGTGATCAGACAAGATGAGCCTTGGGCAAAAGAGGAATTAGAGTTGAAGTAATATAGTCCACTTCTGCACAGACTGTACCTCATTGCTGCATTTAAAGAGGGGTCTTGCAGAGCAGGCTAGACAGGAGTCAGCACTCCCATGAGTGGTACTGCAATCTCTGTTATTAAAAGTGAAACACATTACACTTGGAAGCAACTTCTGGATGATGACTACTCATTTATTGAGAAAGAGAATTTGGGGTTATAGGATGACTTCAGTTTTGCATAAGGTCACCTTAAAGAACAGAGATCACTCTTAAATTCTTGTTGTGATTTTGGCCCATTACTTGTCCTGTCAGCCACAGACATGGAGAACAGGTTATTCCCTTTTTCTTTAATAGGCTTTTCTGTATTTGAATCTGTGTGTGCCTCTGTCCTCCTCTCAGCTTGCTTTCCTTCAGGCTAGCTAACCTCAGCTCCTCCAGCCTTTCTGAATCTGTTTTATGCTTCTGAGTGAATTCTTACTGCTTTCACCCAGACTGTTTTCAGATAGGTCACATTCAGCACATAAACCCAAAAAGAGTATTCCAGCATGGCGCAGAGAAGAATACTCCCTGTATTTCAGGCTAGATTGTTTATACTCCTTGACATGTTGTTGGTGCTGCAGGATGTTGTTAAATCAGATTCGCCCTGTGTTGCACCATCATCCCACATGTACTTTTCCAGACAGTGTTACCCACCCGCCCCATTTCTATCTGCTTTGCTGAGACTACACTGAATTCTAACCTTGTTCTCCAACTTTCTGAAGAAGAACTGCAAATTTTGTGCTGTCTGCAATACATAGACTTATTGAACAGAACAAGAGACAGGATGTAGCTCGTAGATTTTAACACTAAACTGCTGAAAGCTACTTGGATATTTTTACTGAAATATTTCATATCTGCCCATGGAAGTTCCATTAAGGCAAAAGTTTCCTCTGCTTGTTTAGAAAAATGTCATGCAGCCCTTCCACTGAAGTTCACTACAGTCAAGAGATACCACATCTACTGCTTTCATATCCATAAGCCCTGCTGTTCTACCATTAAAGCAAACCAAACTGAATTACTAAGCAATTTTTTTGAAACAATTTGCTTATACACAATATATTAAGACTCAAATGGTGGGAGGAAAGGAACATTTAGGAAGTTGTATATAAAGCTTTTAATGCAGTAGCCAACTCTTGTAATCACATAAAAATGACAGCAGATACATTAAGTGTATCTCACAGTGATGGTTCCCACATCACATGTCCTTACAGTTGTTACCATGGATGACAAGGAGATGGACATTTATTTCTACCTGTATTTCTAGCCTGATCCCATCTCCAGCATTTAGCTAGTGCACTTTCTGGTTGTTTGCACTATACTTACAATTTACTGAGTATTTATCCTTAATAAGAGTTCATTTTCAAGAAGGGCTGCAGAGCCCAAACTGACTTAGATCAAATAATTTATTGATGGGGACTATAAGGACCTTAATCAATCATGCAGACAGTTGCTCATTAGAAATGCAAAAGGTGCTGGGAGTCTTCTGCAGTAGCTGTAGCAACGTGATAAGGCAAGTTCAGTCAGGTTTTAACACCCCACTTGCTTCTCTAAATGAACCATCAGAAAATGGTTTATGTTAACAGAACCTTGCAAAAATGTTATTGTTGAAAGTATGTGAAACTGTGACCCACTTTTTTTTTTATTCTTGTTACCATTATCATGCTGTTCCAGTAATAGTAATAAGAATCATAGAATCATAGAATGCTTTGGGTTGGAAGGGACCTTTAGAGGTCATCCAGCCCAGCCCCCCTGCAGTGAGCAGGGACAGCTTTAACCAGATCAGGGTGCTCAGAGCCCCGTCCAACCTGGCCTGGAATGTTGCCAGGGATGGGGCCTCCACTGCCTCTCTGGGCAACCTGTGCCAGTGCTTCACCACCCTCATTGTAAAAAATTTCTTTCTTATATCCAGTCTAAATCTATTCTTCTTTAGTTTAAATCCATTATTCCTTGTCCTGTCACAACAGGCCTTGCTAAAAAGATTGCCCCCATCCTTCCAATAGGCCCCCTTTAAGTACTGAAAGGCAGCAATAAGGTCTCCCCGCAGCCTTCTCTTCTCCAGGCTTGTCCTGGTTTCAGCTGGGATAGAGTTAATTTTCTTCCTAGTAGCAAGCGTAGTGCTGTGTTTTGGATTTAGTAGGAGAAGAATGTTGATAACACACTGATGTTTTAGTTGTTGCTAAGTACTGCTTATGCTAGTCAAGGACTTTTCAGCTTCCCATGCTCTGCCAGGTGCACAAGAAACTGGGAGGGGGCACAGCCAGAATAGTTGATCCAAACTGACCAAAGGGCTATTCCATACCATATGACGTCATGCTCAGTATATAAACTGGGGGGGCATTGGCCGGGGAGCAGCGATCGCTGCTCAGGAACTGTCTGGGTATTGGTCAGTGGGTGGTGAACAATTGCATTGTGCATCATTTGCTTTGTACATTATTATTATCATTATTATATTGTTATTATTATCATTACTATTTTACTTTATTTCAATTATTAAACTGTTCTTATCTCAACCCAGGAGTGTTTCTCACTCTTACTCCTCTGATTCTCTCCCCCATCCCATCAAGGTAGGGGCAGTGAGCGAGCGGCTGCGTGGTGCTTAGTTGCTGACTGACGCTAAACCATGACAAGGCTGAACAACCCCAACTCCCTCAGCCTGGCCTCACAGGAGAAGTGCTCCAGCCCTCCGATCATTTTTGTGGCCCTCCTCAGGACCTTCTCCAGCAGGTCCATGTCCTTCTTGTGCTGAGGGCCCCAGAGCTGGACGCAGTACTCCAGGTGGGGTCTCACCAGAGCAGAGCAGAGGGGCAGAATCACTTCCCTTGACCTGCTGGCCACGCTGCTTTTGATGCAGCCTAGGATACGGTTGGCTTTCTGGGCTGCAAGCGCACATTGCTGGCTCATGTCCAGCTTTTCATCTACCAGTACCCCCAAGTCCTTCTTGGCAGGGCTGCTCTCAATCCCCTCATCCCCCAGCCTGTATTGGTATCGGGGGTTGCCCCATCCCAGGTGCAGGACCTTGCACTTGGCCTTGTTGAACCTCAGGAAGTTCACACAGGCCCACCTCTCCAGCTTCTCCAGGTCCCTTTGGATGACATCTTGTCCTTCTGGCGTGTCAACTGCACCACTCAGCTTGGTGTCATCCGCAAACTTGCTGAGGGTGCACTCAATCCCACTGTATATGTCATTGATGAAGATGTTAAACAGCACCGGTCCCAGTATGGATCCTCGAGGGACTCCACTTGTCACCAGTCTCCATGTGGACATCGAGCCATTGACCACGACCTTCTGGATGCGACCATCCAACCAATTCCTTATCCACCAAACAGTCCACCCATCAAATCCATATCTCCCCAATTTAGAGAGAAGGATATTGTGGGGGACCGTGTCAAAGGCTTTACAGAAGTCCAAGTAGATGACACCCATTGCTTTTCCCTTGTCCACTGTTGCATCATCCTTCATAGAAAGCCACTAGGTTGGTCAGGCAGGACTTGCCCTTGATGAATCCATGCTGGCTGTCTTGAATCACCCCTCTGTCCTCCATGTGCTTGAGCATAGCTTCTAGGAGGATCTGCTCCATGATCTTCCCAGGCACAGAGGTGAGGCTGACAGGCTGGTAGTTCCCAGGGTCCTCCTTTCTTCCCTTTTTAAAAATGGGCACAACATTCTCCTTTTTCCAGTCAGCAGGGGCTTCACCTGACTGCCATGACTTTTCAAATATTACGGAGAGTGGCTTGGCAACTCCATCAGCCAATTCCGTCAGGACTCTGCGATGCATCTCATCAGGTCCCATAGACTTGTGTACACTGAGGTTCCTCAGGTGGTCTCGAACCTGATCTTCCCTTACAGTGGGAGGGGCTTTACCCTCCTGGTCCCCATCTTTTGGTCCATCGATTCGGGAGGGGTGAGGAGAGAGGTTGCCGGTGAAGACCGAGGCAAAGAAGTTGTTCAGTACCTCAGCCTTCTCCTCGTCTGTTGATACTAGGTCGCCATTCTTGTTCATCAGGGGGGTTATGCTTTCTTTAACCTTCCTTTTCTGGTTGATATACTTGTAGAAGCCCTTCTTCTTATTCTTTATGTCCCTTGCCAAATTCAGTTCCAGCTGCACCTTGGCCTTCCTGACCCCGTCCCTACACAACCGGGCTGTTTCCCTGTATTCCCCCCAGGACACCTGTCCCTGCTTCCACTGCCTGTGCAGTTCCCTCTTACTCTTTAGTTTGACCAGCAGGTCTCGACTCAGCCATGCTGGTCTCTTCCCTTCCTTGCCTGATTCCTTACACCTGGGGACTGATAGCTCTTGTGCTCTATGGAAGGTGTCCTTAAAGATCTGCCAGCTCTGTTCTGTTCCCCTGTCCCTGAAGATCATTTCCCAGGGGGTCCTTCTGACTAACTCCTTGAAGACTTGGAAGTTTGCTTTCCTAAAATTTTGGGTCCTGACTGTACTCCTCACTTTTCCCTTGTCCCTCAGGAGCGTGAACTCCACCAACATGTGATCACTGCAGCCCAAGCTGCCTCCAGTCTTGACATCACCGACAAGCTCACTTGCATTGGTGACCATCAGGTCCAGTATCGCATCCCCTCAGGTAGGTGTGTCTATTACCTGGCTTAGGAAGTTGTCATCTATGCATTCCAGGAATCTCCTGGATTGCCTACAGCTCACCGTGTTGCTTTTCCAGCAAATGTCGGGGTGGGTGAAGTCCCCCAGCAGGACAAGAGTCTGGAAGCGCGAAGCCTCCCGGAGCTGGAGGAAGAAGGCTTTGTCAGTAGGCTCCCCTTGATCAGGCGGCCTGTAGTAGACACCAACCACAGGGTTCCCTTTGTTGCCTCTGTCTCTTACTCTTACCCATAAGCTTTTGACCTGCTCATGGCTATTCTTCAGGGACAGCTCTTCACACTGTATTGATTTCTTTATGTAGAGGGCAAGGCCTCTGCCCCTTCTTCCTTGCCTGTCCTTTCTGAAAATATTTTATTCTTTTCATATTTCTGAATATATTTTCTTGAGGACATTTTCTTGTCTTTTCTCTCTGGCTTGCTTGTATAACACGTGAAAAGACATTCCAAGCAAAATTAAAGACTCTGGCTAAACAGACAAACGTTAGATGGTGCAGCTTCCCTTGAAGTCAGCATTTTAGTACATGAACATGCTTCTGTGGCCAAGGATGTAAAGGAGTAAAGCTGTGTTCTTTATGCCTGCCTTTTTGAACTGCCTGATGTCCCTGTACTTCTGTGCATTGGGAACAGTCCTCTTCTGTTCATTTGCAGCCTAAGTTCAAACGAATGATTTTAAACCATAGAGAGCCAAAAAGCCTTGGCTGAGGAGGAAGCAACTACCAAGGAGCACAGTGCCTACTTGCTACCAGCTAAAACACATGTCTGTTTCCTAATTTGATAAGTAAGTCTCCAAGGCCAAAGCCCACAGGAAGATCATGCTACACAAACAGTGCAAAGAAACATCCACAGGTCAAAGAAAGCTATGGAGCAGGTGGAGTATTTATCAAGCAAGTTATGGTTGCTTCTGGGTGTTTCTTACAGTTTTCAGCTTTTGTTTTGCACAAAAGAAGAAACATGAAGCACAAGAAGCTGTCATCCAAAAAAAAAAAACCAAAAAAACCCCCACACAACCAAATCAATCCTTCTCATAGTTTTTACTTGTGCTTAAAATCTTCATAACTAACTGAAGTGTCAGGGACTGGTTTTACATGGAAATGGTGAACTGACACTTTGGTCAAGGGCAATCATACAACAACAACTGAAATTTTAATCATCACAACATCCAGCTAACAACAGACGAAGTAGCAAGAGATGATTAAGAAGGTGAAGAAAAGTGGTAAGAGGTGAGTTTTCGTATATTCAACTAGTTATACATATGATGCTTTCAGAATGACAGATGGCTGGCAATACATTTAGCTTAGCATAACAAAGAAGTTATTGTCCTCATGCAAAATAAAAAACCCCACAGAATCTGAAAGCTGGAGTTCCTAGTCCCTCTACTGCCATAAGCATCTTCACAAGGGGCCAGAGAATAAAAGCAGGACTCTGCTTTTAAACTGAGAAGGTAACACAAAAATGATGGCTATTCAGAGGAAGAGTAATTCACAAGCTCCAGTAAAGGACAAATACAAGGGTTTAATATAAAGTAATGACAAAGCAGTCTCTGGTTAAATATCTGATAGTTACCCTCCAGTAGCTGTATCATAAATTGTACCATCCAGACCAGCACAGGGCCAGTGGCATCCACATGAGGGTCTGTTCTGAGAAGCAGTGACCGGATCCTGGAGGAATTGATTTCTGCCGCTGAGCAAAGAGCCCTTGGTGTCCAGCACAGTCTCATCCAGATGCCCATAGAAGGTCCTTTCATGGGACTGCACACAGATGCTTGTGGAGTGCAGAGAATGAGGAGGTGAAGGAGCTGTACCCAGAGGTGCTTTGTGTGGTGCATTCAGTGGAAATCTTCTGGATTATTGTTACTTTAAGCAGTGCTGGTTGATGTTGGGCCCAGGCACATGAACTTGGTATCAGACAAACTGCAATTTTCAGAGTTCCTTCTTGCCATGGGAAAGTATGACCTTAATAAGCAGCCAGAACCTTTGGTTTCAAACTGGGTTTAGATTTCTCAATCTTCTATACTTTGTTTTTCCTCTTGTATTTGGATATCAATTTGTAAAATGTTAAACCCCAATCATTTCTAGTCTTTTTCTCTCTGCAGAATTACAGGCTTGAGAGTGGGAAAGATTTCAATGACACCTATTTAAAGACTTCAGTGAGAAAAGCAATTAAGTAGGTGACAAGGTTTTTTTTTAAAAAGGTATCAAACTAATTCCTTCTGAGCAATTAAAAAAGTAAGTTTGATCTGCCCAGACAGGAGAAGCTATGTTGATTTCATAAATTCTAGAGTCCAAGAGATTATTTAAGGATTATACATACCGTCCAGCAAGTAAATTGAACAGTAAGCCAAAAAACTCAGTATTTTTCAAATTTACAGAAATTGCTCTAGAGATGATTCTGTGTTTCTCCCTTAAGGAGAAAGCAGAATATACCACCCTATTGGTACCAACACCACAAACTTTGCTGCTACCTATTTTCTACTTAAGCATGGTCTGATAAACCATTGTAGAAGGTATCTGAGAAGGGGCTATTGAATGTTGAAGACAACAATAATATTTACATGGATTTCCAATCTTTGCATTAGAGCCCTATGTCTAAGAAAATAAACTGCAGGTAAGCACCTAAAGGCGGAATGCCTAATCCCATGTTATCCCTATCAAATTAACAATCACTATCTTCCTGAAATCCTGTTTTAAGGGAGGTGCAAAGATGAAGATACAGTAATCTCCTAAAAGATATTTTTTCATCTTGTCATTGAAACTAGCTTTCATCATCCAGACCTGCTCGGATTCTACTCAAGAACTGACTTGTGTCCAACAGAAACTTCAGGATCTTCATGTGAGTGCAGAACCTGCTGCTGGACCTCTGCACGTCTCCTTAGCCAGAGATGCAATACCAAATCAAAGTCACAGTCCCACCAAGATCAAAGGTTTCAGTGTGTTAACTGTGAAACAGCAGCAAAACCTTTGGCTTAAGGTATGAACAGCTATGGGTGGATATTTAAGGTAGGTCTGCCTGGATTTCAGGAGCTGTTGTAGAGAACGAAAAAACAGTTCTTTAACCACTACTCTTTTTCAGCAAGCTCACACATGCTGCAATCTCAGTAAGGTCTCTGTGCTTTCCAGCAGTAGCTACATAAATATTGAATCCATCTGTTGAATGCAGGCCTGGCTAATTGTTCACCTTTTTACCATGCCAGGGTATATTCTTGCTTTGACAGAGACCTTAACTAGAAGAATTTTTTGCCAAACAATACTTTGCAATTCAGTATTGTAAATAGCTGGTTCTATTTCTCTTTCAAGACAGATTGGTGACACTCATAAAAAGGGTGAGGAAAGCAAGTCTCTTCCTGCCTTGACAACTACAGAGTTGCTGTAGGCTTCTAGCTTGTGCTTTCTGAGACATCTGCAGGAGGCTTTCTGGCTCCTAGAGGCAGTATGTGTATTACATACTTAATCCATTGCTACAAAGCTTTTAGCTTGATTTTGTTTCCCAGTCCATGAAAAGCAAAGTCCAGTGGTGAGGGCATTCAATCATGCTCTTCAATATGACAAAACCATGCAGCATTAGTTCAAAACAATATTTGCCATCCATATTGCACAAGCCCCTGTATGAACAGAACGCCGTTATATGAAACATTACAGACATAATGAATAACATTACACATCATTCCCAAATGCATATACCCATTTTATTGTTCTTTATAAAGTGAAAATAATAAATAATAGGGTGTGCACAGCTCCAGGATTTTCACAACAACAGCTGTATCCTCTTTAGCCAGTATTATTGACATACAAGACATAAGTAATTTCATGAGTTGCACTATAAAGGTTCAAAGCTTAAGAAATAAATATCCAAACATCTATACATACCCTTAGCAAAGTTCTTGAAGAATGAAACAGTTGTTTCATGTGTCATGTTTAATACAACTGATCAATAGAGGGCAGCAAATTCCTTGTAAAATGCAGGAGTGCAATAGATCTAAGAGATTAGCTTCAAAAAGTATAGCAACAATTATATTACTTAGATTCAAAAAGCAAGTAAGGAAATACACAATTTACAAAGTATCCGCTGTTAACTCAGCAAGTTCTTAGAGTGTTCTGGTGCATCAGCAGTCATTAGCTGATGAAGTATAAATGCTCCTTTTCAACAGAGCACTTCCCAACATGCTAAATTTCTGCTTAATGATATTTCAGCTTGTAGATTCCTGAAACTGGGACAGAGTGAAAGTAAGGGAGGAGTTTGGGGAGTTGATGTTCAGTTTTGATAAATATTAGTTTTTTTGCATGGTTTTTGGACTCACATGAGAAACCTACCCCTCTCCAGTATCCATACCTCCCAGCCCCAACACAAGTCCCCATCTCCAGCTCAGCCACAGCCAGTTGCTTAAATAGCAATTCCTCTGTGTTTCTGACTAGATCCGAAGTTGCCTATCCCTGAGTGTTTATGTTGGGCAGAGGGGAACATTTTACACAAGAGTTCTATAAACAACAGAAGAACTAAACTTGGTTTCACATCAAGTTCCTAGGGCTGGATTATCAGTATCTGATGTAGTGCAAACTGAAGATTTCCCTGTGGTTGTAAAAATCCCAAATAGATTTTCTTTAGTGTAAACCAGGGAAGGAGTTCCTCCTGTATTCTTCCACTCAGTAGAAATTATAACAGTTTGGTGGTGGGTTGTTTTTTTTTTTGTTCCCCCTCCCCCTTCTGTCCAACTGCCTACCTATTTGAATGAGATCTAGAGAAAATGAGAACCTTTGAATCCTTTAGCACTCAGTCAAAATCTGCTGAAATTAGGCAGCCTGTTTAAACAGCCAAAACACCCCAAACCCATTTTCTGGGGGGTAGGAGATAGTTCTGATAGATTGTGGATAGTATAAACGTAATCTTCTTCAGAAGAAAGGCTAAGACTTTTGCAGAATCAGAATCTTTTCTTTTCCTCTCCAGGAAGTAAGTTTTAGTTTAAGGGGCATTAAATATCTGTAGATGAAGGTTTCAGGAACACAGTCAACATCCTTGGGAAAATGTTTTTCTGGTTTTGTCCTACATGAGATGGTAGAAATGGTTTGAGAAAAACAAACTAACAAAACCCTTCAAATGAGGTAAATTTACCTCTTTACTGAATTGTATTTATTTGGGACATCACTGCATTAATAGTTCGGCATTTATCTACTGTCCCTTTTCTCTCTGCATCTTGATAAAGGTGAAGTTTGGTCTCACAATAGCTCAGGAAAAGTGTTATCTGCTAGCATAACAGGCTTGAATTTCCCCATCAGAACAGAAAAAATGCATGAAATAGAAAGACTTAAGACACTCATTTAAATAATCAAATGGACAGAAGTAAAGATGTATATAAGCACAAAACTAATGGTGGAGACTATACTGTATATTTTAAAACAAGTATAATATATATACAAGGACAATTCTCTATTCAATTATTTATAAACCACCCTTGCTCTCACCAAACCATTAGGTATCTGTAAGATAGGCTGTGAAAGAGCAGATTTTGGATTTATTTAGGCACCTTAACATCAGTGAAAGCCTTGAAGGTGTGTGCTTACTCATTCCTATAGCTTAAGTATTATCTTTTCATTAGATTTTTTTATGACAATGACACAGAATTAAAGACTATGACATTGAAAATAATAGATCCTTATGTATTTAAACAGCAGCTTAAGAGGAATAAAAAAGGTAGCAAATCTAAGTACTCCTATCTGCTGCAGGTTTTTGTGTTTTGTTTTGTTTTTTTTCTTCTTCCTTCATTAAAGCATTTTAATGATTTGTATTTATCTATTCAGTTATACCCTCCTGGCAAGCATCTTAGGAAGACCCACATCACTGACATAGAAGGATGTCTTATTTTCTTCTCATTCTGCACAAAACCCAAATCAGGCACATGGCTTGATTTTGTTCCTACTGATACCATTAACGTACCATAGACTATTGCTCCAATGCACCAGTTGCAATCCATTGCAAAAAGCTAGTGATGTTGAAAATTCTCTGAAGATACTCTGACAGGATATCCCCAAGGAAATATATTACAGAGCTAGGTTTATTATTCTTTACTCAGTTCACTACAGGCATAGAAAATGGTCTCACTTTATTCTAAAAGTAAGTTCACATGACAGATTCCAAACTCACCTCTAAGAATTTTTCTATATTGTTTGAATCAAGAGACAAGAAAATGCAGCAAAGACTTCTTATTCCTGTTTGTCTCCCCAAGCACCTCTGTCCCTGCCCACTCCTATCTCCATGCTGTAAAAGAAGAGGGCTACATCCCTCAGCATGCCCAGAGAACCTTCTTGACCCTTCTTCAGCCTAATTAACATGCAAGAAAACAATGCAGGTTTTAGACAATTGGGCAGCAACCCATAAAGATAATCCTGGCAAAGCAACACAGAAACAATAAGAAAGATACCTGGAAACCAAGTCCTTAAACAGTCACTAGGAATAGAAAGCAAATTAAATGAAACTTTAACAGGCAAAAAAATGAAGAGCTAAATAAGGCATGGAGAAAGAAGGAAGCCAACATTTGGGAAGTACATTAAGTTAATGTGTTTAGGTCAGTGTACACAGCAACAGACTCTCAGCTTTGCTACTGAGCTCTCTGAAAAACAAGATCATAGCAATCATGCAACTTCCAAATCCAGCAAAGGTAATAACTGCTAGAGATGTTCCTTTACCCAAAGCAGAGCCAAGATCAGAGATCTGTTGAAAGACAATAAATTTAACTAATACTGCATACTATAAACACACAAAGAAATTGCTCTAGCTGTAGCATTGCTGAAGGAGGAGTATTTATAAACCAGTCATGAGAGATTTCCTGGTAAAAGGTCCTTCCTAGCTGAAGAGTGGGAAGGTCAAATCCTAGCAGGTGATGGGAAGTTCTAGTTAAGCTAGCTGAAACAATCAGATGCAGCAGGGCTTCACAAAAGTTGGTCTCTTAAAATCAAGAAATGTGAGCACAAAGTGTTCTCCCTTGAGTAGAAATTAAGGAGAAGTGAGTAGTTGTCTGAGTAAGCTTGCGTTTTACTTTAGCTTTATTAAGGTAAGGATACTGTATAAAGCAATTATTTTATTAGGCAATTTGATCTGAGGTTTCTGATTTATGTGGATTAAAGTCATATAAAGAAGCTGGAAGTCTTTCTAATGAGGTTTTGGTACCTTAAATTACAACAGACAAAGCTTTTATCAGGGTATCTGTAAAAAATTTAATTTAATTTTTCTCTTTCATAATTTTAAGAGTGAACTTGGATCCTTGTATTGTGGATTTCTGAGTCTGAGGAAGCTCAGCTTCAGAAGTGTTTTATTAATTTTAAATGTTTTGCACTTAAAATGGATAGTCTGATATGGGGATTGTTGAATGTGTTCATATATGATGTGGAAGACAAACTGGTAAACCATTGAGGTACATCTGTTTGGTGCTTGGCTTTTTGTGTTTAACTCTTTTTAATGTCTAGTAGCTTTCAGCTATTGGGGAGCATGGTGGAGACAGCAAGACTGAAATAAGTAAAATAAAACCATGATTCCAAGATATTATTAGAGGAGCTTTGAATATGCTTTAAGAAACACCTTTTTTTGAAACACCTTTTTTTCCCCTTGAATATTAATGTTTGAGTTTTATCATATGTCAACTATTTCATGTTTTTAATTGTATCTCTCAACTACTTAAATGATCATTCTCTAGGGAACCGAAGTTTTAGAAGAGAAACTTAAAAATTGTATGAAATGTATTCAGCATAAAATATGCTAACTTGATTAGCTCTTTTGACTGTAATGCCTCACATCTCACTTGATAGAGAGCATAGTGTTTTGAGTTCTGGCTGCTGAGGCAGTTCCCATGTAATTCCTGATGTCTCTGCACCATCTAAGGAACTGTGCGTTCAATGCGTATCAGCCTGTGTTGATGATCAAGGAGAGAGTGAATCCCTGCTATTCTTCTGCTCTCTGTTGTGTATGGGTGAAGGCCTACTTGGACTATGGTAATGCTAGAGAGAAAGGGCATGTGCACAGCCTATTTAATTGGAAAATGTGATGAAATAGAGACTGTATCAGTGAAAGAGTGGAGAATCACACTTAAAGTAGCTGTAGGAGGAGAGAGGAATTCTGGTGGGAATATGAGAGGATCATATATCCACCAGTTCTTATGCTGATGTGGAAAACCTGAGGATTTGCTAGCAAATGTCTTACCTGGGTGGCTGTGATGTACACTTTGTCAGTGATATGGGCATACATACATACAGCTATACAATGCCATTAAAATCAAATACTGAAGTAGCACTGCCCCTAGTTCTGGACATCTTGGATGGTGCTTGATCATATTTAGACCCAGAGCCATAGTTAGACATGGTAGGAACATCTTTTCTGAAACAGGTATCACTAGTGTTCCATCTTGGTCTAGTTAAAAATATATAATCTTCTACAATACAACATATGAAAAGGAAGAGAGGGGAGAACAGTTGGGTGGTAGGGTAGATGCTTCGTATGTGTATTTTGAAGCACCCCTCCTACTTTCCTTTGAACATAGGCTTGCATGACTGAGTAATTTAGCTCATTATATCTGCAGGTTGTTGTTCTTCATTACTTATGTTTTCAAGGATAAAGAACAAGAAGTTAAGATCAGAGTAACAGAATATACTTCAACTCTCCGTTCTCTCTTGCAGCAAATGTAGCACAAATGATTAGTTATGCTCCACTGTGGTTTACTTGAGACCTTATGTTCAGTGCCAAAGTACTTTGTCTTAATTTAGACTTTAAGTATATAAGCACTTGAGCATGTATCTAGAATTACTCACATGAGTAAAGCTATTGACTTCAAAGTTATTGAGTACCATATGAGTAAAGTTCAGCTTTCATAAGGTTAAAGGTCTGGAGCCATTATTTCTTGACTATGCAAGAAAAGGAGGCTGAAAGCTGTGGCTTTTGTACTGTTAGCAGATTTTTCCTCACAGATAAAGATCTGTAATGAAAATAGTTTTCAGTATTGTTATTCTGGATATGTCAGGAATAGAAGAGTGATGATATTGTCACCTTCCAGAGATCTGTCTCAGGTTGCTCAAGTTTCTGTATACAGTATGGCAGAATTTTTTTAGTCTAACTTTTTCTGAAGGTTCCTCTCTGCAGGCCTGGTGTAGTGGAGATGAATCCAAACCCAGTCAAAGCAAGCATAAAGAACTTTCCCTCCTCTGCTTTTTTTCCAATGACTGTGTCTTCTGGGAATACACTGTGGTGCTTCTCAGAACCTCTGCAGAAGCAACAAAAATCTGGATTTCTCCTGTGTACCCTAAGGAACATGGGGTCGTCTGACATGACTAACTTGGTGCTGTTGAAAACAACTCCAGCATGGGACTTCAGTGCTGTCAAGAACAATGTGTCACAAGCCCTGGGTAAAAAAACCTTAATACCTTCTATAAAAAGCCTGCCTTTTAGCTTTCAGCCCATAATGCTTGGATTTACTCTCTACCGGAAGTATTCAGCTCTGTGTGACTAATAGATTCCATTGCTACCAAGAGCCACAGTGAAGATGATGGAGGTTTGTCGTGAGATCTTCTTCATGAGACAACAGAAAGCCCAAAAAAACAAACCAAAAAACCACAAAACAAACAAACAAAACCCCCTAAAAACACCTGCCCTCCCACAATCAACCAGCTTCCCTCTCCTCCCCTGCCCCAACAAAGACCCTCCACAGCTCCCACCCCTTTTTGGGTGAAATGCTCTTCATTCAATGAAAGACCTCCCCCCATCATGAAAAACATCAATAAATTATTTGAATCTAGGATCCAGAGGTGGGGGGAAGGAAGGAAGAATCTGCCAAGCTCAGAATGAGGAGTCCGTAGTGGTGCCTCATGGGAGGAACATTGCTTTAGTTTTCCTAGAGATAGTAAAGGATGTGGAACTCAGTGGTCCCTTCTGACATGAAAAGGAGGCTGTTTTGGGGATTATTTCCCCAGTTTGCAGATGTCTCAATGTTCTTTGTGAGGCTTTCCGCAATGAAGAAGTGCTACTGCAGGTGGGATCATTGCTGAAACAGGCAGAACAATGTCGCTGGGATGCTCTTGTTTCTTTCCTATCTGCTGTCCTCTGAAACCAGATGTCTGCTACAGCTGGTCTGGAGTTGCATGTAGGATCAAGGAGAAGGAGAGAAGTTGTGGTTTGCACTGCAAATCTGTGATACAGGAGGAGTGTAAAAAGCAAGTAGATAGCTCCTAGGTAATGTGTGAGACCACACCAGTCTCAGCCTGTCCAGTGGTGACCGATGTTGCTCAGCACTATTTCTGATGAAGGTAAATGTAGCTAGTTGTTGTAGTTTAACCCCAGCTGGCAACTAAACCCCACACAGCTGCTCACTCACTCCTCCCTGGTGGGATGGGGGAGAGAATTGGAAGAGTAAAAGTGAGAAAACTCATGGTTTGAGGTAACGACAGTTTAATAAGTAAAGCCAAAGCCTCACATGCAAGCAAAGCAAAACAAAGAACTAATTCCCTACTTCCTATCGGCAGGCAGGAATTCAGTCATCTCCAGGAAAGTAGGGGTCCATCACGTGTAATGGTTACTTGGGAAGAAAAACACCATCACTCCAAACGTCCCACCCTTCCTCCTTCTTCCTCCAGTTTTATATGCTGAACATGATGTCATATGGTTGGAATATCCCTTTGGTCAGTTGGGGTCAACTGTTCCAGCCATGTCCCCTCCCAGCTTCTTGTGCACCCCCAGCCTACTTGCTGGTGGGGTGGGGTGAGAAGCAGAAAAGGCCTTGACTCTGTGTAAGCACTGCTCAGCAATAATGAAAACATCCCTGTATTATCAACACTGTTTCCAGCACAAAACCAAAACATAACCCCATACTAGCTACTATGAAGAAAATTAACTCTGTCCTAGCCAAACCCAGCACACTACTGAACAACAGGTTACTGCAGATTCAAAAAGCTTCATGGCTTACTTGAGTCTTGGGGGAAGCTCTAGTGTTTGCGTCTTATAATGGTTTACACCTTGCAAGCTGCCTCTCTTCTGTTTCAGTCCTAATCTAACCCTTTTGTTTCCTTATACGAATTATTCTGAATATTCTGATATTTTTCTCTCTGAGCCCTGCTCAAGCAGGTGCATTGCATGAAAGCTACATACCATGTACAGGCAGAAGGACTGTCATTAGTTCCTCTAGGACCTGCAAGAGGCTCTGTGGATCTCTTAGTTTCTGAATCATGTTTCTTCCTTCTAACCTCCTAGCAACCGTGTATGCATCTTTTTACTTCAAGGTAAGATTTCCATTAAAGATCATGCAAAAATGATAGATCCCTTCTCAAGGAAGCCAGATAAGTCTCTGCAGAGGCTACCTGTGTGGTTCAGCACAGTATGGTTGAGATGATTGTGCTGATGAGCACAACCTAATTCAAAGTTGTGTTATCATTAATATTATATACTATTATTATATTACTTGTTTTTGACAGGGCCAAAGCCTTGTGGAAGAGGAGGCAGTATTGGAAAGAATCCAGCACTAAGAATCCTGGCTAATATCAAAGAAATAGTAAGACTGTTGTTATTGCATTGTAAGCAGAGAGCTCAGAATAGACGAACAGGTGTGAAAGTGAAGTGCAGCCCAAGATAAAAAGCTACTTGACTCATTTAAGGAACATAACCTGATCTGTATTTTTCCCAGGATTAATTGCTGCTTACTTTCTATAAAAGCTGTTTTTCACTCTACTGGATCTATTGTAGAGCAACATTGTAACTTTGACTCTCTTGTGCATGCTGCTAATAGTATTATCACTGCATGGTGCCTGGTGCTCAGCACTTCTGCTGTGCAGCCAGGGCAAAACTGGAAACCAAGGAGGCTCTTATGATGACCTAGTCAGCTTTGGATATATTAAAAAAAAAAAAAAAAAAAAAAAAAGAAGGGAGATGAAGCTTCACAATTCAAGCTGGGATCGCTGGAAAACCTCTTTCAGTGACTAACTTGATCCCAAAGACACCACAGTTTTCAGCAACAGTCTCACTTCTAGACTTTTTTAAAAAACTTGTGGCCATGCTTTATCAGACTGATCAAACAGTGCTAAGGAAACCACATTTGCATGGGCCTGTGAGATGCTGAGAAGTAGCCTTCAACCCTTGCTTCACTGAAACTGGGGACAACTGAGGACTGTAACACCTTCTCTCTGGATACATACATTTGAACTGGGTCAGAGGACTAGCTCAGAAGCATAGGGCTTTCTGAGGTCATTTGTGTAGAGCAAGCTAGGTGTACACTTGTGTAAACATAGGGCAGCAGAGGGACCTTACAAAGGCTGTTTTGTCACGGTCTAAGAACTGACTCAAACTGGGACTAGAGCTGGGATCTCTGCATGGCACTGCATTTTGTAGGGCACAAATCTCTTGTATTGAGCAGAGCATGGAGCGTGGCTTCTGTGTGCAGTTGTTTCTTCTCAGTTCCAAGTATAATACTGCAGCCAAAAAGTCTTTAGTGCAAAGCACCATGACTGAATTTGCATTTGTGTTAAGATGTGGTCTCATAGGAGGCAAAGTAGTCCTATATCCAGGGAGTTTTCTGAAGGGGAAGAGTGGAAAAGGCAGGTGACTAACTAGATAAATTAGAAATAATAGTGCCAGCATACCTTGGTAAAAAGAGCCTGGTCTCTGGCAGAGGTTTGTACTTGGAACGTGCAAGCTATTTTCTAAGAAACCAGCTAATAAATGTAATTAAGAAATGCAGCATGTGATATCTGTAATTGTTAGAACCAACGCTGACAAAGTATAACTGGACTCCTGTTGTAGTAGCTGAGGGAGGAGATGTTCCAGTCAGGCAGCTCTTCTTTGTTACTGTCTGGGTGTGGGCACACTAAGGAAAAGCAGGCCACTACCTGATTAGGGCAGCCAGCTCTGGCCAGTTGCCTCCAGTCCATGGAAGGGAAGAGGCAGCAAAGACTTGCTGACTGATTGGAAGGATAAGATGATGTATGTACATGACATTCTCTGCATAAGACTCTTAAATGCTTTCCACTAACATATGGGGAGTTCACGGCCTCTAATTCTCTGGCCTTCTTGTGGTTTAGCGATGCAGTATAATCACTGCCCTTCAGCTGAGGAATCGAAGCATATATTGACTTGCCAAAGTGCGAACAGGTGCTCTTGTGGGAAGAAATGAACTCAGGTCTCCTGTCCTCCTATGGAGCTATCAATCACTGTCTAGTGTCTCCTGCTTAAACCATTGCAGGGACCTTCACATGAAGTGGAAATGGACAGTGACTAATATGAGTGGTTTTAATAATCTGCCTTTTTTCTTCCCTGATTTGGTTGATGCATCTCACCGATAGAGGAGTAGAACTCCAAGAGCATCTTCCTAATGGTAAACCCCTGTTCTAAGGGGCTGGACTGAGCTTTGTGACACACTAACTTCATGAGGGATGGCAGGGAGGAAAATGTGTGTGAACTGCTCTATTCAGATATGTTGTCCTATGGCTCTTCAGAAACCATTTTTAGTCCTCCCATTTCCTTGGTCCTTTAACTCCTTAGCTGTATGAATGGTTCCGATCTCCACCTTGGAACAGCCTCTAGGTTGCTCTACTTTAAATCCCATGAACTTTTATCCCCTCAGTGGGGAACCGAGGAAGAAAATTGCAGGTAGATTCCAAGTCCAATAACTTTACGAGTAATAGGTAACCAGACATAAAATCCACTTAATACAGGAACATATTTAATAATGGTTGCATTTCTTCTGCGAAAGTATTTGTAGTTGAGATCAATGGTGTAATGGTTTTAGTTTGTGTGTGGGTATGTAATATTGCCTGGCTTCCTTTCCTGCAGAGGAGCTGTTGCTGGTGAGTACCCTGGTTTACTTTCCCCATGTGCCTGAAGGCCTCAGTTGATGCCAGAGCTCAGTATCAGAGGGTTTTGGTTTTTATACTTGGACCATGCCCCTTCCCACAAAGCTTGATGTGAAGGGATGAAATATGAAAAGTGGTGGAAAGAAGCCAGAGGAAAAAATTGTGATAGGAGTTGCCTGAGGTGATAGAATAGCAGGATGACTTCCGAGACCTGTATTCTCCGCTCTTGATCTTCTGTAAATGTAATTATCTGGAAGCATAGAAATATCCATGTATGCATTCTCCATCAACACTTCAATGTAAAGAAATATAGATGAGTCTTTCTGGTTATTGTTGCCCTGTAACTGTAAAATCGTTGTGCGATGACTTCCCATTGAGAAGGCAATACACGAGTTTTTAAATTGTTTTTGATAGAAGAGCAGGTACTTTACGGGTGCTAACTAAAATGGAACTGGAGGGCCTGTGGAATAGCACATAGGAGAAAGGAGGGAAGAGTTTTTGAACAAAAATCTATATAAGAAAACAAATTAGGCTCTCTGCAGCACTACCTGCACCTTTCCAGGGACACACAAACCTGTTTCTCTGCTACGGTAAGCCAGGTGTGTGGTACCCCTCCAAGTCAATTAAGGTACACAGACAGAAGCTGGGGAGCCGAGCCCTGTCAGCGGGGGATTAAAACACCTGAGACTATTTCAGTTAATGGGAGAGGGGAGCAGGAAGGAGAGAAATGCCATGAAGCAAAGTAAAGAGATTATCTAAAAAAAAGCAGCCACCCCCCCCGCCCCGCCCCCAGCCAAATCCACCCCACATTAAACACAAAGCTTGAGCAGAAAAAGCAATAAGTCATGCAGGTCTGCCCAACCCCTGGTGCTGCTTTCTTCTTTTCTGGGAAGACCCATTCCAGCATGTGGAAGATCAGGGAATGATCATGACAAGGACCAGCCACCACCAAAAGAGGCTGGTCATAGCTATGCTGCAGAAGTCAACTCCAGAGGGAGGGAAATGCCACAGAAAGCAATATAGGGCTGTAAATAGTGGCCTTTCTTCAGGTGAGAATTGATGGGACAGACTTTGATACCTTGATTAAGGCCTGGGCTGGAGAAACCAGCTCAGAAAACTGCCCAAGACATGCATGTGGGGAGGAGCACAAAGGCTCTGAAGATGTGGAGGGGATCATGCACTATTGAGCCTGAAGCTGGCAAGCAGAGCTTTGAGCAGAGCAAGGAGAATGCTGTAACTGAGGTAGAAATTTTTTTTTTTTTTAAGAAGAAAGCCAAAATACTTCAGGTAACCAGGAAGAGTGAAGTGCTTGCATGTAGAGAGCTTATCCTGTCTCTGAACTAAGAAAACAAATTCAACATCTAAAGCAAGTGTAAAACAAACAGAAGGAGGAAAAAGCAAAGCATGAATCATCTTTCTTAAATGATACTGGCTGTCCACAGCCTTTAACAAGCCCCAACTGCACTGGCTGCTGGGCTAAGGCAAACTTCACCAGCTTGCCCCGTGCTTATCGGCAAGTTTACTGCATGAAGCACAAAAGCTCAATGAAAAGACTGGAAATACCCGAAAGTGCTGTTTGGAAATGGTTTACTTCGTCAAATCTTATCTTGAATACATCACTTCTTTCTCTTTCCTATTAATTATCTTTTCAAACAATAACTTGATGGTTTGCCGTAGTCAGTTGCTTACTCTGCAGCGTGGACTGGCAGTTTCTTCAGAAATCTCCCTCCCCCTCTTGCTGGTGCAGATGTCCAATGCACACCAGAGCTAACACATGAACACAGAATGGCTGTCACAACCCGTGGGAGATGAGTGCCTTTTTGTCTGGTTTGCTGTATATGGTATTCCCAATTTTAAAATGGTTGAGGAGGCCTCCTGCTTGAAGGAAAGAGTTGTTGTGCTTTACTGAACCAGAAGATTATGGATGGGAATGATGAAGTTTGTCTTTGCTGGGGCAATATCAGCCTTTTAGAATCCCATCCTGTTTAGTTGTGGGAATAAGGGGATGCTGTGCCAGAGTGGAGACACGTCTGAAGGGACAGTGGGCAGCCCAGGGTGAGGGCAACTCTGAGGGGACCACAGCCCACACCGGAGGAAGGATGACCCTGAGGGGACTGCTGGTGCCCCAGGGCAGAGACACCCCACAAGGTACTGCCCCCGGGGGGATGGTAGCCTTGGCTAAGTGTAACCCATACCAAAACCAGGAGGAATTGAGCCTAAGGAGGGGGGACAATAGGTGTTTATATCAATGTCTGTTTAACTGTGTCTGTTTAACTGTGTCTGTTTCTCATTTTCTCAACACCTAAACCAGTTACCAGACACTTGCGTTGACTGGCAGCAATAAGTGAATTTTCCCAAATCAGCATTATGTCACCTGTGATAGCAGGGCATGAGGTCACTCTATGAAATCCATCTGATGTGTCTACTGCTATCCCACCCATCTTGATATGGGCTTGTTGAGCTTGTTTAGGTACAGTGTGTCAATTCAAATGCAAAAACCCATATCGAAATGCTGAGTATGTAAAGAGAACTTGGATTTCTTGTACCGGTTCCCTTCCAGTTAACAACTAATCTTCGCAAAGATATTGTTCTTTCCAATAGCTAGCACTTCACAGTTCTTATGGACTTAGGTTACTTCAAAAGAGGGCCTGATGTGTATGGCTCATTTTTGTGGCTTTTTTCTTTTCTTTCATGTTTTATTATAGCTGGAGAGACAAAGGAACCATTCTTTTTAAAAAATTGTAGGATAATCACTTCCTTAAATTTATCAGTTACTCTTTAAACAGATATTGTTACAAAGGAGTGGGGTCTTTTGTTTTCAGTTTTGGTTTGGGGTTTTTTTGGGTATCCTCTTTTCTTTATACCACTGCTCTCTGTGCCTGAATCACCATCAAAGGCTTCAGGATTCTTGCTTTCTTTAATGCTGTTCTGTAACTTTGTTTTCTCTCTTTGACATAAACTTCTGGGAGGCTGAAAAAGTACTTGGGGTAAGGGCTTCTATAGGTCAGGACCTTGTTTAGTATACACGGAGTGATGGGCAGGGAGGTAAGGAGGAGGTGACTGCATACTATTTCTCTCCTTGTATTTGAGTGTATGCCTGTAGAAATACTTAATCACAACACTTGCCTTGCAGCTGGTAGTAAATTGGCTCCATCTCATCTGACTGTGATCACCTGAGCAAAGCACTGGTTCTGAATCCTCTAATCCCACAGTATTTTGTGCATGATGGTCTCCCCCCTGCTGCCCACGGCATTATTCATGTGACAGGGGTATGTACTTCCTTCCCGAAACCCTTCTTTTTTTGTGTTATATGTTTTTTCTGTGGGTTTTCATTCAGAGATTGCAAACTGGAATAGCTTTGCTTTAATGCCATTGTCAGGACTGAAGGGCTGCAAATATCTTGAGCATTCTTGGTGGTATTTTTGGCCAGGTGTACTCATAGGAGCACACAGGTGTGCCACCTCTTTCAGCTCATCTCTAGTGTCTCTGAGGAAAGCAAAAGCCAATGGCAAAAAGTGCAGCTCTAACACAGATGGCAGGGATGCCCAAAACTAATTTATGTGGTGCAAACTGTGGATGCTTATTTCTGTTTATCTGTGACTCATTGCAGGACCTCATTCCCACAGGATGCAGTAGAAGCTGAGTTTACTCAGGGCATGAAAAGAATCTGGACTAATTAATGCTCTACAAAACTCGTTAAACTGTTTCGTGCTTGGTCACTTATTTCAGAAAAGACCAAAGGTCTTTGAAAGAAAAGGCTGAATTTGCAGGGGAATTCATAGCCTTTCACAAAATAGATGAAAGTAGTATCATCTTTCTTTGTTTCCCTGCACTTCAGTTTAAGAATGTCACTGAAACCACAAGTGATGAAGTCCCGATCCCTTCCCTTTTCAAGTTCCTCTGGGAAGAAACCTCAACAATAGGCCCCAAATTAGAGGGCTAATGGATATGCCAGGATGGTCTATTTGGTATCTTGCTAAAAGTGCTGTGGCTGGTTGTTTTAGTTTTGTAACTAGACTATAACTTTAGGTCAAAGGGAATCTTTGAATATTTGTTTGGCTGGAAGACTGATGGGGGTAGGGGGAGCAAAGATGTAGTTCTCGGTGTGCTGTTTTCCATAATGATTTATACAGCTCCAAAGACTGTTGGGAATACTTAGAAACTGAGTTTATTCCTCCCAACGTTTTTTTTTTTTTTTTTGTAATTGTGTATTCAACATAAATCACTAATAGCTTAGATTTACCTATTTTTGGTGAGAAACAATTGCAGACTAGTTTCTTTGCAATTTTTCCCCTGTGCTGCCTATAGCTTACCTTGGAAAATGTATTGATCCCTTTCTGTACAGGGAACCTGACTGCTCGGAGAGGTGAACAAATGAAATTCGCATGTCTGATTTCTGTTCTCCAGGACTGCTTTTTTTCCATAAGATATTTAATTTAAAAGAAAATAATAATTAGGCTCTAACCCTCTTGAGATTTGATCCCTCTCCATACATAACAAGATTAATTATACCTGCGTCAGTTCTGACTGGCTGTAGAATTGTAACTATGGAAGTTTATAGATACATTTATATTGTCTGCCTAAGTTTGTGAAACTTCTTTTTTTTTTATATTCACTGGAAGAATTTCCAAATGTAAACAACTTGAAAGGAAAAAAAAAATTACACACAATTTTAAGCTTATTCATGATAAACAAAAGCAGTTGGCTGGGGAAGTGGTTGGTTCTTTTATTTCTTACTATAATGGTGTGAAGTCCTTTCTTTGTCTCTTCTAATGCTATGTAACAGCAAACCTTCATGCATCCCTTATGCTTTTTAAGCTTCTGATCATCCAGTACTCTGTGGACTCTGCCCCACTAGAATTCACATGTATTGAATGATGCTGAAATATATCTCCAGTTTTGCACTGGGAAACGCTTAGCTGAACAAAATGATTGCATGACATCTTCCTGTTTACACATGCCATTGTGGTGTTCCTCTTAGATAATGTCATGGCACTGACCTGTAGATCACGAGCCTGACCTTCAGGCTTTCTCCTCAGGAATTACTCTTAGCCGACTGTTTCCCACGCCTAAACTCACAACAAGCTTCTTGAACAGAAATAAGTCTTGTGCATCCATGATTAGACTGCGTGTAAGGCCAAATTCTTTCACTTTCCTACAGTTCCTTGTGCTATGAAACCAACATACTTATCGATGCGCAAGCTTGTGCATTGTCAACAGAATTCTTGAGTTCTGTAAGTGGGATTTAGCTATTGCACTTGATGCTGGTTTAAGGTTGGAACTTGACTTTCAAGTTCAGAACAAGTTTGAAGGGCTTTGAGTAGAGCCAGTTAATTAAAGAGAATACTTACTCGTGAATGTTTTCATGTGCCTGAATGTTGTTCAGAGGCATTATGATTCACCAGAGTATTAATTATTGATGATCCTATAGGCAGGTATTTGCTATGTATTAAAAAATTATTAATGGAACTCTCTAGTAAAAAAAAGTTACATTGAAGGCGGGTGGTATACACTTATTAATCAACTAGTAATGTAAATTGGTTTGATAACACTCTGCTTAAAGAGCTGGAATATCATGCAAATTAAAACTAGTCAAAACAAACTGGTGAATATTTACCAAGTAACCACATCTGCAGAGATATCAGGGTCCTGTTCAGTTTACCAGATACAGGAGAAGTTATGCTTTAAAGAAAAATCTACTTGGAAGCAAATAGTAAAGGTTGATGTAGATAGTGACTTTAAAACAAAATTGTGGAACTCTCCATTACCAGAAGCATTATCATATATGGTTTCCAGGTGGCATTTTGCAGCCTCTGTCTAATATGAATTAGTTATGCTGGTTACAGATTATAGTTATGCTCAGACTTACAGGTAAGCCTGTTTGGTTTACCTTAGACAACGATGTTGATTTAGACTTGATCGCAGTACTATGGATCCTTCTGCTGGTCTGTCTCCCAGCAGTGATAAAGACAGAAAGAAACAGGGGGTGTGTGTGCACAGGGAACAGTTCATTTTCCTTCTTAGCCACTCTAGGGAATTTCAAGCCCAAGCCTGTTCCTGTTTGCTACTTACTGATGGACCCGCCCTTGGTATATGAGGATGAAGGCACATACAAGGGGCTCTTTAGTTAGTGTTTTACATACAGGGTTCAAGGTATATAAACAGTTATCTTTAGCGACCTTAAATAAATCTAGCCTGTAAGACCACTCAAGTGCTGGAATTATTTACCATCGACTTCAATTCAAGTCTTTTTTCTCAAACTTTGAGAAGTGAACACTTACCTTGGGTTGTTCAAAAGCAGTTTTCACTAGTGTTAACTACACTTCTACTGAACTCTTTCCAAAACTGCACTCTAGACTAATTATTGTACAAATGATTACCCGCTGAAAAGCTGCTTGCTTATTTGCATCAAAGGAAAGAAATCAATTAAATAATTAGCTGTTGCGTATTGAGAAGACATGACTATGGATGATTAGTTCTTTTATGAATATATACCTGACCTTTTTTTCTTTTCATTTTTTGCTTTTGTGAACAAATAATGGAAACAGGTTTTTTAATGAAATGTAATTTAAACTTTAAACCTAGGTAGCGTGCATTAGAACAAATTTACCACATTTTGTGGGAAAAAAGGTATATGTTATCTGCCTGACTTTAACACACAGAGGTATATTTAAGGCCTACAGTGACTTTAACTTTGTCATTAATTTCAAGCAACTTAATTCCGTGGGTTTTTTCAGCAGAAACCTTTCATTTTCTTAAGAGCTCGAGCAAATGTTCCTTGCTCTGCTGCCTGTCCTTCCCACCTACTCGCTAGTTCAAATAAGGTCCAGCTGAGGTATATCTGTTAAACACTGGAACAGGCTTTCTAGAGAGGTGGTCGATGCCCCAAGCCTGTCAGTGTTTAAGAGGCATTTGGACAATGCCCTTAATATGCTTTAACTTTTTGTCAGCCCTGAAGTAGTCAGGCAGTTGGACTAGATGATCATGTTAGGTCCCTTCTAGCTGAACTATTCTATTCTAAATTCTCATTGCTATCTAGGATATAAAATTCTACCAATGCCATTAATACAGAAAGCTGGGTACAGATGGATTGGCTTTGCTCATGTGGTAGGAAAAGCTGTTCGGCTCCAGTACCAGAGACCCAGCGGCATGACACCAGAGGAGGAACTCTTGTTGATAGCTGCAAGCAGAAACATTACCAGAAAAACAAGTTAACAAGCTGTTCTCTTTCAGTCTGTTGTGAATTCCAGGAAGGTGCTGACAGATTGGCTGGCCACAGTATTTCAGCTGGCACAAATACCTGCTGGGCTGCTGCAGATTACCAGATTCATTGTGTGCATGCTACCAAATAGCAATGAGTTGATTATGATTTTTTTTTTTTAAATGATCTTGAGTGGAGGTTTTTTTAACTGACAACCTGCATACTACTAAATAACAAAAAAAGTACCTTGCATCTCCTTCATCATTACTCCTTATAACTTCAAAACTCTGTTCAATTAACTCCAGTACCAACTTGGTTATGCACTTCTTCATAATTACTTAAGTCCACCAGAATGTAATTTTATGAATAGAAAAAATCTAGCAGTTATTCTTCCTTGATGCAAATGCATTCCACTTTCTACAATCTGATTTCCACTTTATTTCATGCATCCTGAAGCAAAGAATTAACAACTTGGTCTCCCTGGGCGGTATTTAATGTGAGTTCCTCAGTGACCTCAAACTGTAAGCACTGAATGACCAAATACTTCTAAATTACCTCCTGTCCAATTTCCTCTTTTCTGGCTGCTTATTCATACCTACTTGCCAGTAGTCTACCAGAGTTATGCTTTTAGGCCAAAGTAATTTTTTTTTTTTTTTAAAAGAGGTGAGCAGGTTATTTTCCTTTCATAAAACTTGAAAAACAGGGCTGTATTTTTGTTTATGGGGATAAACCTGAGACCTTACCTAGTGGAAGAGGATTTCAGTTCAGTGTGAGGAGAACTGCACTAGCTTAGTTAGGCACCTCAAATGTAATTAGAAGAATGGAGTTAAGCATAGGTTTCTTGACAGGTTTCCATTGTTGTAGTGTTGTGATTACTTAAATTGTTTGAGCCGGTTAATCAGAAGTGGAGATGTAAGTATGAAGATTTGGGTGCTAATAGATGAGACCTGTAAGAATACAAAATTGTTAGTAGTGCTGCTTTTCATATATGTATTTTGATGCTGTGCCATTTTGTCTCAAAACTGAATTCCAGCAGACTGAAAGGCAGATTTCCTTGGTTTGCAGGATGTTTTTCATTAGTTTTGGTATGTCTCGGTATTTATGGAGATGACAATGCCAGTAGGAACATTAGATTTCAAAGGTAGCTCTGAAAAGGTCAGCAGGTCTGACATGCAATTTGTCTTGTTCAATTAGTCTTTATATTGATATCCTGTCTGTCTGACCAATATGGTAATCACTTCAAATATAAATGATGTGTGGGAAATTATAGTACGTTTTTGTCTGAAAAACAATCAGAAGCTTGAACAGTTCTAATGACAAAGCTAATAAACATTTAAGCTACAGTATGTGATTCTGTGTTGGCTTTGATCATTAGCTCTTGTAGTCTACTTGATTTACGAATTTAATAGGCAAAAGAAGTGTCCAGCTGTGGCATCTGTAAATAAGTTAAGAAATACTGTTTGGTTTTCATTACTTAACTGAATGAACAGATATCCAGAATTAATCAGAAATGCATGAGGCACACTCACTACCTCTTCCTTAATCTAATGCCTGTTGCTGTGATTCAGCATCATATTGCAAAAGTCAAAATATATTGACCTGTATAATCCTTCAAAATGCTTGCTCCACATACTTACTACGTGTCTGATGCTGTTCAGTGGAATATAAAGAACAGCTGTCTACATCTATTTGCTAGGAGAAATGAAGGGAGGATGAGTGCCTGAAGTTTAGGTGTAAGCAGCAGATAATTCAGGAGAATTAGAATTTCAAATCCAATCCATTTCAATTATCTGTTGTGGCTTGCCAGTACCCAAGGATTTTCTTTGTTTGCTGTAACTTCCTGTTCCAACATCTCTGAAGTTAAATCGGAAATGATGAGAAAGATCAGGAAGTGATCTTTCTCCTGTGGTCACAGCAACCTGCCTGATTATTTCGTGGAATGGACCTTCTTCACCTTAATGAATACTCATTTATAATTCCACAGTACAAAAGAATATTGCAGGAATTCAAGTAAATTGGAATAAAATTTTTGAAGGTATACTTCTTGCTAGTCCTAATGATACTAAGGAGCATAGAGATTAAAATTTGGAACAAGCAACTATGTTTCTTAATTCTTTCAAATGATACTTGAAAATACTGTTTGAACCTTCTTTTATGGATTATTTATTTCCACAATGCCATTGAAAGTTTGTCTTAATCCACTTTTAACACTTTTTGGAGCCCTTGCTATTTTCAGTGACTGAAGTATTGATATTATTTCTCATGTAATAGAAATTTACATGTCTACTCTAACTTATTTTATATTTCCATAATAGTGATTAAAGTACTTAAGTATTTTAAAACTGCTTTAAGTATTGTCCTCTTCTACCAAAGCACTTTTAATCACAAGTAATTCACCTCACTCTAATTTGGCTCTCAAGGAAACGAGAAGTCTGGCTGCCAGAGGACTGAATATCCCTTTGACTCTGGTTGTGCAACCAGTTTCTGGGAGAGTCAGTCAAGAGAAGAAAAATAATGTACTTCCCTCTGAAAAGAAAGGCTCCAGCCTTGCCTGTTGGTGTTTGGGATGGGATTGTGTTCCTGACAACACAATGATTCTTTCCTTGTTTTTCTTGGAAGTAATGAAGCCTGAACAGTAAGTCTTTGATAATGCTAAAAAGATGCTGCTTCCCTCAATGGAAACTGGCTGTAGGAATTAATATTTTTTGTATATTGTATCAGGAACTGAGAAAGAGGTTATTTGCTTGTACTTCAAGTGGTTCTGAAATACAGGGATACGTTCTATATCCCTCTGTAACTGAAAAGGATGCACTGCTGTTCAGGAGATGCAAGTTCTGTTCCTGCTGATGATAAGCTTTGTAACATTAGGTAAAGCTTCTTAAATTCTGTTCACATTATGGATGCCTAAGCAGAAGTGCTGAAAAAGAGTCCCTATGAATATAAAATGGCAGATCAAAAGGTAAAGGATGCTCTTTAAAACTCTTGTTATTTTTTTCTATGCTGTCCTTGTCTCTAGGAATCAAAGTAAATGGGTAAGGAGGAGTGTTCAGATACTTCCAAGATCCATTTGTGGAATAGAAAGTAGTAGTATTTCATTAACTCTGTGGGTCTTGCTGCTCTGTAAGCATGTTGGAAACTCTGAGTAGATCAGAAGAGAACTAAAAAAATGTTCCGGTGACTGGAAAAACACTGGGGAACACTGGGGAGCTCTCTGGTTTTAACCAGTCTTGAGAGACACCCCAGGTATAACTGCCTTTATGGAGGGAATATATCTGGAGCTAAAGGGCTCTTACTCTTGTACAGCAAAACTTTAACGAGAACTTTTGTTTGGGAAGCTGATCCAAGGCAAGACTTGTATGTCTAAACAAAAAGAACAATCTTGTTCCCCCTTCCCTCCCTCGAAAACACTTAAGATTATTCCAAAGGCTAAAATAATAAACATTAAAAGCCCTTTTGGAAGAGATAGATGATAAACTTATTTTAATTCTTGTGTTTGGCTTTTACTGACACTGGCATCTTGAATGAGAAAGACTGTAAGACTTATATTAATAAGCAAACTACAAATGTAATGAAAATGGACAGGAATCTGAATTGTCTTTGTTTTCTACCACACCAGTCCTCCCTCCTTTGGGTAAAATGTGAACGTGTGAACATGTGCTTTGTTCCATTCAGCCTTATAAAAAAGCCAACACTGCCGAAAGTAGTAGAAGTGTGAGAAGGAAAATATTTCTGAGCTGATGAAATCTTTCTGTATATTAAAACAAAACAAAGTTTTAAAATAAGATGAATTATCATACTTGAAACAGAAGACAATTCTGAACAACACTTTTGTTGATGACTTTTTTCATCTACCCACACACTTTAAGGTATTTTAGTAGAATGAAGGGTCCACTGGTAGTCTTCAGGCAGAAATTACTTCACAGGGTTTTTGTCTTATAAGGCAAAAGGAATAGCCACCCTTTCTTGAGATGTAATTATTTTGAATTTAAACTGTTGTGTTCACATAGCTTTAATTGCACATCTTGATGGGGAAAACTCATAGGGTTCTAGATATCCTGAGCATATTACAAAGGCTTTAGTGAAGCCCAGGTGTCTGACATTAATCTGTCCATCTGTGCTAAAATGATCACTTAATGGAAACGTACCCTGTAAAAATAACATATATGGAACACATGATCTCCTGAAAGTCTTGGGAGACTGTTCAGCTTTGAATGAAGTAGGTTAAACTTATGTTCTGTGTGCAAGCACCTCTGAGAAGTAGGTGATAGTAGGCTCTGGAAGGACTATACTTCAAGAAGAGCCCTGCTTCATGTATAAACAGTGCTTTTTTTGTCTGTAAGTTAAATGCCAAATGTGTCAGTACAACAGTGCACTTTGTGCAAGCCTTTTTACAGAAATTGACTGTCTCTGTACTCATTCTCTCTCTACCAGACCATCTGCTGTTGGCCACTCTCAGGAGTGCTACATGAACTGAGAGTACATGCCCATGATGGTAGCTTTGTGTTTGGGTGGATTTTTTGGGCATGTTTTGTAGGGGGGGAAGGGAGAAACTTGGCATCATCCTGCATCCCAGCAAAGATAAAGCATCCAGATTCTCTGCAGGACAATCTGGTGTGGGTTTTCTCTGGGAATCATGCATTTTATACTTGAAATTATTTTGGTGGGGGATAAATAACAGTGTATTTTGAAAGAAGTGGAACACATCATTCTGGAAAAATATTAAAACGTAACGCTAGTTGGATTTTTCTGTGGAAAAAATTGAAATTCTGGCAAAATTTGGCACTTTTCAGCCTTAGTTCGAGGGAAGGCATATTCTAGGAGCATGCACTTTTGCTAATGTCCCTAACTGAAATGATAGTAAATGTTTAGTATTCACCCCTTGGTGAAGGTAGTTCCATCATTAAGTTTTTCACTTGTTTAGCAGTTGACAAAGCTATTACAACATCTCAGCATTCTGTGGGATCAGCTGTGACAGGAATGTGCACCCTAAGCTAGTGGTAGTATTAGATAAACTCCAGCCTTAATGGTCAAGATCTTTGCAGTACCTGTAACCCAAGTTATGACAATTCAAAACCTTCTGACAGTTTACTTGGCTTAACTTGGGCTTGACAGAGATGATGATGCTGGTGAATCTGTGTGGCAGTGATGGACTTCAGTGGCAATTTTTCTGTTTGTCTATTTTTGTCTACACAATGATTGTGCATTATGTGAAGAATAACAATGAAAACAGGTTTCTCTGCTGTTAGAGACCCGAAGTCAGTGGGCCAAATGTATATGGGAAACACTTGTTGAAGGACTGCTTAGAGTCTCCAAATCTGTATTCAATTTTTGTCATTACCACGATCATAGAATCGTTTAGGTTGGAAAAGACCTTTAAGATCATCCAGTCCAACCATTAACCTACACTACCAAGTCCACACTAAACCAATCAAGGGTAGACTAGACTAAACCATGTCCCAAAGTGCCACATCTACCTGTTTTTTGAACACTTCCAGGGATGGTGACTCCACCACCTCTCTGGGCAGCCTGTTTCAATTCTTGACCACCCTTTCTGTAAAGAAATTTTTTCCTAATTTCCAACCTAAACCTCCCCTGGCGCAGCTTGAGCCCATTTCCTCTTGTCCTAAATGATGCAGCAGGTACACTTTTGGTTAGCACAGAGGCCAAGAAAAGAGTCTAATCATTAGTATTTTTCATGACCTTGCCTTTCTGCTTACACCATAGACTCTTAAATATGGTGCTTTCCAGTAGACCCTACCTGTGCATTTGTGTTAGTGGTCTAATACAGCTGGTAGCTTCAGGCCTTTAAAATAGGAGCTCTTTGAATTTTATCACTCTTTTTGTAAGAAAATATCTTGTCTTGCTTTGGCAATTAGCTCTATTTAGATGACGTTATGTATGCCCTACTTAAATGATGCAGCAGTTTAATTAAATTAATAAGTCCTGTTTAATGTCCAGAACTGCATATGGATTTTCTAAGTCTCAGTTTAAGTTGTTCTGCAAGAGATAATTCACGGCTTCTGGAATGAAGATGTTTTTGGCAGAAAGACTAGATCTGCTTCTTAATTGATAGCTTACTGCTTGGCATACTGTCTTGTTGAGCAACAGGTTTGTCACAGGCAATGCCTGTACTATGAAATAACACAAGCCACAGATGACACAGATGTAAGCACTGGATCACAATCACCACTACTGTTCAGTTTGTTAGCATGATCTCTGGTATCCTCTGGGGCCTGTAGCAGTCCAGACTGCCATCAGAACAACTTCTGCATGCAAATCTTTCTCACTGATAGGTTTCAAATACGAGTTCACAGGTATGCAACCAGCAGCTATGGGAGAGTGATAGTACAACTGAGGCACTACAGCCTTTGTGAGCCAGGAGCCAGGGTACTTTTCTCTGCTAGTGCCTCCCTCCTTTGCATATACCTGGTGGGTGTCTCAGGACCAGGATGAACAATGTACAGCTCAGTGGTATACTTTGAGATATGGGAAGATAATTGTTGATTGTGCTTATATCTGCAAACGTCTGCAAGTTATTCTGAGTTCACGGCTACTTGGCCAGAAGAATACCACTCTACATAAATGTTCTCTATGAGGCTAGGAGCTCTAAAGAGAAAACCATTTTGGATCCCAGCGTTGTCTACCAAAATGTTTGGGTGATGGACCAAGGAGAAAGACTGTGCTCCATTAGGTTGGTCCTGTCACCAGCACTGACCCTGCTACTTAGCATGGTGGCAGAATCCTGAGCAGAGCTGTAGGGAGATGTGATGGTTTCTGCACTTTCTCTCCCTGACTGAAAGGATCCCCAGGGATTGACAGGAGGGAAGTAGCTCCTGGCTCTGTTCCTGGAACAGCCTCTGGGGAGCCATGGGGAAAGTACTGTTCATACTGGCACAGACCACCTCTGTGACATGACCAGGTCCTGCTCAAAGAGAACTGGCTGTTCTGGGAGACAGAGCAGTTTGGTTAGGTATGTTGGTGTTGGCATCTCCTGAGCCATCAGCAGCTTGTCCAGCTGGGCAGTGCTGATATACTTGGCTAGCTTCAGCTCCAGGCTGCTGAAATAGAAACTGAGAAGGATGGAATATGTCCTTTTTACTTACCTATCCCCATGCACACCTGGATGATATCTGTTTAAATAGCAGCTAAATATGGGTTTTTTTCCCCCTCTCTTGTGGTGATGAAATAGATTTTCAAAAGATTATTTGCAAAGAGAAATTGCTAAAACCTGTGTCATAGCCCTTCAGCTGGGGAGTTAGAGAGACTGTTGCTGGTGCGATGTTGGCAGGTGTTTGTGTAGGGGTAGCATGAGTAGAGAGACGGTAGCAGGTTATACAGGAAGAATAGAGAAGAGGGGATAAAAATGTAGACCCTCAGTTATAACAGTGGTCAATGTGACTCATGAAAAAGAAGAGTTAACAGTAGGGACTGTCAGTCTGAATATACTCTATTTCATTTATATAGTATTATGGGAAGGCAAGGCACAGACACAGTAGAAGCTGTGTTTGGGGAGAGAGGGGGTGAATGCTGCTAAGTGTTTGTGAGGGTTTTGATGGAAATATGCCTCGTCCAAACTGCCACCTCCGGTTCTGGAATTAGAAAAGGCAGACAAGTGTGCATGGCCATCTGTGCCAGTGAGGCCAGGCAGTGTGTATGGGAACTGGAGGGCCCAGCCCTGCTGTCATCATTCTGTCTTGCATGAGGATGCTGATGAGCCATTTGGGTTGTGCAGTAGGCAGTGACACTCTGAGCACTGTTGATAGTATGAATTTCTAGGCTGTCCCTCAGTGTTCACCACCTTGTGGTCAACCAGCTGGACATGTGCTCTACTGAGGCAGTGGTTGTAGACTGGACTTATGACTTGTGTTCAGAGAGGGAAAGCAACATTTTGTGATTTACAGCATACAGCCAGTGTTTTCAGCAACTACTTCTAATTCCAGGCAGGAAGACTGTGTCCTGTCTTGTAGATTGCAAAGGCATAGGAGCACTGCTATTGCCCCAAAACTAGAAAGTCCCATGGGAACTCCAAATATGAATGAAATTAATCTGCTATGGAGGCTGTAACTGAGGGCAGCTTGCCTGGCTCCAGCCTGAAGAAGGAGATGGAACTACAGATGGGCCATACAAGGCATCTGAAGATGTCTGACAAGCATAATGAGAAAAATGCAGGAACAGGCAGAATATCCATGGCAGATGGCAGGATGTTGTCCCACCCAGGGCCTAGGGCTGATTTCCAGCATGCAAGCATAGAACAAGGTGTGCTGAAAGGTTTCATACCATGTTGCTTGCTTCATCAACGGAACAAAATGTGTGTGACCACCTATGGAGCTGTGGGGATTAATAAGGGCCAAAGCATGTCAGAGCTGCTCTGAGCTGGGGCTGGCTACCAATAATTTGCAACTTGGATGTAATGACTGTGTTCTGGGGGTGACTTTTAACTATGTGGATATGAATCAGTCTGTGCTATTTGGCCTTGGAGTCCAAGGGTCCTTGGCCCTCTTTTGTCAATATAGACAAACTTGTCTGGGCTTACTGAGCTTTATCTTTTCTTCAGCTGGGTCTCTAAGTTTCCATTCTCAGAGCTGTAACTGCATATCTTTGAGAAAGTGTACAAAACTGGTGGAGTATGAAAGAATAAAAAAAGAACAGGTTATAAGGAAAGGGAATTTGTGAAATTATTGACTTGTCAGCTTAACTTCAATTAAGAGAAAAATTCTGGAATGGAAAAAAATCAAACCATCTGTAAGCTCCTGGAAAATCATCAAAGAGATGAGAAGCTGCCAATATGGTCCATTTGTTCAATCCAGTTCCCTTCTGTGACAGAGTAATTGGCCAGTGGATAAAGGAGATGAATTAGATGTCACATTTTGAGATTAGTAGAGCTTTTGCTACTCCCTTGCATCACACTTTCGCAACTATGCATGTAAATTAAATTACAGGGTGAAAAGCCAACCCAGTTGGATAATCATGCCCAGAAAATTAATCTATCCAACCCAACAAAGACATGAAATGAGGTATCACAGGGTCTTTTGAATGGAATAGTGATTTAACCTATTATCTATAATTTTAATAGCAAGCAAGAAGCAAGCAGACTGGTTTTATTGCTAAGCTAGTCCTTCAGTCTTGGTAAACTCAGGATATAATCAGAAAAAAGGATAGAATCATAGAATGGTTTGGGTTGGAAGGGTCCTTTAAAGGTCATCTAGGCCACCCCCCTGCAATGAGCAGGGACATCTTCAACTAGGTCAGGTTGCTCAGAGCCCCGTCCAACCTGACCTTGAATGCTTCCAGGAATGGGGCATCTACCACCTCTCTGGGCAACTTGTTCCAGTGTTTCACCACCCTCATCATATAAAATGCCTTCCTTATATCTAGCCTGAATCTACCTTCCTTTAGTTTAAAACCACGACCCCTTGTGCTATTGCTATAGGCCTTTGTAAAAAGTCTGTCCCCATCTTTCCTATAGGCCCCCTTTAAGTATTGAAAGGCCACAATAAGGTCTCGTCGCAGCCTTCTCCAAGCTAAACCACCCCAACTCTCTCAGCCTTTCCTCATAGGAGAGGTGTTCCATCCCTCTGGTCATTTTTGTGGCCCTCCTCTGGACCCACTCCAACAGGTCCATGTCTTTCTTGTATTGAGGACCCCAGAGCTGGACGCAGTACTGCAGGTGGGGTTTCACCAGAGTGGTGTAGAGGGTCAGAATCACCTCCTTTGACCTGCTGGCCACGCTGCTTTTGATGCAGCCCAGGATACGGTTGGCTTTCTGGGCTGCAAGCGCACATTGTTAGCTCGTGTCCAGCTCTTCATCCACCAGTACCCCCAAGTCCTTCTCTGCAGGGCTGTTCTCAATCCCTTCATCCCCCAGCCTGTATTGATATCGGGGGTTGCCCCAACCCAGGTGCAGGACCTTGTGATTTAGAGGGGGAAGTGTAAGGTGTTAAATTCAGTTGGGATGATCAGTGGAGCAAATATGTGATGGTTGTTTCAGAAAGCTTCCAGTGAAAGGAGATGGGGTATCATGGGATTTGGAATGTGATATGAATCAGAAGCATAATGATGGGTTTTTTGGCATAAGAAGGAAGCAAATGTTGTATCAATAAACATTTGTATTGCCTGTGAAATACAGAATTTACCTCTATTCTGGTCAATGTTATCAAGGCCTTAGTTGTAGTGATACGTCCAGTTTTTGGGCAGTACACTTCAGAGGAAATATGGACTACCTGGAGATTTTCAGGAGGATAAAGACTGGAGTCATCATCTGGTTTAGAATTGCTGCTCTTCTATTAGAGGAGGCTGAATGCAACAGGTCTTCTAACAAGTAAAAGCTGTCGTGACTCTTTTCATCAAGCCTGTGATGCACAGGATGATAATTTTGTTAATGGGTTCAAATCATGGGAAGGAAGGTCACTGTGTATTTTCATTTCCTTTCTTTCCTGAGCTAACTGGAAAGACTGTGTGAAACACTGAAGAATTGCTGGAAGAGTCTGTGGCATCTCTGCTTTGGAGAGCTCACAGAAGAGGTGAGGCTTAGTCCAGTGTTTCAACTGTTTTATGCAGAACTAGTTGTCTAACAATTTTCATTATAATATTACTAGCTTATATAAGGGATAAATTCCTAACAAGTTAAGCAAAAATTCTTGTCTTCCTATCAGGAGTCTTCCTGGATGAATTTTAGTCTGGGTAAGGAAAGCAAGACCTTCAGCCAAACAGAAGAACACAGAATGGGAGAATCCTGAGTTTGGGGCCATACCTCTACTTTCAGCAAGAGAAGAAAGTATTGGAAATGCTGGCAGTCCAGCCTGCCTCATGCTATTTGCCACCTTGCATGATGTCAAAATGGTTCAAGGTCTGACTGAAATATTGTACGTTATCTGACTATTTGTATATAGCTGCGCAGCATATGTGAGGAACAAGATAAGGGGCATCTGTACAGTGTAAGCCAGCTCTCAGGCCTCAGAGCAGCTGATACCTACAGGAAAAAAGGGGATATACTGGTGATACAACCCTCTTGCAAGCAAATAATTTGAATGTCAGCTGCTCAGACGCCCAACACAATCCAGCTGCTGTAAGTCTTGGCTGTCCACTGACTGGTGACAGTTCAGATAGCAAGGCTACAGAGGGAGACAAGAACCTCTTCTCTACTAGTTTGGATTCTCATGAGGTGGTGAATGCTTGGGAGACACTTCTATGTCTTCCCCTTGCTGAAAGTACATCACAGTCACTTCTTTCAAGCCTGTTGGGTATCACCATGAATTTTAGAGGAACAGATAACATACGTTATGCACAATGTGCCCGTCATGTGCTGGAGTGGTATGCTGATTATGTACAACAGTATTTAGAGTATGCACTGAGTTAGTATTTTTTTTTTTTTTCACACTAATGGGGTTACAGCCAGCCCCCCTGCCCCCCCTCAAAAAAAAAAGTCAGCCAGCCCTTACTGAAGTCTGCAGTACTTGGCTGGTGTGATGGAATGCTCCTCATTGCTGATATGGTCCACAGTAAATACTGATGCTGTTTTGTTGGGATCATATAGTCCTTCCATGATTTGGTGCAGGAACTTTAAGCTTTGGGGACTTTGCAATGATGAACCTCTTTTTTTCCTGATAGAAGTCTGCTGAAGCATGGCCAAGTTACCAGGCTTCATATTGCTCTGCCCTGCCTGGGGGAAGGCAGAACAGTCTGTATGCATGTCACTAGAGAGCAGCAGCATTTATATCCATTGCTTTCAGCTGAGCACATGTCTTCATTTTGATGCAGCTGTCATGGGCTGGCCTAACTGTAGAGTCTAGGCTGAGACTGTGGGGTACAAACAGGTATATAATTATTAATCTGTGTTAATGCTATCACTTGGCACCAGAAGAGAGGACTGGGTGTAGAGGATTCATTAACTTTTACCTAGAGCAAAGCTACAGCTTACTAAAGCTTGTCTCAGTAAAAATAAGCAGCTAATGACCTTCAGAGGTCCGAGTTTATTAGGAACAGAGTAGTCAACAAAAGTGTTCAGGGACTGCTATATTTCAAAAAGCCTGTCACCTGTATAAGGACCACTGTTTTCTCTCCCTGTCCACTCTTTTCTGGGGAGAAGAAACAGAGCCACACAGGCTGAATTTTGCAGGGAAGAGGACATGGAATTTAAAAAGGGGCAAAAAAGAAAGGGGCTTTAGGAGAGAGAGTGAGCTAAATGAGAACATGGGCAAGTGAAAGCCTGGACATTTAACCACAATTCCTGTGTCTCTGTTACCCAGTAAGGACCTGCAAAGTGCAGGGGCTTCCAACCTCTGGTGTCCTGGCAGGGTGTCTATCAGTTTTAAATGTCCGAAGCACAAAATTGTATGTTAGCTGGTGGTGTGGTGTCACTTCTGCTGTGGTTTGCCTTTACAGAAGCTAACCCTGTTACTGCCTATTTGTTAGGTCTGTGGTCTGGTCCTCCAGGTCACAGCATGACTAAGTTCTTGTTGACAGAAGAGATTGGCATCCTACACCATGTCCTGTGTTTTGCATGACATTCTCCCTAGTTATGTGCTTTGACCAATTTCTATTGCCTTTGTGAGCAGATTAATATAGAGAGTTGCAGAGCTAAGTTTACATTAAAAGCCTCTTGAAAAGACCAAACTTTGCAGCTTCAGTGCATAGGTGTTTTTATTTAAAACACAAACCTCTGAAGTCTGTAGAAGACATACCTAAGTGTGTGTTGTGGTGTAACCAGTGAGACTGTTTACTGAAATGTGACCCTTCTTTGTTTATTGCCTTGATGGAGTTAGTTAGGTGATGTTTATCCTGAAAAGCTACACTGACCTTCCACTGGGTGCAAGTACATGGGCTTGCATGTACTTCCTGTGATGAAAGTAAGAGACCTTGTCCCATGCTGTTTTCTGGAGCTTTGAAGTTGCTCTGAGAATCCATTACTAGCATTTGCTGAAGTTCAGAATATAGGAGGGAGACTGCTTAAGGTTCTTATGTACAATAGCTTTCTTTTTGTGAGAAGTTTTAGTATTTTAGTTCTGCAGAGTAATCTGCTCTGCCTTTAAAGAGCATGGCTTGTACTTGTGAGTTCAGTCTAACACATACCGTACATGTCAGGAACTGTGTGGCTAGAGTCATGCTTTTTGACATGGGAGGAGTTCAGACGGATGAAAGGCTGGAAAAATTTTAAAGCTGTTTTAAAGGACTTTATACATTCTCTATTTAATATTACACTTGATTAATCTAAATATCACTATTGCAGCTCTGAGACTTGACTCTTTGTTCTTGGGTTTTTTTGCTGTTATTTTGGTTTGTTTGTATCTTTAAAATGGGAGCCTCTTTACACCACTTTCTCAGACACTTAGTATTTTATGGATGCTTGTAGCTCATATGTAAAACTAAAAATATTTTTACTAGACAGGGAAGCTCAATTTCCTTCTACTTTTGTCAAACTTCTTTATTTTTGTAGCAGTGATAGTAGAAAAAAAGTACATTTTAACTCTTGCTGTAAACAAACATATTATTGTAATCTCTGGGAGAGGCTGAGCTGCTCTTCTAACTGAAATTTTGCTTACAGCATGGCACTTCAGGTTTCTCTTCATATAAATCCATTGAAAACCCAATCAGTTAGCATAAACATCTGGCTGCTCTCCTGCTGTCCTCAATAAAAGTCATCTGCTCTGTCTTGAAGCTTTTCTTCTCAGAAAACAACTGTGTTTAACAGAACAGCAGTGTTTTTATACTATCTTTGCCTTAGATTTGTATCCCTCCTACCTCATGAAGAGAGGAAAGTTAATCACAGTAAGCTTTTCGTAAAGGTATTTCACTGAGTAGTTCAAAATCAACAAAAATCCTATTGATTAGGCCTGCAATCATATTGTTACTTCTACTTCAAAAGTGTTATAAGATTGGTTCAGCATCACAGGAATGGATTATAAAATTGTACGTGATGGAGGAGAGCTGAGGACTTCATGTATTTAGCATGTGTTTAGACCAACACACTTGTTCCACCTATTCCAGACTAACAAACCTTTAGTGGCAACCATATTTTGGAGTTTCTTTTAACCTAATCCCAATGGATTTATGGGTCAGGTACTAACTATCAGAAAATTAGAGTTGACTCTTTGTCATGAGGGAGCCTCAAAACTTGTCTTAGATTTCTCTGCTTGCAGCTCAAGGTTCAGCATGAAAGGTGAGCAATGCTGTCAGCAGAGACAGGTACTAAGTGGAGTGCTAATGTGTTCAAAAGCATCCTTCTGCTGGCAAATCCTGTGTATGCTTTTCCTTTAGGCTTTGAAAACATCATGTATTCAAAATTTTTTAATTGTTATTACATGTTGTTTATTTACATTTTTATGATTACATTTTGTAATGTAATCAAAAGGAAGATTTTAGGCCTCTTAGGGATAAGACCAACTCAGAGGTAGCTGTGTCCGATGCAATTTTATGCAAAGCAGTTCAAGGTAACAGGAAGCAGGTGGCCATGCTAACTTGGTGCTTTTCATGGCTTAACTTTGCTTCTCACTGTAGGCAGGTGAGGTTTTCCCACTGACCCCAGACAGTGAGTGCCACAGTTACATTAGTGAAAAATTTCATGGCCTGTCTCTCATTTTTAAACACAGTAACAGTGCAAGTCTCTCTACATAACAGCAATAAGTTAAAAAAGACTCTGGTCTCCTTCTAGTCAAGCAGCAGTGCACTTCTTTCTCTTTAGGAAGTGCTTTTTTAATCTAGATTGCTACTCTCTGACCTCCTGAAGTCCCTGAGACAAGAATCTAGTGTATGCTCTCTTCCTTGTGAGCTGGAAGCCACTTTAAATCTGCCAATACTTCTGCTTAGCTTTCCTTTTAGAGCAGAGCCAGCTGTTCTTCTGGGTCTCTGGAGTATCCACACGTTCTCTTAAACTCTCCTAATAGTTTTGGCTAGAAAATAGGGACAGTAACTAGACTGTTTCCCATACCAAAAGTTTAACAAGCTTGGGTATTATTACTACATTGCTCAGACATGCTCATGGCCATAGCTCAGTTCCTGCTTCCCCTTACTTGAGGCTTCACCAGACCTGTGTCCAGGCTCAGGTCATGGAGCAATGCTGGCTTGTATCACTCCCATGACACAGCCCACCTACTGTTTGTCTGCACTTTTGAGAGGCAGTAGTAGCTGGATGACAACTGTTTCTTCTTTCGTGACCCCCTCATCTCACCCAGGAAAAAGTGGAACCGATTATGTTCTCAGAAATTAAACAGGGGTTAATGAGACTTGTTTGAAGCCAGCAATGGGAGTCACAAAGCAGCTGGTGATTAGAAGGGCTGTGGAAAGAGCTGTGCTTAGCCATTAATCAGAGGAAAAGAAGAAAACAAGTAACACTGATCTAGGGATTTTTTCCTCCCTTTTCTAAGTATGAAATTTATGTTTAGGGTTAAAAAAAACATTTTTAGAAGTGAGACAGAACAGTTTTATGAAAGGTTAATGATACTAAACAGAAGACAGAGGAAACAAGAGGGAAGCGAGTCTTATTCAGCTTGTAATTGTGAGATTTGGTCACTGGCCATGGACTTCATCCCATCTTGTGTTGAAGGATGCAAGAACCTGTGCTGCTCATAACCCAGAATGATAACTGTTGAGACCAAGCTGTCATCTGCCAAGTGAATAGACATGTTTACAGACTTGTTCTTTCCTTCCTACTCTCAGCACAATGAGTAATCAAGTATCTTTCCCCTGAGTTGAACAACATCAAATGGAGGGTTATTTCTTCAGGCTCTCGTAGCCTGCTCTATCTGGGATGTCCACAAAAGATGACAATGGTATGTTTGAAGACAGAAATGAATGCAAGTGCGTGATGTTCTCAGTACAGGAAAGACATGGACCTGTTGGAGTGGGTCCAGAGGAGGGCCACAAAAATGACCAGAGGGATGGAACACCTCTCCTATGAGGAAAGGCTGAGAGAGTTGGGGTGGTTTAGCTTGGAGAAGGCTGCGACGAGACCTTATTGTGGCCTTTCAATACTTAAAGGGGGCCTATAGGAAAGATGGGGACAGACTTTTTACAAAGGCCTATAGCAATAGCACAAGGGGTCGTGGTTTTAAACTAAAGGAAGGTAGATTCAGGCTAGATATAAGGAAGGCATTTTATATGATGAGGGTGGTGAAACACTGGAACAAGTTGCCCAGAGAGGTGGTAGATGCCCCATTCCTGGAAGCATTCAAGGTCAGGTTGGACGGGGCTCTGAGCAACCTGACCTAGTTGAAGATGTCCCCGCTCATTGCAGGGGGGTGGCCTAGATGACCTTTAAAGGACCCTTCCAACCCAAACCATTCTATGATTCAATGATACACTAAGCACTACTGGGCTATTCAGTAGATTTCATCACCCTACTGGGATAGGAACACGTAGCCACAAGGTGTGTTTTGAGCAAACTTGAGTATAATGCAAGGGATGGTTTTTTTGTCATTTTTAGCTGTGTGGGGTTTTTGTTTGTTTTTTTTTGTTTTGGTTTGTTTTTTTTCCCCCTCCTCAGAGATGACAGCTGACTGAGTAAAGCCAGTTTTCTGGAGTGATTCCCTGCCCAGGAAATAACTTATGGAAAAAACTGTATAGAGAAGAATCTCAGAACTAAAATATTCACCTATTGTCCAGACAGTGGATAAAGGAAGTTTCATTTAGGGTTACTTATTTTTGTATTAAGTCCAATGCCTTTTTTAAATGGGCAAAATTCTCAGAGTGTGTTCGTTCATGTTTCTGAATTCAAAATTTTATGGGTTTTTTTCCTCTCAAGTGCTTAACTTCTTTGAAATAATTCCTTCTATAAACATTCATGCCCATAACTTTACGTGTCTGATCATGCGATGAAAATGGCTGCAAATATAACTAAAGTAAATTTAGTTTTCTCTTTTATGAATAAACATACTGAAGTATTTGTCCAGTTCACACAGACATTTTCTTCCTTGTTTTACCTTGTGGTTCTGACATTGGTTCTATCATTTGTGGCATTCCTGCTGTGTCTAGAAGAGCCTAACATGTTAATAGGAGAGAAGAAAAGAGTGAAGAAAGCTAATAAATGTTTTTATCTGAAAACATAATGTGTATTATTATAGGATTCATGTGAACTACAGTATTCAAACAGGAACTCTGGACCTGCCAGCCAACAGTGCCAAGACCCTTTCCTAGAGCTTATTTTATTTATTTTCTTGGACTTGAAGTAATGAACTGCATATAATATTCAAGTAGTGTTCAGTATAATGATTTTATGTAAATGGAATTGCATTTTCAATTCTCTTCCCTTCTTAAGGAACCCTATTTTTTGACTGTTATGCACTAAACAGGCACCTTTAGTAAGCTGCAGAGTGATAGTATGCAATTCTTTTCAGTGAGATGTGAAATGCTGATCAGAAATTATCTGTATGTAGGTTGTTTTTTCTCCTTACCACTCTTTGTTTCCCTGTATTAAATTTTCACTGCCCAGTTTATTTTGGCTTTCTTCGTAACCCTACTGTGACCTCTGTCATCAGTATGGTATTTTTTTTTTTTCCCCTGCCTCATGTGTCTCCTCTGTTTACTCCACAGAACTGAACAAGGCCAATGTTGATCTGAATGTCTATTCACAGATATATTTACTGGCAGTATTTTCCCATGACAAAACTGTTGTTTTCTTTTCTCTGGCTTTTAACCAGTTCCTGATCTATAACAGGACTTAATTTTCTAACCAGTTACTCTACTTTATCCTCCCTAATTTTCTTTAATAATTCTGTCCAGAATTAACTTTGTATGTGTGGAATCTGCCTTTAGACATCTGGCTAAATTCTTCAATAATCTTAGACTTCTAGGGAGGATCTCTGGATCCACTGCACCCAGAAGAAGGAAAGAGATATGTGAAGTGAAGGATATGTAAGGCAAGCAGTGGTGGTCAAGCCATGCCACTGTCAGTTAGTCTTCCAGGTTGAGGGTAAGGAGGAAACTTCTCCAGAAGACCAGAGACATGCTCTTTCTGAAGTGGTAAAACTCCTGCAGTGAGTTAGATGGTATGAATACTTTCCACTTGCAAGGACACCTGCTTTTAAACATTTAATTCAGCCAATTTAATTCTGCCTAAAGGGTTGTCTGAAACAGGGCTTTCTCATGCGGTGGATCAACTTCAAGTTTTGTAGGGCAAGACAAGGAAGCCCTGAAAACATTGATGCAGCAGTTCTCCCTCTTAGTCTGATCTGATCTGATAGACCTGCAGTGTAGCAGGAGGCTGCAGAAGTTTCTTCTGCTTGGGGGCCATGTGCCTCAGGGATCTCCTATAGTCTGGATCATTCAACTTTGAAAGGGTAGCTCAGAAGAATTTCCTCTGAGTTGTCTTTTATTATATTTTCATATAAAAAGGCAAATTCTTACCCTCATTAGCAAATATCAACTGGGAGCTTACATTGATACATTTATGCATTCAAGTGATATTCAGACTCTTATCTGGATTATGTAGATGTACGCTGGAAAATTGACAGAATGATGATGCTTCATTAGGTGAAAGGAGATTTGTGGACTTTGTGTAGAGGATCTTACAAGGATGTTGATGTGTGGTGAATGTGTGGGTGATGTGTGGGGACTCAGGGGAAAAAAGGAGAGTCTACCACCATTGGAAGAAGGGGCAGGCAACTCAGGAAGAGTACAGGGATCTTGTTAGGTCACGCGGGGAGGAAATTAGAAAAGCAAAAGCCCAGCAAGAGCTCAATCTGGCCACTGTTGTAAAAGATAATAAAAAATGTTTTATAAGTACATCAACAACAAAAGGAGAGCCAAGGAGAATCTCCATCCTTTGCTGGATGTGGGGGGGAACATTGTCACCGAGGACAAGGAAGAGGTTGAGGTACTTAATGTCTTCTTTCACTCTGTCTTTAATAGCCAGACCAGTCATCCCCAGGGTACTCAGCCTCCTGAGCTGCAAGACAGGGATGAGGAGCAGAATGGAGCCCTCATAGTCCAGGAAGAAGCAGTTAATGACCTGCTACGCCACCTGGATGCTCACAAGTCTATGGGACCAGATGGGATCCACATGAGAGTATTGAGGGAGCTGGCAGAGGAGCTTGCCAAGCCAATTTCCATCCTCTATCAGTGGTCTTGGTTAACAGGGGAGGTCCCTGATGACTGGAGGCTTGCCAATGTGACACCCATCTACAAGAAGGTCTGGAAGGGGGACCCAGGGAACTACAGGCCTGTCAGCCTGACCTCAGTGCTGGGAAAGATTATGGAGCGGTTCATATTGAGTGAGCTCAACAGGCAAGTGCAGGTCAACCAGGGGATCGGGCCCAGCCAGCATGAGTTCATGAAAGGCAGGTCCTGCTTGACCAACCTGATCTCCTTTTATGACCTGGTGACCTGCCTGGTGGATGAAGGAAAGGCTGTGGACGTCATCTACCTGGACTTTAGCAAAGCCTTTGACACAGTTTCCCACAATATTCTCCTTGGGAAGCTGGCAGCTCATGGCTTGGATGAGCGTACTCTTCACTGGGTAAAAAACTGGTTAGGTGGCCGAGCCCAGAGAGTAGTGGTGAATGGAGTTAAGTCCAGTTGGCAGCCGGTCACGAGTAGTGTTCCCCAGGGCTCTGTTTTGGGGCCAGTCTTGTTTAATATCTTTATCAACGATCTGGATGAGGGGATTGAGTGCACCCTCAGTAAGTTTGCAGATGACACCAAGTTGGGTGGGAGTGTCAATCTGCTGGAGGGTAGGATGGCCCTGCAGAGGGACCTGGACAGGCTGGACCAATGGGCCGAGGCCAACTGTATGAGGTTTAACAAGGCCAAGTTGCCAGGTCCTGCACTTCAATCACAACAGCCCCATGCAGCGCTACAGGCTTGGGGAAGAGTGGCTGGAAAGCTGCCTGGCAGAAAAGGACCTGGGGGTGCTGGTTGACAGCCAGCTGAACGTGAGCCAGCAGTGTGCCCAGGTGGCCAAGAAGGCCATCAGCATCCTGGCCTGTATCAGGAATAGTGTGGCCAGCAGGAGCAGGGAGGTGATTGTTCCCCTGTACTTGGCGCTGGTGAGGCCGCACCTGGAATACTGTGTCCAGTTTTGGGCCCCTCACTACAAGAAGGACATTGAGGTGCTGGAGCATGTTCAGAGAAGGGCAACAAGGCTGGTGAAGGGTCTGGAGCACAGGCCTTATGAGGAGCAGCTGAGGGAACTGGGGTTGTTTAGCCTGGAGAAGAGGAGGCTGAGGGGAGACCTTATCGCTCTCTACAACTGCCTGAAAGGAGGTTGTAGTGAGGTGGGTGTTGGTCTCTTCTCCCAAGTAGCTAGTGATAGGACAAGAGGAAATGGGCTCAAGCTGCGCCAGGGGAGATTTAGATTGGATATTAGGAGAAAATTCTTCACAGAAAGGGTAGTCAAGCATTGGAACAGGCTGCCCAGAGAGGTGGTGGAGTCACCATCCCTGGAAGCATTCAAAAAACGGGTAGATGTAGCACTTTGGGGCATGGTTTAGTCTAGTCTACCCTTGATTGGTTTAGTGTGGACTTGGTAATGTTAGGTTAATGGTTGGACTGGATGATCTTAAAGGTCTTTTCCAACCTAAATGATTCTATGATTCTATGAATATATCTGATATCTAGGTATTACAACAGCTTTCAGGAGGGAGGAATTTAGGCTCAGTGTAAAATCCTGACTGAAATAGAAAACAAGAATGATGTGAGGTCTAGAATCATGCCTCTAATTTGCCAGGGGTGTGAATGTTTAACTAATATAGAAAAATATCTTCCTTCTTTTCTGAACATTTGTTAATGATCTAGTTGTTACGTTCTGGAATAAAGGATGTGAGTATAAGGCTGTCTTGCCTAATGGAATTCTTGTTTTCCATCTATTCCTTGTGGTGATAACTCTTACCAAACAACGTTCGACGTATATTGGACTCAGCAAGGAAAATTCAGACTTGGATGTTTTTCTGCTGCTACTCGTGCATCAGAGAAGTGGCATATTAACACTGAGTGGCAGATGAATTTACCTATACCAAAATGCAACCATTCACAGATATGTAAAAGAGACAGCAGACTAACTGGTCTGTTAGAAGAAAGCATCAGGAATGTTCAGGGTTTTTTGAGTTACCTTCTAACTTACTGAACTGGAATATACTTATTTTTAATGAGTAATTTGCTTGGTCTATATGAAATGTTTTCTAGGTGAGAAACATAAATGAACACCAGTTTTTTGCAAGTATACTGCAAGTAGATGAAGAAATGATCTGTCTTTAAATTAAATAATACTGGATGCCTATAGCATTCTTTCAGAATAACCCATCTCTGTGGTTTTCACTGGGTAATGTTTGATAGCCATATTGCATTTGGTTGTAACAAATCACATGCAAGTTGTAAAATTCAGCCATATTGCAGTATGTTTCATGATACTGAAAATACCTAAAATATTTTACATAATCCCATGTATCAGCTAACTTAAAGGCTGGTGAAGGACAGTGTGAGTCTAAGTTTATTTTCTGTCTTGGTGAATATTGGTATTTATTGACTCTTCTAAGAGGCAAGTCTGCTATCAAATTAATGGACCCTAACAGAAGACTCTGAAATGTCAGCTCTCAATGAATTTAGCATGATAATTCAGATCCTGTTTTTGAGAATATGAACACAAAACCAATATCTCATTCTCCTAGGGGAAAGAAGGAGAGGGAAAGACTTCAACAAGAGATGCAATCTGCCCTATACTCAGGAACGCTATCAAATCAAGTATTTTCCTCTCAGGACTGCTATTAGTTTGTCCAGATTTTATCCAGTGGTTATGTCAGTGGTGTGTCTTCAAATTCCTAATTGTGGTGGCATTTCTGTTTAAATATCCAAGGATAGTTTTTGTGGATATTAAGAAAGCAGAGGGAACAATGTAGGGTGCTTCTTGCACTAGAAAGTAGAGAATTAGCCTGGCAGAAACTGGCCATTCAAATAATTTGCCTCCATGGGGCATAACTGCATATATGGAAGGAGTGAGGCAAAAGCGAAGTTGTTGGAGTGCTGTGATGAATCAGCCACGATTTTGAGGTGATAGTGCTTCAGAAGCACTACCAGAGTGAAGGATAATGTACTTCCACTTCTGGTATTTGTTATGTCCCAGTAAATAGTCCAGTAAGGACACAGGCACTTTGTTGTTGTTGTTTGAACGCCTTAATATCTCTCCTCTGCTTTCTGAAATGGAGCTATTCATCATGTGAGCTAGTTAATTTTGAAGTCTTGGACAGCCAGTTGTAACTTCATATCTTACTTTGAAACTAAATTCCATTATAAAAGTGCTGTTTCAGACTTATGAGTCTGGGGAATTTTTCCACCTCCCTCCCCTCCTCCTGGAAGTGGCCACAGCCACTATATGAATTGTTTTTCTCCTCTTGCCTCTGAATACTGTTCTTACTGATAGCTTCTGAGAGAAACAAATCCTTTTGAGCCAAAAATAACTCAAATTAGCATGAAATCTGGATTAATCTAATACTTCTGTTGCTAAATGAAAGACATTGCAACCTTTATTTCAGTGTTGTCTGTACGTCTCTTAAACTCTTGCTGAATTTCTGTTTAAAGAATATAAATTGTAGTTGAGCAAACTTGTTTATGAGATTTTGAGGTTAAATAGTTTTGGAGCCACTTCTTGTTGATTTGAAAAGGCTTTTTGAACAGTGGCCTACTTGTAATAACATTTACTGTTGAGAATCTTTTGTCATTTGACTTAGTGAATGAAAATGTGTGTTGCATTTTCAAGCATGGCTCCATTTGGATGCTTGCACTTCCAATCTTCTTTTAAAACTGCATTCTGGTTTACCACAGCATGTAACTAGGACAGTGGCACCTTCCAAAGTGATATGCTATGGCACCTGGAGAAGTTGCTTCTGAACAGGAGTGTCTCTTACCTAAGCTGAATGCCAGTTAATATGTGATGAAGACTATAGACAAGGACAGTCACAGACTTCAGCTACTGCCTTCCCTCTTCATGTTTAGATCTGTTTGTTTATCGTCCAGAGTTATTTAGGATGGAGACTGTGTTCCTCTATTTTTCTGTATAGAATCCAGCACAGATTCAAAGTGTTGCTGTGATGCTGATAGCAATGCCATGTCATCATCTGTCTCGCCTCAAGTCAGTTCAAGGTGAAGGCTCCTGCCTACTGATCTTGTATCTTCAGGCTGTTTATTGTGCAAAGACCAGTTATCCATAGCTAAGTCTGTAGCTGCAACAATGCTATTTTTAGGAGTGGCTTTAATTGGATTGTTAATTCTAAGGCAAGAGAAAAAAAGATACTTCCTCACATCTTGGAATAAGATTTGAGAATGACTGAGATGTCTTTAAATCTGAAATGTCTCAGTCTAAACACAGATTTTGGAAGACAACTGATTGGGTTTTTTAATATTTCAAATAAACAAATAAATATATGCAGTATTTCACAGAGTCTCTTGGCCTGCCAGGCAACATCCATTATAGCACTGAATTCTAAACATTAGCAGATATTGAAGTTGGCCTCCATAATAGACCATCTGCAAGTCATAAATAATTAACAGGTTGAAGAAATATCCACTGTTTGAAACGGGTAACCTTCTTGGTTAGCAAAGCCAATAGGAGAAAAGACAAAATTAGATGTGACAGACGAAGTGTTCGCACTCCCAAATAGGAAGGGTAATTCCAGTGTTTGGGGTAGCAGGGAGCATACTGGGGGGGAATATTCCTTACTTTTTGTAAGAGTTGTTCTATCAGTTCATTCCTTCTGAATTCACTCACTTGATCAGTATCATATTTTTCTTTAAGTCTGTTTTGTCTTTTTTCCTTTTTTTTTTTCCTCCTTTCTTCCCTGGATTATTATCTGTTTCCCTGGTGTAGAAAAGCATTGAAAGTATATGCAAAGTTACTCACTAAGAAAGGCAGGTATCATTTCTCAGTCAGCTGGGATTTTGTTCCGTGGGAACCTGAAATTTCAGCTTCTTTACAATTCTGATGTGGAACAAAACTTTGAAATTCAGCAACAGATGCAAAATGTCACAGAGGCGTTGTTTCAGCTAACCTCTGTCTTTTGGTAGAATTTAAGTCTTGTCCAGATGTCAGCTGGGGAGAATATAATGATGGAAACTTAATCTCATTTAGATGGAGCAGGTCTAAATGCCATTTAGACTCTCTACCAGACTACTAACAATAGAAGCAGGTGCTTCCTATTTGTGTTCTAAAATGAAAGCAGCAGTGACTGTTTTCTGAAGGGACTGGTTATCTTTGTGTAGGTATACTGAGACTGCCTGCTAGACAATACCTTTATTATGCCCTAGGTCCTGCTCTTCTTGGTTTCTGGAGCAGAGTACTTACGAGTCCAGAGCAGGGTCCAAGACAAAAATGTCATCACCGGGAGAACTGAGGAAGTCCAAAAAAAGGAGAAGGCTAGCCATTGAGCATGGACTTGGGGGTCCTAGACTTGGTCTGAAGTTTTAAGATATAATAATCTTACACATCAACATTTGTTGCTTAATTGGTATGAACTAAAATAAATATTCTAAAAAAAACCACAATAACCATAAAATAATGCTTGGTGTTCTTCCTTGGATTCATTGTTTGGTGATTACAGAAGTGTCTTAATGAATCTCAAAGAAGGTCTAAATTTCTGCCAAGTCTGGGAAATGTCTTAATTTCCCATTTTCCCATAGAGTAGCATTTGTGGATAAAGCCTTGGGAGAAAAAAAGTTGTCATTTCACTGACAACAACTTAGAAACTCCTAAAACAGGATAATGTCTTGGTGTTTGGTTTGGGTTTTTTTTTTTTTTTGTTGTTGTTGTTGTTTTTTTTTTAAGGATCCTGAGATAGTTTGGGAAAATGTTTTATTTTCCTCACCTTTGCAAATTGAAAAGATGAGTAGATTGAATTGGTGTTGTTGTAGAGTACTTGTAGAAACTGTTCTTTTTCATAGCCTATTCAATTTAAATGCAAAATAACCATTTGTTTTGGAATGTAATGATTTACTTAAGGTCAAACTAATCTTTTTTCTTTTTTTTTTACTGTGAACAAAACACTTCAGCCTCAAATTTGGTTTTGGCAGCTGTAAAAATGCTTATGTTTTCTATTCTCCATGCCAAGACTGACATGTGAAAAGAGAACTTTCCAATAATGTTCTTTCCACAAAGAGGAGCTTGTAATTCCCATGTTGGTTAGCACTTTATTTTTCAAATCCTCTGGGAGGTCTTGGCATTTCCTTGTCCTCTCTATTAGAAATATTTAAAATTACCTATATAACTTTGTTTTTTTTAAAGAAAAGTATTCCTCCTTAGATCCAAGACTCAAAATCCTGTAACAAATACTACCTGTTGATTAGCAGCCTTAATAGGATTTTGCAGTCAAGCTGCCAAAAAAAAAAAAAAAAAAAATCACATTTGTGTAAGACTTCTGAAACATGAGGACAACACAAAAATACAAAATTGCTCATTTTCAGTAAACTGATGAGCTTTAAGAATCTGAAAGTGAGTTTAGCACTTTTCCTTTTAAATTCTCCAAGTATTTTGCCCATTTCTAATATTTAGCTTACCAAGTGATGTCTGAATGTGGCTTGTTCTGAACCAAAGTATTTTTGCCTCTTGTGAGATCAGAGAAACTGATTCAGTTAAGTGGAATAGTTGTCATATTCTTTTCTCTGTCTAAAACCCTAATTCCAATTTCTTCCATGGGTGTTCATTTTATTTTAGGAAAAATTTATCTTCTAAGATGATGAAAGCTACAATTTTCTCAGCAAGCTGTCAAACAACAGTTCTATTATCCTGTCATTTACACATGAATAAAATGTCTGTTAAAGCTAATAATAACTTTGCCTTCATTTTAATGAGACTAGCGATTTCTTGGTATCTCAAGGAAGACTGCAGAATACTATAGGAAATGCGACTGAGAAGGCAGTGAATGCCATTTTAGCCCATCTTCTGTTACACGGGAAACCCATCACAATCTGAACATGTTTATTGATGTATGTAAAGTAGGGGAAATGAAGATCTGCCCAAACTAGTGTTTGTTTAACTACTATGATTTAATTATGATAATAGCTGAGTTTAAGTATGTTAACTCCTGTGGACTGCTGGGTGAATAAACACATAATGTGATAGGGGATTCACTGTAAGTTTATCACTGCTATTTGCTTTTTGTTGGGGTTTTGTTTTTTTTTTTTTTTCCATTCTTGCTGTGAATATTCCTAAAAGACAGGATATTTTTATGTTCCCTTAAATGTTTGAGGGAGATAGCCATGTGAGCATGCTCAGTGTAAATACATAAATATTTCTATTTCAGATTCTCTTTTGGGTTTGGGAATGAGGTTAGTCAAAGGAAGGCGAGGGGGAGGAGGGAGAGCATGCAGTTGTCTGGAGAAAAGATTAAATGCTCTTTGATCACAAGCAGCAGGACTGATCTTCCCTTACTGTGTCCTGCGGCTCTCACTTTAAAGTCCTAGAGCTGAGAAATACACAGCTTCCTCCTCTTTTTCTCTAGTAGCAGCTTATGCTACATGAAGCATGGAGGACTGGATTTATAGTAAGGTTTGAAGCAGGATTGCCTTGCCAAGGATGCAGGCTGCTATCTAAGAGCAGGTCCATAGGCACATTGACTCCACAGTGGATGTATGAGGTCTTCATGGGGCCACAGCTAAAATCAGAAGGTCTGTAAAACAGTGATCCTGTGATGTCCCACCTCTTCATGGGGTTTAAGTGTTGGTGCGTGTTATATAAGGCTGTAAAATGTTGAAAATGGCTGAACAGGAGAGAGGAATGTCTTGCGCAAAACATGATTGTCCAGCTGGTGGCTTTTTGTATAGTATGTCCCTGGGATCATGCAGACAGTTGGCATTTGCCTTTACTCCAGAGCCAGATGCCTTTACTCCCTATGTAGTATGTGGGCAAAACTGGGTACCACGGAACAGACCTGAGCCATCCTGGCCAGGCTATGGGAAATGCTAAAGGCAGGGAAACATCCTGAACTCTGTCCTTAAGACAGGTAACTTAACTGTGCCTCCACTTGCAATTCATGGCTGAAAGATAGAAGCCAAAATTTTCCTTCCAGAAATGAAATACGATACACTTCAACACTCGTGATTGCATTATTTTTCCTCCAGTGGCTGGAGCAGTGAGTAGAAAGCCATATCTCTTTCTCACCATATTGCCTTAGTCGCTGGCTTGTAGCTGGCATCCTGTGGGATCCCAATTGATTATCTCTATATTAGTGTAATTTCTGCTGCATGGGGAGTACCCAGAATCTCTACCCAAACATTTATGGAAGTCTCCTGGAAGGCAGGAAATGTGAGTTTGAATCTCTTCGGGCAGATGCTGAGGTTGAACTAATCTTGCCTAAATCCTGAACCAGAGCTCTGGCTCCTGAGCTGATGTATAGGGAGGAGAGGTGGCATAGAAGAGTAGGACTACGACAAGAGGAAATGGCCTCAAGTTGCACCAGGGGAGGTTTAGATTGGATATTAGGAAAAATTTCTTCACTGCAAGGGTGTCAAGCACTGGAACAGGCTGCCCAGAGAAGTGGTGGAGTTCCCATTCCTGGAGGTATCAGGAGAGGTTTAGATTGGATATTAGGACAAATTTCTTCACAGAAAGGGTAGTCAAGCATTGGAACAGGCTGCCCAGAGAGGTGGTGGAGTCACCATCCCTGGAAGCATTCAAAAAACGAGTAGATGTAGCACTTTGGGGCATGGTTTAGTCTAGTCTACCCTTGACTGGTTTAGTGTGGACTTGGTAATGTTAGGTTAATGGTTGGACTGGATGATCTTAAAGGTCTTTTCCAACCTAAACGTTTCTATGATTCTATATGGTACTTAGGGACATGGATTAGTGGTGGACATGGCAGTGTTAGGTTAACAGTTGGACTTGATGATCTTAAAGGTCTTTTCCAACCTAAATAATTCTATGGTTCTATGATTAGGGAAAAATGGGTTTTGAAGGGCTCACATAAATGCTGGGTCACTGTGTCACAGCGGGTCAGGCCAAAGGACTGTCTAGACAAGTAATGTCTGTCTGAGAGCATCCCTGTCACCACGCCAAACCCATGCTACAGCTTGCTTTCTGACAATCATTTTCATAAGTTCTGGTTAAATGATAAAATTTCCCAACATGTGTCCTATGTCAGGATCCCAGAAAGTTGGCTAGGTTTTTTTAACAAACACTATGTCCATGACTGCCTATGTAGCATTTACTCCAGGAACTCCCAGCCCTTTTAATTGTGCTGTCCAGGCAGTCCTGAGCTTTGGATTAGTCTTTGTGCCTTGATGGATGCTTCACAGTCCAGGCTTGTGCTGGAACATAGAGGATCTGAGCTCAGTAGTGACTCATGTACAGGTTGCCTGGAATAAATGGACTTCGGTCCTGTGAAACCTGTTTCCAGCTTCAGCTTTAGCAAGTGGTAGTAAAACAGTTTCATCAGAAAAATTCCAAACAGTTCTAATCACAATAAAATTGGAAATAGAATCACTTCCAATTTCTCCATCAAATGTTGTCAGAAGTGATGTGTTCTCACAAAACTGTCAATTTTTTTAATAGCTTTCAGACATCTCAAAAAGCAAGCATTTGGAACTGGGGATCTGATGGTAAACTTGAAGTGAGGAGTTCATGAACAACTTACAGGCACCAGTAGAAAAAAAATTAAATAATAGAGTTATTTGAACCTATTGGTTACTGACAGTTTAGATGTGTTGCTCTTTTGTTTTACTTGTTTATATTTCAGATTTTCATGACACCACGCTTGGAGTAGGAGTTGTAAACCAGAATGTCTTCCACTTACTAGAATTTTCTAAATTACCAGAATAAGAAGCTGAGCAATTTTTAAAGATAGCTTGCTGGATCAATTCCATGCCCCCCCCCTCCCCCCCCCTTCATTTTGGCTGAAAAAGATATAGAGATGGTGTCTTACATCTTAGATGTATTCTTTTATTTATCCTTTATTTCAACAGGAAAGATATAATTACCTGCATTCAGCATGTTTCAATGTTGACCTTAAAAAGAACTTGTGTGACAAAGGGAAATACGTGTATGACCAACCACTGATGTGCACTAGAAAACAAGCTGTATAACAAGTTATTGAAGTATGCTTGTCTTGTTGACATGAACTAGAAATGAAAGAATTTCCACTTTTTTTTTTTTTCTTTCTGCTTGAGAATGGAGGTCTCCAGTAACTAAGACAGTAAGCTGGTTTCTTGAATGGGAATTGGTTGGCTTCTTTCTCCTCCTAGGTCTTAGCTCTCCCCACCTCCTGTCTGATCCTTTGTCTAAGCGGTAACATTATCAGTAGCACTTCCTTTGAAGAGATATTTGTAGAATAGTGTTTTAGGTTTGTTATTGTGTTGTAAATTATGTTCCAATTCTCCTGCAAACCTCTGCAAATCAGTATGATACTTAATGTCCACTTCTGAACTGCTGTGGAAGATGTTTTACATGTAAAACTCCTGCTCTTTAGGGATGTGTCTGCTTTACTTTATTTGTATAAGCAGTTATGTTTTGTTTTTGTTTTTTCCCACCAGTTCTGTTTCCTGTAGAGAAACAGAGTTTCAAACAGTCTGATTTAGGTTTCATTAAGAATTGGTTGAACTACTTCTCATTCGTAGTACAACAAAATGGAATAAGTAGCTATAATATAGATACCAATTCTTTTTCAAGAAATGTTTATGCTGTTCAATGTCTATTTGTTCCTTTTGTTTAATTCATTATGTAAATAAAGTCAGCAGCTAACACATGCAAGACATAATTCCCTTCTTTGCTATGTTGTTGGTTGTTTTTCCAATAGGATCTCAGACTATAAATTCCCTTCAGATCTTGGCAGAAACTCCAATTAATGTTTAACATTATGCCAGAAGGGAAGAGTGAGGCCACAGGATGCTTTGCATTCCCCTGCTCCCTCTGTCCTTGAGCTGGTTTTGGTACCACAATTGTATCTGTGTGTGGTGGTAACAATAAATCTTATCCACCAAATACCTGGTGCAAAAGAACTCCTCCTGCCACTGAAAATAGTGGATTATTCTTTTATCACCCATTTATACAGACATTCTTGGTTGATGTTTTCTGGCTTTGAAAACATAAAACTTGTCACAGCTCTACTTTAAAAGGAAGAAATAAAACTGTTATACTGGATTGTGAAGATGAAAAGATTTCCTATCTAAAACTTCAGAAATTGGAGAGAATTTCTTGCTTCCACATAGTCAGCACTTCTATTATTATAACTGCCTGGGATCAATTCCTTTCAGGCCCGAAGGAAAGATGCTGTACAGCTAAGTGTGCCTGTCTAAGGGGGCACCTGTCTCAAATCTTTTACTCAACTGCAGACTTTGTGTGAGACTTTGAGTAAATGAGCTTTGCTTCTGAAAAAAATTAATAATAATAGAAGTAAAGCATTTCACCAACCTCTCTGCCTTATTTTTTTTTTCTAATCTAGCCAGTGCAGAGCTTATTAAGAGAGACATGAAATATGATCTTTCTGTAAGTACTGTATACAGCTTAAAGGGTAGGAAATAGCAGTGGGGGAGTGTCCACCAGAGCTACCGCCTTGGGATTTGCCCTCCATGAACTTGGTTTCCTAGCTTTGGAGATGAACTGAAATAGGGGCACTGTAGGAAGCTGCTCTCCAATTCTGACTGCATGTTGAATCAACCAGTGCTGCTCCCATATTTATACCTCTCTAGATGGATAGGATTTTCTGAAAGCCTGGATTTATTGTGCCTGTGTCCAGTGGTGATAGAGCATGATGAATGGAAAACTCCAAGAGGGGATCATCATGATGTTTTTTAGCTGTTTCCTTTCATATAAATGTGTTAAACTATTACTAGGCCATATTCTTAGAATGAAAGTCAGGTGAGATCTTTGGGAAAGGTTTGTTTTTATCTATCTTCATTATCTGTCAGTACAGTCTGACAGCTTTTGTCATAGTTCAATGAGAAAAAAGGTGAAAAAAGTGTGCTTTTTATATTTAAATTTACTTGCTTTTTGCACATCAGCAATTGTGGTTTTGTTTCTTTAAAAAAAAAGTCTGAAAATAGTATTTTAGACTGCAAGGTGGTAATTTATTTCTATGCTAAAATTTGGGTTATACATATCTTGCTTGTTTCCAAGTAGTAACTCGACAATTCTGCTTTGATACACAAAGCAAGGTTTGCTCTAAGCCCCTCAGTGCTTGTTTTTGAGGGCCGTTCATGCCTGACCATAAAACAAATATATACACTTAAATTGTTCCCTACCTGGAAAGAAGCTCCCAAAGTCAAGTTGCACAGTGCATTTGGAGAAAGGACAAGGTGGCAACTATTCCACTGGTCTGTTTTCCACCACTTGCTTTGGCTTCCCCCGCTCCAAGCTATGTGGTGCTACCACCTTCTTCCCAGTGGCCCCAGAACTTGTCACACCTTCCCATGTGCCAGTTTAATCCACTAAACCAGCAGAAACATTATCTGGGTTTTTCTGGTGGGCTGTTGAGCTGAATCTGTTCATAGGGGCATCTGAGTCAGGGATCAGATTTCTCTGAAATGCTAAAAGAGAAGTAGACTTCTGGAGGTGGAAAGGGGAAAGTTTAGGATCCTGAGCAGAGAGCTGATTATTACAGCTCTACAGTCAACACTGCCAATCTGTGTCTCACTGGGTCTTCTGCTATGAATATGATTGAGAGAAGATGATGGTGATCTGGAACAGCTGGAATGGATTGACCAAGGGTAAGCCATGTCTGACTGACCTGACTGCCTTCTGTGATAAAACGACTAGGTTTGTGCATAAGGGGAGAGCAGTGGATTTCACTTATCTGGACTTTAATAATGCTTTCAGCAGTGTATCCCACAATATTCTTGTGTCCAAGCTGAGACATGACAGTTTGGTGGTTGGACAACTAGGTGGGTTGATAACTGATTGGATGGTTGGGCTCAGAGGGTAGGGGTTAAGGAGTTGTTCTCAACCTGGAGCCTGCGATACATGGAGTACTGCAGCGATCTGTCCTGGGAGATCTCACTTGTAACACCTTTGATTTTTGAAGCTGAGAGAGATGGGTTTGTTCAGCCTGGAGAAACAAAGGCTTTAGGGGGACTAAATAGGAGGTATCCAATGATGAGGTTATTAAGAAGATGTAACCAGTCTCTTTATAGTGGTGCATGGCAGAAAGTTGAGAGACAGTGAACGTAAGTATAAGGAGAAATTTTTTTCACTGTGAGGACAGTCAAGTCTGGAGCAGGTTGCCCAGTGAAGTTGTACAATTTTCCTCCTTGGGGGTTTTCATGCCTTAACTGGACACAGCACTGGGCAGCCTGCTCTGATTTCATTGACAATTGTGTTTTGAGTAGGAGACTGGACTAGAGACATCCTGAGGTCCCTTCCATCCTGAATTATCCTAGGACTCTATGATTCTAATGTCTAGGCACACAGTTAATTATCCAATTAGCTAGACCCCAGAGTTGGCTTCACGCTGACAACAGGAGGACATGAGACACTTAATCTGATGTGATAATTCTGCAGTGGCAACGTTCCTGTCAAAATATTGTTAGCAAATTTATTGTAAAAAACAATGGGTTTATACCGCATTATGTTTTCTGTTACACACAAAAAAAGCTTTGATTTAGTGGTAATAATGGAAACTGTAACACATTACACCCACTGTTGCCAAAATAAGGTTTCCAAGTTGCCCATCCTCAGTATTTCATGTACCTCTTGGACTACCTTGCATCTTAAATCCCACCTTTTCTGAGTGGGAGTTTTATACTTTGGGATTTAGATTCCTGCAGCTTTCAAAACATGCTCAAGGGCTCAACAAGAGCAATTTGGTTTATGCTGAATGTTTTTCTACAGAGAGGTAGGAATTCCTATGCTTTTCTCTTCCCTCCACCCCCCCCCCCCCCCTTTTTTTTTTTCCTCATCTTATTCCCCAGGCTGTATATGTTCTGACCAGGTGACCATGAGGGGTGGTAGTTTGACTCTGTTTTTCACCTGAAGTAAATTTACTCAAGGGGAGGAGAGAAAACCTTTTGCTAGATTCTTCAGGGTGCCTTTAGGTGAGAAATGTGGCTTTGAATGTCTGTTAAAGATGGAATTTATTCAGCAGACTACATTTGGGTTCATGCCTTTTGCGCGGAAGACAGACATCTTCCATAGTTAGATCATTTAAGCTTGTTGGCACAACATCCACCAAATCCTGCCCTTGGGATGAAATGTATGGAGGAACTTCTGTCAAGGTACCCTGACGTGGTCCCAAGGGAGGACCTGTGCCATGCATCTATGGGCCAAGGTGCGTGCATACATAGTACACAACAGAATGGCAGGTATTCACCTGGCCTGAAAATACAGATATATTTGCACTTGGATATTCTCATTGCAGTCCTCATCATTCCCCACTTGTCTGTAAGCTACTTACCATCTTGGGGATTGTGTTTTTTCACGCACCTATTTTGTTCCTGAGAAGCCTGCTACAGGGCAAGGATTTTGAACCCTTGAGCCCTGATGATGCATATGGACAAGACTTTCTTCTTACCATTGTAGTAAAGGAGTGAGAAGTTTGACCCAAGTCCTCACAAGGCCAAAGAAAGGCTTAACCCCAAACCTATGTCTGTTTTCCGTTCTCTCATGCTTGCATTCTTAGACATTGAGGACAGATAAAACTTAGAGCACAGATTTTGTAGCATGCTAGTTCATCTGTTCAAACTCTCCCTCTTGAAAGCCCTGGTGACTTTGCATTTATTTTGCACTTACCCCATTTTCAAAGCAAAGTGAGTTACCTTGTTTGGTGTCATTCTTAGTTCATGTTAAGCTTCTCTGCATGGAGTACCAAGGCAAAAAACACAGGGATCTGTAAATTCACACCTTTCTTTGTGTATAGTTATATCCTTGCAAATCCCATCTATACATAAACCAGGGCTCTTAATGGAAATATATTTTACTGCTACCAAAATTCAGTCTTTGCTTGTTGACAGTAAAACTCAGTATGAATACATAATTGTTCTTTTCTTTCTTTCTTAAATATACGTTCTGATGTTGGACATATTGTCAATTTTCTGGCCCTATTCCTTCACCAGTGTTGCACATGACTTGGGATGACTAAGAATGTAAATCTTCAGAATATTCTTTCCAACTAAAAAATGAGGCGTAAACCCATCTTTTTTTCTTCTTTTCTCCCTTATAAAAAGCAAGGGTAATGTGAGGCTATCTCAGGCTATCTTCTTTCTTAGATCTTGAATCAGGCCCAGAAATGCATCTGTTTTTTCTACATCTAAGCTACCAATCCTGAGACTTGCTATAATGGTGCTATCAATCTCTCCTATGACAACACGGAGGAGGGAAAAAAATACTTTTTGTCTCTTTGAGCTTTTCTAAATTAGGTGTCTTTTTTTCCAAGGATTAGTCTTGAATTTGTTTAGGTGGTAACCAAAAAATCAGCTTTTTCTTCTGGAATTCTCTCTCATATTTAACATCCTCAAAGCCCAAAGGGTTTTTAGCTCATCTGGTTTGACCTGTTCACTGCTCTAGATCATTATGTTTCTTCAACACACTAGAACATCATTTTAACCAAATCCCTTCCTTCCTTAAGAAGTTCCATTATATATTGTAAACAGAAACTTCAGGCAGTAATTCTTAGCATGTCTTTAGCAAGATGACTACTGCTTTCGGCCTGAAGAAAAGCTGTTGTTTTGAAAGTCTGTCTTTTTTGTTGTTTGTATTGTTGCACCTGGCAGCATTGGTTGGTCTAACAGTATATTTTTTTGTCTCCTATGAGTTTTGCCTCTTTTATGGCGTTAGATTATTATAGCTAAAACAATGGTTTATTGGCTCCTGGTGCTGTTTAGTAGCAGTATTAACTCTAGAGTTATCAGCAGCTTTGGGAACTGAATGGATGGCCAGGTGATGCGGCAGGCAGGTACATTGTGCTTTGGAGAAATGTGGGAAACCAATGTCCTTCCTACCTGATGCAAGAAAAAAATTTGCAGGACTTGTGAGCCATTTTAATGAAACCAAGGAAAATCAGTTCTCATTGCAAGGAAATAAAGCATATTCATTGCAATCTACAGTGTCTTACTCTCTGCTTTCTTGCAGACTGCAAGGCTTAAACTTCAAATGAAATAAAAAAATGTTCCATTACTCACTTTTCTCTCTCTTTAGAGCACACTGGAAAATAAGCATGCCATCTGAGGCCCTTTTTGAAAGGTTACTAAGAAGTAAAAACTGACCCAGTCCCTAGTGTACTGTGCTGTCTACAAACAGAACAAAAATACCCTTATTTTCCCCCACGAAGTTGGCTGTGTAAATGTAAGAGGTAACGGTTGCATTCAGACAAATAGAAAAATGCACCCAAACAGCAATACTGCATTTGGTAGCAGATGTGAAACAGCACCTACCTACCAACCACCAGCCTTAGTAGCCCACACCTGGTACAAAACCTCAAAGGCAGTTCTGCACCATGCTATGGTAAATGCTGCAATTGAAGAAGCTGCCTTAGCTACTGACATTACATGCCTACATAAGAGCTGCCTGCCCTTTGGCAGACTCTTGTGTTGCTCTGGTGGTGTACGTTTTACAAAGACTCTTAAATGTGCTTCATAAATATCTCTCTTTGTGGTGGGTTGACCCTGTCTGGATGCCAGGGTCCCACCAAAGCTGCTCTGTCACTCCCCTCCTCAACTGGACAGAAGCAAGAAAATATAATGAAAAGCTCATGGGTCAAGATAACGACAGGGAGAGATTGCTCAGCAGTTACCATCACGGGCAAAACAGATTCAACTTGGGGAAATCAATGTAATTTATTACCAACCAAAATCAGAGTAGGGTAATAAGAAATAAACCCAAACCTTAAAAACACCTTCCCCCTACCCCTCCCTTCTTCCTGGGCTCAACCTTACTCCCAATTTTCTCTACCTCCTTCCCCCCAAGCAGCGCAGAGGATGGGAAATGGGGGTTGTGGTCAGTTCATCACACGTTGTCTCTGCTGCTCCTTCCTCCTCAGGGGAGGACTCCTCTCACTCTTCCCCTGCTCCAGCGTGGGGTCCCTCCCATGGGAGACAGTTCTCCACAAACTTCTCCAACATGGGTCCTTCCCACAGGATGCAGTTCTTCATGAACTGCTCCAGCATGGGTCCCTTCCATGGGGTGCAGCCCTTCAGGAGCAGACTGCTCCAGCGTGGGTCCCCCACAGGGTCCCAAGCCCTGCCAGAAAACCTGCTCCAGTGTGGGCTCCTCTCTCCACAGGTCCACAGGTCCTGCCAGGAGCCTGCTCCAGCGTGGACTTCCCATGGGGTCACAACCTCCTTCGGGCACATCCCCCTGCTCCAGTGTGGGGTCCTCCCCGGGCTGCAGGTGGATCTCTGCTCCACTATGGAACTCCGTGGGTGCAGGGGCACAGCCTGCCTCACCATGGGCTTCACCACGGGCTGCAGGGGAATCTCTGCTGCGGTGCCTGGAGCACCTCCTGCCCTCCTTCTGCACTGACCTTGGTGTCTGCAGGGCTGTTCCTCTCACATATTCTCACTCCTCTCTCCAGCTGCAGTTGTGCCCAGTTGTTTATTTTCCCCCCTTCTTAAATGTGTTATCAGAGAGACATTACTGCCATCACTGGTGGGCTCGGCCTTGGCTAGCAGTGGGTCTGTCTTGGAGCCATCTGGCATTGGCTCTGTCAGACATAGGGGAAGCTTCTAGCAGCTTCTCGCAGAAGCCACCCCTGTAGCCTCCCCCACTCCCAAAACCTTGCCATGCAAACCCAATACATTTACTCTCACTGCAATGTCCACAGAAAAAGGGCAGAAGAATGGGGTGGACGGAGGACTGGAGAGGAAGATGTGTTTGCATTTCTAATTTTGACTCTCCTGATTTGTTTAGCATACATAGTTATTCCATCCCTTTCGTACATTCTGAATTACTGCTCTGAACTGTTCAGCTCTGAAATACAGGAGCTTCATAATCTCACAGGTTTGGCCCATGAGTACAAAGGAGTTGAAAAAAAGGGAAGAAATGTAACTTTTAAGCTTTATTAGATGCATACTTATTGTATTGTATGTATATAGCATGAGAAGAACCCTGACATTGCTGTTTGTTACACCTTTGCTGTTTCAGCCTCCTATCCTTGAGCTTGTTCATCCTGGTTTCACCCTCATTCTGGTTTTCACCCCTTGTGAATTTAAATGAAAAGCTTGCAGGGATGGGAACTATCTATATGTACATACACATACATACCCAATACAGGAAGGTTTTTCTAAGTCAGGGTCTCCACCACTGTGCGGGGCACTTATGAGAGTGCCACTGTTGCTACTCCAGTAACCAGAGAGCAGAGACCAGTGTGGGGCAGCAATGGGTTGGAGTGCAGAGAAATGACACAATACCATTTTCTTTTTTTGACCACCTCAGTTGCCTGGATTTCATGAACAGGGTCTTCAAGAGCAGCTGGAAAACTGTCTTTCAAGTATCCAATTTGTTTCCCTTTTAACATAAAAATTTTGGGTGCCATCATCACAAAATAGGTGGGATTTCAAGTTCCTTCTTATCAAGCCTAGTAGCAGCTGTGATGCTGATGGGTGAATGTCCTGTCTTCACTCGGCATGGTTTATGCTCAGCACTGGGCTCTGCTAAAAGAGGGAGCCCCACTGCCTTCCATCTCTGATTTCCCAGCGCATTTCCATACATCGGCTCAAGTTTTGACTCCCTCTTTGTCAATCTCATTTTTTCTTTCTGATCTCAGTTCTCTTCATCTGATCTGCATTTTTCCTTTTTGAAGAAGAAAACATTTCTAGATTTTTTTTTTTTTGGGGGGGGGGAATTTTTAGATTTTTCAAAGCATATGGAAGATTTAGGGTGAAATTTTATAGGGTGGGGGAAGCAGAAGGACTGGGCAGGGCACTTTCAAACCCTGCAGATGCTTTGCAATGTTCTGATAGTGCTTAACAAGCTTTGTAGAATATCACGACACAACAAAGTCAAAAGTGCACCTGAATGGTCTTGGCTCTTAGTGATCTCAATGAGCTCTCCTTTGCTTTCAGAAGTTTCTTTCATTAGCATCAAAAGATGTGGTACCTGTGGTTTGTGTAACGTTTTGTAGGTTTTTAATGAAACTGCAGTACACTCCCATAATTCTCTGCAGTTTCTTTTCCTGTCTTTCACAGTACTTTGAAAAAGATTTTTATTTTATTTGAGAATTAAATGCATACATGCATTTACAGCTCTCCTGAATGTCCCAAACTGAGATGAGTCTGAGCCGGATGTAATTCCTTTTGATGTCAAAGGGTGCTGAGTACTTCTAAACTGACAAGAATAAACTTCAGAATGCTCAACCATTTGTATCTTCACAAATTAGCTTTGTGGTGCACAATGCCAAGTTGAAATCATTGACTCCACTTCCCTGTCATATGGATTGCCCTCCAAGGGTAATAAGTTTATATCAGCAAGGATATTTTTCCTAGCTAAGGGACTGCCTTTAAATTAGGAATAGAAGAAAAACATTCCCATAGCTGAATGACCACTAGAACATATTTTATGGAATAACAGCAGTAGCCCTGTCACTTACACAGTACTTTAGTCTTGAAGTGCTTAACAAAATATCAGCTGCTAAGTGACTATATCAGAAGATTGATTCTCATCTACTATAGGGTTTTTTGACCCTGCTTTGGCGAATAGAAGCCTTTGAGTGGAAGGGATTGATATCACAAGTACTTTTCAAAGTATTTTGCTATTGGAGACTGTTGGAATATAGAAGAACCTTAGCATGAGGGAGCAGTAGATGCATTAGGGGACTACTGGCCCCAAATCAGTTTTTAAGTGACGGGTATAATCACAAAGATGAAGAACAAGAATTCAGAATAATATGAATAATATGTCTTAAGGTGTGGAGTGGGTGGGTTTTTTTCTGTTTGTGGTGGAGGTTTTTTTGTTTCTGTTTTTGCTAATCTGTCTTCCTCTCTCTTCCTGCCTGCTCTTCAGGTGCCCAGTCTGGGATGCCTTCCTCTGCCTGCACTGTCAAGCTTCTGTTCCTGCAATTTCTGCAAAGGCTGACTCTCACCATACTCCACTATGAGTTAAAACAGATATTAGAATGGGTTTGAAATTAGAGAAAGTAAGAATTCTTTTCATCTAATTAAAATGATTGTTTATTGAGTAGTAGATGTACTAGATAAACTAACTGTATTTAGCAGCAAAAATGAGCAAAACTGTTGGAACACTGGCTCAGTCAGTATTAGGTATTATGGTTTTGGCTGAGGAAAATAGTGCAAGTTGGAGACGCTTTCATTGCTTTTTCCAAGAAATCGCTAGCATATTTTCTAGGTCAGGTTAATGATGCCAAAGCCAGCATTGAAACACTACAATGTGGTATGTTTAAAAAAACCCCACAAATCAAATAGCATGTGATTGCAATGTACTCATTATGTGTTCTTTTTCCCAGGTAATGCTCATGAATGTTTTTCATTCTCACTGTGTTTATCATCATCAAACAACTGATCTGACTTCCTACTATAGAGTGTTCTCTGGTGTACTACAGGAGCGTCTCAGACCTTTTATTGACACTCCCTTAAGTAAGCTTTTCTTATCCCTTCTCCCCCTGCATAGACTTATTAATTCATTAGTGGTGTACAGCATCAATGTAATGTGTAACAGATATACTTGGAGAAAAAGTCCCAGCAGCTTTTCAATAAAGGAGCATGTGTTTATCTTCCAGGAGGGTAAAACTGAAGCCTCTACTGAGCTCTGTTGATTCTGCTTCTCATTGTGCTCTTTCTACAGCATAATTTGCAACTTCCAGAGAAGCACAGCATGGGCGTGAGTCAACGGCAGGCGAGGACATGGCTTGCTTAGCACTGGCTTGTCACACAAATATTTAGGGCATGCATTTCTGTATATCTTGTGAAGCTGAAATAATTCAGTGTTTATAACTCCCAAATATATACTTCTATTCAGTGAAGTTTTGTGAACTGAAGGTCGAGAGGATGGAGCGTGTTTTAAAGGAGTCCTTCAGATGTCCTTTTAGTCAACAGCAAATATGGATTTTCTTTCTTTTATCTTTTTCTCCTGCACTGTTGGATACAAGAAGTAAAATTAGGTTATAGAGGGTGATAAAGAAATAGATCCAATAGCAGTACGCGGCTTAGCAGTTGAGATGCTATCTCTAAAGAACTTCTTAAGTTGCTAATTACTAGAAGCAGGAAGGGATGGGGAAAGGAGGACTCTATTAATTCTCTGATGCTTACATGCCATCTTAAAGAGTGGTCAGTGCAGAAAACAAGGTGCCAACCTAGATGGACCTTGCTGCATGATGCAGCATGGCTGTGTTCTGCACTTGTTACGTCCCTGCTTATGAATTGCCTGATAATAAACCCTTCCTCCTCATACATGAGAGATTGCTTTTAGGGTTTTCCTTTTTTGACTTAGGTGGTAACTGCAACATTCTAGCACAGCCGTATTTGGTAGGGGTGGTGCGATTTGCAGTCTGAAAGAAAGGAACAGGGGTTTTTGTAATAATAGTGTTGTCACAGCTGTGACTGTTTACAAGCCTGGCAAGCCTTTTGGAGAGAGGTAAGAACCTAGATTAGACTAGATTTTTTCATGAGTGCAAAGGCTCAGTTGCTGCATTCATTGAAATTGTTATTTGTGACCCTTCAGAACCCCCTCAGGGTATTAAGGACAAATAACTGAGAAAATTAAGTCTTCCCAGTTTTTTTTGTGGTGTTTACAGCCTTTCCCAGAAGCACTTAGTAGGTCAGACAGTGAAAAGGTGAGTTTGATTTAGGAAAGGGAGGATTAGTAGGAGAGGTGGAATTTAAACTGGGAAGAAGAATGCACATTAAAACATGAGCATGCGAGACATGCTGGGATCCAAACCATTAAAAAGCTCCCGGTCCTAGGAACAGACTGTGTGTACCCACATGGATGGTGACTTCTGCCTGTTTTCAGTTGGTCCCCAAGGAGTAAAGTGCGAAGCAGCAAGAAGAGAGCTGCTCAGCCTGCCTGTTAGTTCTTACTTCTGTTCTTCAGTAATTAGAGGCTGTTCCAGCTCTCGCTGAATCCAGTGAGAGTCTTTGCTAACAGATGATTCTTCACATTGCAAACAAAAGCGTCATTGTAAATTGAAAAATGAAGCTAAAGCAAAACAACCTCTCTCCCCTCCTCAAAACTGGAGTCCAATAATTATATGTTTTTTCCTAGTCACCTGTTTTCTTCAAGGGAAGGAGGGGAACATGGGCTGGCTGGGAAGAAATCCTGTGAATTAGAGTTAGTCATAGGGATGGAGATGAGTGAAATTTAAATAAGAAAGAGGTTTGCTTAGCAGCTAGTGAGGCCTCCTTAGAAGCGATGCCATTGAAACAGGAACATAATTATAGGTTAAGCATCCTGAAATAACATTCACTACTTCTTTTTCTTAGTTCAGCAAATGTGATGTGAGGATCGTGAAGAGGAGTTAAATTAAATACCTTCTGAAAACCCTAAGTGAGCTGTTTCCTTCCTAGGTATTATACTTTAATAACAGCATGCCTGCCATCTAGGAGAATGATATTCAATGATGCTACTAATACAGACATAAATGCTGCATATTTGTGTAAAATCATGTTCACCAAGGCAGAGATCTGATGTGTTTTGCAATATACTATCTGAACCTGACATTTTTCAAGTGATACGTCAGACTGAGGGGAAAGCAAAAGAAAATCTATTCATACATCTATTTTGCATGGAAAGACATTCTCCCAAGTTTTCCTTCTCTGAAGGAATGGGACTGTGTGGCCTCACTTCATTGGTTGTGGTGGTGTCAGGGTGGCTTATTCTCTTTTACTTGGGGGTGGAAATAAAATGGCATCTGACACTGTAAACTAATGCAACAAGAGATCTTCTTCAGTCTCTGCAGGCAGTTGAACTCCTGTCACCAAAGAATATTTAAAATGAATTTGTATTAAATTCTTAAATCTGTCTACCTGCTCCTTCAAAAGAGAGCTTACAACTAGACTCCTCTCTTTAATTTTTTGCTATGGCACATCAGGATGCAAATGATGTGAATTAACATGAAGACTAGCATACTGCCGTATCAGCTTAGATTCAAAATGGGCTGGAACAAGATTTCAGGGTTTAGATGTTTATCTGAAGTTTTTTTCAAATTTTCTCAGAAATCAGGTTTTGTATCTGAAAAGAAAAGGCACTCCCAGTTCTTCAGAGCTAGCTGCAGTTTGATGTGGCAGTGGAGATACCTTTTATTCTCCTACTTCAAGTAACAGTGTCCCAGTCAGATCTCTGTGTGTCTGCATGTGCACGTGTGAGTGGAGAATGATGCCAACCAGAGCCAAATGTTTCACAGTCTCTACAACTAAATTTAAGGTGAGCTTGTTTGTACAGCTGAACACTGGCTCCAGAAGGGATATCAAGCATGGGAAGTTGGGGGGTTATTTGTGTGCTTACTAGTAACCGCTTTCTCATCACCACCTCAAATGCCCTGGGAGGGTGGTGGGAGTGAGCTTGCACTGTGCATGGGTTGTCATAGATCTGTTTTTGGAGAAAAATAAGTCACTGTCATTTTGGCACTATCTCTAAACATTTGATTCATTGAAAAAGAGCTTTCCCTAAACAAGTCATTTTATTATTGCTGTGACTTTTTGTATCTGGATCCAGGCTGAGGCATGTGGCAGATGTAATTGCTTGGCATTACAGCTAGCTAGGACCTCCCATTTTCATCCTCTGTTCCTAAAAAAAACCCCACAACCCCCCAAAAATACAAACCACCAAGCCCTCAAAAAGCCTCTTTTCTCAAATGGTCTTCTTTGATACCTCAAATCATAGATTCATGTTCATACACTTGATATAAAACTCAGCTTCCCCATATTCTCAGGAGCAAAGGTATGGTTAGTCATGGTTAGTCACTTGCTCATTGCGCTTTTCCATATCCAAACTGACTTACTACATGTGTTTTTCCCATCTATGTGAAGCCATGCAGTACGTCATCTTGGTGCAATGGGATATTGAAGTCCCACAGAAGTTAGATATTACTTGATCAAATCTTATTTTTAAATGAACAAGTTGCATTCAGGATCTCATAATATTCTACTTGTGCATTAATTTTCAACTGTTTGGCCAAAATACTTTAGTAATTTTTAAGAACACTTGCACTGATTTTTGTCTTTTATTTAATAACTTGTAATAGTCATTTGCAGGTAGAGCTAATTGAATTGCTACATCTTAACCTAGCAAATGTTTTTTTCTTAATTGTGATCTATTTAAGAATTCTTGCATATTTCAGTGCTAGAAGATATATGGACAGATAGATACATTAGACCCTCATTTTTTAAATGTATTCATTATTCATAAGTAATTCACAGAATAGTTCAAGTGGAGTAACTGCAGACTATGGGTACTTTGTAAATTATTGAACTAGACTATCAGGTATTTGTGGCATGTTATTGAAACAAACTCTTCAGTGACTGTGACTTCAACTTCTGAATTCAAGAAAAACAAAGTAGGAAAAATACTAAATTATAAACAGAGGATATGTGGTATCAAATTTTATTCAAATAAATTTATGCCATGCTTTGTGGACCTTGAACATTTTGCCGAAGAGCTGGTCTGATCCCTTAAAAACATTGTATGTGCCATACCTGTTTGTGAAAAATACTTGAAACTATCCATATTTATTTTTAATCTAATAGCAGAAAAAGTAAAACAAGCGTGTCCAAAGACGAGCAATGAGGCTGGTGAAGGGTCTAGAGAGCAAGTCCTGTGAGGAGTGGCTGAGGGAACTGGGGTTGTTTAGCCTGGAGAAGAGGAGGCTGAGGGGAGACCTTATCGCTCTCTACAACTCCCTGAAAGGAGGTTGTAGTGAGGTGGGTGTTGGTCTCTTCTCCCAAGTAACAAGTGATAGGACAAGAGGAAATGGCCTCAAGTTGCTTTAGGGGAGGTTTAGACTGGATATTAGGAAAAATTTCTTCACCGAAAGGGTTATCAAGCACTGGAAGAGGCTATCGAGGGAAGTGGTAGAGTCCCCATCCCCGGAGGTATTTAAAAGATGTGTAGGTGTGGTGCTTAGGGACATGATTTAGTGGTGGACTTGGCAGTGCTAGGTTAACGGTTGGACTTTATGATCTTAAAGATCTTTTCCTTTATTATTATTTAGAATTATTTAAATAATTATATGATTCTATGATGTAAGAGACTCACTTTTATTCTTTAGGTATGTTTTCAGACCAATAAAATGTATTAAGTTCATGTTGTTTATCTGTTTTGTTATAGATAGTGTGTATCTGGTTTTGGTTAATGTTTTCTAGTTGGGTTTTTTTGTTGTTGTTTTTCATATGAATTTGTAACACACAGGAATTCAGTATCTGTTATTCTATTCAACAGACAGCAGCCTACTGAAATACTTTGTTTTAATGTGTTGTCACTTCCCACTGGTATTTTCTCAGTGGAAAAGTATTTGTTAAAATTTGTATGGTTTGTCAGCGAGGAGCATGGCTCGGGCAATGCCTTGGAGGGCTTACCTTTCACTGGCTGTACTTGGATTTGATCCTTTGATGACAGCAGAGTTGTATAAAGTCTTGAATTTATTTTCATTGTGTCTTTAAGGAAGTCAGATAACTTCACTTTCCAGGAGAAACTACTAAAACACCTCTGTTTTTCCTTTGCTATTGGACTGATGCCTGTGGATGGTGGTATCCTGCCCATGTCCTGCCTGGGTCAGTGAATGACTGGTCAGTGAATGGTAGAGCTCTGACAGATGGCCCGTTGATACAGGATTGGTGCTATACATTTCTGATGGCAGGATACAGCAAGGAACAAAACTAGGGATGACTTTCAGTTCAGGTGAATTGTTTCTGTATGAGCTAAATGCAGTTTTGTGGAATTCATCGTTCCTTTACATAGCTGTAATTTTCTCCCTGCAAGTGAAATGCAGAAGGAGAGAGTCTCCTATCAGACATCAGGGCATCTGGGAAGCTTGGTACTAGGTTACTTACAGGTTACAATAAGTGAGCTACCTACTGTAACCAGGAGGAAGGATGGTGAAAGCACAGTTCCACAGCCACAGATTTAAATGAAAATATTCTCCTTTCGTAGGGAAACATACCCTCGGCAGTTACTAATTCTAACTGCTGCAATTGTGTTTAATGCTAGCAAAACCTCAGGTTTCAATCTCTGTAACTTTCACAGATGTTCTGAAGTAGACTGACTTCAGCCAAACTGTTTCGAACTGCATATCACCTTGAGACAGGGCAGAATCCAGTCTTCAGGGAGAGGAGTGGAAGTTCCTCTTCTAGGTTGAGAAATTATTTATCTTTGCTTCATATATTGTAGACACAATAAAAACAAGCCCTTGTTTTTTTAGTAAAGACAACATGCATTATTAAATAGAGCATCTATTCATACGTTACACTCTTTTATTTATTAATTTCACTTTTGCAAGATCCTATTCACACACATCCTTTGGGCATTTTTTTTTAGTGAGGTGAGTAAAATATAATTGTTTTCTCATCATCCTTATCCATTATGGTAAAAGGCCAGCAAGTACATTTTGCTTCTCTGCTCATAAACTTAAAAGAAACATTTGCTTGAATGATTTTATTATTTCCTCAGACTTATTCCAACTCCATTCTAAGTATGGATAAGTAATAACATAATTGTATCAAAGTTCAAGTAATCAAATGTGTAGGAACAATCTGAAACACATATGCTCAATCTCAGTAATGTTTGCCATTAAAACTAACATTTTCCTTAACTCTGTTGCTCCCTTTCCTCTGCCCTCAGCCCAGATCTTACTATCTTTTTGCCTGTCACAGCCCAGATCTTATTTTATTTTTGTTTATATCTTACTATTTGCTTCAAATCCATTTCAGGAAGGGGCCTTGTAGGCTACCTACAAGGTAATCTACCCAGGAGATTAACAAATAAAAGTTGTGGGAAGAATATTCTCCCTACACACCTCATGAGGATGCAGACATGCATGCAGCTGCTATTTTCAGTCTGGGTAGAGGAACATCGTTATCCCAAACTTAGAAGGGTGTTTGGCTTGAGCTCTCTGCAGGAAACACGCTGCATTTCCATGTTTAGCATTGACTCTCTGATCTTTCATACTTCAAGATTCCTGCTGGACTGAGCAGGCTTCTGAGCCAGTGGAGGCTGTTTCTGACCCTATGTGCAGTTCCTTGGCACAGGCTATGTTTAGTGCAACTTTCAGATGGTTTCTTTGCCCAGAAGAACAAATGCCCTAGGCTCTCCAGACATGCCACTTTCCCACACACGCTCTATGGTTCACACTAGAAAAAATGCTGTTATATAGTTTAAGGCTCTAGGAATGGCTAAAACAAGCTTTTTGATAACCCTTTCCAGACCAGCTCAAGAGACTTATAAATAGGCAAAACCCAGCAGTCCTTTTATCCTTGATTTCTCAGTGCTTCAAGAACCTTTTGGGATTAAGGACAGTGTTTCTGCAGAAAATCCAAGACTCATCTGCAGCCCTTTTCCTCCTCCTTCTTGTGCAGTTTCATTGTCTTCTTCAGAAGGACATGCTGAAGTAAGAGTATAATCATTCAATAGAGTCTCTCAGCATTTCTTTAGCTCCTGCTTTCTCCTTTTTCTTCCAATCCTCCCTGTTCAGTATGTCAGTGCTGCCACATGGCATTTCTGCAATAGCAACTACAGTAGCATGGTAGGGTTCTTACTGTGCAAATTATCACAGACAAGAAAATAGCTTCCTGAAACCCCAGCTCCTTATTTGAGAATGGTTATAACTGATCAGGTTATGTGTGCAGAATATTGCCTCGAATGTACAACAACTGTGAAAAAACATTGCTGGTCTCCCATATATGGGGCAGTTCAGCAGTACAGTAAACTCAGGGAGTCTCTGGAGCATGAAAAGTCAAAGGAAACTGACAGATAGCTTCTGTCAAATATTGATGGGGCGGTTAAGATGTTACCACCCCTGGTACTGGATAGCTCTGTAGAATTCAAGGTGGGCCAAGGCAGAGAAAGAAGAATGATTCTTCTGGCCAAGCCACTGAAAACTGGCCCTGTATTGTACAGTCATGGTGCCAGCTGGCACATCCCATGGAAACATATAAGCCTTTTCATGTTAGCAGTAGCCAGCAAATTCTCAGTAAGGCAGACTAAAATTATGGTCATGTTAACAGAACCACATTTTTAGCTTATTGATGAAGTTGCTTCTAACTCTGCTAGAGTAGACTCTATGTAATGAGCAGAAGAAGATCCACTTCTGATGAAAGCAGGAAAGAAAATACTTTTTTTTGTTTTCTTTCCTCCTCGACTCAATACAAAAGAGAACTGGAGACTATCATCTTGGGGAACAGTGTGTAGCTTATGACATTGAAGACAAGAAGCAAATGAAAGAGAGAACAAAAGTTAGAACTACTTGTTGAGGTGCTTAGTGCACTGCTTCTCTTTATCCATGGTATGGGAAGGATGTGTGTATGAATGGGCATGAACATGTGATTAGATTAAACTTCTAAAAATAGTGTCTGCATTTTCAGTCTGAAAATGGTTATGCATTGTGTGTGTGGATATATATACCTAAGCTATATGGCTGTGCTTTTATCTTTGTTTAAGATCACTTATTATCCAAGACTTAACTGCATTGGAGTGACACAGTTCTGAGAGCTCTTGGCATATGACGTTAGCTATGAGAGGGTAAAAAAATGCCATAGTCTTGATAGTAGCTTGAAAAGATAACCTCATACCCTTAATCAGCGACTTTACAGTTTGTGTCGTGCAGAGGCTGGCTGGAAAAGTCAACCTGTAACCCTGGCTGAGGAAGGGGGTGTATGCAAAGAGAAAGCACAGAGCTGGGAGACCCAAGGGAAGGAGAGGAGGAGACACAGGGTATGTGAGTACCAGGTAGTCAAGTAAAGAGATGGTGATGATGAGGTGGAGAAAAGGGCCCAGTCCTGTGCCCTGAAATAAGTACCAGTTTTGCCAATGATGGCTAGAGAATCTATTGAATTAGGTGTTGTCAGAGGAAAGGAAAGGAAAGGAAAGGAAAGGAAAGGAAAGGAAAGGAAAGGAAAGGAAAGGAAAGGAAAGGAAAGGAAAGGAAAGGAAAGGAAAGGAAAGGAAAGGATAAAAAACAAAAACAAGGCGGTGAAGGAAAGAAAAGGAAAAGGCAGAGGAAGAATTCATATAGAAAAATTAACACAGGAAGTGTTTAAGAGAGAGAGAAACAGAAGGGAGTGGGAGGAAGAGAAAAAGAAAGCAAAATTCAAAATTTCCAATAGCAGAACTATCTATGTTTTTGTTAATTATCCCTGTTTTGTGAACAGCTAGCATATTGTGAATATGCTTAAATATCTAGTAGAGCAGAACTTGTGCAGTTGAATGCACTGAAGTATAACCGACTAGACAGAAAGAAGGAAAGAAAAATTGTCCTTTTATCTGTAAGGCTTGAACAGATGAGGAGATCTACTTCTAGAAGAATAATATAGACAGACGATATGGAGGCAAAGTAGCCAAATGACTTATTCAAGGTCATCTCACAGGCAACAGGCAAAGCTAAAAAGCTTGGAGTCATGTTGCACAGTGAATGAACTCACAAAGCTGACAGAGGGCTGGCATACTTTAATTCAGTTTTGTGTTTTCTTTCTCTTCAGATGAATTCCAAACATCATGACATTGCTTTTCCTCCCTTTAGAAACTTGTTTAATTTAAGAATGAAATGGATGCTCCAGTGCTTTCTGAAGTCTCATAACACTGCCCAGCATGGTCCTTCTCAGTGTATTCCTCCCATCCAAAGCACAATCCTAATAAATAAGGAAAACCCCTCTTTGCTCTGAAGCACAGCTAGAGGTACACTAAGCTATCTAACATAGCTTCAATGACTTGATGATTCCCAGTCAAGAACAGAAAGTGATACAACAGAGTAATTCCTCCCTATGGAGTTTCCTTGTAATGTCTGCTTTCTATAGTTATACTGGTTAAGTTGTCTAAAGACAACAAGTAATGTAACCATCAGGCACTGGAGGCCAAATTTCAATCTAATGCAAAAACACTAATCAGAACTTGAAGTAGAATTCAGCTTAGAGTTTATTAACTTGAGAGAGGACATCTTGCAAAGAAGGGCCAGATGAACAAGTAGATGTGAGTACTTCTCACTATAGCAAACAGGATGTGCTTTAAACAGTATTTGTGCCCTCAGGTTAAAGCATTAGGAATTTATATCAAATAAGACCCTTGACAGACTATGCTTCCAAGAGCCATTTTTGTTGAGCCTCTTACTGAAACCACAAGGTTTTTGATTATTAGATATTTGATCTCTTAGGATAGTTCTCACAATGCAGTTTTAGCTTTGTGTCTTCTGAGGAAAGAGACGTTTGTATCTCTCTCTCCTATGTTCCAGGAATACTTTGCTGAGTCAGCATACCATGCTGGTGGAAAATCCTGTTGATTTATGAAACCAAATCAATGATTTATTATATACACAAAACCTTTTTCCATTCAAGTCACTTGACACTGATCGAAGAAAATCTCTGGAAAAAAATTATCATTAGCAACGACAAAAGTAGCGTAAAAGTGGACTGATTACTCACTCGCCATCACTTACATTATTAAACTAAAATTATATATTTATTTTATGCATTTACATATGTATATTTGTAAACTGTTGCTGTTACACAAAATTCTGTTAAGTATTGTTTCTAAATTATTTTGTTTATTTTATTGCAGGACATGGCAGAGTATAGATCATTAAAAGAAAGTGAAGACATGTTATCATGTAATACACAATATTGTAGTGGGAAGAGTGTAACATCAACGATTTGCATACAAGCCTCATAAATAGAAGCATTCTGAGTGATGGGTCTATAATATCAATAATAGTTATGCCAATAATGAAACTATGGGTACATTGCTGTGCTTATTTAAGAATCAGGTTCTTAGGTGACATGTATATACAGTTCTAATGAGTGTTAGTGTTGCAAGTAAGGAGTAGTATATAATATCAAAAAGACAGTAGAAATAGAATACTATTTGTGATAATGTTATATTCCAGGTACTAATAGTAGAAATGTTGAAGCATTATGAGGAGCATTGAGCTCAGTGGGGGAAGTTTTTTCAGGAACGTAGAAATTGGCAGACACAGAGTAATGTCACGGGGTATCTGGAAATTTTGCAGAGTTCTGAGGAGCCATTGCAAAACCCTATGAAGCCATCAGGTACAGAAGTCATTTTAGACAAATATTGTTAGTCAAGGAGACAATTTTTCATTTGTTCCCCAGTGGCCAGGTTAATTTCAGAACTGATGGTTCAACTGCTGTCAGCTCAGAACTACAAGTGGTAGCTCCTTGTTGTTGTTTAACCCCAGCCAGCAGCTCAGCACCACGCAGCTGCTCATTCACTCCCCCTGCCCCGGTGGGATGGGGGAGAGAATCAGAAGAGTAAGAGTGAGAAACACTCCTGGGTTGAGATAAGAACAGTTTAATAATTGAAATAAAATAAAGTAAAAAAGTAGTAGTAATAGTAATAGTAATAATAATAATAATAATAATAATAATAATAATGTACAAAGCAAGTGATGCACAATGCAATTGCTCACCACCTGCTGACCGATACCCAGACAGTTCCCAAGCAGCGATCGCTGTCCCCTGGCCAACTCCCCCCAGTTTCTATACTGAGCATGACGTCATATGGTATGGAATAGCCCTTTGGGCAGTTTGGGTCAGCTGTCCTGGCTGTGCCCCCTCCCAGTTTCTTGTGCACCTGGCAGAGCATGGGAAGCTGAAAAGTCCTTCACTAGCATAAGCAGTACCTAGCAACAACTAAAACATCAGTGTGCTATCAACATTCTTCTCCTACTAAATCCAAAACACAGCACTATGCCTGCTACTAGGAAGAAAATTAACTCTATCCCAGCCAAAGCCAGGACACTTCTGAAAATAAACCTCTTGGCAAATTACTCCTGTCTCCTTTCCAAACAAGCTGAAATAGATCCCAAATATAACCACTTTAAGACTGAACTATACAATCCTCTTGACTTGAACTTTCATACTAACAATGAAATGGAGTAATGAGAAAAAAATTTAATGTCTCCATCTCCTCCAGCCTAAGAGGACCTAATAGATACTCAATCATAAACTAAGTTTTTAACACAATGGTTAAAGCACACACATGGTTTTAGAAAGAAATGGAATTTCCCTTTTTCAGATGATAAATTCCAGTTCTGTGTTTAAAACCACTGGCTTTGAGATTGTTTTATTTTTGGGCAGAAAGATTTTTGAGTCAATGGGTCTAATTTTGGAATTATATTCCTGTAAATAAATGAAGCCAAGCTTCTACAGGTCTACTTCTGGTGTAGACAGTTACATGTAAATGACAAAATAGTCTTGTCCATTTAATGCACTTACACGTGAAGTCTCTTGACCAATTTCCTAACCAAGGCAACCATTAAGACCAAACCACCAACCACAGGTGGCTGAAAACTGTGTTTCTCTGTTTCATACATGAGAGGCAATCCTTCTGCGTATGTCTGTGTATGACACCCCCTGCCAGATGCCAAGGTGAGGTGCATGACCCTGAGCAGTTCCCGTACTACTCTGCAAATTAGATTCTGGTGCCCTTCTTCATGCTGGATAGTGATTTACCCTATCAGTATTTCCCTCCCAACTAGTGATATCATTTCTGTCAGTAAGTCACTACTTTGATGCAGGTGCCAGAGCTACCTTTGAAACACATAATCTGGGCTGCATACAGATTCCCAGCTCTTCTATTAGAACTCAACCACAGGAGTTTTGCATTAACACTCCTGGTGTGCAAAGGTGTGTATTGATGGCCTCTTTCATCAGGGTTATTAACTGCAAACTTGTGACTAGTTTTTCAAAAGCTTTGAACATCAGCCTTCTTTGGCATTCTGGGTGCTGCATTCCTAAAGCGGTATTATAGTACTGAGAACTATTAATTCATGATGACATGTCATTATATTGAGACTTCAGCAATGATAGATTCCAAGACTTATTTTAAGTATGCTATTATAGATTTGGTTATGCTTTAGGCCACATGGGGCTTCACTGGAATTATTTTGGATTTATGTAACTGTAACTGAAACCAGAATTTGTCCCCATGGTAATTAAACATTTCAGAGTTTGGCTTGCTGGTAATTAGTAAACTAACAAATTTGAAAAATAGCTCACACAAACGTATATTCATTGTATTTTTGAATTCAATTACAGGATCAGTTTTAGCCTGTAGGGAAATATCTACTGTATAACACTATTTTCACAATTAATGTTTTCTAAATGAAGGTGATTTTTAGTTCATTTTTCAAAACAGGAGAATGACAAGTCATTATTTGAAAATGAAAGATGAGACAATTTGACAGGCTAGAGCTACCATAAAGAGCTAAAATGTAAGGTGTGAACATACAGACAACAAAAAAATAATGTGGGTGGGCAGAAGATGTATTCCCTCATCTAGCAAAATTTAAATTAGAGCAGTCAAATTCTAAGCAACTTCTTAATGGAACTGTCAGTGTAGCTGTAATCATGGCAGCAGTATCAGGCACTGGTTCAAGAAATAATCAAATAAAAAAGAAAAGAAAGACACAAGAAGAAAGTGAAATAGTAATACACAATGTGAGACAAGGTTTCCTTTACAATCTAACTGCATGTCAGCTCTATCAAAGCCACTCCTCTGACAAATCAAATGAACACATACACCTTAACTACTTACAGGTTAAGGATGCTTTATTTCTATTAATTAGTAGGTCATCTAAAATCACAGAAGCATAAGACTGGAAGGGGTCTGGAATATTAAAAAACTTTCTATAATTGCAGCAGTCATATAATAAATGTCTATTGCATTCACAGAAAATGTGCTTCACACGCCATCACCAAACCTGATCAAAGACTTAGACTCAAAGAGCAGGCTGAAGCTAAAGTACATTCAGAAAGGCATTAAGAAAGACTAGGCGCTTTCCCAGTGCCATGTGTCTTTGCAATAACAGGAATTTGTTAAATACAGCTCCCCAGAAGAAAACTCCTATGGGCTCAACTACTCTGACTTAGGGGGATGAAAAAAAATCTTCCTGACTGTAAATCTGGCAATGGGGTTTTCACCCATTGTAATGGATTTTTTGCTGTGTTAATGAAATGCTGATTGCCAGCCAGTAAAATGGATGCATCTTACTAATGCAAGACCAATTGGACTTCCTTATTATAACAAAGGTAGCATTCATTTTTCCTAATTAATCAGCCACATCATCAGCACATCTTGGCTGTAGTCAACTAGTGATTAGAAATTGACTCTGGGTAGCTGGTCTCTCCCTTGCAAAAGAAACATTTTAAATCATGTTCTCATTTGCCTGTGCCGTAACTGAAATCGTGCACATGCACTCATAAGCAGAGAGTAGACTTTATTTTCTTTGCAATTTAGCCAAGATCTGGAGCCTCTCCAACAGCAATTAAATCATTCCATCTTCTTTAGACTTCAAGAGAGTGGGGCAATTTTATCCTGTTATGAAAGGAAATGCTTCTATATAATTATTTGATCAACAGGAGGATCAGACTCAAGTTACATATGCTGATGATTTATTTGATTTATTCCAGTCTGTGTGTTGTGCCTGTAACAATGGTATCTAAGTAGTTCTCACTGGTATTGAAACATCTCTAATTTCTCTTTCTCCCTGTCTCTTCCTCCTCATCTCCTTTTTTCTGTTCCTTAGCAGCAGGTGGAAGAAAACAACTTGTTTACATTACATACCACTTACCTTTTGTATACAGATTGATCATACTTTCTCTATTCCTTAGCAGCAAGTGTGAGAAAATGTTTACATCCTCCTTACTAAACTTCTGGGTCTTTAAGTGTGGGAGGGCCAAACTTAACTGCTATACATATCCTCTGGATTCCTTCAGTGGACTTGGAGGGATCAGAAACTATGTAGAAATAATTTGTAGGAAGGCTGTGTGCAAGTCTGGATCACTGTACAGTGCATGGAGGGAATAAAGTGCTTTAATTCACTTGCATGATGAGCAGGAGCCCCCTATGGCAGAGGAATCTGAAAAATCAAGGACAAAAGGGGTAGATGATGCAATGCTGCTTGTCAGACAAGTTATAAACTTGTGTCTCCCACCTAATGGGAGAGCATGAAAATATGTGGCTACAGGTCAGGGTGCAAGGGGTTCACTCCACCTTTCCTCCGATGTGCTGGACATCGTCAATTCAGGAATTTCCAAAGTGAAGGAAACCTTTCAGTAGCCAAAGTGGATGTCTGCATGATGTTGTCAAGTGTCTCAAAAATAATGTTGTCAAGAGGAAGGCAGGAACAGTTGCCTTACAATACCCAATATATTCTGAACAACTTGTCTTGCTATAGACATTGTCTTACTATAGTGACCATTTTCTTTAACTTTTAACTTAATTTTCTTTTATTTTTTTTTACTATTTCAGTTGGAAGTCAGATTTAGGGAGAGTTGCTAAAGGTCTTCAACTCAAGTTGGTAAAGAGTTGCTAAAGCTCTTCAAGACTTGGGTGGTTTTCACACGTTATAAAGCCAAACCAACAGATTAAGTCAGGAGTGAATCTCATTCCAGTTAAAATAGATTGGTATTTTTCAATCTTTCATTTCATTGCACTTTGAAGAAAAAGTTAGCTTTTGTGTGTTCATATTTCATGACTGTTCATAACAGATATGAAGATCACAGCTTAACTTCCATTACTTGAAAATATAATCAGCAAGGTTGTTTAACTTAATCTCTGCTCCCTACTATGGGAAAAATCTCTGAATACTGAATCTGCTTTCTGATAGTTTTTCCTTCTCTGTTATATCCCATTGCTATCAGAGTTCAATTATATCCTCCCAGGTTACTTTTCATAGCACTCCTGACCAATTTAAGGCAGCTGCTGCCAATGTGCAGACTTCCGAGTCTGTAACATCATAAAGATAAGCACCGATGTTGCCAAGAGAAGTGTCCCTGTCTCTCGCTTAGGCTTTTTTGTAAAAAGACAAAGTGAGATAATAATATTATGCTAAATGTGATTAATATGGTAATCACATTTGTCATCTCAGGAGCATTCTATCAGCTCCTCTTCTGTTTCAGACAAGGGAAATGTCTTCTCATTTTTTTCCATGCTCTATCTTTTCAAAAGGAAAAATGTAAATAAATTTTGCAGGGGAAAGGTGTTCTTATTTAGTTTAAATCTGTTATGAAGGAATATTCCACCATGTAAACCTCAAAGGACAAACCCTGTTATGCAGGGTGCACCACTGTGTTTTGTGTCGAGTGTGTTCATATAATCAGTGTGAGACTGGCCAAAAAAGGTCTCCATGTTAAGATGATTAAGCTTGATTATAGATAAATTCACAGGAAATACCATATTTCTTGGTGCTTAGACTCTGGTCAGTCAACCCTGTATTTATGGGGCTCTTCTCCAGCCTGATTTCAAGGGTCTGTTTATGGCCCAGATCCAGCAAAGCACTTAGGCACATGCTTATGGTTTAATGGGTGTCTAATACTGTGCTGGATTAAAAAAGTATTGGAGCTATACAATGCCATCATTTTTGGACAGCAGTCTTTATTAATGCTGGTAGAGGTTTCTGCATCAGTCAGTGGTAAACGTTAACCATTGCCACCATATAGACTCTAACAGACTTGTGTTTGAAAGGATATGTTTGGAGGATATAATTTCTATGGGCTGCAGCATATGAAGGGTTTAGGCTAGTACATCCCCTACTATGGATCACATTAAGGAACTTCTTATTTGTTTTGCTTTGTTTTTTTTATTTTTTACATCCAGATCTAATCTCCTAGCAATTCACTTAATAATTAAGGGAACTGCTCATTCTGTGTCCCTTTGCATGTGCTCAAATAGCTGGTACAGCTCAAGGGGAACTTCACGCAAAGAAAACCCTCAGGCAAAATCAGGTCTTAAAATACTAGAATCTGAAGCAAAGAATCAAAAGTTTGCAGTATGTTTGTACTTACTGAACTGCCGTGGAGAACAGAAAAACTCAGTAAGAGGCAGTGGTGAGAGCTGACTGCAGTTGAAAGCATCTGAGAGAGATCAAACCAAGACCAACCAGGCACTCTTCAAACTACTTCTCAGAACCACTATTGTGCAAGGGCACAGTCATACTGGTACTTCACAGCCATGAACTTCAGAAAAGCTTTTCATAAAAAAAAGGCATACTAGGCTTTTGCCTACAAACTTTTAGGCACTTAACTTTTGAAGAAAGCTCTAACCGTAGCAACTCTAGGAGAAGAAAAAGAATAACATTTTTCTTGCATTCACTTATAGCAAAGGTTTAGACTTTTCTGCTGATAGTGAAAAGTCCTCTGACCTTCCCAATAAAAGGTCAAATGCTGAAAGGTACTGAGCACCTGCAATTTTGACTACAATCAACCTTTGAATGTTATGTACCTTCAAGAACTTGGCAGAAAGACTTCCTACAGTAGAAGGTATTGGAGGGACTGGCTTTTGACATCCCAATCAGGAGAAGTAGGTGTTTTGTGGTAAAGGACCAACTGATTAGAAAAAAACACTTTTGATGGTTTCAATCTTTAATGTTACCACTGACTGAAGACTGGTATGTCCATGATTTGCCCTTTGATGGGAAAAGAAGTGTCTTGTGTCCTGTGAGAAACCTGACCAGCAAATGAATTAGTGGGAACAGACTCTGAAAAGAGTTGTCCCCACTTCTTCTTGGTTGGGAGGATCTTGTTTGGGTTGAGTACCCTGGGAATTGTGGAAATAGAGAGACTGAGTAAAAAATATACAAAGCACAGGCAATGTCAACACAATGTGAGACCAGTTGTATGTGATATCCTGACCCCTCAGCATGAGGCAAAGGTGCTATAAATCTCATCAGAGGAGAAGGAAAGATATTTAGGAGACAAGTAAAAATGCAGTAGTGGCCTAACAGAGCAGTACTATGATTTTGTCCTGCAAAGTGCATAAGAAAGTACATCTTGAATTTGTAACAGGTTTTGAGTCCTGATGGTTTTGAAGTTTCTCCAAGGTGGAAGGGAAAGAAGTGATAGTAGTGTAGGGAGAATGGCCATTCAAGTTTAATTTGGGCAAGATCATTTTTTAAAGGCTTTAAAAACAGTTTAAAGATAGTTAACTTGGGAAAAAATAGGTTAAATATATGTGGTCTTTCGAAGTTCCAAGCAAGGAGATCATAGACAAAGGCAAAGCCTGAGGAGCAGGAGTTCAAAGATAAGCGAAGGATTTTTCCTTTCTTTTATGTCCTACTTTATAAAAGGATATAAAAATTGCTGTTTGATCAACTGGTTGCACTGTACTACTGAACTGTTTTTCAGCATGTAGTCTTCAATTAAAAACAAGTTAGAAATATGTAAACCTTCTAAGTTTCTGGGGAAAAAAACAACATTGGTATATAAATCTCTTAATTGAATTATATTTTTTGTTGGTTTACTGAACTGCCCAATATAGTTTCAGCAGAGAATTGTATTCCTTTTTGAAACGGGATCTAATTCTTGAGCTGAAATCTATGGATCGGCTCAGAAAACTGAGCTCATTAAGATTTTCTCATTAGAGAAAAATCCTGTAAAGGGAAATGCAAATGTATTAATGTTTACGTGACAAAGAAAAAGCAGAGAAAGCTTTTGGGAGCAGCCAAAGATTTTAATAAATAAGATGAAAATGGTTGGCCAAATACAAGACAATTTCATGCAAAATCTAGTTGGCGATGTTTTGTATTTTCTAACAGGTGCTAAACTTTATCCCTCTCATGCAAATATACCTCTTTGACATCAGTCACTTCTCAAATACCAAATTTACTTGGGAGTACAGGGTTAATGAATTTCTCTTGTGCTAAAGATTGATGTTAAATAAGTTGATGTATGCTAGATATTCCCTGCCAAAGACACTTGGAGGGCAGTGCTTCAGCGGTCATGCTGCCTTGACTCCTTGAGAAGAGCCAGCTGCAGACTAAGAGACAATGTGTCTGAACAGAATTTTTTTGACATGACTATTAGTGACCTTTGGTGGTCCTGGTTGCTGTGTCCATGCTTTCCAAAGATGATACAGAACACAGGACGCAAAGATGTGGCCTTTTGAATCTCTGTTTCTTACAGACTCTTAATTAAAGCAAAGAACATCAGTGAGCGTAACACTTCCCCTAGAAGGTGTACATTACAGTACCAAGTAAATCACCAGAATAAAAGTGAATAGCAATAAAAAGGTTTATTTGAGTATTATAAGTTTTCCCTAAGCAAATCTGATAGGGGAAGTGCACTGCCAGTTGATTTTTCTTGTCATAATATTTCCCACCCTTACCCTGTAATAAGGAGCCTCTCCAAGGACTAAAAACATGAAATAGTTGCACCAGTGAGTTAAATGGCAAAATATGCAATATCTGGTTCCAGAGACTGTTTATATGTGAAAAAAAAGCTTTATGTAGTATGAGAGACCTTTTAAAATAACTACATACTAAAAATCAGTTGATGTTGATGAAATCTCGATAGGTCAGTTTGGTTGTTTTGCAACTAGAAAAGCTGAGACTTTGCACATGTGCTCTTTTTTTCCTGCTTGGCCTTCCTTATTAGATGCTGGATAATGTAAAAACATCAGAAATCTTTAGACTATCCATTGCTACAGTGGCCTGGTCTTTTGTGTTTTTTTTGCACATTTTACATCTTTTTAGTTATTTGATCATTGGTAACACTCCTTTGGAAGAACTGCTATGTTGCTATTTGGTAATTAGCCATTGCTGTGGTCATTTGTATTTTACATAAGATAAAAATGAAAACAGGAGATAAAAAATTAAAAAGACCCTTCATCAAGATAGGCACAGCATGGAAGCTGGATTTTAACTGGCCTTCCTGAGTGCAGGACTAGTGATGGGTTTCCACATCTCTACCTAATGAAATCCATCTCCATATGTTAAGAAAGTGAAGCTCTGTGGTATGCCCCACAGTTCTTGGGATGGGCTACAACTTGTCTGACATGTGGGACCCAAAATTACTCATCTTCTCTCGTTGAATACATAATCTCATTAGTTTGTCACGGTTGAGCTAGGCACTTTGCAGCCTAGAGTGTAACAAAAGTTGTTGGGTTCTTCGGCTGCATTAGCACTAAAAACTGCCAACAGGACCCGAACTACATCTTTGTGCATCTTCATGCCTTTGAAAGTGCAGTGGTCTTAATATTCCTTTGGAATCATTTTCTCTGGCTTAAAATATCTCTAAGTTGCAGTGTCCTTTAAGTAGACCTGACATCATCTTAAAATATTGTACTCAGACACTGGTAGAATACTAGCTCTACAAAACATGCCTTAAAGCTGTACAAATTCATCAAAACTCATCACATAATGAAGGTCTATGGTTACACTTCTAATAAAGTACCTAAGCTAGGCTGCTTGTTTTGCTAAAGTCTGTGATGAGGCTGTTGAAAGGCTGATGAGAATCAAATATGGAGTTGTTTGAATGCAAGTGTGGAGCATTTCCATAGAAATAAGTTCAAAATGTTATGTGCTGGTGGCAGCACTAGATCATTCAACTGGAGTGGGGTAATTAATGCCCTTTTCTGTGCTTTTTACAGAGCTCTTGAAAGTAGAGGTATTTTTTCCTGGATTCTTTGACTGAGCCGTGTCTCCAGGTATGTTACACACTTGAGTCTTTTCTGTGTCTGCTCACCTCTCCAAGCTATAGGCTCTGACATTAAGAAAAGGGAAAATATACATTTTTCTCCAGGCATTCTTTGCCTGTTCTCCAGAAGACCTGCTGTTGCTCTGTGCTTTCTCTCTAAGTTCATTTCCTTGCCAAAGATATTTATAGAGGTCACTAGCTAAGCCATTGCCACCTATGATGTTTTCTTATCATTGCCTGACCTGCCTTTCCATTTAACTCCATGACCTTGTATTTATTCTGCTAAAGTGTGACACAACTTTTTTGCACATATTTTTGTTGATTTTTAATACCTTTGGAGGTATAACAAATTCCTTCCTTCCCTTTTCATAGCAGGTCAAAGGGATAATTTTAGGCTTTGAGTGCTTTTTTTCTTTTCTTACAATTTCAGAGTGAAAAAGGCAGCTTTTCACCATAGCTCATGTTGTCCTTGCTTGCTGGAAGGATCCTTGAGATCAGGATTCAGCTTCTGGCTTTGCTGCAGGTTCTTTTGATACCCTCTGCTAGTAATCTTCTCTGTTGTGACAAAAGGGGGCCATTCAACTTCCCCTCTCCCCATCTTTGCTGGTTTTTTGCCTTTTGAAATGACTGGCTGCTCTGGGCAGGGAGCCTTTCCTCCACTGTGTTTCTAAAGGACTTCACATAGAATGAGATGTCATGAAATCAATACAATTATCCTGATGAGCATAGCTGAGAATATGCTCCTAAAGTTCCTTTCACTTTACTACTGGCATGCTCCTGCATTCCTTCCACTTTTTAAAAAAGAAAACAACTTGTGAATTTTAATAATGCTTTCTGTTCAGTAGAGCCACTAAAGGTAATATTTTGATAAAGAATTATTTTACAAGAATAATTTTCTAAAGAGACAGGTCTGTATTACAGGATGAATTTCCAAATGTATTTGAGACAGTCGCAAGAGCTGCAGCAGACTATACAGGATTACCTTTTGAACCACAATGTTGTCAGGTCAGAGGTGGTGCTTTCAATAAGCCATTGGGAGTCAATTAAAAATTTTATGTGTTCTGGCCTGTTTTAGCAGGGACAGCTCCTGAGTTCAGGTCAGGTCAGGTCAGGCTTGCTTCAACCACACTGTGCTGTTTCTGTGCAAGATTCATACGAGTATTCACAGGTCGTTGCATTGACCTTTGGTAGCAAAACCCTCATACAGTTTACAGGCCTTTTTAAAAGTGAGTGTTGTGGTTCAACCCCAGATGGCAACTCAGCACTACACAGCTGCTTGCTCATTCCCCCTGGTGGGATGGGGGAGAGAATCAGAAGAGTAAAAGTGAGAAAACTCGTGGGTTGAGGTAAAGACAGTTTAATAAGGCAAAAGCTTGCTTTGCAAGCAAAGCAAAACAAGGAATTCATTCACTACTTCCCATCGTCAGGCAGGTGTTCAGCCATCTCCAGGAAAGCAGGGCTCCTGGAGCATAATCATGCATAATAGTTACTTGGGAAAACAAACACCGTCACTGCAAACATACCCCCTTCCCTCTTCTTCCCCCAGTTTTATATATGCTGAGCATGAAGTCATATGTTATGCAATATCCCTTGGGTCAGTTGGGGTCAGCTGTCCCAGCTGTGTCCCCTCCCAACTTCTTGTGCACCCTCAGCCTCCCTGCTGGTGGGGTGGGGTGAGAAGCAGAAAAGGCCTTGACTCTGCATAAGCACTGCTCAGCAGTAACGAAAACATCCCAGTATTATCAATACTGTTTTCAGCACAAATCCAAAGCATGGTCCCATACTAGCTGCTATGGAAAAAAATTAACTCTATCCCAGACAAAACCAGCACAGAGAGAAATGAAGGTTGTCAGGACATTTTGACTTCTGCTGCACTCATATTGCTCCTCTAGCCTTTTCCTTGGTCAAATCCTTCATGACTTGACAGCTATTTTGCCAGACATTATTTTTCCCGCTCTCCAAACAAGGGTTTTGTCTCCACCTATTCTGGTGGAGATCTTGCTTCATGATATGTAGAAGGCTTGAGAAGGGAGCGGTGCACCAGGAAACAAAAGAAGGAAGGATGATCTAAGCCTAATCAAAGAAAAAGATTAATCCAATTTCCCTTTCTCCCTTTTCTCTAGTACCCCATCACAAAAGGTAGAAATATCCTTACAGTTCCTCTTACAGAGCCCTGATTCTTCCTGCCAGCTCTATCTCCTGTCTGGCCCTTGATTTTCAAGGAGGTTGAAAGTTACTTTGAAATCTTTGTCCCCCTCCCATTAAAATGTGGTTGACGTAGTCAGTGCTGTATAAACCGGGTGAAGAAGTAGTGTGTCATAATGCATCAGGCTCTCATTTCAAGTGGTGCATGTAGACTTGTGTCAGGAGGAGGGCTGGCTTTTACAGCCAACCCTTTTTTTTTGACCAGAGGTTACACTAGACAGGAGTAGAGCTGGCCCAAAACCAGAGGGCAGGATGAGGAGGTGACACCACTTTTCCTTCCTCTTTCACTCCTGGGACCAGAGTATGGACCAGAATTGAGAATGGGAGAACCTCCAACACCATGAGCAAGCCAGAATTCCTCTGTGCTCAGACAGGAGGAGGAAGCCCAGAAATAGGCAAACCCCGCCCCCCTCCCCCCCCCCCCCCGCCCTTGTTTCTGATGAAAACAGGATCATCAGAAAGGTATCCTTTTTTTATAACTTGGGAAAATCTATGATGTTCTTTTGAAGAAAGGAGTCAAAATGGGTAAAACATTTATTTCCCAATGAAAGCTTTCTGATGGGCATTGAATTCAGAAAACAAAACCTACTAGCAAAAAGTCTGACCTCTGTGTTTGGACATGCTCAATATCTGAAGACTTATCTCTTTTTGTTTTTTTTTTTTTTTTTTTCTCTGAGTAACTACATTTTCCCATGGTGTCCTGTCCTGGGTAATATCAATATGATGTTAGCTTGGCTGACTCCTAACCTAAAGAAACTGTGCTCGTTTTAAGCATCTGATAACCAGCACAGTCCATTGAGGGTTTGATACTGAAAACGCAGGGCACGTACAAGTTACGTTGCAAGCAATAAGAAGAGCAGGTGCTCAGTCCTACTCAGGTCGTAATGGACAAGTAAGACATTTGGTGCAAGTTCAGTTGTATTTGGATACTCAAGGTTCCTCTCAAATCAGATTTCAATTTTCAAAATGTTATTCTACCCTACTCTTTTTCCCGGTCCTACATCTCAGTAACTGCTTCAACTACTGTCTCCTTCTGTCATAAACTTAATTCTTGATTCTGGAAGGGGTTTGGCTGAGAACTGCAAAGGCATTCAGGCACAGGCTAAGGGCCTGGCTAGTTCAGGTGCATGATTACACTGAAAGGAAAAGAATTTAGGTAACTACCTGCACCAAACAAGATACCTACGAGGGCTTGTAGATCTGGAAACGCTTTGTAGTCCTGGTCCTTCACAGTGTTTAAGTAACTCTGATAAAAAGTATAAAATCAATTGCAATTAAACTTTGTGGGATGTGAGCCATAAACTGTAACTTTTCAAGGGAAAAATTGCCCTTTTTCTATCTACTTCCACAATGCCTTCTGCCAAACAACACCTAAAAACTTAATTAAGCCTGTAGGCTAGAAGTAGGTATTTTCTTTCCTTTTCTTTCATTTTATGGTAAGTTTGCCCCAAAATTCAATGCCACTCATACCCAAACCATTTGTAGACTCTTATCTGAGTTAACTTAATCTTGTTAGGGTAAAAAAAGAAAAAAAAAAAAAGTGGGGGGAGCTAGGTACTTAAAAGTATCAAAATACTTCACATTTCATATTGATACTTTTAAAACTAAAAGTGAGTTTTCATACCAATAAGGCATTGTTGTATCAAAGTTGACCTAAGTTTTAATTAAAAATTAAGGACCATTAATGAAAGAATAAAATGAAACCTCTCATTTCAATTAACACAAAACTACTTGTTGGCCTGCAATGAAATGACTGGCATTTTAATTTTATTAAGAAAATACATCAATTGAGTCAGATGTTAAAATCCTCTTAATAAAAAACCTTCCTCCAGTCATATGCTAGGTGTTGCTATAATAAAGCAATGACCTTTTAATTGAGAGGAATAGTAATATATTATAATTACTAGTAATAAAAAGGTGTAAATGGACAATATCTATAAAAGAATTTAACAGAATCATTGCTTGGCAAAATGAACTGACTTTTTCAGATTTTGAAAAGAGATAGACTTTAACTTTCCATCTACAGAATATAAAAGATTGAGATGAGTTTAGGAGTATTTACTTTGCCAACCTTGCCTTCAATTCAGAATATTTTCAGAGGGAAAACTTCAGATACTGGAACTGAAGCCACAACATGAAAATTGTCAATTATTTCAGAAATAGTCCAGTAAGACATCTCTTAATATGGCAGACTATTTTTGAAGGTACTCTATATATGAGTTTACATGGCCTGGAATCTCAGTTAGTCATTTTGCAGCAACTGCTGCCTCACCAAAGTTGCTGCATTCTCTACTTACTCATGATAGTGTAATTCAATACAGCAGGATGAAGGTTGGCAGCTTTAAAAGATGAATGGTTTAGGACAAGGCAGAGTGTGCTTCTAAGCCAGTTGCTTGTCTGAAGCTCATCTCAGAAGCAAGTCTATCAGTGGGGAGCAGTGATTTGTGGTTTACATGCAATATGACCAAACCAGCATATTTTAGGGAGAACAGTCTGAGTGACCCCATAAATCTTAGTGCCACCCATAACCACTACTTATAGTTCTGAATCTGTTTTCTTTTTTTTTCTCAAAGTGCCCAAAGTTTTTCATCGTTTTGTTTGTATATGGGGGTGTCTGTGTGTAGGCACATGGAATGACTGTGAATTGGTAGGGCTTGATTGAAGTCCTCAACAACTTTCATGGTGATATTTTAATATTCATAGTTTCAGAGCAACTCCACTTCCAGTGTTGTAAATCTGTTCATTCACAAGATGTTTGCATGTGAACTGAATATGAGATCTTGGTCATTGTATTTCTCCAGTCTCAGTACTGCTTGCAATTTGTCCTAACTCATTTTCTTCAGCAGATGTTAAAAATTTGCTATTTGTTCCTTTTTGACATGATTATATAAAATCAAGTACAGTATCAATTTTAGAATAATTCACTAGATGTTTCAGACAGTTGAGGAATGGGGCAAACATTAAACTGAGCGAAGAACAGGCTGAAGAGGGAAATGACAGTTACATGGAAGGATGCATGAAGTCTGAAAGACCTTATTTGACATTTTCACTGAAGTTCTGGTTTGTGTGCACTACCAAAACATTCTGGTAACAAAAACTGAGGTTTTATCAATAGGTAGAGAATTGAAATACGGTACAGAAAAAACTAGACAGCTGTGAGAACTGGAATACTGACAAGAAAATCAGAATTCCAGGTCATGCTCTGAGGAATTAATCCTACAAAGAAATCAGATATTTGTAGTTTGCAATAACAGCCATGGAGAAGATCTGCATGTATTTTCAGCTGTTATTTCAAGAACAAATAAGTACAAAGCTCCCATGAATTTAAAGAGGAGCTTTTTTCAATCTTTGCAATGTAGTAGCAAAGTAAAAATCTTTGATACTTTCAAACAGAATTTGATCAATTTACATAAGGGACTGGATGACATGATTCCAGCTCTAGCAGGGCATGTTGTAGACATTAACTCAAGAGTATTCTCAAAATATGAAGTTGTTTGTTAGATACCTCTACCTCACTTTTCTTCAGTCTTGGCTATGGTTAATGGTTTTTATATATGACAATAATCCTGACCTACCTGGGAGATAGTAAAGTCAATTCATGTGAGCGAGAATTACAGAAGAGAAGGTGTTGTCTTCAGCTGTTTATATATATATGTAAAAATATATATATATTTTTCAGTCTGTGGTTTCCAAGTAGTTAAAAACTTTTAACGTTATGTAAGATCCAATCCTCCAATCCTCTGGTCAAAAATAGAGATCTGCTGGATTTGGCTTTTGTAGCACTGACATAGTCATGCACCATCTTGGCTGACAAGGTTAAACTATAACAAATGGACTGTGGATTTAAAACAAAATTATAATGCGTATAGCAAACTTAGTTCGTGAACTAAAGGTCACTATTCTAGGGAGCCACTGTATAATTTCACACCATCACTGATCATATGCATTCCTTGGTATGGATTAGTCATGTTTCTGTTAATGTAATTGGGGGTGGTTTGCAATTGAGACTGTTTGGCTGCTGTCAGCTAGGATAGAGGTGCTTATTAATGTTGCTTTAAGGGTGAGTGGGTGTGTTCACATGTTTCAGAAACATCTCAGTCTTGGAACTGAATTTGGAGCTACACATTTAAAGAATCTTGTATTTGTTTCAGCTGAACTCTTTCCAATAATTTTCTCATATTCCTGTGAACATCCATCAAAATTATCTCAAACAGTTCTAAGCAATATATTGTAAAAAACACTTCAGTGTTCAAGACCAGCCCTCAAAATTGTTGTAGCATAGCATGTCATGTACGTGTATCCAAAGTGTTCATGATAACTGGTGGGGGTATAATTGGATCCTCAGCACATGGAAAAAAAAAAAAGTCTATCATGCTGCTAGTGAATAGTTTTAAGATACTTTCAAGATGATTGGTCTCTTCTTTTGTTACTTCTAAAAAGGGGGATTTCAAATGAAAAAACATCATAGCATGTAGCTCAAAGAGCTTGTCAAAGAAAATTTGTCCATGTCTATAAAAATTGCAGTAGCAAGGCTTTCAGATTGAATATTGATCAGATGTTACTTTCATTATTGGCTCTTTAACAAGTTGCCTTGGTGTTTCTGGGGTGGGATATTCATGGCTTCTGTGTGTGACCCAGTTTCTTGTGCTGAAGGCACTGCATGCTTTTGAAGTCTACTAATTCATTCTGCAATAGTGGAGCAGGCAGGGTGAACTGTAGGACTCACCAGGGCTCCTTGCAGTACATATTTCCACTTGCATGAAAGTATGGATCAGTCAGGGATTAACAGATGCGTGAGAATTTTGTGAGTCCTGGGAGGTGGTGAGCACACAGTAAGTGTTAACGCTCATGACAAGGAATGTGTTGTATCCTGTATCAATCTGTAACATAATGATTTTCCTAAATCATCTAACAACCACATATTGTGATTGATTTAAATTTGCATTTAGCGTCATCAGAACCTCAGAGGAAATTATTTTGAACTCAGATGAAGTATCCACATTCTTGTTTTAATAATGAAGTTAAAAGTCAAAATGTTGACATGTAAATAATCGTGCTGACTTGTTCAACCTTTCAGTCTGTTCATAAAACAGCACTGTAATCTAAAAGGTCCTTTTTATGACAGGAAATATATTTCATTTGGTCATTGCTCTACTTCAGGCAATAAAGCTGAACTAGTCTGTTTATACAACTAATTATTTTGGGGTTTGATACTCAAGCTAAATATACCAGTTATCTTTAATTTTATTCTTTGAGAAGGATATGAACTTCAGAAATAATCAGGCAAGAAAGAGAAAGCCTGAAGTTAATGGATAATGTTTAGCTACTTACTTTTGGAGAGAATTATTATGACAACAATCAGCTGTCCTCAGAGGGTGGATTGAACAACCTTTTCTTGTACTTGCTATATGTTCAGACCCATTGAGAAAAAACATAAAACTAGTGCACATCAGCATCTGGCTGGTGGAGGATGTACAAACAATTGCTAAACAGTAACCTGGAAGGGGACTTAGTCTTACAATATTTCTGTAACGTATTTCATCTATTTTTGACCAGCTGTGTGGACAGAAAAGACTAACTGAAATTGCATTCAAAGTGGTTTTGGTTTTTTTTTTTTTTCTCCCCTCAAAACAAAAGGATAGAAAAATGGTACAACACTATATTTTCCCCCATTTATATCCAGGTAGCTTTAACACCAGGGCCAAATTCTGCCCTGACTGTTTAATGTAAAAACTTGGAAAATATGCTGCCACTTACTTTTTTTTTTTAAACTGAGAGCAAGTCTTGCTCCTTTTCCTTATTTAGTTTTGCATTAACTTAACTTCTTCTCCAAGCATGACCCATTCAGCATTGTCTGAGTGGTGAAGCCTTTTCAAAATACTCAGTGTCGAGCTACTTTCCAAGACAATATGGTTTTAATTGCTTACATATATTTTGGGCTTAGTGGAGCTGTTAGAATCTGTCTTTGTCTAGCAGGTGAAGACAACCCATAATTTTTTTACTCCAAAATAGATCTTGACTTCGCGTGGCATTTTGCACATGGGAACATCTCCCTACTATTACTGTCTGATATTTAAATAGTACACGTTTTCTCACAGGAATGGCTCATTGGGAACATTGAAACTTTCTGAGCATGCACGACTTTCTCTCCTCAACACTGAAGTCCACCCACTCATAGAGTGGGAGCCTCATAACACAGGTAATTGGAGCATCAAGTGCCACAGAACCGGGAGGAGGAATGCTTGGATGAAAGCACTGGGACAGACCAATGCCTTTGAATGCCTGAAGAAGGCACTGGAACATGCCAATGCCATGGCATCTTCATGAAGAGAAGAAGTTTAACATCTTGTTCACAGTGCTCCTGTATGGTCAAACTTCTCACATATTCGTTATGTGGGTCTGGGCTGTATTTGAACTGGATGTTCACATTTTTGTATTATCTTTTCTTAATGGGGGAAGGGAAGAAGTGGCTAACTGACTAGTGAGTAGACAGGTCCCACTTTTGTGTAATAAGTCCACGTAAGTCATATTTCAAGCAGATCCCGTTTGTTTGCCATAAATTGACTGAGTTTCTGTGGAATTGTGCTTTTTTTTTTTTTTTAGTTTAGTGAGAGAAAAAGTTCTCATCATCTCTGTTTCTCATCTCTTGCACAGTGTGTTTGTTAACATTCATTAACAACAAACTGCAATAGGACGCTCTTCATCAGACTTCTCTTTTTTATACTTAATTTATTACTCCTACAGCAAGGAAGGGCTTCACCATGATGCAAATGCCACTTAGATACTTTTATTTTTCATTCAAAATACTCCAAAGATGTTCATGAATAGTTGAATACTAGACAGAGAAGCACATTTTTGGGAGCTTGTATTTATATCAACTCCAGATCTTGCTATGAGAGCAATGCATAAATACATCTAAATATGTTGCAAAATAATGTAATCCTTAAAACATTCTTTTGGAAGGAATAAAAAGAACAAGAAAAGGCAGCATTTTTACTTTTTATTGCATCAGTGCCCATTAGAGGTTAAGAGAAAAGCAGGATAATGTGCAGCTTTTCAATATTTCATATGCAGTTTTCACATGTAGGCAATTTTAAGGTGGTGGCTAACTGTGACTGAGGAAAAGTGTCACTGAACTTTATTTTAAGTGTACTTGATTCAATCTGGAGTAAACCACGGCTTTATTTTATGATGTTTTTTGCTTTATACCACAGAGGCAGCAATTACTGAACATATAGAAGGTTCGGAACTTCTTTGTATTATGTGCGGTGACTCAATTTGTGGTTTTGTATATGGCAATATCCAGAACATGAGATTCACTCTGAAGATTGTCATATAATAATCTGGAAGGGATACCACTACAGCCATGTACACTTTTATTAAAGATGCTCCCAACCAATATTGGGTTAGACAGGACTTTTCTATACAGTATTTTTTCAGCTTTCTTTTTTGCAAAATACTCATACCTCCTACATTAATAATGTCTTTAATATTTTCTAGAACATGCTCAGGTTACAGGTGTTCAGCTTTTGCTAAAATATCAAATGTTATTTGAAGTGTGAACTTCAGTGGTTCACACCCCTCTGAGACCCCTTTGTGGACAAGAAATACCCCTAAAAGTCTCCAGGCCCAACAACCTATTGCCTTCCCAAAGTTTTACACAGACCTGAAAAGGGGCAATGAGTAAAGTCTCTCTTTACCCTTGGGCCAGTTCTGTCCTCCCTTTGACAGCCTCCTAGTTAATGCAGTTGGTTCTCTGGCTGAAATGACAGGTGTGTCTGCTGACATATTTCTGAGTAAAAAAAAAAAAAGACTGAAAGAGCAATTTTATTATTTATTTTCCTTTAAAAGAAAGCCCAGGAAATTATGATAAAACAGCTAACACAAAAGTTGCTCGTGCCACTTGGATTTTTCCTGAACTATGGATACAGTGTGGTATTTGATGGGGTTACATGATTGTATATTTTCTCCATGCAGTCCTGATCCCATCTGGTACTTGACGGAGGCACAGAACAGAAAAAAATTAATGCAACAGGGATCACTGCAACTTCCTTGTTTTCAAATATTTAGTCTGCAACCTGAGCAAGACTACTTTGACAGAGGGGATTACTTGTTATATACAATTTAATGTTTTTGAAAGCTGTCCCTTTACTTAAGTGAGGGAGAGACCTTACATAACAGTTAAAAGTCAGGATGAGTGCTGCTACTCATTGTGATCAAGTCAGACTGACTTAACAGACTGACCATCAACTGGGTATCATCTGTAGAGATATGGTCAAGCTGGACTTGAGGAACAAACCCTGAATAGATCTGAACAGTGATTTTTTTATAGCTTCCTGTGCCGGTAGAAATGCTGAGGGTTAAAGGAAGATTGTTTTTCAAAAGTGTGCCATATTTGCTGAATACAGAAAGATGTATATGGTATTAATTTTAATCTTAGCTGTTAGTTTACTGATTTCTGGTGGTTGTAATTCTCTGCCTTATTTATTCTGTTGAAAGTGAGATTAAAGAAGCAATCAGTTGAGAGGGGCCAGTAAATTCTGGTGGTACCAGCTGTACCATCAGACTGTTGGGAAGTACTGTTATTTGCCTGAGCAACTTAATCAATTTTATCGTATAAGTAGTTTTCCAGCTAAATGTCTCCACTGTTGTGGGTGGAGATATTCTGCATGTACTGCTGTGCAACAGCATGCCCACCTATTAACTACTACAACCTGAATTGCCCAAACAGCGCTTGTAACAACAGTGTTTTCGTGAAAGCCATTTTCTGTTACTGTAAACTATATATACTACCCCATATACCAGCGAGAAGTAATTACACAGGCTTAGCATGGTATATAGAAGCTTTATTATGCCAGATTGAGGAATATTTTACAGTAATATTGACAATTTTGCTGAGAGTAGTTCTATGAAAAACAAAATGAGAACATGAATGTGATACTAAATCTATCATGTAAACATTTTTCAATATAAAGTCACCTTTCTAACATCTTATTCACACCTTTCTAACATCTTATTCACACCTTTCTAACATCTTATTCACATTAATACATCAGATGCAGCTCCCGAAGCTGGCTAGCAGGACTGCTTCCCTCAACAATGAAACACTGCTGTGAAAACAGCTTAATACAGTAAGTTGGGGATTTAATGGCTTACAATAATTGATAAAGATGCAATTAAATGTTTATTTAATACTCTAACTTTAAGACTGTCAAATTTGTCAAAGTACTGACAGAATTTAATTACATATTTTTGTTATGTTTATATTTCTTAAAAATAAAGAAATAGTGTAATATCCAGCATTGCTTTGTGCCTGGGTAGAATTAACCAATTTATTTTTCACCCAGAGATGGCCTCTTAATGTTTAACGTGGACATATCACTGGTTAGAAATTTTTTTTTTAATATACTTCTTGGCTGCAGCCAGCCATCTGTGAGTGATATCTTATCACCAGAGGCAACATCAGCATGGAAAGAAAGGTGTTCTGCCTGCATGACACTCATCTAGAGTGGCATTACTCAATACCTTGCATGAGGTGTGGGATGCCAGAGGGTTTGAAAAGATGTTCTCATAGCACCTTCAGGTAATGGAGCAGAAAGGAGTGAAATGATTTGTTGAATCCTGTATTTGCAAATGTGGGTGGAATTCTCTGAATAATTTTGGCTGAAATGAAGCCTTTGCTAAATTTCCTCCCCTGCCTGGGGGAAGTGAACTCACACCCCCATTGGGAAAATTTCAGTCAGGCTATCACTTCTTCTGGGGTAGGGTTACCTCATGCCCTGGTTTACATTAAATAATGATGTTATTTCAATAATCAACAATTAAGTTGGCTGGGGAGAAACAAAACAGGAGTGAATCCATAGCCCAGAGATTCGGACACTCATCTGGGAAACATTTAGACAACTTTTCTGTAAAACAGGCAGAGAATGGTGTTGAACCAAGGGCTGCCATTTATTCACCTGGCCTCAGAACTGAAGCACATCAGGTGACATCCACTCTGGTACGCGGAGGTTACCTTGAAATAATAACAGTGCATAACAGTGCAAAATAGGTTTGGCATTGCTTCTAAAATTATTTCACCAATTCTTTCACAGAAGGGTCTGATTTTCAGTTTGATAGGAGATAGTGTTATCTGAAAAAAAAACCCACCAAAACCCTCTTGCTATACCAAATTTTGCTTCAAATATGTTATTATTAATCATTTTAGCATAGATTTCAAAAAAAGCTCATGATGTTGAACCTTTGTCAGAAATAAGTGCAACAGTGCATGTTACAGGATTCATGCAATCAATCTGAGCCATCATTTCTGTAGCAAATAACATGCAAAAGAAAAAAATGCCTTGTTAAAAATATGTGGGCCAACATATTATGGCTATAAAGCATCCTGAAAATTTCTTGCTTTATCACACAGAATATAATAAAAATAAATTGGCTGTCCAGATGCTCAGATCAGGCTTATTTGAAAAGAAATAATACCATCTAGATTTCCATACTGCATAGATTGAAACCATACTTGAATTTTATGGGTTATGATACAAAGTTAGATAAATATCTGAGATGAATGATATTTTTTCCTTCAAAATTTAATTGAATAATACTAATGCTTCTTGCAAAATCTTACTTCAAAAAGTATTTTTATGTACAATTTACCAGCCAAATGCTGTAGCTGTCAAGTGTTATACAGTGCCTTTCACAGTGTCGCAGGCTGCACAAGCTCAAAAATAATGAGTCATATCATATCCTCCCTTACAAAGAATAACAATCATGTCATTGTCTTAAAAATCATGGCATGTAATTATTTATTTGGATGGGTGGAAATTACCTCCTGATTTTTGAAGCTTTCTAGGGAAGTGGCTAGACTCTAAAGTATGTACAAGAGTACTGAAGGATCAAAATCCAAATGCAAACAGGCATGCATGAACTGCCCTCTTTTTTGGCTCATTAGAGAAGTTATTTTGTGCATGGCATAGAAGATTGGGGATGAGCCCTTCAACTTCTGTCCATCACCTCCATCAGTGTTGGCTGTGCTTGCGTTTGCTTGTATTCCTCTTCAGGTGTACGCGCTTTATGTGTTAATGTCCTCAGGCCTTATATATTAGAGAGGGCCCCCTATGTCAAAGGGCCTTTATATCAGGCCCTTTGACATCTTCCTCCCCAAGCAAGGGACAGAGTCCCTCTCCTCCCTACCCTCACACACCCCCCAGTCTCTTCGCTAGAGCTTTGAAACTGTGCCTTAACCACAACTTGGCTACCCCACAGAGTTACAATAATTGCCCTTCTGCTGATGTCTGACTATAGTCCTGGGATCCTCAATTCACATTTTTTAGCATCTCTTCTCAAAACATCTTGCTACAGCATGTGAAACACTATTTCATTTGCTAACATTTGTGAAGCATTAGTGGATGGTCTGTCTGTGAAACATCCTGGAACCTCTCACAGAAATCAAAGATATTTGTTTCTCTGGTCCTGGTAGTGCTAAATTACAAGCTCTTAAAAATTGAACACATTTATTTGCAAGACTGCTTGCTTGAATAAACTAGCTCTTACTGCTTTGAAGCAATCAACTGACTTTCTAGGATTCTGCTCTAACTTTAGATTAAACATGGCCTGAGCCAGTAAATTTCCCTCATACTGTGGTTATTTTTTCTAGTGCTAAATGGGTAAAGAATAATCTCTTGTTATATTAAGGTTTAGTAAATATATACAGGTCCATTGATTTTAATAGCATTTTGTCTGCGCAGTGGCTCAGAGCTTGCCCTGAGATACAATCTAGTTTGCCATAGCAGTGAGGGCTCTACTGGTGTACACAAGACTAGCACTACCTGGATGAAGCAGTTAAATCTGTCAAAGGTGAGCCCTTAGTTCCCATACCTGAAGTAGGAAACAGACCTGTGTGTTCATGCTTAAATATCTAGTGCTTTTGTACCTGATTTGCCTCTGCATGAAGCTGGTACAAAACTGAGGTCAGCGGATTTACTCAGCTCCAACTGTGATGTCAAAGAAAATGACTGATCCCTTGTTTTGCCATTTTGCTGGCTTTCCTTCCCCTCAGATCTTCTTGGTTAGTTTTGAGAGGCTGGTAGAATCAGTGGCTTCAGAGACAGGCAGGTGAGTTTTTTGGTGGGAAGAAGAGGAGCTTGGTTTTGGAAGGGGCTGTGAAATCCTGATCTTGCTGTCAGCTTTTATGATTTTTTTTTTTTTTTTGGGGTGGGGGGAAGGGTTGAGAAACGTATCTGAAGTTGCATGAACCCAGGGGATTGTTACATGCTGCTGCTGCTGGGAAATAACATTCTGGCACTTCAGGTTTCCTGTAAATCTCTGTGTGTTTGAGCTTAGATATCTCCTAGGTTTCCACTTAACACAATCTGACATTTTTATCCCAATGGGAAGAAGATAAAAAGCATACAGTCTTCTTGATGGCAATCCTCTCCACAAGGCTTGACTTTATGGTTTTCTAAATGTCTTATATGCAAATAAAGGGTATTTGGCACTTATCATGTGCGTAACTGTCATCTTTCCAAACCAGGCTGAAAAAAACATGCTTTAGTTGCAGGCACTTTGGTTTCTCATCAGGTTGTCCTGGTTTCAGCTGGGATAGAGTTAATTTTCCTCCTAGTAGCTGGCATAGTGTTGTGTTTTGGATTTAGTATGAAAATAATGTTGATAACACACTGATGTTTTAGTTGTTGTTAAGCAGTGCTTACACTAGTCAAGGACTTGTCAGCTTCTCATGTCCTGCCAGCGAGAAGCTGGGAGGGGGCACAGCCGGGACAGCTGACGTAAACTGGCCAAAGGGCTATTCCATACCATATGGTGTCATGCTCAGTATAGAAACTGGGGGGAGTTGGCTGGGGGGGGCAGCGATGACTGCTCAGTCACTGGCTGGGCATCGGTTGGTGGGTGGTGAGCAATTGCATTGAGCATCACTTGCTTTGTATATTATTATTACTATTATTATTATATTGTTATTATTACTACTACTATTTTACTTTATTTCAATTATTAAACTGTTCTTATCTCATCCCACGAGTTTTCTCACTTTTACTCTTCTGATCCTCTCCCCCATGCACAGGGAGTGATCAAGTGGCTCTGTAGCACTTACGTTGCTGACTAGGGTTAAACCATGAGACGGCTACAAGATATACATGATATTTTTGACAAAGAATATGCAGCTCTGGTGGCAAAGTGATGGAATGAGCGTCACTAAGGATTCCTCCCTGCCATTCTCAGAAATAATTTGAAGCTATCAACTCAACCTTGGCTTACTAAGCAGCAGGTGGACTGCAAAAGACTTCATTTCTCACTTCTGTGATCTCCTTTCACATGTTTTTGGTTTTTTTAAGACTAAAGTAATACTTCCAAGATCCAAAATCTTGGTACTGTGAAATGGAATGATAAAGCTCTGACTGATTTTACTTAGCTGAGGGTTTTCAGCCAGACTTTTTAAAGTGTTGCACCTAGCCTGTTCACGTCACAGATATGCAGTCTTCTTGGAGTTCCTAAATATCCACTAGGATTTGTAACAGTGGCACAGGCACGTGAATGATAAATTTAAATCTACAGAAAACAAGTCTGCTTTTCTCAGTTGCTCTTTCAAAATGTTATAGACCATAAATTGAAAACTAGTCATCAATGTTATCTTCCATGCCTGTTGGGCTTTAGGCTGCAACAGTCAAATGATGCAATTTGAAAAGGACAGGCAAAACATAACGGGAAGCTAGTCTCCAATCCTAAGAAAAATAATCCTTAAAACATTTTATACTGTTTCCTCTGCTGTGATTTTGAAGTGGAAATTTATTTCCTGATGCTTCAGCTGTGGTGAAATGCTAAATGCTTGTATTGAATCAAAATAGAAAAAAATAATAAGAAATATTCAGCTCTAACAGCGGAGAATAAAATTATATAAAGGTGATAGAAGAAATGCAAATCAAGAGCCTTCTGTTTGCTAATCATGAAAATCTTCGTTTTGTCTAATCACAGTGATGCAGTATTATATTAATAAGTTAGTAATAAAACTGAGCCAAAACTCAAGCATTTGGACCATAAATCTTAGTTATAGTCATAAGAAAATTAATATTTGAGTGATGCTGGTTTGCTTCATCACTTCAGAGCCATTCATTAACAAAGTAGAAGGTTTGTAGTTTTTAGCCATGTGTCAGGATGAGAAGTCAATGCCAAATTTATAAACAAGGATGTAGTGATGTCTCTCCTGACAGGAGACTACTGAATGAAAATTTAATCTTGAGATTAAAACCTCAATTTTAACAAAAAGACAATAGAGATGTTTGTAGATTTGTTTGTAAAGTTGATGCAGATAACTCATTCCTGAAGAAGTCTGGAATAAAAAGAAGCATGCAATAGCTTGGAATAAAGCCAAAGATAAGTAATAATGGAAAGATTTAAATGCAGAAGGTCTGGAAAGACAAAAAAACACCATTCAAATTTACTAATTTACAGGGAAAACTACATATCCAAAGCAACTGAACCAGCTTAAAATTAGTTAGCTCTGCTCTAGCCCCATGGAAATGCATGATTCTGTGAATGTTTCTCTTCCATGCACACTTCCTTTATCTTGCTGTGAAATTACTGGGATGTAGACTGGCTTTGGTTGTATACACTATCCAGTTGACTTTGCAGTGGAGCTCAGTTCCTACTTATGACATTTGATGCTTTTATAGCGCAATTAATAATTTCAGAAGACTAAAAGGAAAAACATTTTGTATGCAAAATGCCCTCAAGGAAAAATCCCCAAACACTTTGCAGATTCTAATTAATTAAGCCTCACAGCCCCTTAAGAAGCAGGCAAACATCATGGCCCCTGTTTTCCAGCTGAATGAAGTAAGGAACAGAGTAATTATTACATGTTTCTGTCTTTACAGCTGCAAGTGGCCCTGCTTACCCTGCTACAAGTCAGTTATGTCAGTGAATCCTCCAATCCTCCCAGTGTTTGCAGGATCTTGGTCAGTCAATGACTATACAGGAGAGCTGTGAATCCAGGAGGCCCAGCTCCAAGACCTGCATTCAAGTGTCAAGCCTGCTTAGCCCAAATGTTACACTGATTGTGTTGCTTTAAGTTTAGACAACTTCAGCACTTGTATTAGTAGCAAAACAATGAAATTTTATGCTGTATGGGATTCAGATATTGCTGGGCAAACTGCAATTTTTTTTTATCATAAACTTGAGGCTAGAAGAGCTATGAAAAGCAAGTATTTTGAAGATTTAAATCAGTTTCACAAGGAATTTTATAATATAGAGGAAACTGTATTGACTTTAGTAGATTTGTTGATAAATTACACCAAGGCAACAGTACAGAATCTATGTTCTTGTTCCTCTCTGAAGCCTGTGGGAAATGTTCCATATGACAGTACTGCATAGATGTATAGGATATATAAGCACATGTGTTGGGCCTTGCTGCAGTGAAGCTCATGGTAGTTTTCACACTGACTGCAGAAAGAAGAGGCTCGGACTTCAAAGTCTGGAACCCGATGCAGAGAGGCAGAAGTTTGTCTTGATCTGTGTTATGTTTCAAAGGTCAATGCCATGGATCAATTTGCAAGTGCGTGCCCTTGTCAGTAGGTAGAATCTGAATTTTTGAGTTCAATGCACTGTTCTATCAGAAGCTCATGCTAAGCTAATGCTATCTGATAGAAGTAGCTAGTGCTAAGATATAAACACTAATTATATACACAAAGTCTGAGCAGAAAAATCATACTTGAAAGAACACATAGCAGAAATCTGGTATTGGTAAAAGATTTCACCTGGAGAGGGATAACTTCAAAATTCGTCAGTATTATTTCTGGTTATCCCTGGGACTGATCAGTTAGCTTTTGTGGGTGGTGTATCAATGAACATAAATGGTAGTGAGCACTCTTAAAAAATGAGACAATTTTGATGAACATTATACTTTAATTGCTTTCTTGATTGTTGAAACTTTTTTTTGGGGGAGGGTGAGTGTTTTGGCCCGCATGGTTTTTCAGCAAAGGCAAAATGAGAATTCCAGTTTCTGGATTTGTGGATCCCCTGATGTTTTATTGCTTCTCAGGTTCTGCTTCCCTCTAAAAAAGAGATGGTACTTGTTTACCTGATTTCCCTGGGGTTATTTAGTGTATTACTGACTATGCATACAGTATAATAATAAGCAAATGTAAGGCAAAATGTCTTGTAAAGTATACATGTTTTACATACATATACGTAGGAAAGGCTTCTATTGAGTGGTATCAGAAGTGTTCAACTGTGAAGGAAAAAGGACGCTGAAAGACCAGATTTTGTCCAGTGTAGTGGTTTGTAGCTTCACAGTAAAAAGGCTGTTGGAGCAGAAGGGTACCCAGCTCCCAGCACTGGAGTTAACAGCAAATCCCTTTGTAACACTAGCCATTCAGTTCAGTGTGCCACAGAAATCTCTTCCTCCATTTCTGTCTTCAGCAGACTTAATTCAAATTTTCACCAGTCTTAAAGGAAAAGGATCAGGCTCCAGGTCTTGCATAGTCACCAAACAAGCATCCTTGTTTTGGTTGTTCAATGTTCTGAGCTGGTGGGAGTGTTTCTCTTGTTAGTGTCTCTTTTTCCTTGTCTGTCTACCTTCATCCCCTTCACTTACCCCCTCCAATTTACAAAACCTGTAAGTAAAATAATACAAACTTTTTAACTCTCAGCTTCCATGCAGAATACCAGGGAGCAGCAAGCATAATACAAAATGAATAGCAGGAATCACAAAAACATGTCCCCGAACCAGAAACCCTAAATTAAATTTGTCAGCTTACCTAAGGACTAAAAGCTTTCTCTGAATGCTGCACTGCAACTTAAAGATTGAATTAACCACTTCCATCATGACGGTTTTTTTATCACTAAAGTCAATCCGATTTCACAAAAAGAAAGCCACAATCAATACAAAAGTGCAATTTCTTAGAGTTTGTATAAGTGTGTTACCAAGTTGGTGGAAATAATCACAAATTACAGTCCCTAAATTCTTTGAAAGCAAGGTTAGCATCCTTCAGTGAGGACTGAAAGCTTCACTTGATTCCATTAGGACATAAACATAAGCAGTGTTATCCTTCCCAGGAGTGCTTTCAGGGTCTTTTTATGCTTGACCATGCAGTGAAATGCTGTTTAAAAGAAGGTGCCCTTAATATCTTCTGTGTCCATTTTTTAGACTTTTACCTAGTGCTTTTAAATACTGAGAGGACCTCATTAATCATCCTGGGTAGGTTAGACACTCAATCTCTTGCTGCCCAGTCCTATCTCTTTTCCCTTATGATTCACAAAAGCCTGTAATTTTCTATCTGATTTCAGGCCCTTTTCAGGAAGGGACTGTCAGGTTTTCAGCCTTGCTGTGTAAAGACTTCCAGTTTCAATCTCAAATGTGCTTAAGACCATTTGAATAATTTTCCAAGCCTTGGGTGTCAGATCAAATTTCTCAGAGGGATAGTAGTATGGATGAGATTCTGGTTTAACGGGTTTATGCCTGTTATTAGGGGTCTAAACCTTGACCATATAGCAGTGAGAGATGTCTGACCTTGTAGAAGGAAAATTGCCCCTTTACATAAACAGGGTAAGACCTAAACCAGAAAGCAGATACTTCCTAGTAGATGAGAAAATTACAGAGGATGTAAAAGGACGATGAGAAAACAATGCAAGAATATTCACCAGGTACCTTGTGATCAAACCACTGCTCCCTTTCATCCCTCCTGCTCACGCCCAGCAGCAGCCCCCTTGTAACGGCTGCAGTGTACAGCCCAAGGGTGATTAAAAGAGACTTCAGGGCCTTGGGATGCTTAGTGAGGGAATCAGGGGCACAGGTCATTTTTTCCTCCCTCCTTCCAGTTGTGGGAGGTGACATTGGTAGGAACAGGCGGATCCAATCTCTTAACACATGGTTCCAAGGCTGGTGCCACTGTCACAACTTTGGGTTCTTCAACAATGGGACGGCCTACATGGCACCAGACTTGCTGGCAACAAATGGGAGACACCTTTCTCAAAGGGGAAAGAGTGTCTTTGCACAGGAGACTGCAGGACTCATTGACAGGGCTTTAAACTAGATGTGAAGGGGGAGGGGGAACATATCAGGCTTGCCTGGGACAAGCTGTGGGATGGTACACAATGGTTAGAGGGACAGGGTGCTACTGTTAGCCCTCAACCTGTTACCCAGAGGCTTGATGGGGACACTGCAGCACAGTTGAAGTCTTGCAGAGATGAGCTGGGGGCTCCTGAGATAGTAGGACCTCACAAGGAAACCTTCGTGAAACACCCCAAGGGAAACAAGGGATGTTCCACTAAGAAGGTGACACGGCCAACAGCCCAGATGAAATGCCTCTACACGAACGCACGCAGCATGGGGAACAAACAGGAGGAGCTGGAAGCTGCTGTGCTACTAGACAGCTACGACCTGATTGCCATAACTGAAACCTGGTGGGACAAATCCCATGACTGGAATGTGGCTATTGATGGCTACAGGCTGTTCAGAAGGGACAGGCGAGGAAGGAGGGGAGGAGGCGTTGCCCTCTACGTAAAGAAATCGATACAGTGTGAAGAGCTGTCCCTTAAGAATAACCATGAGCAGGTCAAAAGCTTATGTGTAAGAATCAGAGACAGAGGCAACAAAGGGAACCCTGTGGTTGGTGTCTACTACAGGCTGCCTGATCAAGGGGAGCCTACTGATGAAGCCTTCTTCCTCCAGCTCCAGAAAGCTTTGCGCTTGCAGACTCTTGTCCTGCTGGGGGACTTCAACCACCGTGACATTTGGTGGAAAAGCAACACGGTGAGCTGTAGGCAATCCAGGAGATTCCTGGAATGCATAGATGACAACTTCCTAAGCCAGGTAATAGACAACCCTACCTGAGGGGATGCAATACTGGACCTGATGGTCACCAATGCAAGTGAGCTTGTCGGTGATGTCAAGACTGGAGGCAGCTTGGGCTGCAGTGATCACGTGTTGGTGGAGTTCACGCTCCTGAGGGACAAGGGAAAAGCGAGGAGTGCAGTCAGGACCTGAAATTTTAGAAGAGCAACCTTCCAGCTCTTCAAGGAGTTAGTCAGAAGGACCCCCTGGGAGACCATCCTCAGGGACAGGGGAATGGAACAGAGTTGGCAGATCTTTAAGGACACCTTCCATAGAGCACAAGAGCTATCAGTCCCCAAGTGTAAGGAATCAGGCAAGGAAGGGAGGAGACCAGCATGGCTGAGTCAAGACCTGCTGGTCAAACTGAAGAGCAAGAGGGAACTGCACAGGCGGTGGAAGCAGGGACAGGTGTCCTGGGAAGAGTACAGGGAAGCTGCCCGGTTGTGTAGGGACGGGGTCAGGAAGGCCAAGGTGCAGCTGGAACTGAATTTGGCAAGGGACATAAAGAATAAGAAGAAGGACTTCTACAAGTATATCAACCAGAAAAGGAAGGTTAAAGAAAGCGTACCCTGATGAACAAGAAAGGTGAACTTGTATCAACGGATGAGGAGAAGGCTGAGGTACTGAACAACTTCTTTGCCTCGGTCTTCACTGGCAACCTCTCTCCTCACCCCTCCCAAATCGATGGACCAAAAGATGGGGACCAGGAGGGTAAAGCCCCTCCCACTGTAAGGGAAGATCAGGTTCGAGACCACCTGAGGAATCTCAATGTACACAAGTCTATGGGACCAGATGAGATGCATCGCAGAGTCCTGACGGAATTGGCTGATGGAGTTGCCAAGCCACTCTCCATGATATTTGAAAAGTCATGGCAGTCAGGTGAAGTCCCTGCTGACTGGAAAAAGGGGAATGTTGTGCCCATTTTTAAAAAGGGAAGAAAGGAGGACCCTGGGAACTACCAGCCTGTCAGCCTCACCTCTGTGCCTGGGAAGATCATGGAGCAGATCCTCCTAGAAGCTATGCTCAAGCACATGGAGGACAGAGGGGTGATTCAAGACAGCCAGCATGGATTCATCTAGGGCAAGCCCTGCTTGACCAACCTAGTAGCTTTCTATGAAGGATGATGCATCAGTGGACAAGGGAAAAGCAATGGGTGTCATCTACTTGGAATTTTGTAAAGTGTTCGACACAGTCCCCCACAACATCCTTCTCTCTAAATTGGAGAGATATGGGTTTGATGGGTGGACTGTTTGGTGGATAAGGAATTGGTTGGATGGTCGCATCCAGAGGGTCGTGGTCAATAGCTCGATGTCCACATGGAGACTGGTGACAAGTGGAGTCCCTCAGGGGTCTGTACTGGGACCGGTGCTATTTAACATCTTCATCAATGACATAGACAGTGGGATCGAGTGCACCCTCAGCAAGTTTGCAGATGACACCAAGCTGAGTGGTGCATTTGACACGCCAGGACAAGATGTCATCCAAAGGGACCTGGACAAGCTGGAGAGGTGGGCCTGTGTGAACTTCCTGAGGTTCAACAAGGCCAAGTGCAAGGTCCTGCACCTGGGATGGGGCAACCCCTGATATCAGTACAGGCTGGGGGATGAAGGGATTGAGAGCAGCCCTGCGGAGAAGGACTTGGGGGTACTGGTGGATGAAAAGCTGGACATGAGCCAGCAATGTGCACTCGCACCCCAGAAAGCCAACCGTATCCTGGGCTGCATCAAAAGCAGCGTGGCCAGCAGGTCGAGGGAGGTGATTCTGCCCCTCTGCTCTGCTCTGGTGAGACCCCACCTGCAGTACTGCATCCAGCTCTGGGGCCCTCAGCACAAGAAGGACATGGACCTGCTGGAGTGGGTCCAGAGGAGGGCCACCAAAATGATCTGAGGGCTGGAGCACCTCTCCTATGAGGCCAAGCTGAGAAAGTTGGGGTTGTTCAGCCTGGAGAAGAGAAGGCTGCAGGGAGACCTCATTGCTGCCTTTCAGTACTTAAAGGGGGCCTACAGGAAAGATGGGGAGAATCTTTTTAACAAGGCCTGTTGTGGCAGGACAAGGAATAATAGTTTTAAACTAAAGAAGAATAGATTTAGACTAGACATTAGAAAGAAATTTTTTACAATGAGGGTGTAAGCACTGGCACAGGTTTCCCAGAGAGGTAGTGGAGGCCCCATCCCTGGAAACATTCCAGGTCAGGTTGGACGGGGCTCTGAGCACCCTGATCTGGTTAAAGCTGTCCCTGCTCACTGCAGGGGGTTGGGCTGGATGACCTCTAAAGGTCCCTTCCAACCCAAAGCATTCTATGATTCCATGATTCTATGAATCTCTTCTTGTTTCTTTGTGGTGGTTTTTGAGGCAGATAAAAGGTGGTCTTTATGCACTGTCCCTTTCTCTCTTTTCACAACATCAGCGCTACACAAGTTTGGATTTCTCCTCTTTGTACGTACTTGCATTCCTCTGTCCTTAATAGAATGCATTTAGTGCCATTTTGTCATACTGAAGGCACTGCTTGTTTATCTTACAATATACTTTTTTTCCTTCAAGCTGTCATCTCAGTGAATGGCTGTGAAGGCTTAAGTGAAATCAGCTCTTAGCAGCCTCCTGCAGTTGTATGTTTGACATAAAAGGTCACAAGAAAGACACGATAGTAAGTATTTATATCTTTGTTTCCAAAAACAATTGATTTGGTTTCTAACCATTTTTCTAAGCAATGGACACGGATCATCTTTTACAATACACTGTTCAATATGGTCACAACCTCCTACTCAGAAAGACCAACCATTTCCCTTTGGAAAGCCTTAAAAATACTGGACAAACTCACCCCAAACCCACAGATGAATTATAGAAAGTTGTAGCTGAACTGGGATTGAGGAACATACTGAAACCTCCCTGAGGACAGCCTGTTTAATTTCTGTGCACTCAGCACTGCTGTCTAACTAGTTTAAACAGTTTTGATTTTTATATTTTTAACTTCTTTTATGAAATGTTCCAAGACATATATGAAAGAGAATTTTTTTGATCGCTTTGTTTCTTCTTAAATCTATAATGTGAAGAACACCATTCCCACTGCTCCCATGGGAGGTAAGGGAGAATGCAGGGAAAAGTCTCTGACACAAAGGCTCTAAAGCAGGAGTTACTTGCTTATGCCACCCACATCTGCCCTTAGCCATGATGAAATCTTATACGCATAGATTACTATGGACAGTAAATGCCATTATGATAATCTAGTCTGACTCCTCTGCACAACACAGACCAAAGGCCTTCACCAATCATTTCTGCATCAAGGCTGTAACACTAAGCTATAATCTGTCTTGTAAAAAAGCACTCTAACTTGATTAGAAGAGCTATCACATCCCTTAATAGGTTGTTCCAACAGCTAGTTATCCTTGCTTAAAATTTGTGTATTCAAGTGCATCAAGCTTCAGCCCCTAAAATTTGAATCTCACTGTTCTGCATTGAAGATTCACAATTCTTCTGCAATTAGACACTACTCGATTGTGATCTTAGTCTTCTAACCTTCTTTTGAAGTGGCTAAATAGACTGTTATTCATTATGCTCTCATTATAAAATTCATTTTTCAAAATGCAGATCATTCTTGTAACATGTTTCTAGCTCTTTTCTGTTTGCCTTTTCTTTGAACTCCTGACCTTAGGAGTCAGGGAGACTCCTAGCAAGAGGACAATTTTCAAACAGTGGTGTCATTTAATGTCACCATTCCAACAAAATAGCAATCACTACATTTAGCCCAGGGAACCAGCTGGTAAAAGCACTAGTATGCTTCAATAATAAAACATAATGGCATGGAAAAACATTGCACTAAATGTTTAAGCCAAGAAAACAATTATCAGAATTTGGAGTCACCTTTCTTCATTATTGCACCCCTATGATAATGTCCAACAGCCTATAAATATGCTTACATTACGGAAATTGGGTATGGTTGAAGGTTAGAAATAACTGATGTGATTAAACCCGTGTATTAATTCTGGTGACTTTATCCTTCAGAAATCCAGTACTCCTAGTACCAAGGTAAATTAATAATCAGTATGGTGCTCTGCAGTTGGGTATTGGCCATACTAAAACATGTTCCATGTCAATACCTGATAGTTTGAACTTTAAGCTAGATTTCATAAAGTAGAGCCTTGATTGTTTCACTATCATCAGCTGACAAAGGATATAATTTATCTAATGCATGAAGGACCTTTGTTTTGAGCTGTGATGCTATAGTCTCCTGTGCTTACAGAAGAATGTGTAATACTAATGATGACTAGGATTTCTTTAGATGCCCTGTCTGTGCTCCACATCCTCATGTAGGTTATCAAGAAACTAACCACAGAGATGCCATCTGAAAAAAAGTACTGTATCAAATATTTTTCAGCCTTTCATAGATTAACATTAGAGTCTTTAGCTGTCTACAAAACTGCAATATGTAAAGTTTCTCATTCATTTGACAACTTAAGACATTTTCTTCAGTTTCTTCTTGGGTCTTCCTTAGTTACAGCACCCTAAATATTATCTAGAGTATAAGGTGCTATGTTACCAGTGTTACTATTCCTTTTAACAATGTCAGTTTGAAAGGCATCAGATATATCACATTGTGTTGTGGAGCCCTCGCATTTAGATCTGATAGCTGTGGGTGCAGTTTAACAACATGGTTAGAGACAGAAATATATCCCTAGTGTATCAGATCCTATAGTATTACAGGGGAAAAAGAGAGATAAACCCATACTAGTGATAACTACCACTTCATGTCACCTGCATGGATTTCCTGATGCAGCTCAGATAAACTCCAGTGCACCTCCTTTCATATTGCTCTCTTCTGCTATCTAGACTCTCCAGGTCTTGATCAATTTTCCAGATTATATTTTTATGACAACAATAAAAGTCACCACTTTAAGGCACAGCCTTAGTGGAATAAACATTTCACAAACACACAGATGGCATTTCAGCCCTGATACATATATAATTGGCAGGTCAGATAAAAGATGGGGAAAAGGAAATAACTGATTTAAAATAAATGCAGGGAATGGAGATACAGTTATTATTTCAAAAGATAATGGTTTTGATGAAGTGCCAAGAAATGAACAGAGAGCTCCTGGTTTCCATTCAGTCATAAGAAAATATTACTTCCCCTAGAAGTTAGATATGAGGTTGGGAATGATCGCATCAACAAGGAAGAGTGGATTCAGAAAGGCTGGGGGTAGTGACAAAGCAGGACCACCTGTCTTTGAAACTTAGTAAATCACTTTCAGGATTCTTGCTTCTGAAGGATTCCATTTTTGTGATGGACAAAATAACATTTTTTCCATGGCTTCGTTTTCAGAAATGACTAAAATACATTGGTTCATATTTTCTAAAAAAAATTCAGTATACATGCACTACAGAAAACATATTTCAAAAACCGAAGGTTACCAATGTCATAAGCAACTGAAACCAGGAATGTGTAACCCAAGATGCTGGGAAACCTCAAATAAGTGGTGTTACCAAGCCTACCTGTAACATGATCAAAGGGAAAAAAACTACTAGAGATCAGAAGCGGGGTGTCTGCTCTTCAAAGATAAAATGCCTTGCAATTCAGAAACTGGTTGTAGAAGTGATGGTAAGTAAAAAAAAAAAAATCTAAAATGCAATAGCATGCACAAATGCTGGTGAACTAATCTTGAGAATCAAAAAGGCATAGTGACTCCTGTATTTCATCTTATCTTCAAAAATACTTAAAAATAATCTTTTACAAGCACTGAGTGCAATGATTCTTTGGTGGGTTTGCCTTGGCCAGCTGCCAGACACCCACCCATCCAGTCTCTCATTCTCCCTCCTCAACAGGGAAGAGGGGGAACATAACACAAGAAAGCTTATGGGGCAAAAAATACCCAGAGAGATCACCAGTTACCATCATGGGCAAAACTGACTTGACTTGGGAAAAATTAATTTAATTTAAATAGATTTGGATAGTGAGAAACAAAGACAAAATTAAAACACCTTTCCCCCTTCCCTCCTTTTTCCCAGGGTCAGCTTCACTCCTTCATTCCAGACTCCTCTAATTCCTCCACTCCAAGCAGCATGGGGGGATGGGGAATGGGGACTTATGGTCAGTCCATAACAGTTCCTCTCTGCCACTCCTTCCTGCTCACAGTTTTCCCTTGCTCCAAGCGTAGGTTGTCCATGGGCAACAGCTTTCTTTGGGGCATATCCACCTGCTCCAGTGTGGGGTCCTCCACAGGCTGCAGTGTGGATATCTGCTCTGCCATGGTCCTCCATGGGCTGCAGGGGGACAACCTGTGTCACCATGGTGTCTCCACGGGCTGCAGAAGAGCCTCCGCTTCAGTGTCTGGATCTCCTCCTCCGCTTTCTTCTTCACGGACCTTGGTGCTTGCAGGGCTGTTTCTCACACTTTTTTCCTCACTCCTCTCTCCACTGTGTGGCATCTTGCCCTTTCTTAAATATGTTTTCACAGAGGCACCACCAGCTTGGCTGATGGGCTTAGCTGTGTCATGTGGTGGGTCCATTGGAGCTGGCTGGAGCTGACCATGTCCGGCACAGGGCAGCCCCTGGCCTCTTCTCACAGAGGAATAGCCCCTCTGTAGCCCCCCACTGCCAATACCTTGCCATGGACACCCAATACAGATTCATAACAGGTTTTCTAGCTGTTTTACAAACAACTGAATGAGTCCTGATCAAGAAATGAAGGATTATTACTATGTATACTGTGACTGAGTAAAAAGATGGAAAGAATGAGTTACTGTGTCTTGAGCCATTGTGCCTCCTGGAGCATCACAGACAGGATGCATGTGCTCTCCCTTGGCATGAGTGTTCTCTACCTGGCTGTCTTCCATCACCTATAGAGCTGGATGCAGAAGCAGCCATCCACACACTGCATGGCATCTGTAGTCTTGGAAGAAAGAGCAGATTATGCTAGTGGAGTGATTTGCATGAAAACGAGAGATTCCTCAGTCCTGTGTACATCCGGCCCTTTATGCTCTGATATATAAGGTTGAACACAGGGAAGGATCTGATAATTTCAGAACCTAGCCACTAAAAAAGAAGTACTTAATTGTTTGAAAGGGAAGGTTACATTATGAGAATTACAATGCAATGCCAAGCAGAATCTCCTTGTGGCTGTTGGAATTTTGTAAACAAATTCCATTTCAGTGTAAATCAATTTTACTCACAGATCATCTACCTCAGTGCACATATTCAAAGGCTGAAGAAAAGGAATAAGAAACTCTACCAGATGCCTCCAAACATGTTCAATCCTCCCTGTGCAGTGACTTGAACAAACCACGGCATCCCAGCTCACCCACTTCTGCTCTTTTTCTTTCACATGGTGGTATTGACCTTCACCCCCAAGAAGACCTGATGAGCAGGGGTTAAAGAGATGCAGGAGATGCTGTAGAGAGATGCAAGGTTGCATTGTACAGGCTTTGCACAGCAAATGTGCAATACAGGGCATATTCTGGGGTGGAATAGCTGCAGCACAATATGACTTCATTTCATTATTTATGTCATTGCAGATTGTGTTTCAAGGATGCAGAAGGGCAGGTGCCCAACGTGGGATACCCAGTTTGGGTTTTGGTTGGTTTGGTTGGTTGGTTTGGTGTTGGTTTTTTTGCTAGCTTTGAAATTTTATTTACAAATTAGACTAGACTGTAACTCTTACAAGGTCTCAAAATCATCAGCCAGCACCAGGCCAGCTTCCCATCCAAAAGAGAGACAATGAATCAGAGAGGTTTCTTAGGTGTCTGTGTGTGTTTATGTGAAATGTTTACCAGTCCTGGCTGTTTGAACAAAAAGAGAATAGAAATCAATTGGTTTACATGCCCGTTGGGAGGAACAAAGAGAAATTGGTTTAATTTGGAAGAGAGAAGATTCTGGCTGGATGTTAGGAAAACCTTTGGACCTGATAGGGAGGCAAGAGCCCAACTCAGGACAATGTGTCATTGAGGGCTTTCAAGAAGAGGTTCGGCAAGCATCTGTGAGGGTTGATGCAGGAGCAGCTATTCTGCACAAGTCCAGGGATGTGGCCTAAACAATCTTTTGAGGTTTTTGTCTTTGGTTTTATAGTTTACTCTGTGCAAACTATAAATAGCTAGTGTTTAATCCTGACGTACGCAGAAAGACTGATTTTTCCTGGTGTAAATTCAATTAAATATTTCAGAGGAAAAAACCAACAAAATTAACCCTCCAAACCAAAGCCTGTTCAATGAAAGGACAGCACTGACTTTGACAAGCAATTCAGTTCTGTGCACTCCTATGCCCTGGACTGGCTACAGGACTTTTGTGCTGAGTAAGTTTATTCTTTACATGGATCTAAAGCAGGAAACACTCTACAGTCTGTCAGACTTTAAGGGCTGCTTGTTTGACAGAAGTGCTTGTGATGATACCTGGTGCTGTGACACTGAGTTGCAGGTGGAGCTATGAGTTTCTCTTTTTCCCTTCTCCTCAGCAATCCCCCTGTTTTTTTCAGTCCCTCTTGCAGCACTTTTGTGCCTACCTCCAGGATTTGAATTTCAGTGTTATAATTCCCCCAAAGCATTATAACACTCAGAATTTCCATCTCGGTACCTCTATTGTGGCAATGCCAGTGATGTGCCCAAGTCCCCTAGATTTCTCTATAATAGCATTTTCTTTCATACGACTGCAGAACATCATCTTTCTTAACCAATTGATAAAACAAGTAAGACAATTCAGTGGCAAACCTAACTGATGTGTGTAATCAAGAAAACTTGAGAACTTTTTCTTCCAAGTAGATCTGGGAATTTTCAAACCAATTTTGTTAATCAAACAAAACCAGGTGTGGGAGCTAAAAATAGAGCTATAACCTTAAATATATTTTGTTCTGATAAAAATTTTGTCTCACCTTTCTCTCTTCCAGAAGAGTTTTAAGCACGCTGTAAGCTAAGTTGAATTAGAGAATTGCAAGGTTCTGCACAAATGTGAATTAGAAACTTTCTGAGTAACAAGGATAAGTTTTGTAGCCAGTAGCAAAAAACTGTACACTTGGAAAAGCATTAAAATCTGCATTGTGATAGCTAAAAATATGTTTGTTCAAGTACTTATGTTTAGACCTGGGTGAACTAGTCATAGGAAAGACTCTATTTTTATTGTTATTTATGTTTAATGTGATAGAAACAAGAGGCTTCCGTATAATTGGGACCTCATTGTTAGACATGATACAAATAGAAAATAATTCTTTGCTAAGGAAAAGAGGATAGAAAGAGATTTAAAGGTATGTACTCACACATAAGGATAGAGTAAGGTAATTAGAGTAACTGCCTGAAAGATTTCAGCACAAAGAGGCTTTTGTAATACATTATTTAAAAAGAGCTATCAGGCACCTGAGTGTGTCCCTCCATGTGGGACTGTCTATGAAAGTACAGCCTCTAAAACCCAGAATTATAGAATGAGATGAGGATTACTTTCCTCTCTCCTAGCAAATAACTGGAGAACATTGCTGAGGCCTGACTCACACCCCTGTTAACAAGGGGCAACTCTGTAGGCTTCTGTAGAATAATCCTTTGTGAAAGGTGCACTGGTGAATAAAAGGTCCTTGACTTGTAACACCTAAGTTCATCAGGTGTTTAACTCCACTGGACCTCAAATACAGCCAATAAATCAGACCCTCACTCTGAGAAGTCTAATTTTTCTAGCAGAATGCAGCTGCTCTGATATATCAGAGGAAGTTGAGTATAAGCATCACCAATAACTGAATTTGGTTTTTATGCTATTGTATCTTACTTCATGAATTTCCGTTTAGAACAACAAAGATTAAGTTATTTTGCAATATTTGCTTTTGTATGCTACAGTACGAATGCAAGAGATTTGACTTTCTTCTGAATGCTTACACAGATGTACACACAAGGTAAGGTTTTACTTCTCAAGTATAAATGGTTACAAGAGGAGGAGGAGAACATAAGGCTTAGAACAATAAGCGTGATAATGAGCAATCTGGATGCTGACCATACTCACTGCCAACTGCTTTTATGAGCATTATCAAATCAAAGGGAAAATGTGCTAAGGGGAATAACGATGAATCAATGCGTGGAAAACTGAGGGCAGCATAACACATACTTTGATCTTATGGCAACTGAATTATTTAGATTTAAGATTGGAAAATGATCTCTCTGCATAATTTCACTAGCAATCTCAAAACCAAAGAACATTTCATTTCCTTACTTCATTACCTCAGTTGATGGATGGAAACAGTAACAATAGGACTATAAAGAATGATTCTTTTAAAAATTGTTATTATTTAATAAGGTTTCTTTTAATGTACACAGCTAATCCTGTTCTGGAGGCGGAGAGCAAAATATAGGGACAGAACTGGTATTAGAGGTTAATATTCCCTGTGATACAGAGGGAATACTTATTAAAGCAGTAGTGGAACAAATCCTTCATAAAGGGCCTCTTGGACGTGCCATCAGACTGCTGGTGAAATCCCGTGTGTGCACAGTCTGTCTGGGCAAACACACTTTGCATGTGACCACTCTGCCATGAACACTTGCAGACGTCAGGTTTCATCTCCTGTGCCTACAAGACCTGAAAACCGCATGAGGCTGAGGCCCCTCAGCAGACATGCCCTTGTATGATCTCACCTAATAGATGCAGGAATTAATGTATTGTGAGATTTTTTGCTTATCCTCCTTGCAAGACTGTCACGTGGAAGTTCCCCAAGCACCTGCATTTCTCTGTATTGTCTGCCACGACCTGGGCTGAACCGCAGGGGTGGTTTGCTGGGACTCACAAAGTGGCCATTCCTCATTCTCCCTTTATGGCAAATTCAATCCAGCCAGAACTGGGACCACAGCCATTACTCACACGAAAACATATGGGAATATATTAATATCTCCCTTCTCCTACTGACTCTTCAGCTGTGGAAGATTTCTCTTCTAGCCCCTGAGCTGACTTGCTGCCTGGCCTGACAGCGTTGCTCTAAGCTCTCTGTGTGTGCCTGCAGGCCTCTTACTCGCTTTTGTCAAAACTGTTCCCTGCCAAATATAATTACCTATTCGCTGAGCCACAGAAACTGTGATTTTCCTCCTGCTTCAGACTGAGCATTAGAGAGTTCAGGACTGAAGCTCAGGTCTCCCCTTTTTTTCATGAATGCTGTAAGACTTATGTTCTTGGGTTACACTTTACTCTGGGCAAAATTATATTTAAATTATTCTCTGTATGGAGGAACAGTTTCCACCTGTGACAGTGGCTCTCTCCTGTCAGATTACCCTGCAGAGCTGTGGTTAGAGGAAAGCCATGAGAAATAAGGACGAAATTTCTTCTGCAGAGAACTTGAATAACAGGGAAAGAAAGCACAATATCTACCCCAAATTTACCTCATGGTGTTCCTGTAAATACCAAGGAAAGAGAGGTACACTCCTGAAGCCCAATTAGCTGCCTGACACCCTGGGAAAATCTCTCTCCACCCTACCCACCTCACTGACCTGCAAGGATTTTTCCAGCAGCAATGTGGTTAGCATGCATTTTTTGCAGACACTCATTCGTATTTTCCCACTCTCACTACATGAGCATTCTGCCCTCATATAATGTATAGGGGAGAAAATGGCTTAATTTGAGAGTTTATGAATCACCAAAGTTCAGCACAGAGCACAAATTTGAGCACTGCGATGCCCAAGTCGCTTTACAGAGCTAGCTGTAAATGAATGATGCCACCTGGCTATATCCATGAGTGTTACCACTGCATCATACAAAAGTTTCCTGTTTTACAGTTTAAATCCATATGTTTATTTGTCCATAGGATTATTTTGCTTACAGCCTTTATATCTGGAGTGTGATTGAAGGATTTACTAAGATGACATATATGTCAGCATAAAAATCAATATTACTTCAGGACCATTTTAAACACACCAGAAGTGTATCCTTAATTGAGTCTTGCTTAGTGGCCTGGGAATACATGTTATGTAGGATTGATAATGCACTCCTGAGCTAGCAGGAAACATGCATGCAAGAGCACATGACATAAACAAAGCTCTGATGCAAAAAGGTTCAGAATAGAGCTCTTAACGGAGATGTTTCCTACAGGCAGCTCTTGGCATTGGCTTTGTTTAGAAAGGTCTCATGATCTTACAGAAAAAGAATTTAGCTTCTAAGCATTTGGTGTGTTTAGAAATGCAAATATCTTTGCCTCTGGCATTTCTGATGTCTTGTCACATTTAGGTTGCTGTAAGTGTGTGAAAAAATATTCAGAGAAACGACCTTCTTTTCCTTTTGTTAATATAATATCCCCAAATTATCTCTGCTGTTCTAGTTTCCATTTCCTTTTGAGTCATGACCAATTATCCCTGCAGCTTTCCAGCTGAATGCAACAATATTTCAGGCTACTGCTCACCTATTTACACACTGTAGTGCTCTGAAGCACAAATGCAAACACCGCTCATCTGTCCATCAACAGTTCTTTAACTACAGTACACAAAGAAATTTTGCAGTCATATTCTACAGGATATGTCTAAACCTACTCTGAACCCTCTTCACGCCCTCTCGACCCTCAGAAAGCTAAAGCAGATTTTGATCCACTAGTTGGGAAGGGGGTAATTTTGTCTTCAGTATATCTTTGTACAATTTGCCAAATGTTAAAAAGTTATCTCTGGAACCTCTCTGACTCGGAAAGCAGGTAGGATTGCAAACTGTCTCTTCTTTCATTGCCACCAGCTACTCAAACAACATTTTTTACAACAACATACTTGCCACCACACCTGTTCCTACTAGCATAAGTACTATGTGTTCCAACATAAGGAGCAATGTCCCCAAAATGGCTCAGCCTGTGAATTATGATTAAGGACACATTTGCTTACATGCTGTGGAACATGGTATGGAGATTCCTGAGGTGCCACTGACACCCATTCTCCCTCTAGCCTTTTTTCTGTGTTTTTATCGCTTTTCACAGACCAACTCACCTTGTTGAGCAACTTTCTTTCAACACAACTGTTGTGGCTGGTAAGCTGAAGGATACTGCAGGGTCCCTCCCAGTGCCTGACCTCTTACCGTGGCGAGCGATGACACAAGGAGGTGCAAAACAACATGTCCTGCTTCAGTCAGGCTAGGGAGCCTGTCGCCTTCAAAAGGCTTTGCTTCGCGCCCCCAGGCCATGGGCCCCTTTCCAGTAGCTCTCCTCAATAACTTAGGGGAGAAGTGATGGACGCTGTGGCTTGCTAGGTTGGTACTGGCGGTCGGTCAGTGTATCGATGTTGGTTATTTTCATAAAGGTTTTACAGGCTAACACAAAAAGATATAAAGAAATTTAAGATACTGCAGTGAGAGTGGAATTTACTAGGTGAAATCTGTTACTAGTGTAGCTCCATAGAAATATTCCAGATGGGAATTTGGTCCACAGCCTTTCTTTAATACAAGAGTTTTCAGAAGCTTCTGGTGACAGGGAAAAGACAGTTAAAGGCAGCAATTAAATAATAGCTGTCCTAAAGCCAACTGGAAATTGCCTTTGATATCAGAATCCATCTGTGCCAGTAAGTGAAGCCTACTGGGGAGAAGATGAAACAAAAAGAAATAAAAGTGTCATGACCACTGGCGGACAAGTAGATGAAATTCAATTACCTTAGCTTGAAACATGCATTCACCACTGTAAATGAAGTTTAACTTTTCCCCCTCGATACCAGAATGGAAACTGTTCTACACATCCTGCCCTGAGAACAAAACTTCTCTGTGTTTTTTTTGGACTTCCCCCCAAAAGCTAATATATTATTATTACAGCTTGAAATCTCATTTCTATATACTGAGAAACAGTTTCCATACCTATCAGGGGAAAATTAAAGTATTTGCATCATGTGTTATATTTGTATACTTTATCTGAGCAATAGTACTCATTCACTATACAGAACACAGGAAATCTATAAATGCCAATTTTGTAGAAGTTTCTAAACCAAACTTCCGAATCTGTGCCCTCTTGAATGTTTTCTCTTCATCATCTAGCTCTGAATTTTGTGCCCTGAAACAATTGCCGTAGTGTTATGTAACAGGCATTCCCTCTTGAAGCTAATAAAAAAATGCCTCACTAGCTGTTACTGCCACAAGTTCTTTTGAAAAATGACATTCTCTTCTTAATAATGATCTTCTCAGCTGCATTTTAGAAGATAAAAATACAAAGCAACCTGTGCTTCAGTAATAATAATCTACTACTTTTTCATCTCTTCTTTTTAGTAAAATACTTTCACCCATGCATATGATTAAAAAATCAGCTTGCTGATCAGTTGGCTTTAGACCTGTCACAAATGTTTCATCAAGAAATGTACAGTAGATGAGCCTGAACAGAATTTACACTGATTGAATGATAGCAAATGCTTTATTGATAGAATATATTATGAAAACAAAAAGTGTTGATGGCAGGGACTGAATAGTAACAGGTATTGTTTTATGACAGCGAAAGATTCCCTGAAATTATTTTCAAAAGCTACTAAAACATAACAATAGAAATTGGTTATAATCCAAACAAAGAGATTTAATGTAGTGTTCTTTGCTTGGGATCAGATGCAAGGAACCAAGGTTTTCAAAACCCGTTGTCTAAAGTTACTCTCTTTAGTCCAGACTGAAGATACCTAAATTCCAAACCTGAGTTTTTGCCATGCTAATGGAGCAGCTCTTTCTGAAAACAACCAATGCTCATCATCTGAGCCAGTAACTGCTAAGTTGTAGCCATGTGTTTGGGTAGTCTTCCCCTCAGAGCATTGTGGTGTGTTCAGTTAACGTCGGTGAAATCCAGCTTCTGACAAAAGCATTACAAAATTTACTCTTAGTAGAGAATAAAACCAAAGGCAGAAACGTGCCTGTTGTGTACTCATATTATCACCTCTAAGCTCAAATGGAAAACACTACTTTAGAAACCCTGATATATCATACAAAATTCTCTGCCAACAAGTGATTTCTTAGTCATCAAAATTTTTCATTCCAGTCTTCCTACTGTTTATCTTGTTTGGATTTTAAGAACTTTTTCAAGAAAAAATAATCTGAAATTCTGAATTTTGTGCAGGTATGGATTTTTACTTTTCTCCATACTTCTGTAGCAAAATAGGAAAAAATGTACAAGTATGAAGACAGGTGTAGAGGAATAAAAATATAGAAAAGGAGGCTTTAAGTCATATGATTTGGGACAGTTCCTCCCAACACTGGTGTTTTCCATTTGAAAAAAATTAGGAAATATTAAAACTCTGTGAAATACATTGACAAAATGGGAAAATAATGTTGAAAATTAGCTCCAGTATTCTTGCTAGGTAGCTAGTGGTACAAAAAAGGGTTTCATTTTTGTTAATTAGTTTTTTTTCATTGAAATGCCTTTGAAAATGGAATATAACCTGTGGGGTGGCTTAGAGGAAAATCTTCCCCATTTCCTAGCATTACAGACATACATAAACAAACCATTTCTAGGAGAGTAAACACATCATAACTTAGGGAAGCACAGCATAAAAATCCCTATACAAACAGGAGTGAATGACTCCCATCCTCAGTGACTTTAGCGGTAGCTTGTTTCTTTCCTTTCCATCCGCTGATCAGATGGTTCTTCTAGTAATACCTCCACCCACCTCTCAGACTGGCTCACAATATCCAGGTGTTCCAGTAGAAATGTGTCTCCCATCCCAAGGGGTTTTCTTACTTGGTCCTGCCAGACGGTATCACCAGCTAACCTGGCTTAGAGGTGTAGTTTGATTCAACTGGGCAACCCACTCCGTTCATTTCCTGACCTTTGCAACATCTTTTGGTGTCCTTGAAATCTGCTGCTACCTTTCACCATATTCTGTGCACTCCCTTCCAGCAAAACCCTCTATCAGTTTTGTCATACGGTTCTCATGCAGAACAGGCATCAGCTATTAAGGCAGTTGAACACATTAGTAGGTGCGTAAAAATAAACTCTGCCTCTATAAGGTAAGAACTCCTTTCCTTTCCCCCTTCTGAGCTCCAGAATCCAAGTTCAAGTACAATGATGGATCATTTCTAGAGGAATTATGAGTAGTTGGCCCCTGCAAAATAAATGCTCTGTGACAGTGTATTTCCATTTCATGAATGAATGATACTTTCTCCTCTACAGTCTCTTCCTAGGATTTACTAATCAATACCATGAGGTTATGCTGCAGCAAAAGAAGGTTGGAGCTATAAATTCTTCAGTATTTCTCTACCTGATTTTGGAAGAACTGTATTTTGTGGTCACATATGCTGAATCTATTTGTTTCTACTGGACAATATATATTGCAATCATCACTCCAGGAAACCCACAGTTATGGTTTTAATAGGCCAGTTGACCTAAGCACTAGTTTTCTCAATTATTTTGGGGGTTGAAATATCACATACTGGTTTCCAGCACAGCACTGAAGCTTTTCTAAAAAGCTAGCAGAAAATGCAAATAATCTGCACTGGAACATTTGATCACTGGTGATGCCTCTTTCATGGGTTACTTTCTCCTAGACCCCATTTGGAAGCTGATGTTGATGGACTAGTAGCCATCTGTAGCTGGTGCACACTGCAGAACTGGTATCCTCTGTGTTTTTTCCACATATTACTCAGATTTATCCCCAGATACACCTACCCAAAGAAAGAATTATATTTCAGTATTATAGGTCTCTGGATCTAAATTATTACAAGAAGGCAGCAGCGACTGGGAGGGGCAGTTGTGAATGATAGGAGTTAGCCTGCTTGTGTTTCTGAGCTCTAACATCAGTTAATTCAATTGCAGTGCAGGAGTCGTCTATTTGAAAGGAAAAGGAGTCTGTAAATGCCAGCTTACAGTCATTTTGCTGTTTTATTTTCCTGCACTAGCTGCACTTTTGCAGGGCGTTTGTAGAACAGGGAAGAAACAAGAAACATGAAGGAAGAAGAAGAGAAAGGGACATTAAAGAAAATAAAAAGATAATTAACGGGTATTAAAGGGGAGCAGTCAAGGGCCTATAAAACCAATATCCCATTATTAAGGAAGGCAATTTAGTTATAGAGTCAGTACACAGACAATTACATTCTTGCCAAGGAACCCTGAGGCTATTCATGGAATTATTTACCTGAATGTGTGTGTGTGTGATTGCTCCTTAAAAAAGAATAAAAATGGAACGTTAAGACAAAACAAACTTTTAAAAGCACATGACAAATTTACCTATATGTTAAATCAATCTAAGGGGGCAATTTACAGCTTTAAGAATACAAAATAAAAATATATAGTTATCCTGATCTGTACTGTGTTTATCCACAATGCAATTATTTATTTTAATTGCTTGAGTTGAATATTCAGCTAGCATATAAAGAAAGTGCTTGTCATTTGTTTTGAGCATCAAAGGTTTAAAAATGTCTTATTTCTGATATTTTAAACTTGGGACATATGTAGTTCTCATTGTAGGATGTGCAATTGCTTGGGAAATAGTTCTAAAAATAACTTCAAAGAACAGAAACAGAGGACACCAATTTAGAAGCCTCATGAGTGCAGTTTTCTGGATATACGTAGACAAAACTGACATTTATCATTCCAGAGCTTTTTCCACATTCAGACTATTTGTCATTATTTGTATCCTGAGCAGGAATCATGCTTCTAGGCATTCAACTTGCAGATAAGAAACCCCAAAACAGGAACTGCCTCAGAAACATCAAAGTCCCAATGCAAGCACTGTTCCCAGAATCACAGCTCCCACAGAGATTAATGCCTCCTCCCCAATGCTGTACTGCAGACAGTGAGAGGTTTTGCAATGCATATTTGCAAATAATATGAACTTATGCTAAGCAGAAAAATATAAGGCAAAAGTTTTCCTCTAAAAATCATTCTGGCCTTTAGCTATAATCACAGCATCATTTAGGTTGGAAAAGACCTTTAAGATCATTGAGTCCAACCGTTAACCTAGCACTGCCAAGTCCACCACTAAACCATGTCCCTAAGCACCACATCTACACATCTTTTAAATACCTCCAGGGATGGGGACTCAGCCACTTCCCTGGGCAGCCTGTTCCAATGCTTGATTAACCCTTTTGGTGAAGAAATTTTTCCTAATATCCAATCTAAACCTCCCCTGGTGTAGCTTGAGGCCATTTCCTCTCGTCCTATCACTTGTTACCTGGGAAAAGACACCAACACCCACTGATAAATCATCAGTTCTGTAATATCTTCTGTAGATACATAAAATAGCAAACTCGATGTTTTTACAACTACTTCAGTGTACAAGAGTTTGGGAAAGCCACAAAAGTTAGATATAAACGTAGACATTGATGATGCATATTGCAACCCTCATATTTCAAGTCATTGAAAGCAAAACCAGGGGACAGATGAACTCCTTAACAAGTAGTACCTCAGTGACTATTCTCAAGTTTTTATTATATGTTTTTCTAACAATAATGATATAGGACTTCTATAGCACTTTTTTTTGTTCATAACTTCCAAAAATATTTATGAATGAACTAATATTGTGCATATCCTATCATGAAACAAAGAGGAAAGAGATTGAAATGACAGGTTCAAAGCACATAGCACACTGGGTTAGAAGCCAGCAATGGAACTAGGTATGAATCCTTGCCCAGGCCTCAACAACGTCTCTGTTTGCTGTTAACTTCTTATAAAATGGAATTTTAAAATGTTAAAAGTTTTGGGCCCAGAACTAGCACTTTTACTCCATCTGAATAGTACCAAAGACTAAATAAAACTGCTGGCATTTTAAAATGTTCTTGGAGCCCCCACCATGACAGAAGAGGGCCTGAAAGAGTTTTCTGAAGTTTGTGAAGCCAGGTGGGAGTGTGAATGGTACCAAGCACCTCTGGTGCTTCATAAAAGACAGTGGAAGTGGGCAGAAAGAAAGGATTCGGTTTGATAACCAAACAGAACAGCATATGTAGCAACTGTAGCAATGGGACCTGTACTCTTGATCCCACGAACAAGCTTAGTGAGGAACAAATGTAGCCCCTGGCTTCATGATGCTGTTGATTCAGTACTCCCTCACCCAGGTGGGCTTCAACCGCCTCAGCGGTGTCCGCAGACCAGAGACTGCAGCAAGCAGCTGCGGACCAGCTCTGCTCACACCTTGCTGCAGATTTGGCCCCAGGAATCTTGTTTCTTTCTTGAGGAAATAGAGGAAACAGAGAGGAAAGAGATACTTTATGTTGTACTTGTGAAAGCTACATCAAAGATTATAACTGTATGATAAGAGCATTTTCTAGCCCTGTGATATATTTAGTGGCAACCAAATAACAAACCTTATAACTTACATGGAATATACAACTGTATTGCCACACGCTACAACAGCATCTGCATTGTAACTGCAGAGAAACATTACTGATATTTTGAAAGGAAGAAAAGGATTTGCAATTCCAGACGTGACAACATATTAATGAATTCATCAGCTACCACCTGATCCTCTGAAATGCCACTTCTACAGAAGTGGTCAGGCACATTCCATGCAAAAATGAATGAGGAATGAAGCAACATGTGTCGTAGTCAGAGACTCCCATTGCTCAGGCTTTAACTAAAGTCTTCAGCTGTGTATGGAAACAGACTCATTTTCTTGTTATTTTTATCATGCTCACAATGGCTATGGTGTAAATGATGACCTGATGCCTTATGATCTGTATTCTTCACCACTTCAGAGTCAGTAGATCATGAAGACACATTTGACTTCCTGGATATAAACATAATTTGTTTTATTTGGGGAAAAAAAACCCAAAAGCAATATTTTGGCTGGAGTTCTGAAGAAAATGCCTGTAAAATATTTGTATGTGTACGTGCCTCTACTGTTGTAAGGATCAGGGGTGGGGGTGGGGGATAGGCAGGGGAAGGGAACATGCTGTAGCGGTCTATAGTTACAAAATTAATTCTAAACAAATAAGCCAAATGTGCGTTAGACAGAGATTACACATGGCAGATAGAAAAGATTTAGAGACCTAGAGATCCAAATGGCCTAAGGAAGAGATGAGCAAAGTTTGCCCACCTATAGAAATATTTGTGCATCTTTCTATAGACTATTATTTTGATGCTATCCAATTATTAGGCCTTTCCTTTTTTTTATTATTAGGACAAAACAGCTCATAGAGTCATAGGCTAATGCAGATTGGAAGGGACCTCAGGATGTCTCTAGTCCAGTGTCCTGCTCAAAGCAGGGTCAGCTATGAGGCCAAACCAGGTTACTCAGGGCATTATCCAGTTGGGTCTTGAAAACTTCTAAGGTCAGACAGCACAGCCTCTCTGGACAACTGAGATATTTTATTACATGACATATAAAACCTCAGGGATAAGTAAGTACCTTGAGTAAACCAAGTTGTGCTTGATTAATCAGAGAATGAAATGGTTAATTTGGATCCAAAAGTCCTAATGACTCTTTTTAATATATTTATTCCTAATGTTTATTTTTGCGTTACCAAAATAGAAAAGTGTCCTGGTTTTGGCTGGGATAGAATTAATTTTCTTCCTAGTACCTGGCATAGTGCTGTGGTTTGGATTTAGTATGAGAATAATGTTGATAACACACTGATGTTTTACTTGTTGCTAGGTAGTGCTTACACCAGTCAAGGACTTTTCAGCTTCCCATGCTCTGCCAGGTGCACAAGAAGCTGGGAGGGGGCACAGCCAGGACAGCTGACCCAAACTGGCCAAAGGGCTATTCCATACCATACGGCGTCATGCTCAGTATGTAAACTGGGTGAGTTGGCCGGGGGGCGGCAATTGCTGCTCGGGAACTGGCTGGGCATTGGTCAGCAGGTGGTGAGCAATTGCATTGTGCATCACATATTTTGTATATTATTAGTATTAATATTATTTTCCCTTCCTTTTCTATCCTATTAAACTTTCTTTATCTCAACCTGTGAATTTTACTTTTTTTCCCTGATTCGCTCCCCCATCCCACTGGGGAGGGGGAGAATGAGTGAACAGCTGTGTGGTGTTTAGCTGCCTGCTGGGTTAAACCACAATAAAAAGGAACCATTAGTCTTGTAGTCCTGTAAAATATCTTTTCTGTTTGTTTCTCCTCTGACAGAAAGGGAAGGGAAAAAAGTAATTTCCATCATTAATTAATAGTAACTGTTACCACAACAAATATCTAGTTAACACACAAAAAAAGTTATGACACCACTTGAAAACACTGTAACCTGAGGGCAGCCTCAACCTATGTGACTATCAGTTATCCCAAGCTGGAGATAGCAGAATTACATAAGAATGAACTGCTGCTGAACTCTTTCTCCAGGAACACACAGGTTCCTTCTCTTTCCACATTTACTATGCATGACTACTTTTTAAAATTACTTGTACCTACTTTTTTCCCTTAATACCATATTTGGGGACAATCCCTTCCCTTAGTTAAGAAAAGTATGGGTTTGATAGACATTGACTGGCATTTCTGAGGGTGGTAAACACTGGTAGGAAGCCTCCTCTGTACAAAGTGTTCACCTGGCATTCAGGTTCCCTCTGTGGTCATCACTTTGCCTGAAAAATATACACAGAGTTGCTCAATAGCCCAAAATGTTTCTTCCCAACAGGCATATTGCCAGTTAGGGAGTCCATCGTGCCTAACATTGGAATCATGCATGTTATTTCTTGATTCTGTAACATTTATTTTTCATTGGGTTTCCAGGTATTTACTGGATTATTGAAGACATAGGTTCAGTAATCTCAAGGGAAACAACCTTCAAAGTGTGAGAAAAGAATGATCTAGTGATCTACATTGTATCCTAAGACATTTGGCAGGCACTAAAAGAAATGGAAGATATGAAAGATCCCTTGCTTTATCTCTGTTTTTCTGCCTGAATTTAGGCCTTGGCCCATAAATGAGGTTGGCTATTTCAGTGACTAGTTTTTGGGGATCTTGGGTCAATTTTTTTTTTTTTATTTAGTAGTACTTCTGATTTCTTTACTTTGCCAGAAGTACAGAAAAAGTCCATGCCTTTGGGCTGTAAATCATAGGTCAGAGTTATGCCCTGAGGTGCCTGTTCAATACATGGAGAAACCAGGCATCTAGAAATGGGAGTGTGAATCCAACACTGGTGACTATAAATACATAGTCCTTTAAAAGCTCTAGCAATGCCTGTGCCTCCTCACAAACTGGAGGTAATGCCTTACTTTTTTCTTATTCATGCAAAACTGCATGACCTGCCTGCCAGATGGAGACAAGCAAGGGAACGAAACATTTGGCTTGTGTATCCCGATAGGATTCACGTACAAGTTCTGTGGACATGCAGAACTTTAAAGCACAGGCAGAACTTTATACTTTGGGGCTTAGCAGGGGTCTGAGAATCAATAGTGGATTTGCAACTGGAAGGATCCACATAGTATAGAAGCTTGTTAAGTTTTACCTACCTAAATGCCATTAATCTTTTGTTTCTCATCAGCAAAAAGGGCATGGTAGTCCCTCCTTAATGCACAAAGACATTGACAGACTAAGTATAACAAAAATTATGAAGCATTTAGATACTGTGATAATGGAGCTCAGAGCTGAGTGCCCATAAACCCAGGGGCTTGAGCTGCCCAGGATCCAGGAGCCTGGAAGTCTCGGCTTTCTGGCACCTTATCCAGCAGCCTGCCCAGGAGCCAGCCAGACAAGCCAGTAAGCAGTCAGGCCAGCAGGAGCTGACTAAAGATCTCCAGGTTTCCCTTATATATGGGGCAAACCAGACACATGCTTTAAGGAAAGATCAGATTTCATCGAAATGGCATTTTTCTAGCAGAAAAACATGTCAGCCAGGAATCTTTAATCACTTCTGTTGCTAATTGTGTTGCTAAAACAATGCATCATGTTCCTCTGATATACCATGCAAAAAACCAAAACTAGCAGTCCAATGAACTGACTGTCTGTCTCCCTTTAATCACCGACAGAAATTGCTGCTGATGTAATCAGTGCCAACCAGCGAATGCACATTTATAGACACTTCAAAACTCTGCACACAAGCATTTATTGGTGATAAAACAGTATGGCTTGGAGTAAGTCAAGAAATTTTAGCATCACTCCTGTCACTCCACTAGAGGTACTTACATATGGCACAACCCAGCATCGAAGCACCTCACAGGCAGTCTTCTGAGGAATCCTCCCAGCATGACTGGGAGGAGGAGAAGTGCTATCCACCCTTTGTAGATCACACACTGAGGCATACAAGGTAAAGGCACAGCAAGCATGTGCTGTGTATTGTACTGAGGTTGCAAGCGGGGAGTGCAAAAAGGGAACAAAGACAAAGTGAGAGAGTCTGCTATAATGTGGAGATTCAATAGGCACGTATTTTCATACTCTAATCTTTGCTGGACACTTGAAATTGCTCCTCTCAGAACAGCTGCAAGGGCCCCAGCTGAACAGCTCCACGCACTGTTTGCAGCAAAATCTGATGAGGGCATCCCCAGCACAGACAAGATTAAGCCTTTTCCTTAGTTCAGCTTTTTCTTTTAAAACTTAGCTGGAGCGGGGTGGGGTGTTCAGGATTTCTCATATTCTTCCCAGTATTTGACATGTGTTGCTTTCCAGATAGAGAATGTCCTTGTGGAATGAGAGTGTTAGGCTACTGGAGACAAAAAGCTAGATCAAATAAAACATTTATGTGCCTAAAGGAAAGGCATTTTAGCTGCATCACCTTTATAAATAGTCTGTTGGCAAAAGTACTCAGTGAGGAAGTGGGAGACCTCAGTATTAATTTCTTACTCCAACAGACTAGGTTGAAAGGGATGCTGTGCTGAAAGTGTTCCGCTACAGAGGAAATACTTTGAAATGCTGGGTCAAAGGCATAGAGAACAAAACCAAGAGAAACATGTCCCTGCAGCCTAGGGTTAGCCTCTCTATTAAGTGTGCTGTACACCTCGGAACCAGTCAGGTTATTATTTCTCTGACTTGTGTCACTTTCTAGAGATCGCACCAAAAGACCTACTCCTACTGGCCTGCTTTTTAATTTATTAGAGGAGACTTAACAGACTTAATGGAGGGAACTATGAATCCTCATTTTTTTCCTGTTGTCAACAGGGTGTACAGCTTTCTCTGTCAGCAGAGAGCTATCAGGAAAGAGTATCATACAAAATGAATGACTGCTGTTCACAAAAATGCTGAAACACAACTAATTGATTTTGATGAAGCAGGCAGCTATATTTGATTTGTGTGCTTTACATCAGGACCTTTAATAAAGCATTTTTGTTAAGAGAGTTACATATAGACAAATTGAATTAAGTGCTGGTTTACTTTTCATTAGATTTTTCAGAGAATTATAGTAAAGAAAATTGCTTTACAGCAGAATGCTATTTATTGACAGAAAAGCTCTTTTTTTCTAGTGTAAACAGTATCATCAGTGTAGTCCATTAAAAATAAGCTTCTGCAATTTTGCATGAATTTCTGTTTTCTAAAAGAAAAAAAAAGGAGGGGGAGGAGGAAGACCAAAATTGCAGTAAGATGTTAGGCTAGGACTAAGACACCAGGTTTCAATTCCTAATGTTTTCCATGCTGTTTCCTTTTTTTCTGTAAAATACTGGCAATCTTTCTCTACCTTATAAACTGTTGTGCAGCTGAATTAAAAAATGTTTGGGATAGTGTAGTGAAGGACATGTGCCAGAGGAGAGAGAAACTACTTAAAATGTCTTCTGTCACACTCTTAAGGACTGCCACTTCAAGCAAAGGCAATGTACCAACTGTAGGCATCACCCAAATTCAGACCAAGCATGATAGTCACTGTGAGTTGAAGATACCCCAGCCTTTCTCACTAAACCAGTAGTAGAGTTATCCAACCACTGCAGGTCTGGGCATCTTGTATAAGTGTCTGAACCCTGACTCTGAGCAATTGGTCACTTTTTCATTCCTTGAGAAGTAGTATTTCTGCTGTTTCCATGTTACATACCTCCCTAAGTCTTTCTTAGGAGTTCAAAGTGGTTGGGAAGCCACAAAATGAAAGCCAGCTCTGTTATCAGAATGGGGCCTAGGGAAATTTCACAATACACCCATGACCCTTCAAACTGCTCATTACTCCTTTCTCACATGCCTTAAGTGTCAGACTCTCCCATTTCTGTCCTGAAACTGAGATGTGCAGGGTGTATAATACAAACTGATGCTTTTTGCTAAAACTAGACTATATTCAGTTTAGCATTATTGATGCTACCTGGCCTTTTGGGTCCAAGTGCCAAACTGTATTTTTGGCTTAATTTCAAGGACAAAGGACAAACTTAAGCTTGGTGTCGAACACTAAGTAAGCAATCCCTTGTCCCTACCTTCTCCTGTCTCATGTTTTGTATGGCCTAGTTGACCCACAGATCTGGAAGGCAAATTAACATTTGCTATTGTGCAACGAAAAAGGCAAACTCCTGCACTGTACTTGTCTACAGTGCAAAGAAGGTAAGTAAATATTAATTCCTCCAATGTTGTGGGTAGTCATTTCCTCACACACCATCCCCCCTCCAAATCAGAGCTTTTTCTCTGAAGCATCTAGCTGCCTTCTGCTCACCAACAAGGTCACAATGAGCAACCACAAAAACAAACTCGGAGATAGCATCTGGCCTTCATTTTGCACAGCTTGCAGGTATTCCCTCCTTCTTGACTGTAGTCATAGTATAAGGTTAGAACATTCTCCTGAACTGCATATTGTTACTGACGTTTCCTACAAAATCCTTATACTTCTCAGATGCTGTTCTAATCAATACCAACTTCCATAGAGCAAGAAAGACACCAACAGTTTTCTTCTCCAAAAAACAGATGCAATCAGGTAATGCTCTTCACGCAGCTTATACTGAAAATATACAGTAGGGTTTGTTGCTCTGGTTACGTAGTCAAAAACCCCTTGACCCACACCTTCTCTGGGTTTGAACAGGAGTCAAAGTTAAGCAGAGAGGATTCCTTTCTTTCATTCTTGTACATTTACGCACAATTGTTTGCTTACATTCCTCAGGCACATTTACTGAAAAGGAGGCAATGTCTAAGGAAGCTCCTAACATCCTTGCCCACACTGAGCAGTTCCCTCATTCACAAGTAAACTCCCCTGAAGTTTTCTGGGATTACGCACAAAGGGTGATACTGTTCAATGCGGGCAAAGCTGCTCTCACGTAGTCTTTCATTTCACATCTACTTCTCAGAAGTCACCAGGGCTCTTGGAGCAACTTCTGAACAGAGATCACACAGAACAAGGGCCTGATTCTTATTTTAGACAATATTTAAAGCTGTGATCCTGCCAAATCTCCTATACGTAAGGCCCCTTCCATGTGCCCCAAGCCTTGAAGAGGCTGATTCTGCAGTTCTCACTCATGCAAAACTCCCACAGGAGAGGGCTGAAGGGCCGCAGCACTGAGTTCCCATCCTAGCTAAGTTGTACTGTTTGATATTTCAATAACCAACCAATACCGGTACTGCTCAGAAAATTGGTTTTGAAAACAAAACATTAACTTCTCATTTTAGACTGACAGAAAATTTTCTTCATGGTGAAATGAGCAAATTAACAGTTAAAGATCAGGTGCTGCTTTTAAAATCAATACAGCTTCATAGTAATATTTTGTTCTTCCTCAACAGTAAAGAGTGAGTGTTTCAACCAGCTCATCAGATGCGATCAAAGACACAACTGGACACATTTGAAACACAAAATATCTTCTCCCTTTTTCTTGAGCAAAAGCTGCATTGACTATTTTTTTCCTGTATATGCTATTAGCCAACTTAGAGCGGAAGCACGACCACAGTGTGAGTAGCAGAGCTGATAACTTTTTATGAAAAGTTAACACCACACAATAGGTTACAAACAAATTCCAGTCTTCAGCTGTTACAAGTAATAAGAGAACACTGTAATTAAAAAAATAAATCAGCCCCATTTTACTTCCTCAAAGCATATTCAGTAGTTACATTAAAAACAATTTTTATAGAAATCCTCTGTATTCACTAATTTAGAGGGAAATGCACTTAAAATGGGTGTATACTGCACATCTTTATTGATGAATATTACTTATTATCTAGCTCAGAAGAAATAAGATGCTCTTGAGGCATTGAATCAGATGAGTAACTGTGATGAGAAATAAATTAAAACCACAGAAAATGCCCTGTTTTTAAGTATGCTGCTGCACATAGATGTTCAGTATTTGCATCAATTCCTTTTAGACATTTGGAAATGCAAAACAAAAATAGAAGCATTATTTCCTTTATGTTTATAATGACCACAGAATAATTTTATAGCAAGGAAATTACTTTTAAGGCACATCAGTCATTCCATATATACTTCACCTCCACTAAAATCTGTCAATTAAATTTCATTTCCATAGACGTCTTGAATTTTACAAGGAAAAACAAAGGGGAAGGATTGTGTTTACAGGAAACAAATCTCATTTCAAAAGCAGTGCAACAGTGAAACGGCTGTGTGTCTGCAGACTGGGAAACCACTCTAAACGAGCATCAAGTGACAAAAGCAGACCTTTACCTTGGTAGGAATGGGTTTCTCTAATGAAGCCGTCCAGTAGCTCAGAGGTAGTAGCTATGTACCATATGCTGCTTTGGTTGCTCTGGCAATTATATAGTTTCTGCAGATTAAACAAACCTGAACTTTTTAGCTACATCGTTGCCTACAAATAATATGATCTTGTTTCAGCTCTTCTTGACGTAACTTTAAAAAGAACTCCCCATCTTGCAAAAGAGAAAATGGCTTGTAATTTCCTCCTCTGGGTTGCTATTTTTTCTCATATTTATCTGTCTCAGGTACATACTTGTACCAAACCATTGTTATTTACAAAGGGATGCTCCTGAAAATAAGTCTTAACATCCTTTCTTTAAGTGCAAAGCTCAAATCTTTTCACAACTCCAAGCCTTATTTCAAGAAAGGATCTAGTAAGTTATGGACTTAAGACTTTGAAAATGTCTCAGTTGTTTCTTTAGTGAAATCAAGCAAACTTCTAATGCATTTGGTGCAATAATCTAATCCTTACTTCGGCAGAACTCCCACTTGAGTTGGCCCTGAAATTTAGTTCCCTACTGAATTAACACTGGAATCTTAGCCACCGACAAGCTCCTTTTCCAGGGTTAAGTGAACCAAATGCTTATTATGAAAAACTGGCGAAACAAAGTGACTGCTCTATCATTTCTCCTTATGCCATAGAGATTTCAAGAGAAGAGAGGCTACAGACACCTTTCAGACAGAACAGAGGGAGTAAAGAAGGGGATATCTAATGATTCTCAGGTATAGATTCAATTTAGCTGTTTCAAGAAGCCTGCCATATGAGAATAGAGTTTGTTCTATTTTTCAAAGAGCTGTTTACTATGGAAAGGTTCATTTGAGGCAGACGCCAAATCTTGCTGCCTATGGAAGGAGTGATACACATAAAATAGAGCAGTATTTACCTCACAAACAGAATACACACCTTGCAGCAGCACAGCTGGAGAAGGGATGTAAGTGTTCAGCTGAGTCTTACACTCGATATGCATTCAGTGGTGAATGTACAGACAGCAGTCCTGGTCTCATTCTCTTCATTACAGTTTATGACATTTGATAAACCCATAGGAAATACAGTTTGCTTTAATAACTAATCAAACTCTTCTCCCCTCCCCCCAACAAAATCCTCTGAAATCATAAACTAGAAATGCAAACAGGAAAAGGGAAAGGAAGCAACATTAATATTAAAGGTTTGGAACAGCTGTACCTTCTTTTGAGATTTGTTCACACACACCACTGACAATCTGCAATGTATGCTTCTCATTAAAAAAATAAATATAAAGGATTTAGTTGCTCTAAGACTGTAAATACAAAGGATTTAAAGACCTTAGTGGTGTGGTGATTGCTATTCCTCTGAAAATCTGCATAGCCGACTGCCTCCAACTGCCTGTCTGAGAATGAGAGCAGCACACATCCAGCCCCTGAGATAAGCCTTTTGAAGGGGACCTAAAAAGAGAGGGGGTGGAAGTTCCCCAGGGCACATGCAAGTTTAGCTGGTTCAAAATTTGATTTTTTTCTTTTAACTCAGAAGATGTTAGGTGAGTTCACCAAAATGATTTTTTTTTTCTTTTCACTACCTGCTCCAGGACAGCAAGGTGCTTAGGCCACTGATCCGAGAGGGATGGAGCAGGAATTTACTGCCTGGCAATCCAACAGATCCAACATATAAGGTCATGGAGTGCATGTGCTTTTTTTCATATTTCATGAAAACATGCAAGACTCCCAGGTTTGTTCCACTGACAAATCAAAAATTATGGGAAATTCAGAAAAACGTTTCCCATCCAGCTCTATATTCAAAGACCCCTCCAAAGAAAAAGAAAACCCCATGCTTTCTCTTTGACTTAAGCCCTGTGTAAAATCATCATTCAGAAGGTTTTAAGAGTACAAAGGTTTATTTAGAAAAGAGTTTGGATTGTTCTTTAGGGTTTTTTTTGGCAAACATTTAAATCCTTTTGTAACTCAAAAGACTGTCAACGCCTGTTACTTTGCACTTTCTTTCCCCATATAAGCAGTAAAAGCCAATTTCTTACTGTGAGGAGCCCACCACAGGCCCCAGCTGCTGTAATTATAAATACTCAAGTCTCCACCACCACTGCCGCTTAATCCTTTCCTCTTGATGTCTCCGCTTGTTTTCCCACAAAATTCCAGAGCCCATAAAAGCTCAGTGCCTCCCAAACTCAGTGTCTTAGCCTATTTTTCCTCTGCGGACTCCCCATGCCCTCCATCAGGATTCAAAGACAATCACTCCCCTCCCGTTTACCCATCCGCCCTCCAGCACAGCTCCTCCAGCACCATGTCGCCATTCTGTAGCATGGTGAATGCCCTCAGCCTCCCCAACACTATCCCCATACCCCACAGCACCACTCTGCTCCACCGAGGGGGCGAGCCCTCTTCCTTCTCTCTAAGCCAAACCCCATGTTCTCTTCCCTCTCTTGTTTTTCAGCACAGAGCCTTCTCCTCTTTTAACTCTACTCCTGCTCAAGGCAAATCCATCACTCCAGCTCAATGCCGGAAGTTCTTCTTCTTCTTCTTAAAGAGAATGTGTTTAAAGGACCTGCGGAAGTCCTGGTTGAAGATGGTATAGATGACTGGGTTGAGGGAGCTATTGCAATACCCAATCCAGAAGAAGAACTTGAAGAGAGTCTCAGGGACCTCACATGCCTCCCGGCAAATACCATAGAGGCTGTAGCTGAAGAAGAAAGGGAACCAGCAAACTACAAAGACCCCCATGACCACAGCCAGCACAAACGTGAAGCGCTTCTCCCGGGCCTGGGTGACTTTCTTACGGCAGATGCTGCTACGCTTCCGGCGACGGCGGTATGAGAAAAACTGCATGGAGCGATTGCTAGAGCGGGACAGGCGGCTACTAGAGTGCTTGGAGGAGTATGAGTAGGAGAACGACTGGCTCTTGCTGCTTTTGCGGGGATGCTCCTCCCGGCTCCGCCTCCGTCTGCTCTCTGAGGTGCTGCTCTCCTCCAGCTCAATGTCCTCCAGCTCAGAGGCTTTGCGCCAGTGGTGCACTGAATAATGTCCATTCTCTCCCAGCTGCATCCTCAGGGACGTGCAGCCGCCAGCGGCGCGGCTCAAGCCGTTCTCAGTCTGGGAGGACCCCTCCGGCATCGTACGCTTCTCAGAGAGGGTCCTGGTCCTTAGCTTGGCCACGCGGTAGATGCGGATATAGACCAACACCATGATGAGGCAGGGGGCAAAGAAAGAGCCAATGCAAGAGGAAAGGATGTACCATGTCTCGTCATTGAGCTTGCACTGGGGAAAGCCATCTCCTTCAGGGTCCCGGTACATGGAGATCAATGGCGGGAAGGAGATGACAGCTGAAATGAGCCAGACAGTGAGGATGATGGCCTTGATCCGCCGGGGGGTCCGCTTGAGGTTGTACTCCACCGCCTGTGTGACTGACCAATACCTGTCGAGGCTGATGGCGCACAGGTGGACGATGGAGGAGGTGCAGAAGAGCACGTCCAGCGCCAGGTAAATGTTACACCAAGTCTTGCCGAAGTACCAGTAATTCATAAGCTCGTTGGCTAAGGAGAAAGGCATGACCAGGGTAGCCACCAGGATGTCCGCGCTGGCCAGGGACACCAGGAAGAGGTTCTGGGGGGCTCTCAGCGCCCGGCTGGTGAGCACGGCTATCACCACCAGCACGTTGCCCACGATGGTGAAGACGATGAGGAAGCCCACCACCGCCGCCAGGCTGGCCACGGCCGCCGGGGAGTAGGGGGAGGGCGGCTGCAGGAGGGCCGAGGAGGACGGCGAGGAGGGGGGCAGCGCCAGGGACTCGTTGGGGGAGCCCAGGCTCGTGTTCAGCACCAGCAGCAGATCCATGGTGGGTGTGCGGGGCGCCGGCGTCCTAGAGAGCCCGGCGGAGCCCCCGCCCCGCCCCGCCGCCCCGCCGCCGCCGCCCCGCCGCCCGCATCGCCCCCCGCCAACGGCCCAACGGCCGCGCCGCTCCCCGCGGCGGAGCCGCCCGCCTCTGCCCCCGGCCCCTCAGGGCAGGGCCGGGCAGCGCCGCCCCGGCGCGGCAGGGAGCGCGGCAGCGCTGCCTCCGCCCGGCCGCCGGCGAGGGGGCAGCGGGGCACGGCCGGCCCCCGCCGCCCGCCCGCTCATGCCCGGCTCAAGGCAGCCCGCGGCTCCGGAGGAGACACCGCCCGGCCAACGGGAGTCGCCGGCGGGAGCTGGATCCTCGCAGGGAGCGGGGTCCGAGGCGGCGGCAGCGGCGGCATCAAATCCCATGGAGAGCGGCTCCCGGCGCCCCCGCTCCGGCGGCGCGGCAGCGCGCTCTCGGCGAAGTCGCGGCCGCCCGGCGGCTCCGTCCTAGTCTTGCATCGCGCTCCCAATCGGCGGCGTGCCCCGCCGCCGCGCGCATGCTCAGTCCCGCCAGGTGAAGCCGCCGCGCCCGCCTCGGCGGAGCGCCCCGGCGGGCGGAAAAACGCCCCGAGCGCCGCCGCCGCCGCCGGTTCTCCCGCGCCGGGAGCCGCCGAGCCGTGCGGCGGGGCTGCCCTCTCCTCCCCGCGGCGGCCCCCGGGGGGGGCGGCGGCGGCGGCGCGGTGCCGCGGCGCTCCCCGCCGGCCGGCGCAGCCTCCGGCCCCGCTCGGCGGGCGGGCGGCGTTTCTCCTCGCCGCGGCGCGGCTCCGAGGGGAAGCGGCCCTGGCGGAGGCCGCCCCGGGGGGTCGGAGCTGCCGGTGCCATGAGAAGCGGCGCCGAGTTCCGCTGCCGGCGTGCGGCGGCGGGGCGCTCCCCGCCTGCGGCGCCGGCCTCCCGCGCTAGGGGGCGGCCTTGCCCGCTCGCGCGAGGCGGGCAGCCGTTACCGGCCGGCGGCGCCGCCGCCCTGAGGGGCCGCGAAGCGCGGGGGCTCCTCGGCTTGTTTTGGGGATATACAGCGATGTTTAAGCACAGATGCGGTGCGAGTGCTCGCCCGGATAAAGCCTGCTTCTCCGCTGGAAAGTGGTGCGCGCCTGCGCCGGGCGAGTGCTGGCCTGCGAGGGAAGCAGGAGGAAAAGTCTTAGGGGTGTTTGGCTTTACTCATAAAAGCAGGGAAACCTCGACAGCATAGGACAGAAAGCACTGAGGAAACTTGGAGTAGTATTTCCATCGTTCGGACTTTGGGACTTTCTCTAGAACATGTATGAGAGGTTGAGCGTATCGGCACCAGAGGTAACGGGTGCAGGAGCGTGGCTCACACCTGCCGAAGCCGGCAGGCGGGGAGCGGAGCCGTGGGCTTCCCTCATCCCCACCTGTCTTACGTGCCCGCTGTGAGGGGTCTGAGGGACACATCTTCAGAAGTCAGGGCCACTTGTTAACGCCTCTTTCTGTAGCTGAACCTGCCTAATGGAGGGGAGAAGAAGGTAGTTCGGTGTAGCCCTGGTCTGTGGTGGTATGTGGTCCTGAGAAAAGCTGCTGCCCTGGGCTGGAGAGTATGTTCTCTCTTCCCAGCCCTTTCCTTCACCCGCTCTCCCTACATCCCTCAGCACCCAGGTCCTCCTCCAGAGACTGCGTGTGGGACCCCGTGAGATTAAGGTAACAAGTAAGGAGAACAGCCATATATGCAGCGTGCGTCTTCTGGGAGCCTGTCCTGGTGCCTGGATTTTGGATCGCAGGTTCTTCAAAGCAAGGACTGTCCCACTGCTCTCTTTGCTGCTGCACTTGCTTTTCCTGTGCCACGCTGCAAAGAGCCTGTGCTTATAAAATACTGACAACAGTAGCGTAACCCTAACCACAGGATTAGCTGTGTTCATTTCAGGTGAGCCAGAATATGAATTCATCCACAGCCAGTTAATTTGCTTTTAAACAAGAATAATGTATTCCTTTTATGCTGTGTGGCAATGTTACCAGCTTGTGTGGGATGGGTGCTTTTTCCTATTGTGACACTAAAAGATCCAGTAAAAGAGGCAGATACCTACGGCAGGACTCAGAGGGCACAGTGGTGCTGAAAACCACATCCTGACTGGGTGCCATGGCTAGTAACTAGTTTTGGAGCTGCCTGAACTCCTTCGTCATCATCCTGCTGACCTCTAACAAAAGGAACATGATATTTTGCCTGTGGGCATTCCCAGTCTGAGCAGTTGGTTTATGCTTCCCTCCTGTGCCCCACATGGACCCAGAAATGCAGTGCCCCTAGGTCATGGGAGGGTCATAGTGTGGTACACACGTTCTGCTTGCTACTGCCAGGATCATATTCTTTGTAATGCAAAACTGTGAGTAGTGAAGGCACATATACCCAAGAGAACTTCTCTTTCACTGTATAACATTTAAAATAATAAAATACTTGGTATTGTAGTGGCCCACTAGTTGAAATAGAACAGCCTGGGGCTTTGGGGAGTGCTAAGGGGCACTGATTCCAGTTAGCTTTTTGGTGCTAGCGGTGCTGGTTCCTCTGTTCTCTGTCCATTTGCGTAGGTACATGGACTGGATTGTGAAGGGTTGGAAGTGAATATGCTTAGCTCTGATAGGAAGGAAAATTCCTCTGGAGATTATCTAATTAATCTATGTTGTAAGCAATTTACTCTGAAGTTTTTTTCATATGAAAACTAATTTGTTGTGACTGCATCTAAAAGAGAAAGGACATAATGTTGAAACTAAACTTTGTCAGGCAACAAACTCTAATAAGACTGAAATGCAGAAGCAGTAATCATCTAAACAACCAAAGCATAACATATAGAACAAAATGAAATAGAAATCTGATGTCCCCTCAAGTCCTCCTGAAATAGACAAGCAGTCTGATAAGGAGGGCCCTTTAAAAAAGCTTGCAAAGCCAAATGAATGGAAGTTGAGGTTAGTAAAGTTCAAAACCAGGAAGTAAATGGCACATTTTTAACATGAAGCCTGAATAACCACTGAAGCAGCTTCCTAATATTTGTGGTCAGTTCTTCATATTTGAAGGTTTCATAATGGTATGTATGAACTGAGAGGACAAGGCGCAGGAATTTAACCTTTGATGTCTCTGGCATTAGGCAGAAAGCTAGAATGTATGATCTAACTGGTTCCATCTGGGTTTAAAATATGGTAAATACAAACTGCAAAATCACATGAACATTCGGGATTCAAGAACTAACTGTCAAAAAAGGGGTATGTGAGCCCCACGATATTCAGTTTCCTTACTAGGTTAATTAAGAAGTCAGACTGAGCATCTATGTCTTGAAGTTGTATGAACTGGAACTAGAAATAAACTTTCAGCTGATGATTTGAGGCTTCAGATTAAAAGAGTTGAAACTTTTCAAGACTTACCTTTGCTCAAAATAAGTCAATGCAGAAGTTTCATAACAAAAGGAATGAGACAAGCAAACGACTGAGCAATTATTTGGCATTTCTAATGAGGAGATGCCAACTGGGATATGGAAAAAATTTAAAATAAGTTGGGAGCAAAATATCCATGTTGTGTTGTGGTTTCTTTAGCACTAAAATTGTACTGTGATGCTGAAACAATTCAGTATATAGCTCTACTGAAGCCAGGGATGTAACTGAGATCCAGTTTGCCTAAATAGCAGTGTGTCACCCCAGCTTAGGTATATAGAGGTGAATGAAGCATGGGCATAGATCCAAGAAATCTACCCTCATGAAAATCTGCTTAGTCTACTGAGAGACAAAGGTAGGAGCAGGGTGAATGACGGCAGATAAATCAAATGTAGTTGTGCTTTTGGAAGTCAGTGGTTTGGTATAAACCACAAAAGTTAAGGTTTATAGAAAATTGGCAAGATAGGTAGGCACCTTGCTGCATTTTTTCCTTGTAAATACCTGCATTTATTTTATGTTCACTCTCAAAACTGGCTTCCCAATAGTTATCAGCTCCTAACCATTGGCCTTCATTTGAGCTCATGCTTGACAGGCATTAACAGGTTCTCATGAAAAAAAAAAAAAAAAGAAAAGCAGTTTAGAGGCTGGATGAGGCTCTTCTAGGCAATAAACTGGACCTGGCTTAAACCGATCCAAGCCCAGTCTTCCTGAAGTAAGCCAGTAGATATTGTGCTATACCCATCCATCTGCTGTACACTGTCACTGCTACTCTGGTTCCCTCATCCGGCATACTGCTACACACCTCCCATCACAGCAGGCTGAGGAGATCCCTCAGGAGCAGAACTATTTGTTATTGCTTGTTGTCTCTAATTCTTGTTTGTTTTTACTTGGATTCTCAAGCTGGACTGACCTTTTGTTCAGTTTGAGCTACCAGAAGACTGTATTAGCCAAAGAGACCCACCACCTGCACCTGGGTTTAAGTCTTGGGAAATCCAAAAGCTGTCACTAGGAAACTGGCCAGCAGTGGCCTCAAGAACTCAAGTCCAAACCTGGGGGCAGTTACCAAAGGTGACATCCGCCCAGCCACTGAAGTTGGTGAAAAGATTCCTGCTGACACCCAAACCTTTAGGCTTCTGTTAGGTTGTATAAGAACATTTGCTTTGAATAGTGCAGTCATAAGTGCACACTGTGCTTGCACACACATAGATTTAGGAGAAAAAAGTGTTCTAGCTGGTTTGCACTTGCAAACATGTTTTGCCTTTTCTGTTCAAGATCTGAAGAAAAACTTGTGCGGCCAAAAGCTTCTCTGTTTTTAACTCCCAAACGTATCAAGTCAGTTAGTGGAAAATACTACCTCCTCCTACAAACCTGCCTCTTTATATCTTTAAGTCATCACGATTGTAACCATGCTATTAAATGCTCTTCAGTGCATTTCCCCACAAGAATGATGTTATCATTTATAGAAGAAATAGGTCAGCTTTCCTAATAAAGGGGGTGATACTTGATTTTCAGTGGGAACTGGGTTCCTTACTTCCCCCTTGTGACTTTGAAAATGTTTTAGATAAACAAAAAGGTTTATAGGACAGCCTGATTTACTAAATATCTGGAACTGCTCTCTACTCTTCTCAAACTAAGCTTTGTATCAGTAGGCAAAATTATGCAGTCTTATCAACTGTACAAGACACTGTCTGCTGACAAAACATTCTGTGCATCTATATACTTTCTGAGACATGATTTGCATTATAAATCTGCCATGATCAAATAGAACGGGTTAGCTGAAATCTCTGTAAGTAGTTAAAGAGATAAGCTGCAGTACAAACCATGTGACAGCAAAATGGGATAAGAGGTGAAGAATAAGTAGCCTGTCCTGGATTTTGAAAGAAAGGAACTAAATATAAGGAAACCAACAGTTACTTTGGAGGGGAGTTCAGGTCCTTCAAAATGCGAATATTGTTATCAGGGGAAAGATTGTGAAAATCTGTAGCTTTAAATGGACATTAACCTGTACATTCCTAAAAGAAGTGAGGGTATTTAGTATCCACAAATGGAGCCAACTTTTCAAAAGACCTAAGTGTCAACCTGCTTCCATTGTGATGCTTATGACAGCATCTGTTCATTTTTCCTTTGACATATGAAAATTGAACTCTTCTGTAAATCTAGGCGTTCGCTGACCTTTTGTTTGAAAATGTAATTTGGACCAATTATGTTCTTTCTTTGTTACTGTCCCGTGTCCCCCCCAAATTAATCACAAGGTCATTTTAAATCCTAAAGATTTATTTAAAGCCTTCTGTAAAATGGTAATGAATATTTGGGAAAATAATACTACAGGAATTTTTACTTATTTGTGAATTTTTGAAATATTTAATCAGAAATATGGGAATCTAAATGGTTTTCAGAAGCCACTTTTCTTTTTTTGTTTTTAAAAGCAACTTTTGGACTTGAACATCTTTTTCAGTTTTTATTTTTCTAGTACATGTCCAGAGAAGGAGAAAATTTTGATTGAAATGAATCTGTTTGAAACTCATTCTTCTCTAGGAAAGGATATTTCATTGACAATTAAGAGATCAAGACCAAATCAAAACCAGTTTATTCGTTATTTTTTTCCTTGATGTGGTACTAAAACTTAATCACCATGTTGAAGTTAGTATTATGCTTGAGCTAAAATTGAATGGAGAAATTTATTGGTTCAGCTCCCTAATGCAATTTTTCTTGTCTCATATATTTTGTAACCCTTTTTCATGCTCTTACTAAACAGTGTCATTGTTGTTGGTAAGACCATAAAACAAAAGTCAAATGATGTTAGTCAGCCATATCCTGTCTGGCTCGTTTCTGTAGGTCTTTTTCACTTTTGTAACAGGATCACGTCAACCATAACTGTGTTGCAGAGTGCCATTGATTCAGCCCTTTGGAACCAAACCTGGGGCTACCGCAAAAGTATTTGTTTGATTCTCCCTGTTACTGGAGAGTCATGAAAAATAGATCTATGTCCCCTCTCTTCCTTTTTACCGTTTGTACTGTTTCCATTATCTGTACTCATTTTAAGGCTTCTTCATTTTTTATTTATTTAGTCAGTACTTTAAATAGCCTTCACAGACACCTGTACTGATAGCTGTACCATATGCACAGGATGAGTGCATTATTTTTCTAGGACTCTGCACTGTATTTGAGAACCCTTTCCCTTGATTTCAGTGTTTTTTTTAATCGTGCAAGTCTTCTGCCCAGTAATATGTATGGGAAGTACTTAGTTTATTGTTGTGAACTTACATCAAGCATGCATTTATTTGCATTTTGAATGAGGTTATGCAAGTTTGTAAAAGCTTCAGTTTCTAAATAGAGAAAATTCTGTGTAGATAATTTATCATCTATGACATTGCCTATCTCTGATTTATTAATTGTAGGGCCTGCTTGGCATAAGTGTAAGACAGCCTTTTTCATGACATATTTTGAACTGATTTAGTTAGGAGACAGATTTTGGCTACATACCCTTACATCTCTGCTCTCTTCATTTATATTGAAATACCCATTTCCATAGTAAAGATCAAGTAACAGAATCCATTCCAATGGATTTTAGTGAAGGTGGAGGAGAAGAAGATGCAGTCTTTGTCACCAAGGTTTATCAGCTCCCAGCTGCATCTACTCCATGGCCTGCTTCTGCTTAATATTTTGAATCACCCTCCAAGCGATTTCAAAGGGTGGTACTACTTGCCATGACAATCCATTATTAAATCAAACCCCATGCAGTTCAGGACAAGAGACATCTACCATCTTGTACATTGTTCTATGATGCTTTGCAGGAGGTGAAAAGCATCATAGAATTGATCTTCGTGCATGCAGAAGATCATTTAGAGCAAATGTTAACCATGTTTCCTGTGTCTGCTATGAGTGGCGACTTCAAAGCAGTGTAGTTGACTAATGAAGACTTTCCATGGGAACAAGAGCAGATTGTATTATTTCTGCTTCATGTTAAACCTTAGGGACATGTCCAAATATCATGTTGTCCTTTTAATTTCCTCATATCTATGCTATAGTGATTTCAATTCTATTTGTTAATTTAGCATTCTTCCATCTTTCGGAGGATACTTTAAGCTCATGAAGATTTAATTTAAGACAGGCATCAAGTTCTGCTATCTTTCACTAACAGAATAAGGTGGTTTTTTGTGCAGTGTTTGGGAAGGTGTTCCGCCTTTCTGTTCTTTTGTTCCTCTAAAATAAGGTGAGGTTTGTTTTTTCTAGTCATTACTCCTCACTGCACTTTCCTTGTTGTGGCTTAATATCATCCAAAGGGACCTGGAGAAGCTGGAGAGGTGGGCCTGTGTGAACTTCCTGAGGTTCAACAAGGCCAAGTGCAAGGTCCTGCACCTGGGATGGGGCAACCCCCGATACCAATACAGGTTGGGGGATGAAGGGATTGAGAGCAGCCCTGCCGAGAAGGACTTGGGGGTACTGGTGGATGAAAAGCTGGACATGAGCCGGCAATGTGCGCTTGCAGCCCAGAAAGCCAACCAAATCCTGGGCTGCATCAAAAGCAGCGTGGCCAGCAGGTCGAGGGAGGGGATTCTGCCCCTCTGCTCTGCTCTGGTGAGACCCCACCTGCAGTACTGCGTCCAGCTCTGGGGCCCTCAGCACAAGAAGGACATGGACCTGCTGGAACGGATCCAGAGGAGGGCCACAAAAATGATCCGAGGGCTGGAGCACCTCTCCTACAAGGCCAGGCTGAGAGAGTTGGGGTTGTTCAGCCTGGAGAAGAGAAGGCTGCGAGGAGACCTCATTGTGGCCTTCCAGTACTTAAAGGGGACCTATAGGAAAGATGGGGGCAAACTTTTTAGCAAGGCCTGTTGTGACAGGACAAGGAGTAATGGTTTTAAACTAAAGAAGAATAGATTTAGACTAGACATAAGAAAGAAATTTTTTACAATGAGGGTGGTGAAGCACTGGCACAGGTTTCCCAGAGAGGTAGTGGAGGCCCCATCCCTGGCAACATTCCAGGTCAGGTTGGACGGGGCTGTGAGCACCCTGATCTGGTTAAAGCTGTCCCTGCTCACTGCAGGGGGGTTGGGCTGGATGAGCTCTAAAGGTCCCTTCCAACCCAAAGCATTCTATGATTCTATCTCCAGTAAGTCTTTAAACAGTTTGATAAAATGTTCTCATGTCTTCCTTCAGTGCTGCCATTTCTGCTTTCGGTGCCTGTCCATCAACAGAGCCTCTTTTATCCTTTTTGGCTAATCTTTTTACTGTGTTAGCTTTATCCCTATATTCCTTTTTTCTTTGTTTGTTTTTCTGGCCTTAATGTAGATTTAACTTATCCTGCCTTTTTTCTGTAATAGCATCCCATGTGGCATTGCTAATCCACTCTTCTTTCCTAGTTTTAATAAAGAACAATCTCTACTTTATTAATATCAAATTTACAAATGGCTTCCCATTCTTTTTGTATAATGTCAAATACAGTTTCTGCCATATCTGAAAGCTTATTTGAATGTTACAATTGAAAATAATTCCTTATGTATTCATCCTTCATTTTAGTGCTATTAATCTTTCTTGCAATATTTTTCTGATATTTTTCATTTTCATGGTGGTTACGTATAATTGATGTTCATATGTCCCCAGTGTCTGTGAATTTCACCATATACAGAAAAGAGCTACCTGATTTCTAGTAATGCTATCAGAGGAGATCCAGCATTTCTTCATGTATTTAATTTTGGGGGAATAGTGTCCCTCCACCAAACAGGACAATTCAATGAAGAAGCCTTTTCACTATTGTCAAGTGAACCTTGACCATGTATACACTGTGTCTGTATTTGTCAAGTCAACACATCACTGATGTCACACTGGACCTTGCTAGTAAGGACCAGTAAAAGCCCTGTAAAGAATATTACTCTTTTTCTTATTATATTAATTTGTTCCAGCTTGATATTAGATGGTAGTCATTTTCACACATGCACTTAAAATACTGCCAAAATTCTGATACTCTGTCTGTATTTTAATATTTCACTTCTTTGATGACTTGAGACTATTTCCATCCTGTATTACAAGTTGTATAGTCCAGAAAGGAGCCCAAAATTGGGAACGAATTGGGAGCAGTGACTTGTAGCAGGCATTACCTCCCCGCTATAGCAGTATCTTTTGGTACACTTTATGCAATCTACTGGAGAATCACCTGCAGGTCAAAGAGATGCGTTTGACATTTTACTGTCTATTTTGGATTTAGACTCAAGCATATAATTCAAATTATGCATGTCCTTCTGTGTTTTGATGAATGGGGCCTTATATTTAAAAATGGCAAATCAGTAAATACCAGTAAATAACTCAGTGTCAGCAAAGATTTAAAGTGAAAATGGCTCATCAGAAGCATCTTACAAAGCAGAAAAAGTGTCATAAAATTAATGCTTAATTCATGTAGCTCATTCTTACTCATGTTTGCCAGTAAGAAAGATGAAGCAAGGAAGAGATGGAGAGAGGAGGCAACAGAGGGAGAAAGGAAAGGAGGGAGGGATGAAGCCACTACTTTCATCCCCTCTTCGCTTCACAAAACATCTGAGGAGTATGGACTCATGTGCTGTGGTTTTTCTGACCTTATCCATTTTTTCAACATCTGCTGTGTGCAGTAGTTTATATTGTACTATTGTATCTAGGCTAATGGCAATCATCAAGAACATTGGGTAAAACATGTCAAAAATTGCAGTGTACCTTTAGGAACAAATTATCTACTGAATGTGGTGAACATAGGCTTTTCCGAATAAGAATAGTTTAACTCACAAAAGATGCACAGCAGGAGCAGCAGCAAGTACTGTAGCCTGCTATTATCTGTCATGCAAAGGAAATGTTGATTTCAAGCTCACAGGAAGTTCAGGAGATCAAAAACGTATAACTCATTGAAATCGTCAATTAAGAGTAAGAAAAGCCTAATCAATCAGAAACATATGGTATCTGTTACCAGTCCTCAATCATTTAAGTTACTGCAGCTATTGGAAATGGAAACCGGTTTAGCACAACATTTCACATTACCTTATTTGTATTCTACTTGCTTGTCATAGCTGTATAAGATTCAGCTAACTCTTAACAATCTTTCAGTCTTGAAAATGCAAACACAGAAGCCATACAAATTAACTGTAGGTTACACGAAGAATTCATACTGAAGAAGTGTTATTAATACTATGCAGAATCAAAATTTAACTCAAACTCTTGAATTGACATCAGTACCTAAGAATCATGAATGTCTGGTTCAGAGCTCAGTGCAGAAAAGGCCCCTACTTAGATGTGAATGTTTACTTGAAGTGTAGCAGCATAAACATTAAATACCAATACAAATGCACTGTTGTTATAAACAGACTAAATACCCATAACATCTGTCAACTGTTCCTTCTCTTAAACAGATTCACGTTCCTTTTCAAATGCATTTTGGTGTCCATTGCAGAGGGACGTGTGAGATATATCTGTCTCTTAACGGTGCCCTCCTGGAGCTGGCCTCCCTGTAGGAGCACTCCTGAGCTCTCAGGGGAAGACACAGCCATAAGTAATGACGTTGCAGTGTACCAGGGTCAAGTGTAAGGACTCAGAGTGTCAACGTGGATCAGATAGATACACATTCTTATTGCACCTATTCAAGATCAATTATGCTTAAACGGTTAAATTATTTAAGTGAGTGAATACTTGCATAGCAAAGTAGGCAAGCATGCTTGACGGTGCAGGGAGTATCCTGCAAGGAAATACCAATGCATCATAGATTTTTTTTTTTTTTTTTTTTCCTCTCTTGATCTTTAATCATAAGCACCCCAGTCAGATGTTCTGGTTCATGCTATTTATATTAAGCAATTCCAGCAGGTGCAAATCTTGGCTCATATCCACCACAATTACAGTTAGGTTGTAAGTAAAGAGTTTGTAAGTAAGGCCTTTCTGAAGCACCTGTGAAAACACATTTAATCATTTATATAGCATTTGTTACTTACCATTATGCATTTAATTATTTGCCTGTATTATCATTCTCCATCAATTAAGTCATTGACAAGTTAGCAATCTCGTTCCTTCTGGTACTTTGATCACTTTGTTTTGACTCTTTTGACTGGGCAGAGGCAATCTGGATTCTCTTCTGTCTCTGAAAAATGGAATGAAACCTATAACAGCTATTTTACTGATGTTAATTTTCAGGATTCCTGTAGAACATGTGTTAAGAGGGTGGGTAAAGGGTTCAGAGCTCCTCCTACCAGTGAAGGTCCCGTTACCTGGCATCAAAGAAACATCTAGTGAACGACAGGTTGGGACAAGTGAGGTTCCCTCCCTTTCTAGAAGAGTAATTTGTCCTTAAAGGTGGCCTCAGCGTTAGCCAATCTAGCTTAATGAGTAAAAAATACTAAGAAATAAATTTAAAAATATCTAAGAAAGGGCTGAATTTCTAAAAGAGTGAAGAGGATAATTTTTCATGTGCGGAGTCATGCAAAATTACTCTGTTAATCTGTGACAAAGCCAGCTTCTTTGCTGATGAACTCATTTAAAATTTAAAGTATTATTCCTTTTTGAGTGGCTACTTTCTGCTTTCAGTTGGTAGTTGGCTTCTCTCAGGAAGGTATGTGCAGCAAACTCAGCAGTCTGACAGAGCAGCCTCCAGGTAAAGAGTCACTCACTTAAGCTGATAGTTTGGCTTTCATTTAAATCAAATGGTTTTGGGCAGAAGACCTGAGCAGCCTGCCCTCCCGCCTGCAGAGCACTCTCTGCTGTTAGCTCCAGAGACAGCCTCAATAACAGGACTGCACTGGTGCTCTCTGCTAAACTCATAGCTTATGCAGCTCCACACAGAAAACAAGCCTGTAATTAAATTGTTCAAAATTTGAAGATCAGTGTGTTTTGCCATCCCTTCAGACCTAATTGCTTGCCAAAACACACTGTGCACAGGGTGGGAATTAATATTAATTAGGAATCTTCTTGAACTGCAGATTACAGCCATTATAGACAGAGGAAATGATTATGAGATTTATGCAACTCACATCTTTAAAAAATGTAATTATAACAACAAAGTCCTTCTCTCAGTGTACATAAAGAAGCTAGATATAGACGTCTGTTCCAGGTTAATGTCAGCCTAAATTGACTCCATTCCACAGAATTCATCCTGGTTTATACTACAGCAAGTGGCAGGAGAGGGAAGCCCTTTGTGTGCTTCCACGTAGTGACGAGCTGGTCAGTAACGTTGCCCATGGTGATTTTCTGCTGAAAACACCCTGGGCCATCCTGGTGCACTGTCTGATGTGCCTCTGCTGTCACCCAACTCCTGGTCCCCAAGGTGTGTATAGACATGCCACATGTCCCTCCCAAGATAGGAGGCATAGCACGGCCATGGCACCCTGCTTTGTGTCAGATGAACTACAGAGTATGTTCAGGGCAGTTTCCTGATCCCTAAGGAGCAGCAGTGCCCCCAGTATATTGCTGCGTGGTGGGGAACTCAGCCTGGGGCATGAGGGTCTGGAGAAGGTAATGCCTCTTTTTCTTGTTTGGAATGTGAAGGTCCAAGCTTTTGCCCCATAGGCAGAAAGCATTACTGAAGCACAAAGCAGCAAACATTTCTCCTTAGGGTAATGCTAGACATCAATAATCTAGTATTTGGAAGACCTAAATACCACCCAATTTACTATTAACTAAATAAGAAGAAAGCCTCCAGAGACACCTAACCACATGGAAACACAAGGCTTAGGAAATAGAACTGAATTTTGGTAGAATGTGAGACACTTTTATTTTAAAAGACACAAGGAGAGCACTGAAGAGACAGAACAGTGGAAAAATCGGCCAGCTGTACTTTGTTTTATAATTCCCGGAAGAAAACAGGATGATGGGGTGTGCACTGACTTGGAGACTGTCCCTCAATGATTGCAGGTTACAACAGAAGGCATTTTTAATTCAGGCTTTCCAATAACAGTATCAGTGACTGCCAAGAATATTTAATGGACCACACATATATGAAAAAGAAGTGGCCTCTGCTGTGACTTTCTGTAGACTGTATGATTATAAAAGTCTTGTGAACGATCAGTTACTGCTAAAATATATGCTGGATTGTTGCCTTCTTTTTTAGCTTTGAGGCTTAAAGAAACAATTTCAAGAGCAGACTAAAATATCAGATTGTGTGACTGGGCATGCACCTTTATGGAAAATGTTTTGAAGAACAATATTAATAGTATTGCAGTGCTAATTTATTTTGAAAGCAGATACAAAAGAAATATAAAAAATATATTGAACTGGAATATGAAAAGCATCACTCACTGCACTTGAAGTTCTCAGCTCTTGGAAAAGAGGCAATGTTTGTTTGCAAATGCTAATGATCCATGTCTGTATATTTATGAATTGATTGCTACTGAAATGAACAAGACTTACCCATATTTTACATGCATTGTTAAAAGCAAGAGTCAGATTGCCATTTTTGTTGTATCTCCTCTTATTTCTAATATACGGTTTTTATTGCAGGTAGTGCTGCTTTATTCTTGGTATACTGTCTTAAAGTAGTGTATCTCAAGTGCTTCTCATTGGTGACCAATATGCAAAGATCTATATCCACCGTTAAAAGGAATGGGAAGAAATATTTTAGAATAGCCATAATAAGCCAGTTAAATGTATTAATATGCATCGTTCAAGAAGCTGACAGTGAATTCAAGTTGAGTGTGTCCCACTCGGTCTTATTTTGAAAGTTACAAGGAGGGCACTGAATGAACAAAACAGTGAAAATGTCAGCAGGCTGTACTTTACTTTATGATTTCAATACCTTGAAGAGAATAGAATGATATTCAAATATATTCAGTATTTCATCCTGATAACAAAAGGTGAGGCAAACATTTGCTTTACAAGTTTGCAGTACTCCTGGATTTGAAAACTCTATGATGTGTGTAGAATTCATCAAATAATAAAATCTGAAGTTTCAGGAGAATGAATATTGACCAATGAAGAAAGCAATGCATTTCTAATGTGCATAAATCTAATCAATGTTGTAGAGGAATCCTATATTCATCAACCTCTTTTACATGAAGCTGTGAGTTATCACAAAATAAAGCATCTCAAAATTGGTAATAGGCATAAATAAGCACAAATAAGCTGTTCCTAGAACTCTGGTGTTTCTTGGGGTAAGAAAAAAAAAAATCCTTTTTACAGGTCTCCTGCATTCATTTTAAAAAGGAAGGATAAAAAGAACAAGTCCCCTGAATTTATTGGAAAATCATTTTAAAATATTTTGAAGATAGAAAGCAGCAACCCTTATGAGCCATTTTCATTCAAAATTCCTATTCCTGCAGTGTTTAATTATTGACATTTTAATGTGCCCTGCAACCTGCAGTAAACCCATTGATGGTTGCATTTACTGGAGAAGATGTTTTAAACTTGAAGTCATTAAGAAGAAAGATTTCTTTAAAATAATCTGGACAGTTTAGTTCTTCAGGAGAAAGAAAACATCACAGCCAAGACAAGTGGATGTAGATATAACTATGTAAAGTCTTTATAGCATGTTTGATAATGAGAGGCTTTCCTACTGTAAACATATGTATTTAGTCTGGTCCTCACTGTCCAAGTATCTTACCCAAAGAATATGGTTATGATTAATCTGTAATCTTACATAATTTTGTTGGTCTCAGCTGACTATAGTAAAAAAGCAGTCACCGTACTAGAGAAAGTACTTATTTTCTACAGTTGAGTTAAAATCTTGAACATTGATCTTATAAGATATTTTGAGATTTTTCAATTGTTGGTTTCATCCTCAAACAGGACAAGACAGAAGGGCTTGGTTCAGTTGTCTAAACCTAGATGTCTAGTGCCAATGGAGATACCACAGCAAATCCTACTTAACCTTCAGGTGCTGCACCAGCACTATGTTTGGGCCTATGTTGCCAAAATTTAGGCAAATTAATCAAGCCTCAAGTACAGAATTTATATATCTTCTTTGAAATATTCAAATGTATTTGGTTTGGTCACATAAAGATGTTTTACTTTAATGATTTCCTTCAGAAAAAGCTATGGAAATCAATATTTTCCTGCAAAACATGATAGTATTGTTGATTTTCTATCAGAAATATTTGTCTAATTCTGCTTACCTATAAATGATGGTGAGGTATCGCCATTAGTTAGAATCAATGATTGTTCTATCAATTTATTTCTATCTGTGCTTTGAGATTTCGAGGTGTGTGGTTGATTCTCTGGCAGAGGCTTTTTTTTTTTTGTCGTAGGTAGATACTTTTATGTTAGACTAGTAACCATTTTGTTGCCTGTCATCTGGAGAATAAGGTGCTATTTTGAGTTCTGTTCCCTGCCTCAAAGACTTTTTATGGGTTTGTTTTTAGATGTAATGATCCTTAATGTAAGAAGGGGCATCCAAACTTCTTCCCCCTTGGCCTTCCCAGATTTTACTTAGAAAGATCTACTTGCCTTTAGTCCCCTGGCCAAGCTACTATTTGCTCTCAAACAGAAGACTTGCAGCAGAGGAGCTGAAAATCCCCTTCCTTCCCCTTGCTCACAGGTTTTGCCAGGTAGTGGTCTGTCCGGTGAGGGAGGAGTGGTGGGCTGAAACCCCCCACGGGCAGAGAAAGAAAATGGGCTTTAGCAGCAATGAATTCCCAACCTTCTTTCCTTTCCAAAGAGGAAAAAAAAACCCAACCAAACAAAAAAAAAACAAAACAAAAACCTAGGCTGTGTGCAGTTGGATATGGATGTGTGAGTGAATATGTACCCGCAGGAAGGAGGAATGTTATAATCAGTGGAGGAATTTATAGAAATAAAATGTAGCAGTTTCCTGATTCTGACTGAAGTTGAAGGTGCCTGAAAAACCACAGAGGGATTTTCTACTGTATTTTGTTTACTAAAATGTATCCAAAAGGCCTTTAAAAAACATTTTAGTAGTTAAAATGAGGTCAAATCCTTAAAATGAGACCACACATTAATTATCTCAGAAATCATGGCTATTTCAGCAGGTATTACACTGGAAAATACCATGATTTTGTCTTTGCACCTAAAATGGAGGAATGTTCACTAAATCCAAATCTAAATTATGGTAATTTTTTTGTAAATATTTGCTTTTTTAATAACAATCCTCTAGCAATGCATACTTATGTCAACCTTTTAATCTGGAGATGCCATTGCAAAAAAAAATGCCACTTCCTCAGTACATTGTTATCTTAATATCTTATATAAAAACTGGTTTTGCCATACATAGGATAAATTGAAAGAACTGTCTGTTGACCATCAACTCAAAGTAGAAACAGAGTGTTGACATAGGTGTCTTGATTACCACTTCCCTGTATTACTGTCATCCAGATTCTCCCCTGAAAGTACTTTTATTTAATCATGTGGAAGGCATAAAGAACAAATATATTGGGCAAATTGTATTTAATAATTTAATATGTCTCAGTTGATTTTCATTCCAGCATTTCTCTGAATAGTGTGTTAACATTATTTAGTGAGAAGTGAGATGTATTACACTAAATTATTTATCCTCATGTATGTTGGTTTTTTCTGCCTGAAAGAGAGCTAGAGCTTTTACTGTTCCTCAGTCTATAAAGATTTGTTAAGTAATTTCTAAAGCACAAAGATGGGAAAAATCTTCATCTGCTCCATTGAGGAAGGTAATGAGAGGCAGTGAACTTAGTCCTTTCATCCTTCTCAGTGGTCAAAGCATTAAACATACAATTAAAGAGAATAATTCTGGCAAAGAGCTCCAGTAAAAGCAAAGGTTGATAGGTTTGATCTACTGGAGTACTAAAACAGTTGAGAACAGAATATATTGCATCTGGCTTGATGATGAAGGGAGAAGCCAATCCCTCCCCCATTAAAGAATTGTTCTTTATTCCTCCCGCAGTCTTTCACTCTCCCTCTGAACCACTGCAAAGTTTAACTCCAATGCTTTATTAGCAACCTTTGCTGTAGTTCCCACCAGGGACAAGCCTCACACCTGCAGGGACCAGCTGCAGTGTAGAATGATGTCAGCTGTGGCAGCCATGGTGTAGGTGTAGGATGCACTTGCACTGTGCAACACGCACATCCATTACTCTCTCTTTTCCTATGGGGATGCAGGGCTGGCATCTATTCCCAGAGGATCTGACTAGCATTTTCCTTGGAGGGAAAACTGCTTGACAAAAGCTTTCAGGGGGCTTCCACTGGGCCAGGAATGACTATTGGAGTCAGTGAGAAACTTTTCCATTTCAGTACCACTGGTTCAGGCCTTTGCAATCTTACACTCACTACAAACTCTAGAAACTACAGCTTTCTTTTGCACTGAAATGTTTTCAGGTGAGCTAGAAAAAAATTAATATGAAGTCACTCAAGCACATGCATTAAGTTTAGGAAAGTCACTAAATGGTATTACCCCAGGTGAAAACCAGGGATACTTAACACAAGCCATCATGCCAGACAACTATAATTCTCCACTCTTTTCATCAGGCATATTCTTTTACATATATATAAATGGAATATGAACTGTCAGGGTAGTTTAGGGACTGAGAGAAAGGTCACTTTTCATTTCTGAGAAAAACTTGTATAAGATGTTGAAAATGGTAAAGAATCTCACTCGTTTCATGAGAAAGGCAGTTAAAAATGTAAACAAATTATCTGCCAGCCTTTAGACAATGGTACCTAATTTTTCAAATAATGAAATGAACCTTGAAATGTTACAGGAAGTTGCTTTAGCTAGTGGGAAAGAAATTAAGGTGATTTCATGGACACAGACCAGATGATCAAACACCAAATGCAGTGGAAGGCCCTGCTATAAGAGGGTATTCGCTACCCATGGCTTGCATACTGACATGGTGGTGCTGGCACTGGCAAATGAGGAGAGTCGGTGAGATTTTTTAAGAATTCATTGCAATCACAGTACGTTTCACAGGGATATCAAAGTAGTTTTTCTCTTTGTTTCCTTATAAAGGATTCTAAAATCACACTGTTTGTAGAATAGTTTCTTCCTCAATGGATTAGAAAAGAGAAATCAAAGTGGCAATGAAATAACTGCGTAATAGCGCAAAGATGAAAAATATCATCCTTCTCTTGCAATATGGAAGTTGATTGGGGAAGATCAGTAGTTGTTTTGCCAGCATTCAAGACCTTCCAGTCATTTGATGAGTATGAGAGATTTGCTTAGTAATTATCACTTTTCTCTGATATCAGCTGTAACTCATAAAACTATGGGATTCAGCTTTCATACAGACATTTTCATTCCCTTTCAATCTGTGTCTTTTCAATTCTGTTTCTTATTTGTTTACTAAAATGATTTAGTTAAGATGTCAATTGGGAGTCAAATGGAAGGTTTTCTGGATGGTGCATTTCTCAGTTCATTGAATTTGGCCATTTAAAATGTTATTTCATTCCAGCTTTAGATCTTAGATCTGCTAAAATTAAGATTTGCGTTTTCTGTAGCATCATAAAATGTCTTTTTTTTCCTTAATCATTTTACCAGTCAGGCCCAGGAAGTTCTCAACTAATGTTAATCTCTGGGTTAGTGTTTGGCTTTGATAAATGAATTCAGATGCAACAAAGAAGCAAGCAAACAAACCTTGCTGCAAGATCCTAGGAATCTGTGATATGTTGTTGTATGTCCAGCACAGACAGCCCACAAAGCAGACAATGGGACAGATCTTCCAAAAAGTTAAAATAACTTTTTTAGATTACAGTATTTCCTTCAAAGCCATCATCTGAAGGACAGAGCAGTGAAAGTGGGAAAAGACGATAAGAAGGAAAAATATGTTTGGGTTTTTAGAATTGAACTAGAGGTAGTCTGGTTGATTGGGAGACTGGAAGGAAAAACCGTAGTGGAAGAAGTTGAGAGAAGGTGAAATGGATGATAAAGGGAAAAAATTGGTCTGAAGTGAAGGAATTACATCTGAAAATGGACTTATTGACAACTCCCTCCACCACAAATGAACCTATACACATGAACACCCACACACCCATACACCCACACACCCATACACCCACACACCCAACTCTTTGGGAAGTTAAAATCAAATAACTTTAATATAGATGTTATGGGAGGAAATAGAAAAAAAAAAACAAACCAGCAGCAGGCACCACACAGTGACTGCTCAGAACAGAATCTTGCTGTCCTTTTCATTCCCTGTGCCTTCCTCTGGGTTCGCTTTGTGAGCAAACACTTCAATTCTACTCCAGATAGATGTGCTGAGCAATGCTGAAATGCAAGCAGGAGTCAAGCGCAGCAAGCAGCTGCATAGCTCGAACCACATGGGCTGGGCTACTGCAGCACCCAGCGCATCCTCACTCCACTCAAGTGGTAAATAAAGGGGAAGGTTCTTTACTTTAAGGAACCAGCTGTAGTATAATGTCAATGAAGAAGGTGCTGGTTAAGTATCTGTTTTTTAGTTTGCAGCTATATTACCCTTGAAGCCTTATAAAAAGTTCACAGAAATCAATGGAATCCTTTTTATTAATTTCACTGAATTTCTGATTGTGTTTTAAATGCTGTTATTCCTGACCTGTTCACTGTTTCACATGAGTAATGTGCTTTTATAGGTGTGGCTGGGTGTGCTTGGGCTTTTCTGAAAATGCACATCATTTTTTTGTCCTCTGACACTTTAATACTTGTGCCTGCCATGGACTTGACCATCTCTAATAAACACACAGTACTTTTTTGTGTGTCACTAGCATAGAATTTGTCATTGGTCAGAATAATGTGTATATAGACAAAGTGAATGAGATTCTACACTTAACTGGTACATAAACCAAAGCTCAGAAATCTTGAAGAATAATATAATACTTTCAAAATAAGACTGATGAAGGTGCACAGGTGCATTCTAAGATAGCTGCAAAGAGTTTAGTTTCCTGATCATAACATATGATAACACTCATATTTTGTCTAGATTCCAAAGACTGATTAGTGTGCTCTAATAATCTTAGCTTCCCTGCTAAGTATGGCTTCTGAAAGTATGCACTTCCCAAATAAAAACAAATGCATGAAAGTATTTTCCATCTTTGTGACTGTGACAAATGATGCATTAACTACACTGACGCTGTGTTAGTCTGGCCATTTAGCAAAAGCACTATGGTTCTTATTCATGCTTAGTGGTCCAAAATGAGGCCTTGGGAAACTTACTTGCTCAGAGATTTTTAAGTGTGCTGTGAAGGAAAAGAACATGTTGGGCAGGTCCTTAAGTTAAGCAGGGAATCAGTCATGTTTCTTGTTTAGTCCATGACTAATTTTTTAATATCCTATCAGCTAAAACAGGTCCCTCTCATCATCATGTTTGTACAGAAAAACCAGGGACGGAATTGGCATGCAAAACCCCAAACCTCCAGCATAGTCTGTCAGGTCTAGGTGGCTAATGAGGACATATTACATCTACATGGTGTCCTGGTTTCGGCTGGGATAGAGTTAATTTTCTTCCTAACAGCAGGCATAGTGCTGTGTTTTGGATTTAGTAGGAGAAGAATGTTGATAACAGGCTGATGTTTTTAGTTGTTGCTAAGTACTGCTTATGCTAGTCAAGGACTTTTCAGCTTCCCATGCTCTGCCAGGCGCACAAGAAACTGGGAGGGGGCACAGCCAGAATAGTTGATCCAAACTGACCAAAGGGCTATTCCATACCATATGACGTCATGCTCAGTATATAAACTGGGGGGGGTTGGCCGGGGAGCAGCGATCGCTGCTCGGGAACTGTCTGGGTATCGGTCGGCGGGTGGTGAGCAATTGCATTGTGCATCACTTGCTTCGTGTATCATTATTATTATTATCATTATTATACTGTTACTATTAGCATTACTATTTTACTTTATTTCAATTATTAAACTGTTCTTATCTCAGCCCAGGAGTGTTTCTCACTCTTACTCCTCCAATTCTCTCCCCCATCCCATCGGGGTAGGGGGAGTGAGCGAGCGGCTGCGTGGTGCTTAGTTGCTGGCTGGGGCTAAACCACGACAGTCCTTTTTGGCGCCCAACGTGGGGCACGAGATAACAACAGATTAATCAGAGTGTATTAAGGAGTCTGTTAACAGTTGCCGGTCACGATATTAGTTCTTCTGATCTGCACCATGTTCTTTTTTTTGCAGCACGCGTTAAAGCTTGCTGTCAGTTTGTGTAGTGTGCTATGCTCTGCAGTGATTCATGATCTTTTGCTTGGGAGGCTCCTTATCAAAACCCTGACCTTGAGCATTCTTTGGTATTTGGGTTTCATACAGAATTCACTACTGTACTTCGGGTACTACCTCATAGAGAGAGTTAGCAATTATACTTCTTACTCTGAGAGGCTTGTTGTGGAGGAAATACAGAATGGCACCTTTGCTGCTTTCTTCTATGATGTTTCCTCCTTCATTACAACAACTTTCCTGTATCTTGAACACCCCTGGGCAGTTAAGATACTTCTATTGATAATTCTTGGGAATGTTGTTTCCATTTTGATAAAGGTCAGTAAGCAGTTTAAAAATACCATCCAAAGATCTACCCCAAGGCTGGATAGTTATGAGTGGCAGGGTGTGTGGGATCGTATGCGCAAGTACCTAGGGCAGTGGGGACCTCCAGTGTTTTGGAACTTCACCCCTGAACAAGTGCAGAATCCTGAAGAATTAGTAAAGTATTTGGAAGAAGTATGTTGTCACCCTGGTAGCTCCAGAGAGACACAAATCATTGCAACATGCTGGGGACTGGCCCATGCCTATCGAGCCGTGGTCAACGCTAATCAGTACCCTCAAAAGAAAGAGAAGGTCTCTGGATCTGATGACAAAACAACAAGCACTGTGGCTACTCAAACCCCCACTACAGGCCCTGCGGCTACTCCAACCCCCACTACAGGCCTTGCAGCTACTCAAACCCCTGCCCCAGGCACTGTGGCTACTCCAGCCACAGCCATGAGCACTGCGGCTACTCAAACCCCAGTGACAGACACTGTGGCTAAACCAGAGAACCAACCTGCGCCGGTATCAGTTGCCCCTATACAGAAGAAGTTTTTGAGAAGGGAAAGAAAATAGTCCAAATCCTTCTGAAGGCTGGTTTTGCCATAAAACAGAGTAAGGTCAAGGGGCCTGCACAGGAGATCCAGTTTTTAGGAATAAAATGGCAAGATGGACGTCGTCAGATCCCAATGGATGTGATCAACAAAATAACAGCTATGTCCCCACCAACTAGCAAAAAGGAAACACAAGCTTTCTTAGGCGTTGTGGGGTTTTGGAGAATGCATATTCCAAATTACAGCCAGATCGTAAGCCCTCTCTATCAAGTGACCCGGAAGAAGAACGAATTCAAATGGGGCCCTGAGCAACAACAAGCCTTTGAACAAATTAAACGTGAGATAGTTCATGCAGTAGCCCTTGGGCCAGTCCGGGCAGGGCAGGATATTAAAAATGTGCTCTACACCGCAGCCGGGGAGAATGGCCCTACCTGGAGCCTCTGGCAGAAAGCACCAGGGGAGACTCGAGGTCGACCCCTAGGGTTTTGGAGTCGGGGATACAGAGGATCCGAAGCCCGCTACACTCCAACTGAGAAAGAGATACTGGCAGCATATGAAGGGGTTCGAGCTGCTTCAGAAGTGGTTGGTACTGAAGCACAGCTCCTGCTGGCACCCCGACTGCCGGTGTTGGGCTGGATGTTCAAAGGGAGGGTCCCCTCTACACATCATGCAACTGATGCTACATGGAGTAAGTGGGTTGCATTGATCACACAACGGGCTCGAATAGGAAACCCCAGTCGCCCAGGAATCTTGGAAGTGATCATGGACTGGCCAGAAGGAAAAAACCTTAGAATATCACCAGAGGAGGAGGTGACACGTGCTGAAGAGGCCCCACTGTATAATAAATTGCCAGAAAATGAAAAGCAATATGCCCTGTTCACTGATGGGTCCTGTCGTCTCGTGGGAAAGCATCGGAGGTGGAAAGCTGCTGTATGGAGTCCTATACGACAAGTCGCAGAAACTGCTGAAGGAGAAGGGGAGTCGAGTCAGTTTGCAGAGGTGAAAGCCATCCAGCTGGCTTTAGATATTGCTGAAAGAGAGAAGTGGCCAGTCCTTTATCTCTATACTGACTCATGGATGGTGGCAAATGCCCTGTGGGGGTGGCTGCAGCAATGGAAGCAGAGCAACTGGCAGCGCAGAGGCAAACCAATCTGGGCTGCCGCATTGTGGCAAGATATTGCTGCCCGGGTAGAGAACCTGGTTGTAAAAGTTCGTCATGTAGATGCTCATGTACCTAAGAGTCGGGCCACTGAAGAACATCAAAACAACCAGCAAGTAGATCAGGCTGCTAAGATTGAAGTGGCTCAGGTGGATTTGGACTGGCAACATAAGGGTGAATTATTTATAGCTCGGTGGGCCCATGATGCCTCAGGCCATCAAGGAAGGGATGCAACGTATAGATGGGCTCGTGATCGAGGGGTGGACTTAACTATGGACAGTATTGCACAGGTTATTCATGAGTGTGAAACATGCGCTGCAATCAAGCAAGCCAAGCAGTTCAAGCCCCTTGGGTATAGTGAACGATGGCTAAAATATAAATATGGGGAGGCCTGGCAGATTGATTACATCACGCTCCCACAGACCCGCCAGGGCAAGCGCTATGTGCTCACCATGGTGGAAGCAACCACTGGATGGCTGGAAACATATCCCGTGCCCCATGCCACTGCCCGGAACACCATCCTGGGCCTTGAAAAGCAAGTCCTGTGGCGACATGGCACCCCAGAAAGAATTGAGTCAGACAACGGGACTCATTTCCGAAACAACCTCATAGACACCTGGGCCAAAGAGCACGGCATTGAGCGGGTATATCACATCCCTTACCATGCACCAGCCTCCGGGAAAATTGAGCGATACAATGGATTGTTAAAGACTACCCTGAGAGCAATGGGTGGTGGGACGTTTAAACATTGGGATACGCATTTAGCAAAAGCCACCTGGTTAGTCAACACCAGGGGATCTGCCAATCGAGCTGGCCCTGCCCAATCAAAACTTTTACGTACTGTAGAAGGAGATAAAGTTCCTGTAGTGCACATGAAAAATATGCTGGGGAAGACAGTCTGGGTTACTTCCCCCTCTGGCAAAGGCAAACCCATTCGTGGGATTGCTTTTGCTCAAGGACCTGGGTGCACTTGGTGGGTGATGCGAAAGGATGGGGAAGCCCAATGTGTACCTCAAGGGAATTTGATTTTGGGTGAAAATAGCCAATGAACTGAATTGTATAATATTAATTGCTTTATAATACTGTATGTTATCTCTTAACTATATGTTATCTCTTAACTGCATGTTAATATAATAATATAGTAGGTTAATATTAAGTATATAATACTGTATATTATGATTGCTATATGCCGCATCAATGGTATTGCAGTAAGAATTGCCCAGCCTAAGGAAAATGAACTTTGATGAAACCATGTTGGAATGAGAACTGACTTCAGCATGCAACAGTCCAACACTGCACACCACCTGTCCTGCTCTGAAAGACTGTGATGACAGATGGAACCCAAAGTCATGGGCTAAATGAACTCAATGGACATTTTAGAGGGATGGGCCATAGACGAAGGGAATGATATCTGTGTGTATATCAAGATAGGGAAAGGGGTGGTGATTAATTGGAACACATTGGAAAGGGGAGGGCCTGTGCATGACGTAGATGGTATAGAATAAGGGGTGGATACTGTCCTGGTTTCGGCTGGGATAGAGTTAATTTTCTTCCTAACAGCAGGCATAGTGCTGTGTTTTGGATTTAGTAGGAGAAGAATGTTGATAACAGGCTGATGTTTTTAGTTGTTGCTAAGTACTGCTTATGCTAGTCAAGGACTTTTCAGCTTCCCATGCTCTGCCAGGCGCACAAGAAACTGGGAGGGGGCACAGCCAGAATAGTTGATCCAAACTGACCAAAGGGCTATTCCATACCATATGACGTCATGCTCAGTATATAAACTGGGGGGGGTTGGCCGGGGAGCAGCGATCGCTGCTCGGGAACTGTCTGGGTATCGGTCGGCGGGTGGTGAGCAATTGCATTGTGCATCACTTGCTTCGTGTATCATTATTATTATTATCATTATTATACTGTTACTATTAGCATTACTATTTTACTTTATTTCAATTATTAAACTGTTCTTATCTCAGCCCAGGAGTGTTTCTCACTCTTACTCCTCCAATTCTCTCCCCCATCCCATCGGGGTAGGGGGAGTGAGCGAGCGGCTGCGTGGTGCTTAGTTGCTGGCTGGGGCTAAACCACGACAATGGTCTGAGGCAGACAGTCACACTAATTGTGCCTGGTCTGTTGAGTATTTTACAGGGGCTATCTCCTGTTCAAAGCCATTTAGATAAACTTATGGTTGACCATGCCCAACCAGTAAATCTCAGTAGACTGGCACTGGGTCATACCTTCTAGTTCAGAGCTCATATGTCAACACCACATGGGATTCAACATCTGGTTCTGTATATGATTCAGACTGCTAGAGGCACCTCAGGAAAAAGGTCATTACTGATGACCTAAAAATTCCTAATACCCTCACCAGATGGCATCCCCCTGTAAATCCTACTGCAGTTTATGGACAGATTTTTGAAACTGATTCTCTTTGGCAGCTCATATTGTCAGATGTAAAAGTTTCTGTAGCTTCCATCACCTACACAGGGTATCAGGAGGCATATTTCATCCAATAAATTCTAGGCCAAATTGATTTGTGCTACAACAAGATGTGAGCCAAGATCTGTAAATGTCTAACATTGGATTTCTTACTTTATTTTTTTTTTTTCACAGGAGTCATTTGGAGTTTGAGCTGAGCGAAATCTTCTTCACAAGGCTCTGGATTGGGTTGGCAACATTGGATTGAATTTCAGTCTGTTAATTTAATTTAAATCAAAACCACAGGTACCAGTTAATCTTGGTTAACAAAAATTCATCCATTGATTCCCCCATCTCAACTCCTATCCTTGCTGGAGCCATAATGTTTGGTCTTTTTTCTATGATCTAGGAATACCAACTCTTACTGTTGCTGAGCAGGTAAAGATGTTCGGTAAGAGCAATATGGATGCTGCAGAACATCCTGAGCACTAAAACATGTCTGCATATATCTTAATTTTAAAAACACTTCTTCCTCTGAGCCTTTTTATATGCTTGAATATTTCTGTGGAACTTAGCATAAAAACTGTTGTGCATAAAGTTAGTCTCATCTGTATTTGCAGGATCAGGGCAATAGAGAATAACACAAATCAGTGCATCATTTTTAATTACAGTCTACTATATAAGCAAGCCCTCACTAGTCATCATTAATTTCAGATGAAGTAAAATATTATTTAAAGTAAAAATCTCAACTACCCTTGCTGCACTGGAGTTGTTTTTCAATTAAGAAAATATTTGAACCATTAAAGTGAATGCTAAATATGATATGGATATTATAAATGCACAGTATTAGACTCCAAAATACTTGCAGAAAATGAAAGCTCCCTTTCAACTCCAGTGGTTTAAAGGATGTTGTATTATCAGCTTAGATTAGAAAACTCTCACTTGAAATTTACTATAAATTTACTTCAGATGTAACTTAGGTTTGGGGGGGGTTTTCTGTTGTGGAAATTCAAATAGGTGTTGCAGTTGAAGACAATGTACGTGCTCTTCTGTAAAAAAAAAGCCATGCCCCAATCCTCTGATAAAATTCTTTCTGTCCAACCACCACCCCCAAACACACATGCATGTAATACAGTCATGACAATTTATAGCACTGCCTTCCATACCCAAATCTGTTTCTAGAGTGACGGAGAGGCATTATCACATATGACAGAGATACCTCTCCAAGCCATGCTGCTGTATATCCTACTGTATATATGCATTTCATGTATATTCTTTGGAATGAATGTATCTACTACCCTGCATTTCTCTATTGAACTATTCTGTTCATTGAGGGCAAAACTGTCAGACCTGCAGGAAACCATCTCCAGTTGGAAATGCATTCTCCATTTGGGAAGCCCAAGGCAGTTAAAAGGAACCTCACATTACCCTTGGCAAATCAACTCATGTTGCTTCATATTTCCTCGTAGCTTTCTGAAAATCTGCCTTTTTTAACTGATCAAGCTATTACCAGAATTAAAATGTTTGATCAGATCCCTAGTTACAAAGACTTAAAAAGGGCAGATTTGAAACCTACCAGGTTTAAGCCTTATAAAGTCACAGATTGATACAGGTTGGAAGGAGCTTCTGGGTACCACCTAGTTCAACCTCCTGCTCAAAGCAAAGCCATCTTCAAAGATGGATCAGCTTGTCCAGCTAAGTTTTGAAAGTCTCCAAGGATGGAGATTCCCTATGGCAATTAAGGTCTATGGATAGAAAGAACACAAGGTTTTAGAGAGAAATAATATCTTTCATTAAACCAGCAGATATAGCTGGAATAAACAAAAAAACTTTCAAATACATAAGCCTCTTCAGAACTATATGGATAAATTGGCATTTTGACTCAATCCAGCACTAATAATTACATCAAAGTCATCAAGAGCAACAGCAGCAACTTGAAAACCGACTGTTGCATTGAAATGAAAATTAGCATGTCAAGGATCAAAGCAAGGTGCTGCATCATGCTCAGAGAAGCTTGCCATGCCACTGGAGGGAGGGTCATGAAAGGCTTTGGAGACCAGTGTTTTCAATAGTTACATGATACAGAGGACTAGTTTCAGTACTGAGGGACTGATCTCTCTTGTTGTCCAGTGGTTTCCCTCTGAGGACAGTAAGTCTTCGGTACCCCTCCTGGGCACTTTCTTCTGTCAGTAAAGACTATCCTCTTAGTTGCCATCACATGGAGCATTGTAGTCCAAAGGGACCATCTTTGTAAAACTAACTGAATGGTGGTCTATCGCATATGAGATATCTGTGCACATACAAACAGGATCTACTTTCACTGCAGCATTTTGAATGGCCTTGATCATTAACATCCAAGTGGTTATTCCTTAATCTTACCACTTTAATGCACTATTCCTTAGCATTACTGTAATACTATAATGAGGCATGCTAAGAACCTACAGAATTTAGAATATACTAAGTAGTGCAGAGCCCTGCAGTGAGGGAGCAGACTTTCTGAACCCCACTGAGGTCTATTGTCAGGCTGACTTACTAACTTATTTCTTATTGGGAGTGGTAAAATACTAAACTGTAATTATAAATACCTGAGCTAAGATACTTAAGAAAGCATGAAAAGAAGAATCATATAATCATAGAATCGTCTAGGTTGGAAAAGACCTTTAAGATCATCAAGTCCAACCATTAACCTACACTACCAAGTCCACACTAAACCAATCAAGGGTAGATTAGACTAAACCATGTCCCAAAGTGCCAACCAAGCTTCTAATAAAATTCAAGGTTAAAGCTGCTATCTGCACAACAAAAAAGACAAACTGATACATGCCTTTCAAAACATACTTTAGGCCATATTTCAGGCAGAAAAAAATTACTTTGATGCTGCTCCAATGGATGAAGCAATACTCCTCCAGTGAATATCGAACAGAATGGACTATTTACTCCTCATTTAATAATTTAGATTCAAGCTATCAGTGTTAAAAATGTTCACTAATACTGTCTGCTGTCAGAAACATAAAGTTCCTCAGAAGGAATTCAGATTAGAGACCTGAATCTGGAACTTCCACGTGAGTCCCCTGATCCCGGGGTTCTGCTTATTATGTGACAAACCTTTTTCATTTGATCAAGAGATAGTATATTAAAAAGAAGTCATATTTCTTCCTCTTGGAAAATAATGAAAAAGTTTTGAAACCTGAATATTTCTGTTAAAACAATTTATCTTTCCCAGCTAGCTCCAGTTTACATTTCTTATACCTATTATTGTTATCATTTACTCATAACCCAACCTGATGTCACTGAGACCTGGCATTCTGTCATGCTCATCCTAGAATCAGAAAGATTTATTTAGGTCAAGGTATTATTGCAAAACAGAGGATGTCTTCCAGATAATAACTTTTCTCACATCCTGCATGGAGATAGAAATTTCTAATCCATTTGAATGTTACTAGTCTGGTTTCAGGCAGGGTCCATATGGCACTTGCGAGAGTAAACACTGCTTTGATTTTTCCTTTCTATCCTCTTTCCAATTCCATTCTCATGGCTTAATATTTGAAGATTTTTCACCTGCCTTCTCTACCTGGTATCAGTCCCATGGGCAAACAATACCAGTGGTAATTATTATGAGCCAGCATATTGTGTACTTTCCTGGAGGCTTATTGAGAAGTGGTTTCCCAAGGAATCTCTCCAAAATAATTTTCTCTTACAGTTTAAGTTTGCACTCTCTGATGACTGCTTCTAACCCCTATGGAAGTCTGTTGGCCACACCAATCTCAGGAGAGGGCAATGGTTATTGGATTGTTTATTTCCCTATCTATGCTTTGTACCAGCACCACACACTGGCTCAGAGTGTGCACCACAGCTGCAATTATGATAATGATCAATATAGTAATTGTAAATGTTGTAATAAGTGTAATCCACTGCACTAGACAGTACACTCGCAGAAAAAGAAAAGGGCAGATCATGCCCCATAGGGTTTATAAGCTTAGGATAAATAAAAAGATTGCAAATGGATGTAGAGGGGTAGGAAAAATAAAGGAAAAAATTTGCCCAGTGTGCTAAGCAATGCCCTCAGTACATCAGCAGCCTAACTGTTCCCAAGTTATCAAATTCTGTTTTTCATTAACAAATTCAGGTGAGCATAGAAATCATAGAAAACAAAAGTGAAATATCATCCTACAGAGATCATCTAGTCTATCCCCTGCCAAAGGCAGAAACCCCCATATCTGTACCGTTCCTACTTATACCCAGGCATGTATGCTATGTTGCATAATACTATAGTTAAGCAACTTATCCCAGAGTTGTACTAACTTTACTACTGGGCACTTTTTCCTGATACTTAATCGGAACATTTCTTGCCAGAATTCATCACAGAGCTTAAGAACAGATTCTTCCATTATTCTTGGCAGCAACTTTTTGCAAATCAGAAAATTGTTGTCTTGTCTCCCCTCAGTCTTCTCCAAGTTGTACAAGCCTCTGCAGTCTCCTCATAGGTTGCATTTTTTAGGACTCCTGCAGCTCTCCTGTGAACTTGCTCCAATCAACATATGCATTGAAATACAGAGCCTAAAAATGCATGGTGTGATCCTTACTGAAGAGGAAGGGCTCCCTCCTTTATCTTGCAGGCTGTGTTCTGAGTTAAATGCCCTAGTGTAATAGCATATGAAGTGGTGGCTGTCTCTCCTGTCCTGAAGAACTCTCTATTCACCAAGCGAATCCCATCCTTTACTTCCACTGCTGATTATTCCTAAGTGTCAAAGCCCATGCTAGACCAAGAACAACACATTATAAAATCCCACTCGCTATGTCTGTTAGTTGTGAGAACGGGTCTTTGATAATTATTCCTCAAGAATTAGTACGTAACCAGTGTTACATCTACCCTACAAGAGGGTAACATAGCCCATGTCTCCCTACCTTTCATGTGAGAATATTGTGTGAGATGGTTCCAGAAATGAGTCAAGACATATGTGATTCAGTACTACTACTATTGTCTCATGACGCCAATCATGCTATTACAAAAGAAAATTATAGCAGTTTGACATGATTTACCCATCTCCTTATTATCCTATGGCTTCTTACAGATAATTTTATTTTTGTTCCAGAATTTTTTTAAAAGTTTGAGCTACAGTTCCCTTATAGTATCTTACCCTCTCCCCACTAGAAGTTCTCAGAAATAATCCCAAATGGCTTTGAGGTTGCTTCAGATGTTTCTTTAACTGACTTGAATGAAATCCATCAGGGCCAGCAGTTATGAAAAGATTCAACTTGTCGAAGAGCAGCATTACTTGTTCTTTTCCTGTTCTGCACTGATGTTTTATTTCTCTCTCAGTAATATTGAACATTCTAACCATTTGACCTTTTCAGTGAAACCAGATGTGGAAAAATATTAAATATCTGTGCTTTTTGGTGCCATTTGTCAATGAGGATGCATTTCACATTTACAAAAGAAAAAGTAAAAATGAGTACAACTTAGTACCATAGAACAGTTTGGGTTAGAAGGGACCTTAAAGATCATCTAGTTCCAACCCCCCTGCCATGGTCAGGGACACCCTCCACTAGACCAGGTTGCTCAAAGCCCCATCCAGCTTGGCCTTGAACACTTCCAGGGATGGGGCACCCAGAACTTCTCTGGGGAACCTGTTCCAGCACCTCACTACCCTCACAGTGAAGAATTTCTTCCTTATATCTAATCTAAATCTACCTCTTTCAGTTTAAAGCCATTACCCCTTGTTCTATCACTACATGCCCTTGTAAAAAGTCCCTCTCCAACTTTCTTGTAGGCCCCGTTCAGGTACTGGGCAGCTGCTATAAGGTCTCCCTGGAGCCTTCTCTTCTCCAGGCTGAACAACCCCAGCTCTCTCAGCCTGTCTTCATAGGAAAGGTGCTCCAGCCCTCTGATCATCTTTGTGGCCCTCCTCTGGACTCTTTCCAACAGGTCCATGTCCTTCTTATGTTGGGAGCCTTGAGCTGAATGCAGTACTCCAGGTGGGGTCTCACGAGAGCAGAGTAGAGGGGGAGAATGCCCTCCCTCAACCTGCTGGTCACGCTTCTTTTGATGCAGCCCAGGATATGGTTGGCTTTCTGGGCTGCAAGCACGCATTGCCAGGTCATGTTGAGCTCATCAACCAACACTCCCAAGTCCTTCTTCTCAGGGTTGCTCTCAATCCATTCTCCACCCAGCCTGTGTTTGTGCTTGGAATTGCCCCGACCCACATGCAGGACCTTGCACTTGGCCTTACTGAACTTCATGAGGTTCACATGGGCTCACCTCTCAAGCCTCTCAAGGTCCTTCTGGATGGCATCCCTTCCCTCCAGCATGCTGACCATACCACACAGCTTGATGTTGTTGGCAAACTTGCTGAGGGTGCACTCAATCCCACTGTCCATGTCGTCAACAAAGAAAGAGCGTCAGTCCCAGTACTGACCCCTGAGGAATGCCACTTTTCACTGGTCTCTGCTTGGATATATAGCAGTTGACCACAGCTCTTTGAGTGCAACCATCCAGCCAATTCCTTATCCACCAACTGGTCCATCTGTCAAATCCATGTCTCTCCAATTTAGAGACAAGGATGTTGTATGGGACAGTGTCAAGTGCTTTGCACAAGTCCAGGTAGATGACATCAGTTGCTCTTCCCTTATCCACCAATGCTGTAACCTTGTTGTAGAAGGCCACCAAATTTGTCAGGCATGATTTGCCCTTAGTGAAGCCATGTTGGCTGTCACCAATCACCTCCTTATTTCCCATGTTTCTTAGCATAGTTTCCAGGAGGATCTGCTCCATGATCTTGCCAGGCACAGAGGTGAGATGGACTGGCCTGTAGTTCCCTGGGTCTTCCTCTTTTCCCTTTTTAAAAATGGGGGTTATGTTTCCCCTTTTCCAGCCAGTGGGAACTTCACCGGAGTGCCATGACTTCTCAAATATGATGGATAGTAGCTTAGCAACTTCATCCACCAGTTGCCTCGGGACCTGTGGATGCATCTCATCATGTCCCATGGACTTGTGCACCTTCAGGTTCCTTAGATGGTCTCAAAGGTGATCTTCTTCATTTACCTGGACTTTAGCAAAGCTTTTGACACTGTCTCCCACAATATTCTCCTTGGGAAGCTGGCAGCTTGGATGGGTGTACTCTTCACTGGGTAAAAAACTGGTTGGGTGGCTGAGCCCAGAGAGTAGTTGTAAATGGAGTCCAGTTGGTGGCCGGTCACGAGTGGTGTTCCCCAGGGCTCTGTTTTGGGGCCAGCCTTGTTTAATATCTTTATCAACGATCTGGACGAGGGGATTGAGTGCACCCTCAGTAAGTTTGCAGACGACACCAAACTGGGTGGGAGTGTCGATCTGCTGGAGGGTAGGATGGCCCTGCAGAGGGACCTGGACAGGATGGACCGATGGGCCGAGGCCAACTGTATGAGGTTTAACAAGGCCAAGTGTCAGGTCCTGCACTTCAGTCACAACAACCCCATGCAGCGCTACAGGCTTGGGGAAGAGTAGCTGGAAAGCTGCCTGGCAGAAAAGGACCTGGGGGTGTTGGTAGACAGCCGGCTGAACATGAGCCAGCAGTGTGCCCACGTGGCCAAGAAGGCCAACAGCATCCTGGCTTGTATCAAGAATAGTGTGGCCAGCAGGAGCAGGGAGGTGATTGTTCCCCTGTACTTGGCGCTGGTGAGGCCGCACCTGGAATGCTGTGTCCAGTTTTGGGCCCCTCACTACAAGAAAGACATTGAGGTGCTGGAGCATGTTCAGAGAAGGGCAACAAAGCTGGTGAAGGGTCTGGAGCACAGGCCTTATGAGGAGCGGCTGAGGGAACTGGGGTTGTTTAGCCTGGAGAAGAGGAGGCTGAGGGGAGACCTTATCGCTCTCTACAACTGCCTGAAAGGAGGTTGTAGTGAGGTGGGTGTTGGTCTCTTCTGCCAAGTAGTTAGCGATAGGACAAGAGGAAATGGGCTCAAGCTGTGCCAGGGGAGGTTTAGGTTGGAAATTAGGAAAAATTTCTTTACGGAAAGGGTGGTCAAGCATTGGAACAGTCTGCCCAGGGAGGTGGTGGAGTCACCATCCCTGGAAGTGTTCAAAAAACGGGTAGATGTGGCACTTCAGGACATGGTTTAGTCTAGTCTACCCTTGATTAGCTTAGAGTGGACTTGGTGGTGTAGGTTAATGGTTGGACTGGATGATCTTAAAGGTCTTTTCCAACCTAAACGATTCTATGATTCTCTGACAGTGAGCGGTTCTTCATTCTTCCAGTCCCTGCCTTTGCCTTCTCAATTTGAGTGGTGTGGCTTGAACACTTGCAGGTGAAGACTGGGGCAAAAAAGTAATTGAGTACCTCAGCCTTCTCCATATCACAGGTAACCAGATGTCCCATTTCCTTCCGTAGAGGACCCACATTTTCCCTAGTCTTCCTTTTATGACCAACGTACCTATAGAAGCTTTTCTTGTTGCCCTTGATGTCCCTGGCCAGATTTAATTCTATCAGGGCTTTAGCTTTTCTTACCTAATCCCTGGCTGCTCATACAATTTCTCTGCATTCTTCCCAGGCTACCTGCCCTTGCTTCCACCCTCTGTAGGCTTCCTTGTTGTGTTTGAGTTTGTCCAGGAGCTCCTTGTTCATCCGTGCACGCCTTCTGGCGTTTTTGCCTGACTACTTCTTTGTTGGGTTGCATCTCTCCTGAGCTTGGAGCAGGTGATCCTTGAATATTAAACACCTTTCTTGGGCCCCTCTTTCCTCCAGGGCTTTATCCCATGGTACTCTACCAAGCAGATCCCTGAAGAGGCCGAAGTCTGCTCTCCTGAAGTCCAGGGTAGTGAGCTTGCTGTGTGACCTAAGGATGTTGAACTCCACCATTTTATTGATACTGCAGCCAAAGCTGCCCTTGAGCTTCACATTCCCCACCAGCCCCTCCTTGTTGATGAGAACAAGGTCCAGCATAACATCTGTCCTCATTGGCTCCTCTATGACTTGGAGAAGGAAGTTATCATCAACGCATTCCCAGATTGTTTCTGTCCTGCTGTCTTGTCCCTCCAACAGATGTCAGGGTGGTTGAAGTCCCCCATGAGGACCAGGGCTTGTGAACATGAGGCTGCTCCTACCTGTCGATAGAGGGCCTCATCTGCTTGGTCTGCCTGGTCAGGTGGCCTGTAGCAGACCCCCACTATAATGTCTGTTGTCCCTGCCCTCCCTTTAATCCTGACCCATAAGCTCTTGGTCGGCTCCTCATCCATCCTGTCATGGTTTAACCACAGCTGGCAACTAAGCACCACACAACCATGTCTCCATGTTGCCAATAAGATCATAGCAGTGTGCACACGTCTCTAACGCCTCTTGTTTATTCCCCATGCTACGTGTGTTTGCATAGAGGCATTTAAGTTGGACCCCTGATGAAGCTGACTTACTGGCTGAAGTGGCTGGAATTCCTCTATGCTGCTCTTCAGGTGCTCTCCTGCTGACCTGTGATCCTTCTCCAGGCTCTGGGCATCTATTGCTGGCACTGGCATCAAACTTTAATGAAGAAACTTTAATGAAGATATATCTTATAGACCATTAGTATTTCAACAAAGAAAATGAAGAGTTAGATTACAAGTGCCTTGTGTTTACAGTAGCTTGTAGCCTGAATGCAATAAGACTATGTGAGCAGAATTTTGACCCAATTATTCAGTTGTAATAATAGAAATTACAATAGTAATTTTTAAAATTTAAGCATGCTGTGCATCCTTTATTCAGAAATTGCTCATATAGCTTCCTTCTGAGTCAGTGAAAGTGCTTGTATGGGCTACTGATCAAGAGAAATTATTAAAGTACTTTTTAAAGGTCTAATTTATTCACTCTATACCTTAAAAAAATAAAAAATATAATGTTAGTTTGTGCATTTGCATTCATTAATACTTAAAAAAATAACTAAAAATGCATGCAAAAGACTGTACTTATCACACAGCTGGTAGTTCTGTCTATAAAGTTTATTTCTTTAGTACATTGATGATATTAATGTTTTGGGGAATATTACAATTAAAATGTATTCATTCAGCAATAATCAAGAAATGCACTTTTATTGGTTAAATATCTCAACAAATTTAAAATATGACATTTCACTTATTTACATTTTTTTCCATGCAGCTGTTCCAAGAAAGAGTGACATGACAGAGTTCTATTGGGAAGCAACTGATTTCATTCTACAAGCAGAATACAAGTGCAGGCATTTGCACATGAATTTGAAGAAGCACAAGTTTTTAAGACAGAAACATGTAAGTGGGTTTTACCAATCTAGAAATCTGTTGCATGAGATTATTTCTCTAGAGTAACATGGAAATCTCCCTCCAAAGGCTGTCTTGCTTTTGAATAGGTCTCCATTATATTTTAACAATTAAAAAAATCCACAAAACAAAGAACTAGAAGAGAAAAAAAATCACTTCGCTTTTTGGTATAGTAACTGACATAGCTGGAAAAGGTATCTCACAGATTAAATAACACTTTTTTTCTTTATCTTCTATTTTTCATTTTCACTAGGTTTTGCATAAGGTTTCCGTCCTTAAAAAAATGAGCTTTGCCTCCTGTCTATATAGGTAATACTATCTAGATTCATCTTCCAAGGTACATATTTACCTTCATGGCAGTCCTAAGAAAATAAAGGAAGCTCTTATTAGCCTATGGTGTTATGTATTCCAGGAGCCTCCTGTGCAGTTTTCTTTGTGCCTAGCAGCTCCCACAGAGTCGATTTAAATATTCAGCCTGTTCAGTCTATGAGGCATGTGGGTAATTTCTATTAACGCTAATGTGAAATATTCATGCATCAGGAAAACACATCTTCCTCTTTTTAACATCCCATGATTTGCTTTCACTCGCCAGGAAGAGTTTGGAAGGATTCTGCCTGTGTGGAAAACTTAACACTGACTGAGGATGTTTTTTTCTTCTTTAGAAATGTTTTTTTATTACTTTTTTTTTCCCATGGGACAGTTATGTCAGCCTGTCCCCTTGTCTTCTTCCCTCTTTTACCACAGTTACTTGTAACTGGGTTAGGCTGCATCCTAACTGGATTATGTTGTAGCCTAATCCAGACTCTGTTTCACCAGTTCCTTGAGAAAGTGAACGAATGGGGCGGGGGGACGGGACACCCAACTATGGAGTTTCCTGAATGGATTTCTTTGTGGAAGAAGGAAAAAAAAGCACTCAGGACCAGAGACCAGAGCTGTAGCTCTCCCTACCTCCCATCTGGTGTACTCTCCACTGGACCAATGTCACATGACTTCTTGCCTGTTCACCGTCTGAGTATAGATGCTTGCTGCCTAACAGCTCAGCTTCAGGAGGTGCAGCGTTGGAGTTCTCCTGATGTGTGCTCAGGGTGTGCTCAGCCCCCTCAGCCCTTCTCTCCCATTTTGTGGATAAGTGCCACAACACTAATATGGGAAACCTGGGAGGCATAGTCACAGCCTGCCCGTTCGCAAAAGATGGTAATAGAGACATTTAGAAAAAGGTGAATTTTGCAGTGTGTGTGCAAAGAAGTTAGGCCTTGGTTCAGCTTTCAATTTTCCTATGGCCACTCCATGTCCTGCTGAGCACAATCTTCTGCTGTCATGAGCTTCCAGCCACGTGTTCGCTGTCTAGAAACATAAGCTGTGCATAAAAACATATTCTGAAATGACACCAGGTAAAAAAAAAGTTAAATTCCCTGAAGGTATAACATCAAATTCAGGAATGCACCTGAAGACCTGTCAGCATCTATCTTTCACTTCTTTGACTTCTATGAAAATCAAAGTCTGAGTCCAGAGCATTGAATTAGCATTAGAAATTCCTGGGAAAAACATGGTTCATGAATTTAATGTTTAAGTACTCAGTGGAGTGAGGTGTTCCCTGTAAAGCAGGTTTGATTTAAACATTTCTGAGGATCAAGAACATACCTCAGCAATGGATAGGTCCAATGGCTTTAATGCATCTTTTTGGTCTGATCTGATTCATTTAACCTTAGCTTCCAGCCAACACATCTTATTATGTCTCAGTCTGCTGTACTGAAGGACACTATTATGAGATTTCTGTTCTCATGTCAGTGCTTACAAACCTACATGAAGTCATCCCCTTAATCTTCTCTGCATAAATCTAAGCCAGCAGAGGTCTTTGATTGTATCAGTATAAAGAATGTTTTTCAATCTTTTCATCCTTCCCATGTGCCTTCTCTGTACTGTCTGCTGTTTAACAAAATCCTTCTTGAAAGAACTTTCTTATTTTCACATCCGTGATTTCCCACTAGTGCACATCTCAGTGTAAAATTCACCCTTAGTTTTTAACACTTCAGGTCTCTGCCAATGAGAGGAAATATTTGGAAGCACCATAGAACAGTAATAGCATGAACTCATCTTCATGTCTTTATCTGCTGTGACCCCAGGGTCCTCTTCAGCCATGGTGAACATGGACAGCGTTCCTCTTCTTGTGATCTTAGTGCCAGACTTGCTCTGGGGCATGTCATCTTCACGGCTTTTGACTCTCCCACTTTTATATCATCTGTCAATCCTTTCAGTAGGTTGTTAATAAAAATGCTGAATAGTGTCATGTTCCTTGACTGATTGTATTTAGACATCCACACATTAAGTTTTCAATTCAGGTTTGAAAAGTACCCAATTACTGTGCATTTTGTTTATTTTGTAATATGTTACTTTCTAATGAAAGTGTGATCTGAAATTGTAGAAGGCTCTGTGCTTGCATCAGCACTATTACTTTTTCAAATTTATGACCTCATTGAGAGAATATATCAAGTTAACTAGCATGCCTTATTGTCAATGAATCCTTGGCAATGAGAAATAATCTTATTATCCATCCTTGCTTTGCCCATTCTTTAGAGCTGAAAGGCCCAGTAGGCCCACCAGATTGCCCACTTTACCTTTTTCAGATTTTCTTACAGCATTGGCTTCTTTTCAATTTTCTGAAACTCGCTTACTGTTCCAAGTTTTATTGAAAATCAGTGTTAAGAATCCAGAGAGCTACTCAAACAGCATTTTAAAACTCTCTGGTGCAAGCTATCCAGACCTGCTGATTTAAAAATATCTAACTTCAATAGCTGCTTTTTAACAGTTCTTTGAGTCACTGTCAGAATAGAAAATACACCATCATTGTCATCATCATCACTAGAAGATGCACTGCTATCACAGCATATTGACTGCTCTTCAAAGCCCAGAAGAGAAACATGTAGAGAAGCTTGTCTTTTCTGCTGTATTATAGACAATTCCATAGACATCACCTACTGTTTTTAAAAAAAAAACTTTTTTACATATTATTTTGTTCCAAATTTACTTTCAGAATCTCCTTTTCATCCTGAACTTTGCTGACCATGTCGTTTTCCTTGTGCCTGTACCAGTTCCTACAGTTTTATATCCTAATTCATATTCTTTAATATCCATTTCCTCTTTCTTTCCTTTATGATATATATAATGCATGTGATACATTAATTAATATTGTGATTATTACCATCTCATTCTACTGCCCAAGTCTGACTTTTTAGCTGGGGTGATTTCATTTTCAGCTGCAGGCTTCTGATTTTTTGAACTTCATTTTTATTCATGCTTTTTTGTTTGGATTTTTTAGCTCCAACTGATATGGTCAAAACTGCCCTCAGCTCAGTGACACTGTGAAACTGCTCATATAAAGCACAGAGCTCACAGATGCAGAGTACACATGATCAAGTCATGATCACTTGAAGTTATATCTACATAGAGCAATGCAGCATCACACAGAGTTATCTGTGCTTACTCTGAACAGGCTAGTAGTATAAGGCTGATAGTGTACTGATTTTGAGCAGTATCCCCTATGTTCACATTTTAATATTAAATATCTTTTTTTTAGTCAATAGCTATGTTCTGAACAGCAACAACCGCAAGACTTCTTCAGCAGTTGATGTCAAATATTCTGGTAAGGTGCAAGACAAGCTGGCTCAGGCGCAATTGCTTTGCAGAGAGGCAAATACTAATGAGTGAGGGTGTAACACTGAAGTTACCTTCATTCTGGCATCATTTACCAGCTGCAGAGGCTCAAGAGCAAGATCAGGCACACAGCTTGTAAGTAGACAGCCATCATCTCATTTATCATTTATATACATTGTAATGGGCTGGAACTAGCCATTATTAGCCTGACCATTAACATTCCTACACCACACCACTGGGCACCCAATGAGTCTGTGCTGACCAGTGTGATGGTGTGGTGATGTGTGACCGGTGATGTGATGACTGGTCATCAATATGTTGCTCTTTGAAAAGGGAGGATCCTTGGTCCTGCTGTGTTGCTATTTTCCTGCTCTTTTAGGGTTTTTTTCTTCTGTTAGCATTTTTATAACTTGTCATGTAAGTGCCTTTTTTCTGAATATTGGATGATCTCTCTTCTTTGCTTTGAACTATTACTAATGAGTATCAACTCCACAGTCTCACCTCCCTTTGTTTTGGCTCCCTCATTTTGCACAGTTCATTAACATATGTGCTTTCTTGCTCATAGAGTAAGGTGAGAACTCCTCATTAATTTCTTTCAGTAAAGGTGGGCTCTGGATCAGAAGGCAGCCTGCTCCTCTGTACTTACAAGAGCTGAGGCAATCTTCCTCAGTGCACAGAGAATCCAGTGTGCTCTGACACTTTCCCACCTGAGGAACTCAGTGAGGCTCTGGGAACCCCACTTCAACAAAAAAAAGATACCCCCAATCTGCTGATCAGCAGCACCTGACCTTGGCGAGAGACAGCAGATCACAGCTTCATTGAATTATGAATTTCATGATAAGCAAAATATCGTGACTCAGTGGCATCTCCCTGGAAAGAGGAGCTGGGAGTTGAAAGTCTACAAAAGCACTGTCCTCCCACCTCCACACCCACTCACACACTGAGTGCTGCATGCAGCTGCATTAGCACAGCCCAACCTCACTGAGAAGTAAGTTGTATCAGCGCAATGCACCGTGGAGATGATGTGATCGCACTGTCTCCATGCCCTAAGCCAAACTCCACAGTGCGATCTTCACAACTCCCGGGGCTTTTGAACTGTGTGATCAATTCCTCCCTAGCTGTCAAGAAGTCATCTAATATAGAATTCCATTGTGACGGAGACAACATGTTTGAGTTAAGGATTATCTTCTATAGAATTCAGACATCTGAATATATTTGGCAGAATGAGACTGTCAGCATATATCACTCAGACTGAAGTTTCCCATGATAACAGACCTTTTAGCTTGCACTTTATAGGTAAATATTTATAAAGCCCATCAGCTTGTCCTCAAGTCTTTGGTCTATGGCACTATGTCCTACCTGTTAGGATATTGGCTTGCAAAGATTCATGAAATGTTTGCTTCCAAGCTGGCAGTGATTCAGACAGACAATATCACTTTTGACACAGAATAACACTTTACCTCCCTCTTAGTCCACTCATCCCTTCCTAAACAGCTAATAGGAGGAGATGTTAGTATTCCAGTCGTGCAGATCTTCTCATCAGGCTTCATTCTTCCCTGCAAGGCTGAATTTATGCTCATAAATACATTCCAGTTCGACTTATTACACAGGTCACTAGCATTGGTGTATAGCAAATTAGGACATTTCTCTCCTCTTATCCCTGGGTGCCTTGATTAGTTTTGTTCTTGACATCTTGATTTTATGCTAAATTAGTGCCTATTTATCCCCTCCTCTTTTATTAATTGAATACTTTCCTAATTATCCTCCTTGTCTGCCCCCTTAAGCAGTGAGCCACAGGTTACCCAAAAAGTTCACTTGCCTCTAAAGAGAGACTAGTCTTGCACAAAATCTCTCTTCCACAGAAATCCTCTATTTAACTTACTTTTTTTCCCCCAGCACTTCACTTCCTTACACACTGCTTCTTGCAGAGAACAGCAAAAGCTGGTCCTTGGATATAGTCCTTGCATATTCAGCATCCCTCCAGGTTCTTTGTAAGTCATCTGTAGTCTGTGCATCCATGATGCAATCTTAGAGTGCTTAAAGGTTGCATCAAATAGCAGTCAACCATGGGGTATTTATCTGCTTTCAACCATATTGCTCTGTCGAGATAACTTCTGTAGTTTCTTTGGGTACCTGGTAATGCCTGGGTGCTATGGAGAATTCCTCATGTCCTCTGCACTTTGGCAGTCCCAGCATAGCCATGTCCATATTGTTCATCTTCTTGTGGATGCCATCTCACTCTCACACCCCTTGATGTTACAGTGTGCCAAGCTACCCCTTCTATGTCTCCTGTTTTCCATTCTTGATAAGTCTATTGCTAAGCTAATGACACTTCCAAAATGTTAGCCTCAATTTGTCTGATCATCTCTACTGCCTGTGCTTGTCCCTATTTTCTCCAGTTTTCATATGCTGTAGGTTCCTTCTGACTTCAAGAAGAAATAAAATATGACCCATCCATTCACAGTTACTGGTCTGTCTCTGGCTACAACTTACAGGATGTAGAATGACGTCTGGAAGGAAAGTGTGTCTCTCTGCTTCTCAAGTTCTCTTGTGAAATTTTCAGTTCCTTGCTCTTTTCTCCTGTCGTCCTTTCTTTGGGGAGCAGAAACTTCAGCACAGAGTTGACTGAGGATTTGAAGGTTACATTCTGACAATATCAACATGCCTCAAAGAGCTCCTTCTGCTAACTCAAGGTTCACTGCCCCATCCCACAACCCAGAGAGGCAACACACAGAAAATATGAGGGGCCAAAACCCCCTGCTTAGCAGTTGTCTTTTCCAAGTGCTGACTGCTATGCCTACCCAAACACTCTTATCTGCTCCAGACTTCTAACAGCCTGCTCCATGAAGTAGGTCACACAAATCACTGCAACCAGATCCTCAGATGACAGGAAAAAGTGGAAAATAATTATTTAACACAGATGTCTATACTTTCAGATTCCTTACATCTCCTGTTAGGTACAGGGTCTACAGCTGTATCTATCCAAAGGAGCAGTTCCACTTTTCTGTGCTCTCCTTACCCCTAGATATACATTGCACCTGCTTCCTGACTGCCTATCATAAGATCTGAGTGGATTCCATCCTGTTGTGTTCTCTGGTTTGCTCTAGGAGGAACCCAAAGCACATGGACACAAAGGGCACCCTTCTTGCTGAACATGAGCTGCACCCCAGCACAAACACCACTTAATTACATTGTCCTTCTCATATTCATGTTTGCTTTTACTGCCTTTGGTACCCACCCTCTTCTGATCACCCAACATGCATCTGTCCAGAAGCAAGTCAAAAACATATTGTTGGACTTACACACTTTATACATGCCTAATATTTCCCAGTACATGTTTGTGTCAATGCACTTTGTATTTTAAAAAGTGAAACAGTTTGGAATTCCTGCTTTGGATTAACTCAATAAGAAAAAAACCAAACCAAACCAAACCAAAACAACTCAACGATAGGAAAGAAAAAGAAAAAGAAGAACCGCCCCCCCCCAAACCAAAGGGGTTTCACTGATGTTTATAGAGGTGCATGTTAAGCTTCCTTGGAAACCACCACTGCTCCTCTTCAAGTCAATCTTCATTAAACAGCTTTATCTTTCTGAGAAGATAAGAAAATTACTCCTAATCAACATTATGGGATTTTATTTCCTTTCAGTTTTTTGTCCAAAATTCCTGAAGTTGGATGGAGAAAGACTCTGTAAACATGCTGCAGGAGCTGCCTGTCAGTGTTTTCTTTTCAACATTACTACATTTCAGGTGCAATGAATGAAGAATGTTTATTTCTAAATATAAAAATTGAGTGAGGAAGCTTCTGCTTATTAAAAACAAACAAACAAACAAATAACAACAGACAAATGCCAAAGAACCTTAAAATGCTGATAAGAATGAATGTGGAATATATAAATCAAAGATGCTACTTTATATCTGGTGAACCTACTGGATTCTTATCTTGTTCATAAAACATTCAGCCAGGCACTCCAAACTTGCTGGAAGCTTTTCTGTAGCCTTACAGTTGAGTTATTCTAATGGGTCAACACAGAAGAAGTAAAGTCATAGTACACTTTTATTTTATATATAGGTATTTGGAGAGGTGCCATTTCTTCATTCCCCCATTACAACCACCAGTAGTTATTTGTTAGACAGGTGAAAGTAGGAGAAGAGAAGTCTTTGCTCCAGATGATGATCAGATATTCAGGCAAGTAGTTTTGTTGACTGGGCTGGGAAAGTCTTGCTTAATTTTCATAGAAAATTACTTACTCATTTGGGACCAGCATCTTCTGTTTGGTATGCACAGCGAGCACAGAAAGTCTGGACCCAGGCATGTAGGCATTACTAGCTTACACCACAAAAGAGTAGTGGCTGGCTGTGGTGGAAACAGGGATTATGACAGAGATTACCCTGTGTATTGGCTGGAGACAATACACCAGCTAACCTTCTAGAGAGAGGTTAAGCAGCTGATCCTAAGAGCAATCCTCTTTATGTGAAAAATGCCATCAGTCACTGCTATGGTATATACAAACATGCAGGCATGCTGACTGCAAAATAACCCTTCTAATAACCCTCCTAATAACCTTCTAGTTCTTGGTGTGGTGGAATGAAATTGGATAGCTCTGTGTTAACAGTTCTAACAGTTCAGAAGCTCCATCTTTTGATATCTGAACCCTTGTTTGGGACACCCCAAAAGCATTCTCTCAGAAAGTAGCTCCTGCCACAAGAAAAACTGGGAGATGTGAGAGACCTGTCATCCTGCTAGAAGAAGAATGATCCTTCACCCCTTCTTCATTTAAGAGGCCTTTTTACTTTTTTAGGAGACACTTAATCATAGGAGATGAAACATATGCCATATGTATGTGTAGAGCTGTTCCATGGGTTCAATGGGAACAGACTATTAAGTCCTATCAAGGATCAAGTTGTCATCAGTGCTGTGTCTTGAGATGATGAACTTGACACTGAAGTAGGATCCGTCACTCCTCTGTTGGATTCTTAGGCTTCTTAGAGGTTGTTACCAAAATTAATAACAGCCAACCCACCATATGTCTACAGTAGGCATATGATATGAATCTAAAATCCTGCCCTTTTCTGGGTTTTAGCCATCAAGTATCAAATTATAAGAAGAATATTCTCCTGATAAGGGATTACCACTCTGAACCATTTTCTGGAGTACAGCACTGCTATTGTTTCTTTAAAAGCATGGACAAAATGAAGAATAAGTCCTGTCTTTCAAAAAACCATGGAAAGCACAAACTCCACTACTCCTTCATCTTTTCTTAGATTTGAACATCACCGGGAGTCTGGAGGACCTGATCCACTGCTCTTGTCTGCTTGATATAACGAAAAATCTCAACTGTCACCTGCCTGGAGAATGACATAACATTTAGGTTAAAGTTCCAGATGCTGACTAAATAAAATCTTGTTTGTTGCCCTCTTTTGAAAGCACTAACTGTGCTTCTTTGTTTTCCTTTTAAACACTTTTAGAAAAAATCATTCACCTGGACTCTGCTTAAACTGTCATGTTGCAAGCAGCATAATCATGAATGAAATTTGTATTTTCAAGAATTCTCAGTTTCAGGCATCATATGGGTGACAAGTGTATCCTGAATCATATCAACTGTATACAGCAGAAATTTGTCATATGCACTATTTCTGACCATGAGTAACAGCCATCCGTGTCAGCTAATGGATATGATGAAATGCACTTGGCTTTGCATTGCTGTTTTTACTCAAAACTTCAAGTGAAGCTGTCACCAGCTTTCCTGGGCACTGTGATGCCATTTTTAGCATGTTACAGGGTTTTACTTAACAACCACTTTCCATTTCTATGTTAGTATCTGAAATTGGCCAACATATTTCACTCCTGGCCTTCCCTTGAATTTTCAATGCCTCTTGGTCCTGCTCATGTACAGAATTCTACTATTATTTTTTTCTGTAAACATTCCTCAGGGTAGTAATATTTTAATCCCTGTAGCAAACAACTGTTCTCCACTGACAGCTTCAATTACGAGAAACATTTAGGCTACTTTTCTTTTCAGCTAGGTGATGAGATCATCCCTAAAAGGAATAATGCATTAGCCTGTTCAAAGTGCGCCTTGTTTCCAGAGCTATTTCTCACCCTGCATTAAGGAGGTCATCTAGGGGGATTATGCACTTTCTATGTATGTTTCTCTGGGGAGCTGGAACAACAAGGATAGTCTGTCTGTAAAACTGTGTTTTTCTGATGCTGCGCAACAAAGGTCATACTGGTAAGCTGCTGAAATCAAAGTCGATCTCTGCAACCTGGCAGCTGACCACAGGCCATTGCCTATCTTTGGACCCAGGATGTTTATTCAGTCTTTGATTAGACCGATATATTTTTTTCCTTCCAGGTGGTAACTTGTGAAATTTAGTAGTACACCAAGTTTAAGAGTTTTAAGTAGTATCCCAAGTTCAAGAGCTTTAAACTAGATTTGAAGGGGGAAGGGACAAAACAAGGCTCACTAGAGGTAAGCCTGGGGGCAGCAAGCCAATGTTTGAGGGACAGTGTGCTAGTGAGGTCCCTTGGTCTACTGTCTCAGTGGAGGTAGAGGATGGAGATCCATGCGGCAGCAAAGATGCAAGGGTTATTGATGTGTTAGATACCACAGAAGCACCTGAGAATGATCACGTAGGAATTAGGGCTTCTCCCCCCAGAAAGGTGGCAGGATCAATAGCCCAACTGAAGTGCATCTACACCAATGCATGCAGCATGGGCAACAAACAGGAGGGGCTGGAAGCCATTGTGCAGTGGGAAAATTATGATATAGAGAGGAAACAGCCTAGGAGGATCCTGGAGTGTGTGGAAGATGACTTCCTGACACAGATGGTGAGTGAGCCAACAAGGGAAGGTGCCCTGCTGGACCTGTTGTTTGCAAACAGAGAAGGACTTGTGGGTGATGTGACAGCTGGAGGCCGTCTTGGGCACAGCAATCACAAAATGATAGTTTTTGATTGTTGGAGAAGTAAGGAGAGGGGTTAGCAGAACTCCTACCTTGGACTTCCAGAGGAAAGACTTTGGCCTGTTTAGGAGGAGCCTGTTTGACAAAGTCCCTTGGGAGGCAGTTCTGAAGGGCAAAGGAGTCCAGGAAGGCTGGACATTCTTCAAGAAGGAGATCTTAAAGGTGCAGGAGCAGGCTGTCCCCATGTGCTGAAGTCGAGCTGGCAGGGAAGACTGGCATGGCTGAACAGAGAGCTTTGGGTGGAACTCAGGAAAAAAAAGAGAGTTTATGATCTTTGGAAGAAGGGGCAGGCAACTCAGGAGGACTACCAGGATGTCGTGAGGTTATGCAGGGAGAAAATTAGAAGGGCCAAGGCCCAACTAGAACTTAATCTCACTACCTCCGTAAGAGACAATAAAAATGTTTCTATAAATACATTAGCAACAAAAGGAGGGCTAAAGCGAATCTCCATCCTTTATTGGCTGTGGGGGGAAACATAGTGACAAAGCATGAGGAAAAGGCTGAGGTACTTAATACCTTCTTTGCCTCAGTCTTTAAGAGTAAGACCAGTTGTTCTCTGGGTACGCAGCACCCTGAGCTGAAAGACAGGGATGGGGGGCAGAATGAAGCCCCCATAATCCAAGGGGAAATGGTTAGCAACCTGCTACACCACTTAGACACACACAAGTCTATGGGGCCAGATGGGATCCACCCAAGGGGACTGAGGGAGCTGGCGGAAATGCTCACAAAGCCACGTTCAATCCTTTATCAGCAGTCGTGGTTAACCGGGGAGGTCCCTGTTGACTGGAGTTTAGCAGATGTGACGTCCATCTACAAGAAGGGCTGGAAAGAGGATCTAGGGAACTACAGGCCTGTCAGTCTGACCTTGGTGCTGGGGAAGGTTGTGAAGCATATCATCTTGAGTGCCATCACACAGCACATACAGGACAAACAGGTGATCAGGCCCAGTCAGCATGGGTTTATGAAAGGCAGGTCCTGCTTGACTAACCTCACCTCCTTCTATGACAAGGTGACCTGCTCAGTGGATGAGCGAAAGGCTGTGGGTGTCGTCTACCTAGACTTTAGTAAAGTCTTTGACGCCATTTCCCACAGCATTCTCCTGGAGAAACTCTACTGCTTGTGGCTTGGACAGGTATACTCTTTGCCAGGTAAAAAACTGGCTGGATGGCCAGGGCCAAAGAGTTGTGGTGAATGGAGTTAAAGCCACCTGGTGGCTGGTCACAAGTGATGTCCCCCAGGGCTCAGTATTGAGGACAGTTCTATTTAATATCTTTGTCAACTATCTGGAAGAGGGGATCAAGTGCACCCTCAGCAAGTTTGCAGACAACACCAAGTTTGGTGGAGTGTTAATCTGCTTGAGGGTAGGAAAGCTCTACAGAGGGATCTGGACAGGCTGGATTGATGGGCTGAGGCCAACTGTATGAGGTTCACCAAGGCCAAGTGCCGGGTCCTGCACTTGGGTCACAACAACCCCATGCAGCACTATAGGCTTGGGGAAGAGTGGCTGGAAAGCTGCCTGGCAGAAAAGGACCTGGGGGTGTTGGTAGACAGCCAGCTGAATATGAGCTGGCAGTGTGCCCAGGTGGCCAAGAAGGCCAACAGCATCCTGGGTTGTATCAGGAATAGTGTGGCCAGCAGGACTAAGGCCCTGTACTCGGCACTGGTGAGGCTGTACCTCAAACGCTGTGTTCAGTTTTGGGCCCCTCAGTACAAGAACAACATTGAGGTGCTGGAGCGTGTCCAAAGAAGGGCAACGAAGCTGTTGAAGTGTCTGGAGAGCAAATCTTATAAGGAGTGGCTGAGGGAACTGGGGTTGTTTAGTCTGGAGAAAAGGAGGCTCAGGGGGGGACATTATCACTTTCTATTCACTACCTGGAAGGAGATTGTAGTGAGGTGGATGTCGGTCTCTTCTCCCAGGTAACAAGTGATTGAACAAGAGGAAATGGCCTCAAGTTGCTCTACGGGAGGTTTAGATTGGATATTAGGAAAAATTTCTTTACCAAAAGGGTTATTAAACATTGGAACAGGCTGCCCAGGGAAGTGGTGGAGTCCCCATCCCTGGAGGTATTTAAAAGATGTGTAGATGTGGCCCTTAGGGACGCTGGGTTAGTGGTGAACTTGGCAGTGTTAGGTTAACAGTTGGACTTGATGATCTTAAAGGTCTTTTCTAACCTAAATGATTCTATGATTCTAAGTTATATCCAATATGCCTGTTTCGGATTGGGCCTCCTTAATCTCATTTTCAGTTTTCAGTACCTCTTTGAAGTTAATTCTACAAGTTATTAAATGCCCATCATTTTAAGCCACTGAAGTGGAAGCCTGCATCTCCCAGAAGAAAAGTACCACATCCTACTGCTAGAATATGGGCCAGTAGCCTGAAACTACTCATTGATTTTCCAGTTCCTCCAAGATTTTAATTTTATTTTGGTCCAGTATACTTAGTTATTTTAACACAATGGCCATCCAGCTGATTGATGCTGATAAAATTGGAATGAACCTTTCAAACGTGGCCAGAAAATGCTGAATGTCTAAGATATTCTGCAGCTGTGAAGTATTTGAAAACCTTTATCTTTCATTTTCCTGAGGGTACATCTTTTGCATCTGGGCAATGCCTCAAGTAAATAACTAGGTTTTCAAAAGACATCACACTTTGTTAGCTTTAAATTCATAACACAGCACATCATCACAGTCCCCTCTGGGCTTTACAAACATTCCTGTGAGTGCATCCTGAACTAACCTTTCATCCATGCATGAGGTAACACTATTTGCTCTCTTCCTGCTGTCGCTGACCCTTTGTTCTTTCAAACACAGCAGATACACTGACTCCTCTAACAGTCAATACTTCTCCTAAAGCACCAATAAAAGTAGTTCAAAATTTTGCTTTTACTCTTCACATTGCAAAAGAGTAGGAGTGCTCATGAATAGGGTTTTTTTTCTTTCAGCTGAGGGGAGACAACTGCTACTGTATAAATCAAGTTCGTTTTCTGCAGCTGACTCTATCCTCATTTTTCTATCTGAAACTCTTTGACTTATATCAGCTAATCAAATATTCATTTGGCCAGAGAGAGAGGAAGTAAGCACAAGGGCGACACAGCAGCATGATTGTCATTGCACCTTCTCACTTCCAGTTTCCTGCCACAGTCAAGTAACTCCTTGATGTAAAATAAAATAGCCAAGGATTGCAATGCACGTTGCTTTACTCCTCAGCCTCCTCTCAGAAGAATCATAGGCTCTACTAACACTGTAAGCTAAGCCTGACATGAGCTAATTCCCTCAGCCTCTCCTGTTCTTCAACAGGTAGAGTGGGCCTGTCTGGCCCTTTCCCAAAACAATTTGTAGCTGAGTGATAAGGGGACTCATATAGAAAATGTAGATCTGATTCCCTTCAGGCAGAAGGCAGTATGGGACTATACTGTCTCCAATCATAGAAAAATGCTATAGACACTAGACTATTGGATGAGAGCAGCAAGTGGTTAGCAACTTATAGAGCCTTATTCAAAGCTTGCCACAATTTCTGAGGATACCTAATGCATCAGGGCTCTGAAGCAATATATGTGGAAGCGCACCTTGTTCCTGTATCCCAGGACAGCTTAGCTGAACGTTACATCACAACTACTGTCCATGCTGGGGTAGTTTGAGGTGCATGAGGAACGCTGGTGTTGAAACTTAGCTCTTAATGCGTTGAGATGCTTCCAAGGCTAGGCAGCAACTGAGTATGGGTTCTGAGTATTCATTTTGAAATTAAGCATGTAAAACAGGTGCCAGCTTTAGCTTACTGCCTAGCCCTTTCAGGGATCCATCCTGGTCCTGTAAGAAGATACAGTCTATTTTTGTTGTTGGGCATGGAAAAAATCTCTTTCTGAAAATGCAATTTCATGGAAATTTAAATATATCCATATATTGATTTTGATGAAATTTCATGTGAGAGTTCTGATTTTTCAATTCTATATGATATTAATGTAAATATTATTTTATTAATATATTTATAATGTATTTAACTATTTTAGTGTTAGTGAAAGGAACTGTTTCAAGATCATCACAGTAAACTGAATATTACCAAACTGACATTTTATGGAATTAAAATAAAGTTCAAAATGTCAGACATTCTCATGGGAAAAGAATTTTATTTGTTTTCTGACACATGTAATTGCTTTCTGGCAGATGTAATTGAAGTCTTTCTAGTGAGGTCAGCTCCTTACAGCACTGAATCCTTGGTTTTAGGAATTAGAGTTCATAAAATGTGATTCCTGTGGTAATATGTTGCCAGTATTTTGAGGACCACTACGTTTCTTGAGAAGATAAAAGAAAGTACAAGAAGAAAATTACTTAATTTGAAATATTTGTGTTCTTTAAGAACAAAAAAGCTTGCTTATCAAATTGTCCATTAATATTACTACTCATGGTTTGAAGCGAATGTGTGAAGGCAATGAGTTCAACACAAGGGAAAATAATTATGACCTTTTCAGATGCTTCTAGACCAGTTGAAGAAAATCTTTTACAGACCAACTCATTCTGCAACTTTTTATGTTTAATAGAAAAAAAATACTGGAGTTTATCTAAGAATACAAAAGCATCTGGGGTTATCAGCTGGAGTCATAGAATCATAGAATCATTTAGGTTGGAAAAGACCTTTAAGATCATCCAGTCCAACCATTAACCTAACATTACCAAGTCCACACTAAACCAATTAAGGGTAAACTAAACCATGTCCCCAAGTGCCACATCCACCCGTTTTTTGAACACCTCCAGGGATGGTGACTCCACCACCTCTCTGGGCAGCCTGTTCCAATGCTTGACTACCCTTTCCATGAAGAAATTTTTCCTAATTTCCAACCTAAACCTCCCCTGGTGCAGCTTGAGCCCATTTCCTCTCATCCTAATCTTCCATGTCTGATCTTTCTGCAGGCAGTCAGAACCTGTAAATTTAATAAGCAGTGTAGGGATGGGGTATTTCTGTGTATACGTGAGAATAACTATGCAACATTGCAAGTACAGTTCTACTCACAATTGCAAATGCATTACATGAGTTTCATATGTAAATTGATTTTGCTTCTGCAGGTTGTGTAGGGAAGGGTTGGGCTCTGTGTCTGTATAAGTCAACATAAAAAAAAGGAAAGAACAAAGGAATGGCAAAATATTGCTAATGAAAAAACAAGTTAGGACATTCCAGAAATGTGGTTGTCATGTAACTTTGTGTCTTTTTCATGTATATTCCTTTGGATTCAGGTATATGGATAATTTTCATAATTTAGCTGTAGAAAACTGAGTTTTGGCCTATACTATATATACAGTGACTATATTTTGCAGACACATTAGGAAGAAATTGTTCTTCTGTGTTTTCTACATCCCTCCTTAATTTTTCTCTCTGGGTGCCCTGTTTTGGGATACCAGAAGAGTCACCAGAGGAACAGAGGGTAGAGCTCAAATGGTTCTGCTCCCCGCTCCCAGTCTATCCTTGCAGGTTTGGTGCTGGCAGAGGAGAGAAAAGGACTTCTGTGGATTCATTCCTTCTGCAGGCCTTGGAGGCGATGAAGAACCTCTATAGATGCAAAGGGAGCAATGGGAACCAGCAGTGGATGTGTCTTTGTGTTGGAGAAAGTGTGGGACAGACACATAACGATTCTGCTCCTTCCCACTCTGGAAAAGCAAAGGCATCAGGTGTTTTAAGACAGAAGCTAGTTCAGCTGATCCTAATTGTTCCTAATGGATTTACTACCATAATCCAATGGGACAATGAAGCATCCTTGAAAAGTCATTGAACTGCATGTCAGTGGTTGAAAGCAGCAGACCCTGCTGACATTATCAATGGATGTGCCCCATCTCACCCAGAGGGTGTGCACACCATTGTCAGAATGAATCAGGACCACAAAATTCTCCCTGGATGGGAGGCAAACCACTTGCCTTGCCATTCTCCTTGGGAGGCTTTTGCTGCCCAATTTCAAAGGCAAAATAATACAGCATGAAGGCACAGGGAATCATTTAAACTCATTTTGACCTATCTATTAAAAACACCAGGACTGCAGTAAGGTGAGGCTTGGATTCATGAGCAAAGGAAATGTTCTTTTGCCTATTATTTTTGTATCTGTATCAAGAATAACTTGTAAGCATTCTCTTGTATTTCCTCAGTCTGTTAGTAAAAACAGCATTTGTTATTCTCTTTTTGTTAGGAGCACTCTTATTAAGTTGAGATCTGTTTCCCTATGGGAAATGAGTGAAATTATCTTCAATACTCTGTATCTACACTCTCTGCAAAATCCCACAACAAATTCTTGTGGTTAAATAATTTCAATTCATGTATTGGGTCCTGGAGTATCAGGAGGTTTGTTGTCACACTTCCTGGCTTTGTCCTTCAATTTAGATGTATTTTTTATTAAATAGGCATGCTGTTTACCTCTTCAAAAGACTTCATTAATTCAAGAAGAGAAGAATCAAGCCAAGTAGAAATAGCACTTCAGTTTTGACTATCCAGAGCATTAGGAAATAACAGAAGAAAATCAATCCCTAGCAGCAAGATTGGATTGAGAAGGGAGGAGAAAGGAATGTGGCTTCTGAATCCATTAAAGGAGCTAAATGCATAGCTCAGAGGGAATGGGTCTTATGTGTTTATTTTAATCTTTCACTTTGGGAGAAAAAAAAGTTAAAGTGAATGTATTGCTTATGGCAGGACTGGATTGACCAAACTGGAAACCTGAGTTCTCTAATTACAGGCAAGACATAGCATGGATAACAGCCAGGCAGTATTTTTATACCCCCTTATTAGTGAATTTTAGCTCTGAGCCAACAGAGCAGTCCTGTCCTCTGGAACTGGTACTGTACCTAGAGGCTGCTTCAGCCTAAGGTAGTGGAATACAGTGCAACCATCAACAGTAGTCAAAATCGCAGTGCCTCTTGAACCACACTAATACAGAGAGATGGAGAGATGAGTATGGAGTTACTACTTCAGTCATGTTTCTGTAGTATTATCCTGCTGGAACCGTTAGCAACCACACAGTGATGGTCCTTTAATATTGCTCATCTGGTAGAAGATAAACCTCATCCTATTGAGCCCTGTTTCATGTAAGTACTGCAGAGAGTCTCTTCTCTGGAGTGATCCCTACTAGTGGTTAACAAACACACAGCAGCTGAATACATAGAGAAACAGGAGAGCTCTACCAACATGGCAGTAGAAATAAGCAAAACAGGTATTTTGTAGAGATTTTAGCCTTCAGCCAACCAGTAGTAAATGTAAGCCTCATGGCAAGAGTAAGGGCAGGCAAGAAGTAGGGCTTCCAGTCACATCTTTTGCAGTCATTTGCCCCCTTGCTAAAACTGGTGAAGATGGTCAAATTTGGATTTCAGTCAGGTCAATAATACCTCACTCCTGAGTTCTGGAGTGCAGTGTGTATCAGTGATCCTCAGACCAGACTCAGTCATTGCTGTTCTGTAATTGCTAATTTAAATATGTAAGTCTGAAAGAACATGTCTATCATTCCACCTGGGGTACCTAATAGCTATTTTTGGCCTTTCCTTAATGCTAAGGCATCTGCTGTACTGAGGAAGCTATTCACGTTTGGCTAATACAGAAATATTGGCTTGTATCCAACAGGTTCCTACCTCTTACAAATAATTGCATTTTGTTGGTTGAACTAATTGTGGGACTCCATATCTTATATTGAGTTCCACATGGTGGTCAGACTAGTTGGTAACCCAGATTTAGGAGCAAGTTTTTAAAGCCTGGTAGCTGTCTTGCTGTTTGCATATCTGCTGACTGAGGCATAGTAACAGGACATCTGTGATATAAGGAAATATGAAACTGCAGTTCCAGGCCATTCTATTTTATAAGCAACCCTTTATGGTTGCTAGTCAAAGTGTATAGTTATCCAACTTTGGTTTTTCAAATTTAGGCTTTGGTAATTTCTTTTCTGATATAAATAGTATGAGAGTGGGACATTACTTTGTGCTAAGACAGCAATAAAAGCAAATCTAGTGTTCCCAAAATGCGGAATTAAAAATAAACTGCAGTGATAAATAAGATGGACATGTTGACTTGTGTTTTGGGAGGTTTGTTTGTTGTAAATGATGCAAACAAATCAAGGGTAATTTGCAGACACTGTATTTTGCAAATTGAGAATTGGCGTTGAAATAGCAAGACATTACCACTGTTGATACTAGCAATGACTACAGTGTATAATGTTGCATAAGGGCAGACTGTAACCATAGACGTATCTACGGATACCATTCTCCACAGGAACTCCTAGCCATCTGGAAGATGGATGTATCTGGAAAATGGATATGTCAACTACTGTGGCATTATTGTCTGTGGACTTTGCAGCAGTAGTTCTTACTGGGCAGAGAATCTACGCATGTTCACAGGGAAAGCCCCCCAGAGCAGCACAAGCAGAAGTCCCATTACCTCTTGCCAAGCACCCTTCCATGCTGTGAATTCCCTCTGTGTGATAAGAGGGAGATCATGTTATGAGAAATGGGCGAAGTCAGACTTGGCAGCTAAGGAGCCAGAAGGAGAGAAATCAGTAGCAGAAGGCATAAAGATAGAAGGTGTAAAGGATTATCTCATCTGCCTGGGAAACTGGGCATGATGGTGGAAGAATTCCCATCTGGTCTTATGTGCCTGTGCAGTTTTCCAGGTATTTGTGGAGATCTGGCCAAATCTTTCCACCTTATTAATGGAATGATTTGTGGAGAGATATTTCTACCTTTATATTTTCTTATCTCCTTCATGGGCCATAGTTTCCCTTTGGTCCTGTATAGATCCAATCCACTAGACAGCATTAGGGAGAGGGACTCACAACATGCATTGATGGATCTGGATAGTTTCAGGTTAATCCCTGAGTCTATGTCTGGAAGATTTACTCCCTGATATATCCAAACTGTGTCAGTTGTCAGAAAGGTTTCCACTTAAAGCTCTGAAAAATTTCTAATGAGGCAAAGACCTTGAAATCAGATATGTGAAGTTAGTAAACAATAGTGGAGGCCACAGCAGGTTCTGGTGGAGGAAAGATGTGTTCTCCAGCTTGGAACAAGCTCAGGAACTGAGCTGAGCCTACACTTTTAAACAGGCGTGCTGGAAATACCATTGCAAGATCAAACAAAAGTCAAAATGCCTCAGCACAGGTTGGCACTGTTTCCTGACACCGATCGTACAGTGGAAGTATTTCAGAAGAGGAGGACCTGGCTGCTACCTGTGACATTTGTCTTACCTCAGGGGGATTAGATGAATTCCAGCATGAAAGCAGTGACTCCATGGTGCCTCTGTGCATCCTAGCAACTGTAAAACTAAATGCAGTAAGGCTTGAAATTCTTCCAAAGTATATGACGATCCAGCTAATGCCAAGAGCTGATATTTATAACATGCTGTTGTGTAAATCTGAGTTTCTGCACAAAATAGCAGTATGATATAGATGTATAACTGTAGATTATGTATGTATTCAGATTACAAGGATGTCTTCTCTTGAAATAATTTGAAATCAGTAGTAATGCTATTACTTGCAACTGGAACTATGTATCCACCTGGTCAGGCTTTATTCATACATGAGGTCCACCATATAAGTGAACCTTATATCAATTACTTTCTCATAATAAGGGTGTTCATCTTTTATCTGAGTGTGAGATAATTTGGAGCTTTCTGTCCTTATACTGATGTGTGAGTTATTCAGCATTTTAAAGCAAATTGTACTTTGTCACCATTCACACAATCCCTTAGCAATGTGTCCTCAAAGCAGCACAGCCTCATAGGAAAGCAGAGAGGAAGGACTTTCACAGAATAGAATCATAGAATGCTTTGGGTTGGAGGGACCTTTAGAGGTCATCCAGCACAACCCCCCTGCAGTGAGCAGGGACAGCTTTAACCAGATCAGGTTGCTCAGAGCCCCATCCAACCTGACCTGGAATGTTTCCAGGGATGGGGCCTCCACTACCTCTCTGGGCAACCTGTGCCAGTGCTTCACCACCCTCATTGTAAAAAATTTCTTCCTTATATCCAGTCTATTCTTCTTTAGTTTAAAACCATTACTCTGACTTTCAGAGGCTCCCTGGTACAAAACAGGCTCAGCGCTACCTGCCATTCCCCACAGACTTTTCTCCTGACAGGGGAAGATGCTCATTTGTCACCATGTGCATCAGCCACTGATTTATGCTACCTGAGATCAGACAAACAGCCAAATCATACTGCTTTTCCTCTCACTGGATGAAAAAGAAACACAGGCTTTGGATATACTGAGAATTAGATGTGAAGTGGGTTTTTGTGTCCACCTGTGCAGAGTAGCTGTCAGTGCAGCCAAAGCCCAGGGTGGTGTTACCCACCACCCTGCAAGGGAGGCTCTGTCCTAACCTGGCGTACAACGACATGGACATCTACCCTGCAGAAAGATGGTGTCTTCTCCACATTGCATGGTGATGAGGATATGATGGGATTCATTATGGGCAGAGCATCAAGGACCAAATCCCGTGGGACTGGGGATGTCTGTGCTCTGAGCACAACTGTTCAGATGTGCCATGCCACCCTTGCTCCACAGCTTTTGTTGCCACTGCTGCATAGGGTCTCACATGCAATCAAGTTTCCATGGCTCAGGTACAAAGGAGTACTTGTACATGCTCAGCCTTTATCAAATGCAAAGAAAAACATGTTAGCTTAGATCACAGTGAAATTGTTTTGTGCTAAGACTCAAATATTGTTATCTGTCTGAGCACTGAGAATAGGTATAGTCAAATGTGCTGGAATCATACCTTCATTTTGCTGGGTAGACTTAGCCTTCATCTGTATATGTGTAGAAAGTTAAAAGCAGGACCTCTTACAACAAGCTACTTGCAGAAAGGGAGAAAGCTCTTCACCCTAACCGGTTCAAGATTTCATTTGCTCAGCCCTGCCACAAACTATCAGGTACAGGGAATACAGTATTTACCTACTGCAGTTATCCATGGAGCTGGAAGTAGCTCCAAGACCTTAGAAGCCTTGAAAAAGCTAATTAATGCACTGCCATAAATAATTTGATCTCTTAGGAGGATATGTACTCTCTACACAGTAACAGCTTTCTTTAATGGAAAAAAAAAGGATTATTTGCTGATGCATATCTGTATTTAATTATAGGTTTTTATCAACCATTTATAATTTGCCATAAAGAAAGCAGAAAAGGAAAAAAATAGAAACCCAGAGCTCTTGGGCTCAGGGCAGGCAAAACAACTCGTGTCCTGCAGACAGTGCTCTTTGAGCATTTCTGCCTACCTGCTCAGAAAACAACACTGGAAGTAAAAACATGAACTCTATTTTCTCTGGAATCCATCTGAGGGTTTTTCAGGTATGTGAAGGTACATTGTGGTCACTCCTTGCTGAAACCGCAGCTACATCTGCCAAAGTGGAGCAGGGAATAGCTCTTCTTTCAATGGTGAAACTCACAATAAATCAAAAGCTTGCCAGGTCATTGACTTCACGTGTATGAATATGAAAGTGCCATCAATAAAACACCCTATAGAATTAAAAAAATATTTCTTTCTCAGTGAGTCAGGCTCTATCCAGTCATTCAGAAGTATACCACATTTGTGTTCTTTGTTGCTCAGTTGACTCCTTACCTCATGCTCCAGGCCTGAAAGCATTTTCCACTGCATGATCTGATATTGTGTAATTTCCAAAAACCCCTGCAGGGGGAACAGAGATATCTGATGTCCCCTGCCTGCACTCAAATGTAAATTTACATTTTACAAACCATAGCAGCTCATAATCCCTCAGTGTCCTTTGTCATGCCAAGTTGTCTCCCCAGCTTGTGTTAATGTGCACTAATGAGGAACAGGCAATAGGCATTTGGAAAGCAGATAAGCACAGAGCATGTCCTTCCAGTTCTTTTCGAATATACTATGAAAAAAGCCCAAATTGTTCTGCTTGGTTGCAGTAGTGAGTTTTAAGGCAGCTCCTCCGGTTTTCTGAGGCACTAGTGGCTGTACTGGTGGGGTCACAGGATGGTTTCTTGATAGGGTGTGAAGGCAGCAGGGGAAGCCTCAGGCCAGTCACTGGGATACTGCAGTTTGGGGAGGATCCCAGGTTGTTTCTAGGGTGGTGGTGAAGAACCTGTGGTTGTAGGGGTTTATTAGCAGGTGTGTTGTGTTAGTGAAGGAGGCTGGGGTATTTGGGCTCAACTCTCTAATGTCTCAGGGGCTCAAACCATAAATCTCACCTCTGTATAATGTGTTAAGGAAAAAGCCTGTAGGCAGTCCTGGATGGGGGCAGTCTCCAACCCTCCTTTTACTGAAACCTGTGTTCTTTGTGGCAGAAATCTGTGAACAAGCAAAACTTTTGGGACCCTTCAAGCCTCCGTTCCCAACACTATGCCCACACTTTATGGCACATGGACACCAAGGGAAAAAAAAGTGAGTACTCTGACCACAAGTCCTACCTCTAAACACAGTCCAGCAGTCATTTTGGGTGAAGGGAGAGGAGGATTAGGGTTACAGTTTGGGATTTAATGTCCACAACTTGTATTGTGGGTCTGACCAATTGCTCTTGATTTCTCAAAGGGGAAGACCCGGAAGTATCTTTTCTTCTGTGCAGACTGAGTTTGTGCTAATAAAACCAAGCCCTCTTTCTCTCTCCTTTTGGATAGGTCAGTCTTTGAAATTCAGCTCTGAATGATGGACTATCCTCATTCTTCCTTGATTGTCTCCTTGCTCCATTTTGCAACCTATAACAACATAAAGTTTATTTTTCTTTTATCCAAAGTCATATGCTTTTTCCCCCATATTATTTTACTCTTAATTGCTAGATCCTGCACTTATTGAAGCTTCTGGAAATGTTCCTTCTAGGGATACAGTAACAGCCCAGAGATTCCCATACCCAAGCACAAACAAATGAATGCCACAGACTTCACTATCCCTTCACTGACAAAGGCAATGCAGGGTTCAAAAATGTCCACTGCTGAACTTGTGTGCTTAAAGTCCAGTGAATTCACCTGAAGCAGATAATAAAAAAAAAACTTTCCTGAGAGAGGGGAAGTTGTGAGATTGATTTGACATAAAAGACTAGCCATCATTATTAATTCATAGTTTGGCAGATCTCAGGCATTTGAAGCGAACAAATTAATTCTGTATTACAGAGGTCTTTTGCAGAACCTGGGTTTAAAAAATAGGTTTGTTTTTTTTTTTTAAAGCCTTATGAAATCCTCTTTGTGAGTATTATTAGTTGTGCTGCTCTAGCAATTTCATTTTTCTTTTAGGTGCTGTAAGTCATCACACTTGCAATGCCAACAGAGTTGGGTGGAACTGGTAATAATGTGAACCTTAGGTAAATTACAGAAACGTGCATAATAGCTGTGGACAGTTACAGAGGTTGCACCTGTTCCCCATCCAGACAAGGTGTCATGGTCTCTATTATTTTATATGTTCTGTCTGTCTGTTGCAAGAACAGAAGGGTCTGGGCCCTGGCTAAAAGATTACTGTAAAGGCTGCAAGCTTCAAATTCAGCTGATCCAGAGTTTATGAATGCAATATATGAATCAAATGAAGTTTACTTTCAGTTTTGTTTCATGAGACATCCGTGTTTTTCTTTTAGATTTGCAGTGTAAGGAAAAACCTGCCTAACCTAATGTTCTTGGGAAATGCTAACATTTTGGAGTTTCTGAGCCTGAACTTTCTCCCCTTTGTCAAAATTGATTCCATAACCACCCCTGTAGTGTGCTGCCCTAGTAACAAAATGCAACATGATTAATGTGGTGAATTTCAGGAATGTGCTTACAGAGCTTATTGAAAAACACCGCTCTGGCAAACATTGGTCACAGCACTGGAAAAACACATTCTCCATAACTGACCAGGGCACCATTTTTGGCTAGTGACTGGGAGCCAGCAGCAGGGCTAGAAAAGCAGTAACTTTCCAAAAGCCAGAAGCTAGGTGATTAACTGGGGACTAGTTCTGAATTTATTACAAATCCTGATTATTAAGTTGGCTCAAAATCATCAAATGACTGTAAGCTACTGCTGCTCTTAAACCCACAATCAGCAGGTGAGTGATAATTCACAGGTGCAGTCTGCCAAGACACAGAAAGCTGCTGAAACCACTGAGCAGGTGGCAGTGTTGGCATTAGATCTAGTGCTCGTAGCTTTATTCTCAAGACCAGCAAACAGCGCCCAGCAAGGCTACAGAAGCCTCTCTTTTAATCCTACTTTCCTTCAAGCTAGGAAGGTTTGTGAACGTCTGCATGTCTCACTTTGAGCACAACCATGTAGGTAGCTATTTCTTCATAAATCAGACTACATAAATCAGACTATCTTGAAGTATTGTCTCTCACTGGAGAATAAGACTACTGGGCATGAATGACAAAAATATATTTAAATGTGACTTTAATCTGGGCACTGGTCGTATTTCAGTCAGAAAGGAAAGAAGGAATGGGTCTCTAAATAACTTGCAGGTGGGATCCTGCTCACTGTAGGCACCTACCTATACATTTACTTGAAGCTGAGACTGTTAGACTTCATCAGCTATAATGGGAGCTTTAAACCTTTAACTCACATGTAGACATCTCAATTTCATCTGGAGTAGTCTAGATAGAGTAACTAGACTCTACATCTGGAGCTGAATCTCCCTCAGGCTACTGGCTAACCAGGTGAAAAGAGACGTCAGAGTTTCAGTTTCTCAGAGTTAGAAAAATGGGGGTGTTTCTCAGCATTTTTAATGATAAAACACATCTGTGCCCCACCTAGGAAACTACAACCATACAATAATTAAATGAAAATACAGGCTTTGAGTAACATCATCTTTGTTATTCATTCCAGGTTTTTTTTGTCAAACTAAATTGAACATTTAAAAAATAATCTAGTATATGTGTGTAAGAGAGAATTAGGCTAGCTAGGAAAACAAGGAGTTGTATTTTGCAAGGAATTTACAGTTTCAAAAATTCTCCCCAATTTATACAGAGGCATAACAGGCACCCTTCAATATGTTTTGCCAAAGTAAAAATAGGACCCATGAAAAAAGAAGAAAAGCAAAAAAAGGCAAAAAAAGGAAAGCCAGTTCCCATTTCTGGCTGGAGCATTCTCTTCCTAGACATTTCCAATTGCAAGAACATGCTTATTTTTATTCCAAACATGGGAAAATGAGATTAATGGTGAAATTCAGGATTACTCGATTATTTTTTTTTTAGCAACACACTGTATTTCTTAATTTATGATCAAAGAAACAGATATCCTGATGCAACAAGTCTTTGATCTCTCTTTTCTTCATATGGTGAGATTTCTGCTTACCCTTTTGACTGATTGACTGTACTGAAGTTTCTGTTCATGGGCATCCTCCCATGACTATATGCAACTACTTTACACTGATTTTTATGTGTTAATTTAACATTTAAATTACTCATGCCTGCCTTTGTTTCCTGAACGAGCTGAGTCCTTACCCTTTTGTCTTCAGAATGATCACTTTGGTACATACTGTGACATGACAGAAGTACAAAGGTCCAATGTGAACATTTTATTTCACTTGGCTTGTTTTAAGTTTCTGTATAAAGAAGTTCAACAGAAACATGTTATTACAAATATTATGTAAAACAGACTACATAAGATAAACTAATGCAGTAAAGGTCTTCAAGTCTTGTTAATAGTGTTAAAATTACAGTAATTCATTTTAGATTACATAGTTTTAATAAACAATTTCTTTTTAACCAACCCTGCAGTAGGGTTAGTTACTTGCTGGCAACTTCTCCTATCAGGTTGCTCTTCTGTCTTCTTCCTTTCTCAGCCAATTTTCCTAGAAATTGCATTCAGAGACAGTTTTTTGGGTCCATTTCCATTAAGAGTTTCGGTTGCGATAATTCTATGGTTTTGCATCAAATCTAGTTCATCAAAAGAGTCTAACAATCTTTGGTTTTGTGTATATTTTTGAATGATTTGTTTAATGATTTGTTCACATTCCCTTTGAAATGAAAGGAACATTTAGAATTTATGGCTTACAATCATGTGTGGAGTTAAATAATATTACACTAATTTTCCCTTTCCTTTTATTCTTTAATGATACCTTTTGACTGACCGTCTCTGATTGAAAGCTAGCTTGCTGCAAACATAGTCATAATATATTCAACAGAATCAGAAATATTCCTTTAGTTTCTTATTGCAGGTCTGCCTCAAAATTAGGATACTTCCCATAAAAGGTCTAATTTTTTGTAGCTAAAGGAAAGCTGCCAGTAAGTGGGTGTGTTGTTTGGGTTACAGTAGTCCATAAATTTTGATTTTGATTTTTTTAAGATCCAACACAAAGTCTGAAGCTTTGCTGTTCAAATAGTGGCTGCTGCTGTATTTGAAGATGTGAAGTTGTTTTTTGTGTTTTTTTTTTTTTTTTAAATGGAGACACTAACATTAGATATTTTGCTTGTTTGTCAGTTATTAAGACCGCTTAAGACCATAGCCATTTAGGGCCATTGGGGTTGTGTGGTTGCCTGTTGAAACCTTCCAACAAGCTATTTCAGGAGCCAAAGGAAAAATTGCATCATAATAAACTGAAGATAAACCCTGTGACTTCTGGCAGTATTGTGGATACTGGATGATGCAAGTACAATTGAATACCCTAAAGAGGAAATAATTGACCGGGACGGCTGCTCTTGAGCCTCGTGCTGCTTGAATTCACTTAATAGCTGTTAATTTAACTTCTTTATTGGCACTGACTTTTTAAAGTAATAGTTTGACTTCAGAGGGAAAAACAATAACTCTGGATAGAAAATATTGGGATGTCTACTTATCTGTCATGGAAGCAGCTTTGTGAATGCATGGGTAGTATTAGAAGAAGAGGATGGACTTCCATCACTGAGAAGAAAATACAGAACAAAGTGGAAAATGCTAACTTTTGTGTTACTAACCCTCTCTTAGAGCTAGATTTCTCTCTTAATTTTCACAGATTCCTATGGAAGTGTATGTTTAGAGGGTTGGGTTTTTTTCTGTATACGTCGTGTTTCCTACTCAGAAGACTCCCCTAATGGGTTTCTGTTTTCACATTTTCTCATGTTTTTGTGAGGTTATTAGTGGCTTGGTGTGGTCTGTGATTGTCCTTTGGTTATGTTCAGAATGGATTGTAAGCTTCTCCATTTTGGTTGGAAAGTTTTAGATATCCATTTGCGTGTCAGTGCCAAAGTAATTACTGAGGCTGTTTTTATGTTGGTTTTGATCTTTTGGGGAAATCTTGACCAGCACGCTTCATAACTACTACTATATGTATTCATGTTCAAGACTGCCTGACTGTTGGTTTATTTGTTAAATTTATTTACTTATGCATTTATGTTAACTAGTGTTATAACAAACACACAGATTCTGCATCATGTTGGGAACAGACGATGAAGGTCTACCTTCTGGGCACAAATTTGTGTGGCATAACTACAGGTGTGTTTCAGATTCCTATCAAGAAAACCATGGACCTACTGAAGGACTATTACTGCCACGTTTCTCAAAGGAAAAAGAGCGTCTTTGCTCAGGAGACTGCAGGACTCATTGACAGGGCTTTAAACTAGATGTGAAGCGGGAGAGGGAACATACCAGGCCTGCCTGTGACAAGCTGGGGGACGGTACACAATGGTTAGAGGGACGGGGTGCTACTATGAGCCCTCAACCTGTTACCCAGAGGCTTGATGGGGACACTGCAGCACAGTTGAAGTCTTGCAGAGATGAGCTGGGGGCTCCTGAGATAGTAGGAGCTCACAAGGAAACCTTCGTGAAACACCCCAAGGGAAACAAGGGGTGTTCCACTAAGAAGGTGACATGGCCAACAGCCCAGATGAAATGCCTCTACATGAACGCACGCAGCATGGGGAACAAACAGGAGGAGCTGGAAGCTGCTGTGCTACTAGACAGCTACGACCTGATTGCCATAACTGAAACCTGGTGGGACAAATCCCATGACTGGAATGTGGCTATCGATGGCTCCGGGCTGTACAGAAGGGACAGGCGAGGAAGGAGGGGCGGAGGCCTTGCCCTCTATGTAAAGAAATAAATACAATGTGAAGAGCTGTCCCTTAAGAATAACCATGAGCAGGTCGAAAGCTTATGTGTAAGAATCAGAGACAGAGGCAACAAAGGGAACCCTGTGGTTGGTGTCTACTACAGGCTGCCTGATCAAGGGGAGCCTACTGACGAAGCCTTCTTCCTCCAGCTCCAGAAGGCTTTGCGCTTGCAGACTCTCGTCCTGCTGGGGGACTTCAACCACCGTGACATTTGGTGGAAAAGCAACACGGCGAGCTGTAGGCAATCCAGGAGACTCCTGGAATGCATGGAGAATAACTTCCTTAGCCAGGTAATAGACACCCCTACCTGAGGGGATGCAATACTGGACCTGATGATCACCAATGTAAGTGAGCTTATTGGTGATGTCAAGACTGGAGGCAGCCTGGGCTGCAGTGATCATGCATTGGTGGAACTCATGCTCCTGAGGGACATGGGAAAAGTGAGGAGTACAGTCAGGACCCTAAATTTTAGGAAAGCAAACTTCCAGGTCTTCAAGGAGTTAGTCAGAAGGACTCCCTGGGAAACGATCCTCAGGGACAGAGGAACGGAACAGAACTGGCAGATCTTTAAGGACTCCTTCCATAGAGCACAAGAGCTATCAGTCCCCAAGTGTAAGGAATCAGGCAAGGAAGGGAGGAGACCAGCATGGCTGAGTCAAGACCTGCTGGTCAAACTAAAGAGTAAGAGGGAACTGCACAGGCAGTGGAAGCAGGGACAGGTGTCCTGGGAAGAGTACAGGGAAACAGCCCGGTTGTGTAGGGACGGGGTCAGGAAGGCCAAGGTGCAGCTGGAACTGAATTTGGCAAGGGACATAAAGAATAAGAAGAAGGGCTTCTACAAGTATATCAACCAGAAAAGGAAGGTTAAAGAAAGCATAACCCCCCTGATGAACAAGAATGGCGACCTAGTATCAACAGACGAGGAGAAGGCTGAGGTACTGAACAACTTCTTTGCCTCGGTCTTCACCGGCAACCTCTCTCCTCACCCCTCCCGAATCGATGGACCAAAAGATGGGGACCAGGAGGGTAAAGCCCCTCCCACTGTAAGGGAAGATCAGGTTCGAGACCACCTGAGGAACCTCAGTGTACACAAGTCTATGGGACCAGATGAGATGCATCCCAGAGTCCTGATGGAATTGGCTGATGTAGTTGCCAAGCCACTCTCCATGATATTTGAAAAGTCATGGCAGTCAGGTGAAGTCCCTGCTGACTGGAAAAAGGGGAATGTTGTGCCCATTTTTAAAAAGGGAAGAAAGGAGGACCCTGGGAACTACCAACCTGTCAGCCTCACCTCTGTGCCTGGGAAGATCATGGAGCAGATCCTCCTAGAAGCTATGCTCAAGCACATGGAGAACAGGGAGGTGATTCGAGACAACCAGCATGGCTTCACCAAGGCCAAGTCCTGCCTGACCAACCTAGTGGCTTTCTGTGAAGGATGATGCATCAGTGGACAAGGGAAAAGCAATGGATGTCATCTATTTGGACTTCTGTAAAGCGTTCAACACGGTCCCCCACAACATCCTTCTCTCTAAATTGGGGAGATATGGATTTGATGGGTGGACTGTTTGGTGGATAAGGAATTGGTTGGATGGTTGCATCCAGAGGGTTGTGGTCAATGGCTCGATGTCCACATGGAGACTAGTGACAAGTGGAGTCCCTCAGGGATCCATACTGGGACCGGTGCTGTTTAACATCTTCATCAATGACATATACAGTGGGATTGAGTGCACCCTCAGCAAGTTTGCGGATGACACCAAGCTGAGTGGTGCAGTTGACACACCAGGAGGACAAGATGTCATCCAAAGGGACCATCCAAAGGGCGAAGCTGGAGAGGTGGGCCTGTGTGAACTTCCTGAGGTTCAACAAGGCCAAGTGCAAGGTCCTGCACCTGGGATGGGGCAACCCCCGATACCAATACAGGTTGGGGGATGAAGGGATTGAGAGCAGCCCTGCCGAGAAGGACTTGGGGGTACTGGTGGATGAAAAGCTGGACATGAGCTGGCAGTGTGCGCTTGCAGCTCAGAAAGCCAACCGAATCCTGGGCTGCATCAAGAGAAGCATGGCCAGCAGGTCAAGGGAAGTGATTCTGCCCCTCTGCTCTACTCTGGTGAGACCCCACCTGGAGTACTGTGTCCAGCTCTGGAGCCCTCAGCACAAGAAGGACATGGACCTGCTGGAGTGGGTCCAGAAGAGGGCCACCAAAATGATCCGAGGGCTGGAGCCCCTCTCCTATGAGGCCAGGCTGAGGGAGTTGGGGTTGTTCAGCCTGGAGAAGAGAAGGCTGCAGGGAGACCTTATTGTGACCTTCCAGTACTTAAAGGGGGCCTACAGGAAGGATAGGGACAATCTTTTTAGCAAGGCCTGTTGTGACAGGACAAGGAATAATGGATTTAAACTCAAGAAGAATAGATTCAGACTGGATATAAGGAAGAAAATTTTTACAATTAAGGTGGTGAAGCACTGGCACAGGTTGCCCAGAGAGGTGGTGGAGGCCCCATCCCTGGCAACATTCCAGGCCAGGTTGGACGGGGCTCTGAGCACCCTGATCTGGTTAAAGCTGTCCCTGCTCACTGCAGGTGGGTTGGGCTGGATGAGCTCTAAAGGTCCCTTCCAACCCAAAGCATTCTATGATTCTATGACTATTTAATTTCAGAATATTTTAAATCTGTATGATCAGTTCCTTCTATTTGCTCATTCTTTTTTCTGGTCTTTGTCATGAACAGCTGCAGGGTTGGGAACTTGTGAGGCACCGTGTTAAAGGCCCTGATCTACCAACTGAAATGGTTGGTATCAGTGAGTCCCTGGGTCAAGCTCTAAAAAATATAATTTATTTCCATCACACATGCTGTACCTTTCTATGCACCTGTGTGTTCAGAGGACCTTATCAACTATATTTCTGCCAAAAATGCAGTTGATCTTTCTGTCCATCATTCCACTGGGATTAGGTCAGACCAATCATGTCATGGTTTTAGTCTTTCCTCATTAATTCAGGATAATGGAGCAGAATAACTGAACTCCTATTATTCTGGCAGGTTCAAAATTAAAGGATGTGAGCTGCCTGCATTTACAGGCAGATACTAACAAAGACATAAAATGTGACATTTACTCAACTGAGTGTAAGGACCTATGCTCATAGGTGTCTGCATAGATCTATGTTTACATATAATAAGCCAGTTTAGATTTCCTCTGTAGTCACTGTAGATCTAGGTAAAAAGGCCAGTAGGAGCCAGGAAGCAATTCACATAATTCGAAAACAGATACCACCATTTGGTCAGATGAATCAGATCCTAACTGTATCCACAGTTTGCAACTGACTGTAATGGAAGCTTCATTGTCTGTCTCAGAAGTAGGTACCTCTACATAGGGTAAAACAAGACCAATTCTACCTGTTACCCTGACCAAACTTGTTCCCCTTGCCCCTGAGGTGCTTGAGAAAATTGGTAAGATGAGAGAACTTGAAGGTCTGGTGGCTTTGCACCATGCCACTGGTGTTTCCAGTCCTAGACCTTGACCCTTTGACTGAGACACTGCCCAGATTCAGAACAAAGAATGATTTCTGTCCCTAAGGAGCTTACAAACTGACTGTAAAACAAAAGACAGAATTACAAGCAGACAAGTATACAAGGAAGGACAAGGTACAAATGAAACACCTGAAAACAGAAGGGAAGAAATTACATAATGGAAAGGGTATCTGAGTTTGTGCATAGGCCCAGCACAAATCTTTAGCTTGGAAGATCAAACCAATGATTTGATGAGATCATTTTTTTAAATATGTTGGAATTATAGCCCTTGTAAGACAATGAAAAAGAAAACATTTTCTGAGGAAGCACAGGTCAGAATGAGAATGTTATGCTAGCTTGCCTACTCTTTCAATTGGCTTTAATATAAATGTGGCTTAGCTTGTCTCTGAAAGCAGATGCATCTCACTTCTGTCTCAAAAAAAGCAACAATTCAAAACCAGAACAAATATTACAGTTTCATCAAAGCAATTTATCATCTAATGTTTACCTCTAGCCACATGCCACTTAACTTTGCTAGCAACTTGAACTCCAAAACCTTCTCTAAAGCGCATTTATTTTGCAGACTAGCTTATTTTTATAACAATATTAACTGAAGAGCTATAGCCATGTGACAACACTGCTAGATATCATGGCAAACTGAACTGCCTACTTTCTTAAAGTATTGACAAGGTCTGGTGCAGTCTAACGAAAAAATTGTTTCAGCAAATTATGTGTCAGATTCTATTACTTCATTGTTAGAATGGAAACATGAAGTGAAGATCAATACTAATTGGCAGGCGGGAGAAGTTCACACAGCATCTTGTAAAAAAATGAGATAAATGTCCCACTTGCATTTTATCAAGCTGATTATTTTATAGTGGTGGAAAGAAAACTTGATTACAAAAATTATGTTTATTTCCTGTTTCCACAATGTACTTTATTTGCTAATACAATTAGTTTTACAAGCTGGACACTTGAGTGTCTTGGTTTTGCTTAAAACTTTCTTTTCCTTTCAGTGTTAACTGCTGCTGCCTTCCTCATTCTGCAGCCAGTTCTTTTCAGTCTTTCAGTCCCTTTCCTGGTCTTTTAAGCAAGTTAAGAGTCTCTAAAGAAAAGTTCAGAGGCTTTTCTCTGCTTCAGTGCAGACAGAAATGTGAGACAGCTTTGGAGCAAGCTACCCTGTGCTAGATTTAGTGTGGATCAACTAATGTACTGTAAGTTCATTTTCAGCCTACTAACCATTTTGTTTCAGTAATGCCTTATTTTCCTCAGTGGACAACCACAAGGTTTACCATAATAACTGACTCCATTGTTTTCATGTCAAAAAATCCTTATTACAATTGCAGCCACTTGTCTTCTTGAATTTCTATGTTATGGATCAAATAAGTGAAAGGGAATCTCAAAAATCCTCTTTTTATGTTTTTTTCCATGTGGGTTCATAGATCTTTATGAATGCTATCTTCTGCTTAAAAGAAAAGAAACAAAACAGTAGATTTTTGTCACACAAGAACTTGGAGAGCACACAAAGCTGAACTTGCCATAAGAATGAAGAACGAGATGTCGATGGCTGATCTGTGTGAGGAAAGTGGCCTGGATTCAGCTAAGTTGCCAGCAAAGTCTCCCCTCATGGAGGAAAAATCGCCAGTGGCGACAGGGAGGCTAAAGTCAGATCCTGTTCCACTTTCCCTCTTGGCATGGGAGGAATGAAGCCTACCGGGAACAGCCACAAGATGGCAGTTCTTCTGCCATCTCCATTGACCACTCCTGACTAACCAAATGGTGTAAGTTAGAAAAGCCATAGGGACACCACAAATTAACTTGTAGCTGGTCAACAGTCGTCTTTTCCATGCACCAAATACAACTTGTCTGCAGGAGACTCTTACTCAGGATCGGGGGAAAAGCACTGGCTTCACATAGGAGATCAAAGAAAAAACCTTACTGTTTGAGACAACTATCAGGATAGTCCAGAGAGATGCAAAAGGAAGCAGGCACCTTTCTTATGCACACCTGGACTGATTCATCTCTGCCTGCTAGAAAATATGCTCAGTAATGGCTCACTGTCTGTTCCTCACTTGTGGAGTGCAGGACTGAGAGCCAGACATCCCTGTCTTGCTTTTGTGGGGGTACCTGCATGGCATACTCTTGGCAAGTGGCCTGCATAACTGCAGCTTTTAAGATAGGAGTACGAGTGCGCGCAGTGTATGCGTGTATCACATACATAAAACTGTCTGGGTGGCATTGGCCCTAAACCAATCAAGTTAAAGAGGAACATGGCCATCAGCCAGATCAAAGAGTAACCAGGAAATTTCAAAGGAACTTTAGAAATGAAGAAAAAGTAAGGCTGCAAAGAAGTATAAAAGAAGCATGAAATTTTTTAATAGCAGCAGAGATATTTGAGTGGAAACAGCAGGAGTCACAACCTTCCGGAAGCCGCCCTGCTGTCATCTCAACCTTTGCTCAGCCAGATGGAGCAGCCACCCCTTTGGATGCTGTGAGTAGCATTCAGCTGGCTAGTGGATTATGGGGTGCAGCAAGTAGGGACCTGTGCCTCAGACATGCATATGCAGCCTCGTGGTGGGCTTTCTCACCTGTATGGCGATCAGTGGGTTATAGGAAGTGACAAGTATTCATTCTGAATGTATAGTATTCTGATTGCTAGTTAATTGTATGTTCTTAAATTAATAAACATCTTCAGTCCTGAATTGGTTTAAACTATGTGAACTGGGTAGCTTTTCCCTGTGAGAGTGTTTGTGATTGTTCTGGAGCATCAGGTAAGTGCAGCAGAAGTGATGTGCACTGGAAGCACAGGCAGAGAGAGGAGGTATTTGCTGGCAGGCAGGAAAGAGGTAAAGGCTGTGCATACTTGTATCATCTGCCTTCCACTCTGCAGCCCTTCAAGCTTGTCTCCCTTTGCGGAGATGATTTGTAGAGAACTTGGCAAGATGAATGTTTCTAAGCACAGTTTGTCTTCCTCCTGCAGGCTCATCAGTGGGAGTGAGGCCTGGGAGTTGTGCTGAAAATCATTTTGGAAGGAGGCAAATCAGGGCAGAAAAGAGAGAAAAGCATTGGGAGACATCAGATGCCTCGTATACCCTAGGTAAATTTAATTTCAAGATTAAATCACCCCATTAATGTCTGCTTTTTGGTCAAACAGTCAGCAAAGCCATAAGAGGACAAGCATCTATTAGCTCTGAGCAGGTCCCAGAACTGGAGGTTCAGGATGTACATATAGAAGAGCAACTCAGACCATAAGGTATTCAGATTTAACAGCAGCACTGAGAGGGAAAACAAATATCCCTCACAGTAGAATGAAACATTAGAAAAGAAAATGAGGAAGCTTTAGTTAAAGAGCCATTTAAAAGGAGCGGGTAATGAGGTAAGATGCTATTAAAACATATTATACTAGAAACTTAGGCTGTAAGAGGACCGTTCCCACACCTCAAAGCTAGTATAACTGAACAGAAGAGTAAAGGAGGGCGTTAGAAGTGGAAAAAAACCCCACACCCTTAAAAATGGAAGTGGTATCTACTTGAGGGGAAGATAATGGATAGTAGCAAATTAAATATTAATGAACAACAGGGCAGCCAAAAAAAAGACAGAAGGAACAACTCGGTAAAGACATAAATGCTAACAATCAAAACTTCTTCAAACATACCAGAAAGACAGAGCTTGCCAGAGTCAGTAGGATGAATAAACAATGAAGGTGAAAAGCTTTGATCCTCATTTATTGCAAAGGAAGGTGGGGAATTTATGACTGATGCAGAACTGCAGAGAAGAGAATAGTGGGGAAATGTCAGTCAGAATTATCAACAGCAGGCATTTCAGAAATCAATAAACTGAACACAAGTCTCTGAGAGCTGCTATTTTGTAAAAGAAATTCAGATTTGTGAACTTCTCAAACAACTAAGCAAATAACCTGCTGCTTGACCCAGCCTCAGAATGGGGGAAATAAAGAATGGTTAATATGGTACCAGTGTCTTGAAGAGTGACTCAGGTCATCTTGTGAAAGATAAACCAGTTACTTTCAACTTCAGCACCAACCAGACTGGTGAGGAACTGTAATGAGGAGTGGAATTAATAATTATGGATGAAATGATAGATTTGGGATGAGTCACAAGAATGTCTTGTAAAACTGTGTTTTCTGAAGATGGCAGTTTACTGATAAAGTGAACATGTCAATCCAGTATACTTGGACTTAAGAAAAAAGGTTGACAAGGGCTTTCAGCAAAAACTGTTAAAGAAGTTTTCCCTCTATTAACCAAAAGAATTTTTGTCTCTGTCCTGTTGTAACCACATATATTAGTAAATTGACATTTTAGCAGTTTATTGAGAGTCTCAAAGGATATGTGATAGGACCTGTCATGCTCAGCATATTCACAAATTATAAAGGAGAAGGTAAATAGTGAGGGAACAAACTTTGCAGAGGATATGAAATTATTCAGGATAGTTAAGTCAAAAGCTGCTATGCGGAGATGTAGGAAATTCACAGTGCTTGAAAGACTGGGTGAAGATCAGATGATATTCAGAGCTGATAAATGGAAATTAATCCCTGTGAAAGAACAAGAAGTCTAATCTAGCTCTCTGTTTAATGGTAGACATACAAACACAGTATTATCACACAGAAATGAGACTTTCGGGTCATTTGTGGCAGTTTTCCGAAAACGGTAATGGAAATTTTTTGTCAGCAAGGCATATGCACAGTACTGCTGTGGCAGAAAGTTAAATGAATAGTTCTGAGAAAACCCACACAACAAAATCCATCCAGATGGGTGATTCGAAACACTGCCATAGTACGCTAATTAATTTCAAAAACTTTTTCAGGGGGAAAAAAAAAAAGAAGAAAAAAGAGTCAGGGTTTAGTTCAAATGAATTAAAACAGGATGCAAAAGTTACCAGTGAAGCTTCCACTTTCTTTGTTGTTGTCTTCAGTAAACCTTTCACTTTTGATTCAAAAGCTCATTTGGTGATGTAATTACTTTAGTGCAGTGGTGTGCTGAGGAGGATAGTTGAGTAGCTGCATTTAGATTTACCGCAAAGCAATAAGCGATATTACTGCTGAATATTCTTGGAAGGATTTGCCTTTTAATATATTCTTTGATTCTTCTTGAACTGCTTACTCATATGCTTCCTACCAGCTCCATTGGATGACCTAAAAATGCCATTTTTTGATGAACTATAAAAGCTGGAAAATATTAGGTTCAGGTTGGGTTTTTTTCCATTTAAGAGAATCTTTTCAATCCTAAAGTACAAAGTTTTCGAATAGGGACACTGTACTCCATTATCCATGACACCTAGCACCTCATGTTTGCCTTATATGTTGTTCTTAACTGATTATGCGTCCACTTTTTTTGTCATCTTTCTATTGGTATTTTATCTCTGTTCCTATGGAGATGGTATTGCAAGAACGTATTCCAGCTTTAATATGTCTGAAGTAATCAAATACCTGCTTTACCCTCCTGGCTTGGAGAACAGTGAAGCTTTTTGTTTTGTTCTGTTTGTTCCTTTTTCCTGCACAGTACTAGTAACAAATAACATTAGTGTGAGCCTTTTTTTCTGTAGACAACATTTGGCACACAATGTCCCTGAAATAAGTTCAAAATTGTCATTAGGGTTCACAGACATCAGATATTCTTCTGACACCAAACCCTGAATTGTTCATTCTGCAAAAGGGGTAAACTTTTATTTCTTTGGGCCTTTGTCTTCATGACAATACTCTGAAGGTTACTTACCACCACAATTATTCTGCTTGCTATTGTAGTGAGTACTGGGCCAAATTTAAGTTAAACTGCCCTAGAAATATTACAGTCTCTTGGACCACCCTGGTTTCAAGAGCTTATTGGCAGAGTCTAAATTCCCAGGTAAAGTAATGGCAACTGTGAAGAAGAGATTTTAGTTCTCTTGGGAGTTAAAGCATTTCAACATGAGACCATCCTTCCCATGCCTGCACTCCCCGCTACAGTCATTCATCTCTTTCTAAGTTCTTGCACCAAGTGAAATAATTTCAAAGTGTGGTAAAATGAGATGTTTGGACAACAGCTTTCTGTCCTACAAAATCCTAATCTGCCCCAAAAGCACAGTCCGTTAGCACCTTGAAGAAGGGGTTGCTGAATATACAGGTGCTCATGATTCTGGCAATTCTTCATTTTTGACTGGCACAGCCTTCACAGCACTCTGTCTCCAAGCAGATTCTGGGCAGACATTTCTTGGTGTGCAGATCTCTAAACTTTTAAAAATAGCAGACTAGCAGACATCAGCTTGTTTTATTTTCAGCTGTTGGCGTGACACCCCATGACGTCCTGTGGTTCTCCAGCAGGGAAGCAGTTTTGGACCTTCTGCATGCATGCAGGGGTCAGTCCAGGCTGCTGATCGCTCCTCTGGTACCAGACACGTAAATGGGGCAGAAGGTCTCCAGCCTCTGATCCTGGTAGATCCTTCACCCACATCCAAACAGGGTGAGGAAGGGAGCCTGCCAGAAGTGTGCAGGGTCAGAAGCCACTGCAGTAACTCACCGCCATGGGAGGTCTTGCCTGCGCGGCACTGTCCCACTTCATTTGCCAGCAGCAACTGAGCATCAAAATGCAGGTGGTTTGGGTTCATTTCTCAGGTTTAACTGCAAGGGAGCCTCTTCCATTCACCATGGCCATTATTCCCCAGGCCCCTCTAATCCTGATGGCTTCTGCTCTTGTGCCTCGCTAGTCCCCATACCAGCTCTGCCCTGCCATCCCGCTCATGGCATTTTCCCTTGTCCAATTCCCCAAGTTTCCTTTCCTTTACATCCCTCCTACAGAGCTGTCCTCTCCTCAGATCCCATCTGCACTGTTTTTGGCTCCCATTCTCCATCACTCCCTATGGCCAGGTCTCCGCCCAGCACTCTCCCCACCTCCAAAAAAATGCCTCTGTCCCTATGGCATGTGATCCAAAGGTCTTTCTCTCCTCTCCTGACTTTCTTTCAGTGGGGTGTCCATCCAGCTGAGGGAGCACAGGAAAAGTAGTCCCCAACTCTCACTTTCTGTGTCACAGAAAATTATACCCGTGGTCAAAAAGTCCTGCCCCCTCCGGCACTGTAGTGAGGATGGAGCAAGCTAAATCCAAAGTGGGTCCTTGGCACATTTAGCTGCTAACCTCCAGCTGCTTGCTGCTGATGTGTGGAAGCAGGTTTTTCAAAGGCTTAAAGGCTGAGTACTTTTTCCATGGGAACATAAGGGCTTAAACTTTGCAGCAGGGTAGCCCTCATACCTCACCCAACATGACCTGCATACCGCAGGCTGCTGCTTTCTTTCAGCCACTGCCCACAGCAAGCCCAAGGAGGGCATCCTGTCAGGGATCAAGGACATCAAGAAATGAAGACCCAGTTAACCTCTGAGTATTGCAGTGGGAGACTTGGGCAGGGTAAAATCATGAATCAGAAACATACATTGCACTGATCTGAACGGGAACAGGCAAGATCAATTACAATGGAAAACAATTGTTACAGCAACTGAATATGTACGAGTGCCAAGTAAAAGCTATTGTGCTGAGTCTCCAAACCACTAGTATTAAACTAAATACACAGACCAAATCAGGCATGCATGAAATCTATTTGACGTAAGTGCACCTTTTGTTGTGGTGGTTAAATCCCCAGAAGTTGATTTGTTTTGAATATCAGACAATCAGTTTCTTAACAAATTTATATAAAATGCCTCTTCTAAACCTCTGAAGACTTTTTACAATGACATAGCTTAGTTGAGTAAAGCATGTTTCTTCTTACAATTTTTAGAAAGGTTATAGTGAAAAATGTTAGATCAGGCTCCTTCTTTGCCAAGAAGGCAATTTAATCAACCAAATGTTTTTATGAGAATATAATCTTCTCCTTTCCATGTTCATACAAAATAATTGAAGAGAACTTAACAAGGTATTGGAATTACTTTACTAAAATTCTGCTCTAATCACATTTATCACGTATTAAATATTTTCTGTGTGAAGTCTTATGTGTGTGCTAGACCACTGGACATTGAAAGAGAGTTCATGTGGTTTTCCCTTAGGCTTTAGATTTTGAAGCCAGTTTGAAGAAGAAGATACAGACATTTTTACTTCTTTAACTCAAGCTTCTGTAAAATGACAGCCTGTGCATCCTGTGGGATTTCAGTTATTTGGACCTAGGCCAGCGCACATCAAAGTTGTAACTAGTCAGTGCCTATGAGAAACTGCACGAAGTGGTGAGAAGCTTTCCTAAGGATAAAATATTATTTCTTAGTGTGATTTGTTAAACAACTATTGTAGTATATTGCTATTCTACACTACATTGAGGTTGAAATATCCTAACAATACAGAGCCTGGAAAGGCTTTAAAGCCTACTGTTGACTAGCAAGAGTTTGCCACCTTGCTCTTAGCCAAGCATGTTTTACCTTCCAGGAGTGCAGACACTGGCAGTGGTCTTGGCAGGGGAAGATAAGACAACAGCTCTTTGGTAGGTGCATGGGGTCCTTGGCAGCATGGTATTGTGCAGAACTCCACTCCTCAGTCCTGGACACCATCCTTTTCCTTCCACACTTTCTGTCTGACGTGGCAGGGCCTGTGTTGGAGAACCCAGGGCAATCTGAAGCCCATCTCTGCTGAGGGTGTGCAGTGGGAAAGGAGATAGGTTTTCTTGCAGAAAGAAGTGCTGTGCTGGTCACTACAGCTTGACAGCACCACCTTGAAGGCGGTCCAGCCTCGCTCTCCACTGGGGAGTCAATGGTGACTTTCAAATAGCTGAGAAAAGTGGTAGTGGGGCAGATTTTGTTAAGGAAGACCCTTACAGGAGTGTGCCACCTATGTCAGGAGTAGAAACTGAACAAGACAGAGAACCCCTCAAGGTTTGCTGGTCACCTAGATCTTTCTTTTATTCTCATTACTCTGCTCATCTCAAGGAAATTATTGTGCAAGTCAGACCTGAAAATTAACATCAGAAAATTTCTTAAACAATATGTTCCTCTGGGCAGCAACTTGTTCTGTGTTTTTTGTAAAGACTCAGTACTCCAGTCCACTGCAATAAAAAGAATAAGTTCATAAGCAACACAACTTGTACTTTCTCATTTTCTTTGTATTTCTGAAATTCTTTCTTCTGCTATTTACTCACAGTTTCTCTTGTGAAGTGTGAAGTAGCTCACACTGAAAATCTTGATTCTGTCTTTGAAATATGCTTAAACCGCAGGCTAAAGAAATCATAGGTACTTCTGGACAATAGCTTAATTCTTAATCCTGTCTGCACATTGGATCTTTCAGCATACATGGCAGCTATTTCTCTTCTCTTATTGAAAATGCATATTCATTGATTATATGACATTTCTTTCTGGTCCATGACAAAATACAGGGATAGCAAACATTCCTGAACCCCTGATGATCTGTCATTAAAATGAAATTTTAACTACGTTTCAGAGAATGGATGAAAGTTTACTTTGCTAGAAACAAGCAAAATAAATATTTAGAATTCATCCCCACAATAACTTTTCAAGACTGGTAACCAGGAAACCAGGCTACCAGCTTTGATATAAGCACTGCATCATCAATAAATCACTTGAGAGCAAGCTAGTCACCATAACAGCAAGTGGCTTACATCTGTGATTTTCAGTGTTAGGAACCAACATGTCTAGTGCACTTCTAACTGTGCTCTGGACTCCAACCTAATCATCTTTTTGAAAGAGTCTTAAGAGTTTTTTGGAAATGTCCTTGTTTCACTTGTACCCATTATACACTCCCCCAAGCTCCATATATTCACTGGAGTTCCTGCAAATTCACACCCTTGTAAAAGAGAGGAGGAATTAACTGGGATCTCTGAAGAGTTTCCTAACAAAAGGCTGGCACAGCTTAATGTACTGCCTCTCTTATTGTGTGAAGGCCAGTTTGAACCTTTTTCAACCCAAAGTTTTAAAGACTTATTTTAAGTATCTCGCATCTATTGCTCATGTTTTATCTCCATTTCACAATGTAGCAGCCATGACAGCACCCGTATCATTTTTGCAAGGAAGCGCAACTCTTGAGCAGTCTTTCCTCCAACACTGTGGATTTTTCGATCTGCAGGGGTTTTGTTCAAATAAGATATTCATTACCACCATCACAAAAATATTTTCGTCTGTCTTCATTTTGGATATCTCCCTCTTCATCCTTTCTAACCCCAGTGTCTATATGCCAGTCCAACTGTAAAATTGAAAATATTTAAATGTAAACCATTCTTGTGTCACTAGTATCATTCTTCTTGAGAAACCCAGCAGAGAAAGCAGAAAGCTTATTTTTCTGCTGCCAGCACTCGCATCAAAAATGCTCTGCTGGTGGCTTTATGAACAGCATTCCAGAATGCACTTGAGGAAGAATAAACCAGTTGAGGGAGGAATATAAAAATAAACAAATAGACTGTCCTCAGAAAGATGGAGACCTTTTTTAGCCAAATATTTTATAAGATTTGAAATATCTGAGCTGTTAATGTACTAGAAAAAACAAAGTATAATGCTGAACAGCAGTGAGAGATGAGTTTTTGAGGGTTTTCTACCAGGATCTTGAACTGAAAGTATCAGGGCACCTGATAAAATGTACCCCATTAACTTTTCATCCCATCCTTTTCAGAAGGATGTTCATAAGAACATCCACATAGAAATCAAAGTTGATTTGGAGGTGCAGCCATCACTGATTCTAATTCAAACTTCATCTAAGGAGCAAAAACTTTATGAGTAATTTCTGAGACTTGTTTTTGATCTGCCTGTGCTGGGTTTTCACTGTGTATATAAACAGTTTATATATAACCTGTGATGTTATTGATAAAGCTATTTGTTATAACAAATACACACATCCATTATTAATAAAATACAGTCCATAAAGAAAATTAATGCAAATAACAAGTAGTAGGAATGATGAATCTACTTCTGCAGCTGGGTTTAGTGTGGCAGAGTGCACAGAGGAAAAAGAAGATCTAAAGAGAAAAAAAATTAAAAGACAGATTATGATTTTAAAATAAATTCACTAAATTTCTTCTTCTCAGAAGCACATAGTTCCCTCAGTCAGACATAACCAACATATAGACCACTGTTACTCCAGGTTATTCTGGATATGGGTAGAACTGCACACAAAAAAAATTCAAAGAGAAACAAAATGTAGAGGTAAGTTTTTTCATCAGCATGAAGGATAAAACTCCTAGCAATTCCCTTGAGCCAAGCATTCACTCCAGAATAAGTGGCACAAAGGGTAGGGACAGCAAATAGGCAGATACAAATTCTGCTGTGATAAGTGACTCTCAGACACACAAGACATGTTTCAACTGAAATGTAATGGAGAAATTAAAAAATAACAGAGATAAAGGTTTAGGTGCAGTATTTAGGAAAAAAACAGTACTAACACTCTAGCAGTCTTTGTGCATAAATAATATTGAGGGTTAGCAGAAGTGTTCAAAATAAAATGCCCAAGCAATTACTGAAAGAAAACCCAACAAGAATGATTAGTTTATTTTTTCTTATAGAAAACTATTGGCACCTGAAGACCAAAGGAGAAATAAAGAATAAACATACAACAATAAAACTGAGTAGTGAAAAGAATCTTTGCTTGGAGATTGTATTAAGCTTGAAGTACAAGACATTGCACTTCTGTGAATCTGATCATTGTGATTCTTGGCTGTCAGTGAGAAGAGCAAAAGGACAGTGTTATCCACTGTTTTGTATAATCTAGTGAAGTACAAGAGCTTTCTTGCTAGAGCAAAGCTGTTTGCTGTTGAGAACACTTGTTAACAATGTCTCGTGCTTAAGAAATCTAAAAACATCAGGTATTTTATTTTTCCCTTATTTTCATAAGTGTAGTAATTATTTTGATCAGCTGCCATTTAGGAAAAAGTGTAAATAACAACTGCTGGTCCAATCCAGCAATCCATATTTCACCCAACTGAAAAAGGGAAAAAACTAATGGTTGCTTTGGATTTTTCTGGTGCTCATCTCACTCCTTTCTTCTGCATTTTGATTTTTTTCGAAAGAGCTACTGATGATTTAAACACAGATGCCTAAGTCTGGCTTCCTTCTGTATCTGAATGTTAGAGAGGGAAATGTTCGTTTGTGCAAAGTTAAAATGGGTTCTATCCATGGATAGATAATTTTAAATCTGAGGGTACTTATTTTATACATGCAGTCATTCATCTGTAAGCATCTGCCCATATCTTGAAACTGCAACTCGGACGGAAAATACAAAGAAAGTGTCTCCCACGCTACTGGAATTTTAACTCCTTACAACTCCCTAACCCAGCTTAACTTCAGCATCTGGTTTCTTGCCAGCTCCAACCCTAGCAAAATAAAGTTTTACAGTCTACAGAATTTGACACCAGCCTCTCATATCATCTCCCCAACACCTCTTCACTTCTGGAAGCTCAGTATGTTAATAGAGGAGATGGCTTTCATCCAAACAAGTTCCTTTAAGGACCTGGAAACAGGCATTTGCTCTTCCCTGTCATTGTCTGACACATTCTCTCCCTTTTTTTCCCCTGTTAGCATGTCATCTTCTTCCCAAGAGTAAATGGTGTAATGCTGCTGGAAGCTGCATAAACAAACTGAAAATACAGAGCTGTTCTACAGAGTGTCTAATAAAGGCTCATCTGGAGAAGACCTATAGTATGTTACTTTTTTAACCATTCAATAGAGATCAATGAAGAATAATATCACTCCTAGCAAGCACTATACTGTGGATTTGTTTTTCAAAGGAAAACGTTTCTTCTCTATGCTAAAGAAAAAACATTTTTTTGATAAATTCTCTTGATGTTTATAGCTACAGAACATTATTGACCCATTTGCAATTAAGACTCCAAAACCAAAAAATCTGTCTCCTGAGGCTTGGTGATACCAGAGCCACGTGCAAAATTAGTTCTGTAACAAGCCAAGGAGGAAACTTACATGTGGGGTAGTAAATGGTATTATAATAATCATTTCTTCCATTCATTGGCATTCGTTGACACTCTTATCGGTTGTGAATTGGCTTTGACCCCCAGTAGCATAAACTGGAAGAACACACAATCAGTCAGCCCAAATACACTCACCCAGAACAGGGTCAGTCAGGATGCAGAGAAACAGAGATATCAAGAGGAGATATTTGTAATTCAGACAGAGCATTTGTATGAAGTTTGGGTGTCAGCCTAGGTTTCAGCACACTATGGTAATATCATGTCACCAAATACAGCCTCAGACTTGTCAGGAAGCATTGAAGGAGCTCAGTCCCAGCATGGTCACTTCTGTCTGTGCTTGGTCACTGTGTTAGGAAACAGCAAGGATCTTTGTTCAGTCCCGTCTCTAATGTCTAGTTTTAAATCCCTGCAAAATCAGTTGGAGTCTCTTGATCAGCGTTAATGGGGTTTCATGAAGATCCTTATACTAAATTGCTGTCCTTGTCATGTTTAGGTCCCGCCTATATCTGAGAGTACATACAGTGTTAAATTTCATCAGAGCTCACAAATACTCACTTCACTCTCCTGAGTTAAGGTAGTGTGAATGGCTCAAACATCTGGAAACGTGCAACTGAAGAGTCATTTGGCAGCTGTGGAAAAGTAGTAATCTGTCTCACAAGCAGGTGCTTCCACACACAGGCTGTGTAACCTGCTGGCCCAGCAATCACTTCCATTTTTCTATTTCTGATGGAATTGGTAAAAAGGAATTTTTTTATATAGACTTATATTTAAAAATTAACTTCTGAACTCCTTGAATGCTGGGAAATATCAGGGGTTTTTTTCTAGCCCCAAAAGAATGTTTATTTTTGACCCATAACATGTGTCAGTGCTCCCTTCTTCTTTTGACCTGTTATAGGTCCAGCACTGAGACACCAGTGGTAATTATCATGTTTCTGGTGATAAAAATGATGATAGCAGCACACAAATTGCCACATTGAACCACAGAGTAGCTCAGTTATGCTATTTGTCTCTGACAGAGGTCAGCATAAAATTTAGGGAGGTACTTGAAAACCAGCAATGTACAAATCTGGAAGTAATTTTCTGGCTGCTGTAATCTGATATTTTATTTATGCCTGAAAACATGCGGATAAATATTTCTTACATGTGTAGCTTATCTATGTGACTTGGCAGTATCTTTCTACTCATATAAGCTTGTCATCTTTTTCTAACTCACAATTAAGCTCTTGGCCTCAAAGATGCTGGGTAGCCATTCTTCAGAGGAGCAATGTCCAAGTAATTGCTATACCATCATGTAAAACCAATAGCAGGCAAACAGTACCATTGTATGGCAGATGTTTAATGCAGAGCTTGGCAGTAAACATGATTGCTTTTTATTTCCTTTCTGTTCATCTCAGGCTCTGAAATTTCCATGCAGGAAACTATGTAAGAAGGGCTGACAGCACTGCTGATTATATTACCCTTATTTATGTGGAAGATTCTCTTGTCAGCCAGTTATTACTGTCGTTATCCTTGACTAGGACTTAATCACTCAAGATATAACAGTGACTTGTCACTTTTCCAGTCACTGTGTAAAATTTTGAGTGGAAATGAGTGAGTCCAATTCAAAGCAGTCAGCATTTTTCTCATTTATCAAGAAATTCAGGAGCTGCCAACCTTCTAAACAAGGCTGTCCCTGGGTCAGCAGATGTACAAATATTTCAGTAGCTGTCACTGCGTTGCACTGTGTTGTTCATTTGTCAGTGGAGCTCTGCCCTTAGCGAGGCAGGCTGAATATTCAACACTGCAATACATCACAGCAAAGAACAAGACTGTAGGCTGAATTTTTTACAGCACTGAGACCCTAAAGTAGCAGGAACTTTATTGCAATAAGTGTGTTTTGATTAAAATTTGTCATGTGGATGCACAGAGTGGCCAGTCTGGCTTCTGAGGCTCCAAAATCATGACTATGAAAAATCTGGTGTACTTCGGTGTGTGTACAGACACATACACAAACACACACACAACATAAATAATGGATGTGAACTGTTATTATAAACCTTGCTTATACATTGTGTGTGTGTGAACTGAAGACTTAACTTGATTCCCACCTCTACAATTGACCTCTTCTGGTAATATAAAAATTGTATGTGCAGACTGAATAAAACTGAAACTCCTGCAAAACTTTGTAAGAATTTCTTATCCTATAAAAGCACAAAACCAAAACCTTTCATGGTGTTTTGTTTAAAAAAGGCAAACCAGAAAGTGGGTGAGAGTGATAAATAAACTTTTCTTTCATCCTAAACAGATATTTTGTCCTTGAGCTGAGATATCTTTCCCAAATTTTTCACTGCAACAGATATATTACTACCACAAAGTTTTGGTTCTAACAGATTTGCATCAAAACCCCATCATTTCTGAGGAGAAAGATTTTTCTTTGAGTACGTTTACACTTAAGGGGCTGAAACCTACTGAAACAAAAAGGCATTTAACAGGGACTTTTTGACTAAGTAGCAAAGGATTTGTCCCGAACAGCATTTGATTTAAGACCAATTTGCATTTTCAGGTGCTAATTTTCTGAATCATCTCACCCTTCATTTCTGCATATTCTAGTCATACACAGATGATAATTGTAATTATATACTTGGAAAGGAGCTGTTAAAATCATGGTCAAAATGCAGGAAATATGTGTTAAACCATTTTACTGCTGACCACTTAAAACAAGATGCAAAAAAATGATCCTTAAATTTTCCAGGAACGGAGACACACCACAAATCATCTTTATTTTGTAATTTCCTTTTAAGCTAGACAGCTGGGCCATCCCCCACCTCCTAAGGACACGTTTGTGGTTGTATTTTGCCACTTCTATATTTGTCACCCTTTCTGCTCTTGGTGTTTGCCCCACATGGTCTCATCAATATCTGTATTTGTCTTTAAGCTTACAGGCCTTTTTCCTTCTTGTTAACCATATAACCACCTTCCGCATTATTGGCACCAACTTTTCCAAGGAAAGAATTGAAGTAGAGAAGGGAAAAACTGCTCCAAAATTCTTCTCTGATACTGACCAGGAGAGAAGTTTTTCAAGGGGAAGACTAAAATGGGAGCAAAATTAGGCCCAGACAATTGTGTCAAATCTTTTAGGTTTAAAGATTTTTAAATTTTAAAGTCACACCCTAAAATTTTGAACTAAATTAAACCTGTCACACTCGTCTTGCTACAGGAGGGCATACATTGAAATGCAGTAACATAAGAGAAGCTTTTCCAATGACATTTCATCCTGACTAAGGTGGGGAAGCACTGGAAATTGAAAAGACAGGCTGTTGTTTCTGAGACTAATTGTAAAAATCCAGTGCATTATATACTCTGCAGAAGTGTCTGAGCTTCTGAGAGCTGACAAGAACAAGAAATGATCTCTGAACCTGCAGGTGAACCTTATGAGATTCAGCTTTCATTAATAATCTCTCTCAGTATCATCTAACTTTTTTTTTCTTTGCTACATCTGTGAATTGGCCAGAACTCATTGTGTTTCACGCAAAATCCTCTTTTTGCTGCTACATCTAAGATTTTCCCTACCTTCTGCAAATTCCTATGGATGTTTTCATTGCAAAGATGTGGGCTTTAGATTCCCATTAAGTTTTGACAACACTTCCATAGTTTAATTTACCACCATAAAGATGAACATTTACATTGAAGTCACCAGACCTGCTATTAATAGCAACAGCTTGAAATCCTACTGAACTGGTATTAAATGGCTCCAAATGTTTGTTGCAAAAAACGGGGCTGTAAACAAATTGCACTCTCCTCTGGTCTCCAGCTCTAGCTTGTAAAGCAGCAGCACCATGAATCCTTCTCTGTAGAAATGAAGAGCAGCAAAGGACAGATGACTGGAGTTTGCAGTGCCTTTAAATCTGCTCCAGCTGTCATTGAATTTCTGTGGCTCCCTGCTAGTGGCTATTTCAACTGCAGTAGAATACAGTGGCCATTTTGTCACAAGGGTTAAGAACTAATGAACAAAAGAGTATTTTGTAAGTCTGAAAAATTAGCATGGACATGTCTCAGCAGCACCCAGAATGGCTCAGTGTACCAGCTGCAGCATGTATGAAGGGAAGAGAGAGCATGGGTCAACCCTTGAGCTGAGTTTTGAGATGGATTACAGATTCTATGCAAGCAATGTGGAAGGTGGTGAGATTTAGCTAAAATGCAACTTTATGAATTAAAGAAAAGTAAGACCTTTACAAAGGCAGTTCAACCTTTACCACATTTCTCTTCATGAAGGCTCACCTTAATATCATCCCTTCTGAGATCCATCAAAGACTGTTCAAGACGTCAATAGAAATTTTGTCATGGACTTCATTAGTCCTTGGATTTAACGAGCTGTTCATTTGCTGTATGCTGTTTCATCAATGACCTTCCACCAATGTTCCTTCCATTCCTGGAAGAGGAAAGGACTCTGGCTCACTCTCTGTCACTTACTCACCTATGTCATCAGGCAAGAGCAGCCTAAAAATTCATCTGTTACCTGTAGGTATAACAAAAAGACCATTTCATACATAAATATACTGAAAAATTAGCTTTAATTTGTTAGTGACTTTAGTTCGTGCTAATATTTGCTTTACACTTGTGTTTTCTGAAATTAGAATCATTTTGCCCTAGAAGGCCCCAGATACACACTGCAGGGGTACTCTGTTGTAATTAAATATTCCTTGCCACCCTGGGTCACATGCCTCTATGGCAGGATCACAAGGTATCAGTGATGAATGTGGTGTAAAAGAATAAACAGATTCTCCTTTACAATAAACTGTGAAGTTATTATACAACAAGCAATTTTTTTCTGAGATAAACAGTTATATGCTTTAATCTCCTTTACATAAATATTCAGGGAACTGCAAAACTCCAGCCTGGAAGTTAATACCTCCAGTTTCTTTCACATTGCATTTTTTTACAGTGAACTTTTTAGTGTTCATGGGTATTTCTGCACCTTGTGTCTTGCACTTTCTTTTCCAGCTGGGGACCTGTTGTAATGAAATTTCAAAAATATATATCATGTATGGAAGAATATGATTTCTTTTCCTCACTTAGCTCTTCCAAGACAGGGCAGAGGTACATTTGTCCATGTGTTTAAAACCGAACTTTTCACATAGTTAACTTACTCATCATAGTCAAGACTAATCCTTTCTGCTGTTCAAACCTACATTTTTAAAGCAGCCACATACTTGAATGTCTCAGTACAAAGTAGAGAAGGGAGTAATGCTTACTTTACATTCAGATAAAATCCTGGGAAATAATTGTATTCTTTAAAAAGTAAAGAGAATGAACAGTTGGCACTACTTCATTAAAACAAGATGTCATTTGCAAAGGAGGTTAGGTTATTCCAGGAACGTAATTCCTTCCTGGTTATTAGTTGTTCACAACCGTTGAAGATTTTCTCAAACCTCCAGTCGTCAAGGCTGTCTATTAAGAACTGCAAGAGGAAAATGTGTTGATTTTTCTCTCTGAAGACATAAAACTCTGACAGGCATGAAAAGACTTACTCCAAAAATGAGTTTTCAACCCAAAGGAACTGTTTTCAAAGTTTAAACCTGTGTGACAATCAGCAGCTGTTCTGTATAGAGGAAGACAAAACCTTTTTGATTCTAATATCTTTAACTTACTTAACGCCACTGGTCCTACCGAACTTTTATTGAAATTAAGGAAAACAGATCAGATCACACAAAATTCACCTGTGATGTTAAAAGGAGTTCTTCCAGCTGGGTGGGACTCAGTATTACAACCGATATGGTGGGGTGTTGTCAGCTTATCTACAACGCCTTCTGTTTTCACCATTTTTCCTTTTGTTGCATAAGAAACTGTCATTGCTGCTTTACATTTTATGTCAGGGAGAATGTGTTGGTCTAAAAAATAGGGAATATCTTTTTAGCAATTTCGGAGCAGAATGTTGTGAAACAAGTTATGAAACTCAGATTCTAGCTTACTGGAACAGCGGGGATTTTACTGTTGGCAGCTTTCATTTAGCAATGTTTATTTTATTCTTCAAAGATATGTGTTCCTTCATCTTAGATGAAATGTGTGATATGTCCACTGAGTCTGAGAAATGGAAATTCTTTTATTTAGTAGCTTTGAAAGGATAACGTTTCCCATAGCATATTGTAATGCTTATTTATTTTTTAGTTTTTACTTTTTAAAATAGATATAACACGCTTTGCAGAGTACTTCAGCTGAAGCAGGGTCATGCAGGTATAGTTAGCTGTAGTTCTAAATATTTTTTTCAAATAAATATAAAGTTGTGAGAAACTTCTACAAATTTGTTACTTCAAATGAATTTTCTCCTGGCCTCCAGGATTTTTCGGGTTTGTTTTTGGTTTGGGTTTTTTCTTGTTGGGTTTTGGGTTTTTGGTTTTTGCTCTGACAATGGTTTGCTTAAAGCTTTCTTTGTTTCCTCGAGAGTTTGATGGACTTGTTCTTTGTTTTTCTGAACATAAATTGGAATATTAAGTTAAAGCGAATATCACTTAAGAAATCTTAATGACATCTACTAAAAAACAAATAAGGGAATAAAAGTTTCAGATAAAATACTACAACCAAATTATTCATTTTCACATTAGGAGAAATGTGCTAGAGAAGCTTTGTAGGGATCCAGATTACATTCAGATATACCATCTTAGCTGGTGGAGGTATCTCATGAAGAGCAGAACTACATGGGAAAAGATATCACTCACCCCAGATTCATAATTCTTCAGGTGTTGGTTAACTGCCAGCTCATAACTGAAACGCTCAAGTTTGAAATTTTCCATTAAAAGACGCGAGGTCACAGATCCAAAGCAATCATGGTGATTTTCCTCCTATAAAAGACCAGGGGAGTCATGATGTCTGGCTTGGGTCTCAGCAGGAATTCTGGTGTCCTCTGCAAGGCAGAGAGCTGACTGTCAGGGTGCCAGGAGGAGAAGCTGACAGAAACATCACCACCTCCTGAATTTATCTGAAATGAACTGAACACGCCAGCTTGGGTAAATCACCAAATTCCAATGAAATAATGTTTTATCTTGGAACTGTTCTTTTCTTTCAAACCAGCTGTAATAAGGAACTTCTGCAATTCCAGGGTACAATGAAAAATGCAGAAAATCAGCAGAAAAATGGTAGAAATTTGGAGGAGAAAAACTGGAGGCTGTAGCAGAGGAGGGTAATTCATGCCTTCAGTTGATGTGAACATTGATCATGATGGTGCTTTCCCTTCACACTGATATAAATGTATATATCTACATATACACACATTTATACTTGTTTGAGACTATACATATAGCTGTGTGCATATGTATACGCAGACATACAGATGTAACTTTTAAGCTCCAGCACTTCTCTTCTGTCTGCCCTACCACCCAATCTTTACATGTGTTTCAAAAACTTGAATGATCAATAGAATTAGATGTTTCTGTAAAGAACAAAAAGTTTGGGCAAAATATTTTATATGATGTGTGAGTCACCAAATGAAAGTTTATGTTGTGTATTATGTAGTTCAGGCTATGCGGGCAGAGTGGTCCTTTCTGGTCTGGAAAACTATTGAAATTATCTGGCTAGCAATTCCCATGCTAATTTGTTAGAGGTTGGATATCTGTCACATTTTTTTTAAATTAATTGTCACTTTGAAATTCAAAAAAGCTTCCAGAATATTTCCTGCAATCATAAAACTAATCCTAGTGGACTCTTGAGCCTCATTACAGAGCTGATACCACTCTAAGGAATTTCTGTCTTTATTAGTTTTTAAATAATTTAAGAGATGTGTATAGGTCAGATACAACAGAAAACTGAGGAAGAATGGAGAATGCTTTCAGAACATTACTGAACAATTTGGCTGTGACATATACTGAGAATGACACTACTTATAGAAATACTTTTCCCTGAAGAATGCAGAAGTATATATTTCAGATATTACTCATGACCTCTGATGAACTGATGACACACAACCATACTAGATTGTTGAATTCTGTGCTTAGAAAGATATGGACTTGACATGAGCAATTTTTTGTGCATATAAATGTTATTTAAAAAAAAAATCTAAACAAAATCAACTCAAAATAATCTGGAGAGGAGCCATTTTTTTCTCAAGACATGTAATAGTCATCCTTAGATAATTCTTCTATGATGAAAATGGCTTCTATAATTTTTAAAAATTTATTTCCTTTTCCATCAATTTCTGTTTGGACATGAATAGACACCTAAGAAAAGCATCATGTTGGCATTTGTGGAAATTTGGTTCTGTTTCCAAAGGAACATGTTTGCTTCATTATTTTGTTTGTGGGCAGAGAGGAGAACCACTGCAAGCTTCCCCATCCTGGGGGAAAGCATATTGTCACTTTTTTCCCTGTTTTGGCTAATATGATTCTGAGGTGTGGGCACTGGTTTAATGGAAGAATCACTGATAGAACTGCCCCAGCTGATGTCTTTGGTGGTCTTCTTTCAAATCTTTACAGAGGTTTCCACATCATTTTTTCCAGGATTTCTCTGTATCCGATAGCTAAAGTAACAACAAACACAACAGTCAGCTCTTTGTCAAACTAAGTTTATTAACACCTCCTAAACACTGGAAAACAAGGCTTCAGGACAACTTCCATTCGCTTTGTGGTCCTTATAAGCATCCCATAGGACTGGTCATCATACACAACCACAATGGTAAAAAAAGCATACTATGTCAGCATGGAGTCCATTTTACCATTGTCCTGCCCCATAACTGAAAACCAAAAAAAAAAAATTTTGTGTGAACCAGTGGCACCTATTCAAATAAGATATATGCTCTAATGAAAAGATACAGACAAGAGGACTTGGCCAGGCTATCAACAGAGACTATGCTTATCTTGCAAACACAGAGGTATTTAGGGATTTATGTTCTGTGTATTTCTACCTAGGTTTTTCTTTTAGCCCCATCCTCAAATTAAAAGCCAGTTTACAGCTGATCAAAGATGACAGGTTGTTGAACCATAAGTGACCTCTCTTGGTCCAAACAAGAGCTGTCAGGAGGTGACAGCCCCATCAGCCTTGCTGATAGTGACACAGAGGTGCCACTTGTAATAACCTACTTACCTGTCCCACCACACGTTTCTATGAATCATTTCCGAGTGAGTGTGGCTAGGAGGTAAAGAAAAGGATCAGCAAGATTCTGCGCTGAAGCATTATGCGTCAGCACATGCTCTGAGCAAAACTGGCCAAGATAGCACAATCTGACTTAATGTCTTTCATAGATGGCTCCGGGTGAATTACTATAGGTCAAAAGCATATCAATATTTTTTCTTTCTAACTGACAGCCTAGCTGAAATGTGGAAGACGGAGAGAAATGAAAGCAGAAATTTACAAACAACAAAAGATTATGAAGGGGAGAAAACAAGAGTTTGCAGACATGAAAAGTGATTTTTGCAAAAAACTTCGCCTTGCCACTGGTCTGGCAAACCAGATGGCAGACATGCTTGTGATGTCTGTGCCAAGCAAAGTATGGAAATGCTCTTATTCCTGCAGTATTGACTTTGCAGCACACATTCGCCACCCTTTACAAGCAAAGCAGCTCCCACACGGGGAATTTTGCATTACTTTTATAGCTCCAGCTTGATGGAATCAGTGATTCGTGCTGGAGAAGCCTGAGAGCTCTTGCCTTCCTGCTAATTTCTGAGATTTTGCTGTTACGAATTCTTAAGCTGGCCATTCAAAGCCAAACCAAACTTGCTTTTCCTTTTACCACAGAACAATGGTAATAATAACAATTGATGTTATATTGTAATAATAATACATGTCCCATTGTCTCTAAAACTCACAGGATTCAGAAGGTAGCAATTACAGTAGCTCTTAAGAGACTTTGCTAGTAGTTATAAGCAGAAGAAATATGGTTAAGGGAGCAAAAATTCCAGCAGCTGAATAAGAATTATTTAAATTTGAGATGCCTCAGATCTGAGTGTTTCTGATTTGTTCATGCTTATGAATTTACTTTCACGCACGTGTGCATCTCTGCCTGAGCTTTAAAGAAGCAACACATGAATATGGAGTGGAAAGAAAAGCCTCTGTTTGTCCCATAAGGAAATAAAACCACAAGTCTACCTTGAAAAGGAATACTGACTCAATTATACTTTACTATATTTTCTCAATTAATTATACAGAAGCCAGTACAAAGATTCAAACAGAAGGAGAATAAATGAGGTGTTTCTTCCATTTGATTATTAAATGGAAATGACTGTGAGGCATTTCCATTTAAAAAAAAAAATCACCCCAGGAGGCACCTTCTTGAGCTAGTCACCTCAGCATGTCACCAGCACCCAGTACTTTGTTTCCACCACTAAAAAATAATGCTGGGAGCTTTAGGATATAGAAGCAGTGACTGGTACACATGAACCCTGCCCCAGTTTAGTATCAAATTAGATTACAAATGATCTGTGGTTTTTGTAACAGACTAGATTAGTGGTAAAAATATCATGCTTCCAGAAAGTGTAGTGCTCGGTTGTACAAAATCTTAATTACTGGGTGCTATGATGGGCATCAATATTGATCACTTCTGTGAATTAGAATTTGGGAATGACTTTGTAACAAACAACCCCATGGAAAAGTTCTATCAAACTCAATACATTTCTTTTTGTCATCAAGTATAGATCCCCATTAAGTTTTGTATCTTTTCTCTATAAGGATTTCTCTGTAGTGAGTGACATTATTGTAGTTCCCCTTACAGATAGGTTTGGTCACAAGGCTGACGTTGCTCTGCTCTTGAAGCAGTGAAATTCATAGGTGTCAAACACTTTTTCTTGATCTTCATGAATCGGACCATCCAGATTCTATGATTCTGAAATACTTTCCAATCAAAATAACACATTTAAAAAAACCAAAAACAAATGTATGAATTGACCCAAAATTACACTTGATTGTTCAAAATAAATATATATGTTTATATGTTTGGGGTAATTTGCAATTACTTGGACTAGATTTTCTTTCATCTCACTTTTAGATCTGCAACTGGACTCCAGTTTTAATGGAGATTTAATGTTTTTAAAAATCTAATTTCTTAGATTGTTGTTGTTAGGCAACAACACATGAAAAAAAAAGCATTCCAAAATGAAAGAAGATAATTGTCTAATATTCTTTCATGATGAGTGAAGGTATCACACTCATTTTTGTAACACAGATCTGTAAAAATAATGAATATTATTTATCAATCTCAGTAGGTGTTCTTAAGTACTACATTTAAGGCAATTCCTATGAGCAAGACAGAACCCAAGTCCTGGGGTTTTAACCCACAAGGGCTAAAATAAGCTGTGATAGATGAAGAGTTATCAGGACCTTTGTTTTCATGCTGATATTTTCAAAATGGGTTTCAGTGGACCCTGTTTGCCTTCTACAAAAACCTGTTCCCTTACTGAAATTTAACAGTTTAACTCCCTGTCCTTGTACTACTTGTACGTGTTCTTGTACTACTTGTCATTGTACTACTGTGACTGCCTCATAATCTTGACTTAATCCGCACCTTATTGTTTGACTCAGCTCAGTATCTCTTTGTGATTCCTTTGGTGTGGTCACAGAGTCAACTCTGCCTTAATCTTCACCAAATCAATGAAATTATTATTTTACAATCTAGAATAATTAAATTTAATGAATTAATTATATTTATATGAGTTTAATAGCCCAAAGAAATATATTTGTATACTCAAGATGCTTCTGTTTCAACTGCCTTTGTGGCCCCAAATTAGACCATAAATATAAAGTCACTGGAGCTGCATAATTATAAAATCTCCATTATGTCAGAAGGAAGCTTCCACGAATGTCTTTATATTCAAAACACTGGAAAGTAGCAATTTTTTTCTCGCTCTGAAGTGAAAAAGAACATACTGTTTTTCCAGTTACATCTTCAAATTGAAAATGCTGTTTATCTTCAACAGTTGTCTTAACACTGTAGCTGGAATGAAAAGCAGAAAACTTCATAACAAACTTATTTAATTAGAGAGGACTACAAAATACATATTCATATCTCTCTCTCTCTCTCTGCAGACTGTAAACAGTAGCACTCACAACAGTAAAAATGAAGTTTTCCACTTGAAAAATGCTTGTAGTTCAGTAAAAGTTGGAACCCAAGATGCATGAGAGCTTGTTGCCTTCCAGAGGCTGGCTGTCACACACACATACATTTTACTCCACAGAACACTGAGGATATTTTTTTCCTCTAATATACCAATTTTACAAGAAGCGAGTTAGTCAGTGAGCTGAAGCACCAGTATGCAAAGCATAAAAGATTATAGGAGAAGTTTCTGGAACTCTGTAGGCTTTTTTTTTTTTTTTTTTTGGTAAACCTTTGCCAAACAACTATGAGTAACAAGTTCATTCCTAGTAAGAAAAATCTGTTGATAGATAATACCCAGTGCTCTGGTATGAAGTAATTGAGTTAAATTTTAAAAGTCCATGTAATAACTTATATTAAACCAAAGCCAGGAATAGGAATCAGTAGGACAGGCTGTGGTATGAGGTACCATACTGAGGTCTGGTACCTCACCAAACTCGCTTTCCAGGAGCTGAAGGCTCATAACATGTACTGTTTGTACAGCCTGCTTGCGGGCTCAGTATTAGTCACTGACACAATTAATTTTGTTGTTCCACCAAGAGCTCCCAGATGCTCCCAGATGTTCCTCTTAATTTATGATTCAGGCACAGAGACCCCCTCCCACAGACTTCCTGATTCTTTGCTGTCCTGTACCATGGAAACATGGTATTACTGTTTTTGGGGGGGCTGTGTATGAGCACAAACCCTGCTTTAGATTTCCCTAGGGGTTACTGAGGCTCATGAGACACTGTATAAAAGCTTACTTTTCTCTTGTACAAAAGATCTCTACAAAAAATATCAGTGAGTACTCATGTAATAACGCTGTTTTCTTTATTCCTCTAGCAGCATATTAACTGACTGAATTTTCTGCCAGCTATTTCATAGACTTCATTATTTTTTCCCTATTCAGGATTTTGGAAGGGAAGGTAGGATTTTACTGCAACTCATTTTGCCATATAAAAATGTTTCTTTTTCCCACTCCTTAATTCCATTATCACCTGCACGTTTCCTTCATTTGACTTTAATGGGTTGGCTCTTCACCATTTAATCTTCCCACGCTACAGATAATTTCACCCGTAGGCATCATTATGCAAGGATTTTTCTAATCCCCTGTAAATACTAGAATGACAGAAAACAAAACTTCAACCTGCAATAATTAAAAGCCATCTTTGGATAACACGTTTACTCCAAGGATATTCAATTGCTTTACACATGAGGATGCATGCCTAGATACTGCAGGGATGTTGTGGCTTAGCTCCTTGGGGAAGATTCAGGAAGAACCACATCTGAAAGGGCTCAGGGAAAGTGTCAAAGGGACCAAAAGTCCCTGGTGTGTCCTGCCACGGGCCCATGAAATTCAAGGTGCCAGTGGAGTTGTGCTTTTGCCTAAGACACACCAACAAGATGAAACTCTTCCCAGACATCATCATTTTTTTTAATATACAGTCCCAAGAAATTATGTTTTCTCTTTAATATGTAGTGTCTGAGGAGGTTCTTGCTTTGGGGAAAGTCATCTAATTGGAAAGAAGAAACCTCAAGGGATTTTTTGCCTTGGGCCAGAATGATCAGCTGCATCCGCATCTCAATGCAAAAATGCTTTTAGGTAGTGGCCAGTACATATGGAAATCTATGAGGATGATAGTGCCCATATTCTGCTTCTCTTTTGCACCAGTCAGCAATAACTTGACAAAAAGAGAATTATACATATGGCAAGATTCTCAGCTGTACAATTCTCGTTGCAGTTGCCTCTTGTTCCAAATCATTCTATTTTAGCCCTTTGTTTTCATAAAGTTTTCCTATATTATCATATAGCAGTTTGTGTCATTGAGCTATTTTTGTTGCCTTTCTTCTGTATCCATATTTTGCTTTCTATCCTCAGATCCAAGGGCTGAGTAGCTAGGGAAGCTGACAGAATTCATAATGGTAGACTGAACATGGGTCTGATATTAATGGCAATTCCTCTCTGTGTCCAGACATAGATTTTAGAAAGATTATATGTTCCCTCAGTAGGAAATCTCAGGAAGAAGGAAAAATATAAATATAAACATGGAGATTCAGTTGTAGGAGTGGAGGAGAGAAAGGAAGAAAGGAATGCAGTAAAAAAACCAAGTCAAATTCTAAAAAACACTTGTGTTTTCCAGTCAAAATAAAGTTGTGCTTTATTCCAGAACAGTCATTGTGGTGAGTGATAAAGTGAGAGTATAATGTGCAAAAATTTTAAATTATCATGAGAATTACCAACAGTATCTCTGAGCTTCAGTATCTTGGCTGTCACAAACCAATGAGAGGAATCATGGTGTTTGCTTTCGTTATGCCTAATGTTGTGGAGGTTCTGCTTAACCTATCATTTACCAGTGAAAAGGTATCTGATTTTATTCCTAAGGCTTTGAGCAGTGAAAATTATACCCTGTGTATTAAAATTTAACTGAACGTACTATATAACAGCATAAATCAAATTTAATTGGTGTACCATTCCATACAAGAAGTGACAAGATATTTCTTCAGCTGTGGAAAAGATAAAATGTGATTGATGGCAGAAATTAATAATTGAGGAAAATAATTCACTGCAACAGATACAATCTATGGAGCAGTTTTCAAAATGGTTAGACAAGGCTAATAAATGGGAAAAGTGTTTCAATAGCTCTTGCTTGAGAAGCACAAGGTCGTGAGATAAATAAACAAACAAATAAATTAGAAAGCTCTTAAAGACAAACAGAGCCAAACTCCAACACCTTTTTAAACAGTATGCCCATGCCCTCTGCGCATTCACAGGAAATTACAGAGACGAGGAGTCACTGGTACTAGGGACTGCAACTGGCTCTGCTCCAGTACACAACAGCCACTTTGTAGTCCATCAGTGTAGCAAAGGGGGATGCAAAAACTACTTTTGAAACAGATACTTGACAATGTGAAGAATCTCGTTTTAAAGTTAGATTCCTGCCCATCTGCACCTCTTGACAAGAAATGAGTCTTCAGTGTCTCCTGCCAAGAGTCCTGTACCAAAGACATGGGTTAAAACACCCAATCCTGCTCCTTGCTGTAATCAGCCTCTCTGATTTGGGAAATTAGTGCTGTCTCCCCTCTTCCTCAGTCCCGCCCAGGATCAAAACCTCCCACACTTGCACATGTTGTTGGGAGCAAAACTGGGAACAGAGGGAGGGGAGGAGAAGATGCTGGCACAGAGGTGTTGGGTAGCCCCAGCAGGATTAGGTGTTAATTTGGTTCTCAACAATACTTAAGTATAGTTTACTCATCACTAGACCCTTTTCTTTACCCCTGGCCTGATGAACTTCCAGAAAAAATAGAAGGGAAAACATAGCTGTAAAAGATCTAAGAAAAAATCTGATTATATCCAGTTACTTAGAAGGGATTTTGTGAACTGTGGTTTGGGCTGTATTAGAATTTAGATTTGAAAAATTTGACCCCCACAAGTCAGGGAAAAGCATAGCTCTGCCCGCTTTCCCTTTCTCCAGCTGTGGGAAACCTTCACACCTTCTTCCCTGCGCAATCAGCTGAGCAAATGATTGTCCAAAATAATGGGTGGCTAAAGAGCTGAGAAAAGCAGTCATTCCAGCTATCCCAAACAACCATAACTTCTTCCTATGCTAACGTCTCATAGGCACCATTTCACATTTATATGATCAATAAAGCACTTCTAGTTGATAGCCAGAGGAGTAAAGGTTTGTGCTGGATTCAGTTTACAATACGTGTTTCCAACCATCCTGACAAACAGGACATTCAGGTCATTATTTACCTATTACGCATCAGTGTCTCAGCCAGGTGACTTGCACTGTTCCTGCAGAGCTGATCCCTCGACCTCTGCTTCTTCCACATGCATGTGCTGTGGAGCCACAGCTCCTGCTACCCCCAGCCTGATGAGCTGTGACGAGCCGCTGTGACCCTGACAAGACGCAGGCAGTCCTCTGGAGCCCAGGCTTCGTATATGCAGCCCTTTCAATATCTCTTCTTTGCGTTAGTCTTCCAAGATGAACAGTACTAGAAAAATGTTACAATCCACTCTATGGGTAGGGCAAGAGATGTACCCTGTATCAGGCCCAAATTCAGCAAAGCATCACTTTATAGGACAAATCTGTTTGATGTTTACCAGGCCAGGAGCTTTAAGGAAAGTGCACACTTCAGTGCCTGTAGCCCGGAGGAGTGGCATTTTCCATCTTTCAGGCAGTGTGTAGTTTATGTTGCCATTGAAAAAGCCCTTTTTAAGCTAGTACATTGGAGAAATTGTTCAAGAACTGTTCATCCTTTATAAACATCATAATGACTGAAATGAACATTTGCGCACTGAGTGCGCATTTGAGACACAGGTATGGAGATTAGTAACTAAATTTTCATTTTGGATTCAACAGCAAGTGGACTTTTTTTTCCACCCTAATGATCACTGTCACTGCTAATATGACATTGTAAATTAGACAAAATATAATTATTATCTGGGTTGCAATTTTATTATTGGAATAAATACCTTATTGCTATCTTGTTGGGATTTTTTATTTAAAAAAAAGGCATTATTATTTTGGTCAGGGTGAAGGAAGTGGACAAAGGGCTAGGACCAGAGGCACGCTGCTTGCTGTACCGCATACAGCGGGGATGCAGCCACAGCTGCCCTGTGCCCAGCAAGGACCATCTTTACCCTGGGCTCTGACTCCTGCCTCTACATCAACATGTGTTAAAAAGTGTTAAGTCTGGGCAGTTAATTTTGGCTCTCTTTCAGCTTCTGTGGAAAAAAACAAACAAATGAACCCCCCCAAGATGTCTTCTCTTGGCCATTGAAGATTCTGGTCTGAAACCTTGCTGCTGGGCATGGATGGAGACCATGCTGCCTTCCAGGAGAAGAGTTAATAAGGCAGCTCAAAAAACACATTTTCAGATATGAAGCAAGCTGGGAAGGAAAAGAGAATTTTGCCATTGGTTCAGTTCTTCTCTCCATATCAACAAATTTCCGCCCCCCACCCCTTGCTTCTCTCTGTCTGTCATTCTTCCTCCTCTTGTGTTTTTCTCATTTTATTTTACTTTCATCTTTTGCTTTTCACCCTGTAACTTTTCTACAAGTAATCCCTACCCCTCACCTGCAGAGAGCTCAGCCAGAGGCATACAGCAGTTGGATCACTTCACAACCTGGAAGAGGGGATGCTCTGCTCCCAGTGGTGGAACCCCCACGTGTGAGCACAGTGCCCTTACCCTCAGCCAGGTGCAGCGGGATGGTTTCCTCGCCATCCCTTCCAGCCTCCCCAGCTTCTCATGAGGGCTTCATTCTGACACAACAGAAATGTCCTGGAGCTTTTTTCAGGAGTCAGTAATGCACATGGTTTCTTTTACCCTCATGTATTGTTTTCTACTCACAAGAAGCAAGTGAGTCCTGTGATAATCACACACCTAGCCTGAGATACTGGTGCTAATTCTCAGACACTTATCAGTGCCTGTTACTATTTGTGTTAAGTCTGTGATACTTATCCACAGAACTGCTGCTGCAATTCCTTGAGGGGTGATCCTGCTCACCTCTCACCTATTTTAAATTTCCTCAGTGTCCTGCAAACACAATTTTTTCCCTATCAGATTGAACAGTTCCCAAATTTCTCTTGGAAAGGGCCAGATTCTGACAGCTTTGTAGTGGGCACCCACTTCAGGAGCCATCCCACTGAAACCAACAGGACCACTTAAGAAGTAAAAGATTACCCAATTTCAGAAAGCTAATCTTATCAAGGCAACTCTATCTGTTCTTCTGCACTTGAGAGTTTAATTTGGCCATCACATGTTGGCTTGTTTAGATTTAGCAAGTTTGTGCTGGAGAGCACATTTAATTTCCTCCATTCAATTTATATTTTGCAGACACCCTGTCCTTATCAAAAGGCTGCACTTCATCACAAAATGGACATGACTGGTTTAGTTTCCTTCAGTACAACAACTGGCTCCCCTTTTGCAAAACATCTCCTTAATTGTTAGCTTTCTTGCTTTTGAGCCTCAGGGACCAGCTTCACTTTCCAAGAGTGGAACAAGTTTCAAGCGTAAAGATGTTCTGATGTTTATACCTGGTTCTGCGTAGTTTCTCTTTCATTTGCAGGTACAAAGAAATCCCACACTGAAAAACAAACCTAGATCGTCATTGCATTTTACCTTATTTCACAGTCGAAAGCCAGAGTTTCATGATTCTCATGGAAAAGTATAATTTGGTACTATTCATATTATGATGACTCCTGGATTCCCTGATCCAGGATATTTATGAGTTTATAAGCAAAGCAGACAGAGGCAGAAACTCCTTCTGAAGCAACTGGCATTACTGGAAAATACAGGCAAATATTTACATACAGAGACATTTCTTCAGGTCACATGCACCTGTAGCAAACATATAGAAGATTAGTCAGAGAGTTATATTAGTACCTTTTATTCCAGACTGCAGCACAGTGTTAAGTGATACACATCTGCGTAGCTGGAACAAGGACTGTTCCTGCTACCCTCAAAGTAAAGAAGGGCTCTCAGTCATTCCTGCACCATTCCAAAACAAGAATATGTACTTCAATAACAATAAAGCTCCAGTTACATTGAACCTACAATTTTCCAAGGATAATACACAATTTTAGCTCAGGACAATGGGGATATTATAAGGATTTCCTTTTGGTTTTCAGCCTTCTTTTTATTAAACCAGTGATGTATAATAGAGCTGAAATACTCAGCAGATTTCAAGTCTTGAATAATCATACTTGTAATAGGTCACAGAAAAAAAAATATAGTCATTACAGTGCCTATCAACTAAACTATCTCTACTGTAAATATGTATAAAGTCAAAAAATGCCCTATATGAAGCCTTCTGTTTTCTTTTTTCTCCCATGTCCTGTAGGACAATTTTTTAGTTATGTACAGAACACAGTTAGCACTCTGCTTCCTGCACTTTGAAACATAAAACTACTTCTTTTCTACCTGTAGGAAAAAGCTATGTGTATGGGTGTGTTACACTCAGTGCCACAATGTCTGTAGCAGCCAGACGATCCAACACCTGCAGTGAGATTAATCATTTCAGTTCAGTAATGCGTTCACTCCTGTTTATTAGTGTTACTCATTTGCACAGCGCCTGCATGTACCGAGGCACTGGCAATACAAGGAAAAAGGCTCTTCCTTGAGGAGATTAGAGTCTTATCTTAGTTATGACCTGAAGGAGGGGTTGAGAGGTAAGAAGCAGTCCCAGGCTTAGCAATGAGATCTTCAGAGCTAACTAACATCAGCTGGGTTCTTCGCTGGGTCAGCAACATGGTCAAATAATCATAGAATCATAGAATCGTTTAGGTTGGAAAAGACCTTTAATATCATCCAGTCCAACCATTAACCTAACATTACCAACTCTACCACTAAACCAATTAAGGGTAGAGTAGCAATTTCATGTTTCCTGGCTTGGTGGCTGGATTCTTTATAATGAAAGTAAAAACTAGGAATCATTAAGATTGGAAAGGACCTCTAAGATCATCAGTCCAATCATCAACCCAACACCACCATGCCTACTAAACCATGTCCCAAAGTGCCACATCTACCCTTTTTCTGAACACTTCCAGAGATGGTGACTCCACCACCTCTCTGGGCAGCCTGTTCCAATGCTTGACTACCCTTTCCATGAAGAAATTTTTCCTAATTTCCAACCTAAACCTCCCCTGGCACAGCTTGAGCCCATTTCCTCTTGTCCTATCACTAGCTACTTGGGAGAAGAGACCAACACCCACCTCACTACAACCTCCTTTCAGGGAGTTGTAGAGAGTGATAAGGTCTCTCCTCAGCCTCCTCTTCTCTAGGCTAAACAACCCCAGTTCCCTTAGCCGCTCCTCCCTTACCCTTCACCAGCTTCATTGCCCTTCTCTGAACATGCTCCAGCACCTCAATGTCCTTCTTGTAGTGAGGGGCCCAAAACTGGACACTGTGTTCCAGATGCGGCCTCACCAGTGCTGAGTACAGGGGGACGATCACTTCCGTGCTCCTGCTGGCCACACTAGTCCTGATACAAGCCAGGATGCTGTTGGCCTTCTTGGCCACCTGGGCACACTGCTGGCTCATGTTCAGCTGGCTGTCAACCAACACCCCCAGGTCCTTTTCTGCCAGGCAGCTTTCCAGCCACTCTTCCCCAAGCCTGTAGCGTTGCATGGGGTTGTTGTGACCCAAGTGCAGGACCTGGCACTTGGCCTTGTTGAACCTCATGTAATAATATGATAATATTATATGATATAATAATGTTAGGTACTTTATCTTCTGCAGATGTCATCTGGCTGCCACTGTCTGTCATCCATAAAAGGTGATAGGATTATAAACAAGAAGGTGAAAAAGAACCTAGAGAAACTGCCCTGTTGCAAGGATTGGATGAGAAGAAGAAAATGCCATACAGCTCTTCTAAGGGAGGCCATTGTGCTGCCCCTGGCGTGGAGGGATGCCTCAGTCAGCTTTCCCTTTGCTGGGTCTTTCCACCAAGCCTTGTGACAGAAAGCTGAGGAAGGGGAAGGTATCTGTTGAAGAACATCAGGAATAAAGTCATAGAATTACAGAGCAGTTTAGGTGGGAAAGGACCTCTACAGTTCATCTAGCCCAACATCCTGCACAGAGCAGAGCTCACTTCAAAGTTAGACCAAGGGCCTGTCCACCCTGAGTCTTGAAAACCCTCAAGGACAGCAGTTCCACAGCCTCTCTGCGCACATATTCAAGGGTGATTTGGTTTTTTCCCCCATATATCCACCAGAATTTCCTTGTTGCAGCATAGAGCCATCGTGCACCTCTGAGAAGAGCCTGTCTCCTTTTACCTTATAGCCCCTCATCAGTGAAGTGCCACATTCCCCCATGGTCCCCCTCAGCCTTTCCTTCTCCAGGATGGACAATCCCAGAGTCCTCAGTCTCTCCTCACACATCATGTGCCCCAGGTCCCCAGATCTCTCAGGGACCTTCTGCTGGACTTGCTCCACCTTCTCAATCCCTGTCTTGTATGGGAGAGCCCAAAAGTATTTCAGAAGTGGTCTCCAAAACTCTGAGCAGAGGGGATTGGTCATTTCCCGTAACCTGCAGCAGAGGGGCAGTCTGAGCTGGGGAGTGAACTAGCACTGAATGGGATACTGTTAGGAAGAATAAATGGGAAGATGGAAACCTGTGCTGGTACTAACATCTGAAAGCTGTGGTGGTTTGTATAAGACACAAATGAGACTTCAGATGTTTAGATGTTTATTCAAACCAGGCCCCTAAAACTTGTGAAGTTCTCCCATCCCTAAATAATGAGTGGTTTCAAGATGTTTCTGTTTTCCTCCATCTGTTCTTGCTTCCTTGGGAATTTGTTTTACTGACAGAAAATGATGGTCTTTTTGCTTTCTATAAGCACCACTGACACATTACTATGGAAACTGGAAGTTCAATATTTTAGTGTTGTAACTTCAGGAAAAACATGCAGGTACAATCAAGCCCATTCCAATTTATTTGCATAAGCTTTTCTTTAATTTACTGCTGTTTCTAGTTAACTGTGGTTTTCATCTGTACTAATACTATTTTGCAGAAGTTGGTCTGCTGGCACATAATTCACCAAGATGAAATGTGGGTTTCCTTCAGCATGGTAACTGCTTACCAGCTTTCATGGAAATTGATTTACCAGCTTCAGTTTGTGCAAATGGACCCGTACGTGTATGTACAGGGTTCAGACTTTCCAGTGACTGGGAGCAAGTGATTTTGACAGTCTCAAGATTTATTTGTCCCATCTGAGATAATAAATTAACTCAGCACATTCTGAAACTCCTGCCTACCAGGCAACCTAACTATTAACTGCCCACGAGTGGTAGTTAAAGACAGTCCAGATAAAGAGCCATCCTTTCCCTGGGCACTCATCCTACTGACCAGCCACATAGAAATTATGAAAGGAAATGCTGTCTGTATTCACAGTAGAAACAATCTGATGCATATTAAATGCTTTTTGTTACTAAACTCAAGTAAGCTTTTTAACAAAACACACTCAGTCTCTCTGGCTTGTCCAGAACAAAACACGACAGATAGCAAAGATCTTATCCTGTGGAAGCAGCTCCTGCAACTACATCTTGAAGCATGTGGCTAGCCTTAACCTATCCAACGTACATGTGTTCCTGTAAGTGCTAACTGCAAATTACATCTTTTTCAAAATATTGAGTGCTTGTTAACACTGCATTTACATTACTCCACTGTTACATTACCAGCAGTCACAGAGTTGTCAAACATCAATTTTCCTAAGTACCATAAAAAATATAATCTGCCTTCAAGGACACTCAATGCCAAAACATTGTTGTTATCTAGTTGGCAAACATTTCAAATTATATATTAATGTGTTACAAGGTTAATTATGCTCATTACACCATTAGCAAATCTTATGCCTTTTCTTACATGTGCATTTCTGCTGTGCGTAACACTTGCGTTTATTACGCAAACCTACTAAGCTGTTAGTAAGACCTCTCAGCAGCACTCCTTCCTCCCCACCGTTAACCCCTACTTTTTGGTGAGAGCAGCAGTTGCTTTGTCTTCCTCAGGAAAATTGCAAGTTTGGTTGGTCCTATGCCATGAGAGAAGAAAAAAGCAAAGGTCTGCTCCCTCGCAGGTGCAGGTGGGCAGACACGGATGCTCATCTTCTGTTGAGGATGAGTGCTACTGTGAAAAGTCCTGGCTCTTTTTAAAATGTTTGCATTCTCCATTTATTTATACATATTGTCGTGGTTTAACCCCAGCTAGCAACTAAGCACCACACAGTCACTTGCTCACTCCCCTCATGGGATGGGGGAAAGAATCAGAAAAGTAAAAGTGAGAAAACTTGTAGGTTGAGATAAAGACAGTTTAATAGGTAAAGCAAAAGCCACATGTGCAAGCAAAACAAAACAAGGAATTCATTCACGGCTCCCCATTGGCAGGCAGGTGTTCAGCCATCTCCAGGAAAGCAGGGCTCCATGATGCATAATGGTTACTTGGGAAGACAAAGGCCATCACTCCAAACCTTTTCCTTCTTCTTCCCCCAGCATTATATATGCTGAGCATGATGTCATACAGTGTGGAATATCCCTTTGGTCAGTTGGGGTCAGCTGTCCCAGCTATGTCCCTTCCCAACTTCTTGTGCACCCCCAGCCTGCTCGCTGGTGGGGTGGGGTGAGAAGCAGAAAAGGCTTTGACTCTGTGTAAGCACTGCTCAGCAAGAACTAAACCATCCCTGTATTATCAACACTGTTTCCAGCACAAATCCAAAACATAGCCTCATACTAGCTCCTATGAAGAAAATTAACTCTATCCCAGCCAAAACCAACACAATAATTCATAATTCTTGGTGAAGAAGAATGGGAGTGACTTTCCATTATGTAAACCATTTGTCAAGAATACCATTTGCTATTTAAAAAGTAAAAAAGACTGATGGCAGCAACAGTGAAATAGAATCTGTGTTTCAATGACTTATTTAGACTAAAAACAAATGCTCCAGGGTGGAAGACCATTATTGTTTTACTTTAAATCTCATTTTCATCAGTGAGTGTCATTTAAGTGGAGAAGTAAGCTTAAGCTGAGAAGTGGTCAACCACAAATAATTTGTTCCTTTGCTAATAAACATCATAATACAATCCAGATAATAGCACTGATTCAACCCACTGTGAAATGAACTGGGGAAACAAAGGAACACGATGCACCAGGGCAGCAGAGTGAGGTTGTGCTCTCTGTAATAAGGCAGATGTTATTCACAGAAGATATAAAACTGAGACTGCTCATTTTCTGTGTTTCTAGCTGCTACATACTGTTGATTTAGAAAGGGTCATGATGGCAGGAACCCAGCTTATGTCAGTCTTAAACCCTTGCACTAGAAAAAGCTACTGTGAGTATTAGAAAACTAATGGAAAGAACGTGGTAAAATTCAAAGAAACAGCAATTAATGATGCAATAAAATGATTCATCTATATCATACATGAAATGAAATGTGAAAATTGCTCCAAGGACATTTTAAATATTAAAAAGAAATTTGTACATTAGTATTAGGGAAAAATTATGACTTCACTGTTTATTATAGTCTGTGTGCTCCTAATGAGGTTACACTGACAATATAGAGAAGTTTGGGTTTTCTTTGCACTCCAGACTACCCAAGCAGGTAATATCTGTTAAGAATCATCCTTTTCAGCAAGGCCCCCCGCCCCCTGAACATTAGCTTGTGCATCGTAACCCAAAATGAACACCCAAAAGCCCGCAGCTTACAGCCAAATGTAGTCAGAAAGCAGATGTCTGCAAGCTTGAAAGGCCAGAAGAGCTTGCAGGTTTAAGAGCAGCTGAAAGGAAGGTGACCTGAATTAGAAAACTGTTCTTAAAATGCAGGTTGGTGTAAAAATTTAGACTGTGAAATATGTACAGTTCAGATGAATCTACGTGGACTTTGGAAGCTATCAGTCAGAAGTAATCATTTGTTGCACAGAGTTGGTACCTCTCCTCTCTAGTATGTAGACTGCATGAATATTTGCACTCAGTGGCAGTCAATTCATTCAAAAGACCATTTAAACCTGCAGCTCTTGCTTACTTAAAAAGAATTTTTTTTTTTTTATTTCAATATGTATAATAGTGCATAGAGATTGAAGCTGGAATTCTGTTCTTTGCCCTTGATGTCACATTGGTACTCCAGCCATATACTTCTGTATTAATATGTTGGCAGCTCTCACAAACCTTGCCTGAAGACTAAGACCTATGAACTTTATTTGTCTCATTTGTAGTCTCACTTTAAAACAAAATCTCTTTGATTTTGAAATGCTAAAATTATTCCTGGTTGTTTTAAGAATGACTTTGCCTTAGTTGCTGTTCTCTACCATATCAATAAGGGGGAATGATGGAGTGTGATGGCTTGTCAGTATAGAACAAAATGCCACCAGAAAAACAGAAGGTCTGTGCTTGAATTTTGAACACTTCTTTTCAAATGGAAAATAAAAACCCAGAGAGATATAGGCAAATTGTTGCATATCTACTGTATCTAAATTGCTATATATCTACTCCCACAAGCAGTCCTTATGACATAAATGTTCCTAGTGATTTCAGTGACTTTCTACTGAAGCTGTAAGATGTTACATACTCAGAGAAAATATGCAGAAACTTTTTCAAGTATGTGATTTATAAGCCTAAGATCTAATCTTACTGCTTTCCACACAGACACTTTAGACCACAAAATTATTTTGTATAAAAAATGAACACATATATCCTTGTATCAATTTTCTGCAGCTGACAAAAGCATGTTTTAGCAGTAGTACTAGTTGTAGTAGGATTGACAGCAACAGCAGTATAAAATATGTCGGCAACTTCAGATCTTTTTGAGGGTGTCCATTTGTATGTCAGAAACCTAGGAGCTACCTAGCTATAAACTGTGGTTATGTTCTCATGTACTAGCTGTCATTGTAGCAATTGATGTCACTTCAGTGCAGAAAAATTATCATTTGTCTAGTGATAAAGCAGATATGAGGTCTCAAGTTTGAGGTCTGATGATGCAATCTCCCTTGCAAAAACTGGGGACTCCAGTTGCAGGATAACCGTAATAATGTGAATTTACAGCACATCCAATTTAAAATACAAGTTTTATATAAAGAGGTCATGTCTTTCATTAGATCAACTAGTGTGGTTAGAAAAAAAATCAAATGGTTTTGAGCATAAATTCTTTTTTGCATCCAAAATGGGCTGGAAAGTTCAAAGCTAAATGCAGACTGAGAACAACTGCTCTGAATTTAATTAGAAGTGTTAATCAGTCTGGCCACATGAAAGAAAAGGTTATTGGCATCTATAGAGTAAAAGGAGAGGTGATAGGCTGGCTTTCTCTTGAGAATAAAAGAGAGGCAGACCATTTATTACTTGCAGAGCATTGAAGAATTAGTGAAAGAGAGGGATGATAATGGTCCAAGAAAATAGTATGTCTCTGAGTCCATGACTTCACTACTCAGTAGAATCAGGAATTATAATGCCCACAACTGAAAAGTAAAAAGAGAAGGGTCTTTATAAAGAAATACTCCCATACCGATAACAGATGTTTCTATCCTTTCCTTGCTGCCTGTGAGTGCCCCATTTATGGTGATGCTCAGTTACTTGAAATGTGATACTACAACAAAAATCAAAGCTGTTGAAGTGCAGGAGAATGTCAATACAGGTCAGTATCGGCATTTTCCTGGAAAGAATAACCATGCTGTGGTTATGTGAGCTGTTCTGTGCCAGCAGACTTAGTGCCAGAGGAATTCTTAGCAGAACCTGGAAGAAACAGAATTAAAAATGGTCTTTGCTTCTGGCTTCAGAAACGAGTGCAGACTCCCCTCAAAGGTAGGGGATGAAAGCCTGGCCAGTGATACAAACTGTGGGGGTAAATTATTCTGCCACTCATGCTCCCCTCCCCCTACCCCCCTGCATCTATTTTGTTTACAAATTAAAAGAATCCAAATCTTTAAAGGTGCTTAGGGTGTACACCTCCTGTTGAACTTACTAGCTTGTTGTTCATTATGTTTCAGTTCCTATGTTTCTTAGAATCATAGAATCGTTTAGGTTGGAAAAGACCTTTAAGATCATCCAGTCCAACCATTAACCTACACTACCAAGTTCACACTAAACCAATCAAGGATATGTTCCGAGAGATCCCAGCACCGGGATGAGACTTGCACACAACACTGTCCCAAACAGCACCTGGGACAGAAACTGGGATAGCCCCAGGGAAGAGGACTGAAAGGGGGCCCAGCTGAGATGACTGGAGAAGGAGATTGTTAGGAGTGTCCTAGAGCCCTCTTTTCCTGCAGTCTAGGTGCAGCCGACATAGTCTGACCCTCCATGCCTATCACAGCCACATCTGCGTACATCCTTCTGCACAAAGGCTTCCTTATGCTCTTTCTTACAACGCAATTAAATAGACCCAGAAAATATTCACATTTGCTTTGAAAAAGAAATTTTTGCTCTGTCTAGCTGATTCCTAGAGTACTATGGGTCCTAGAGTTCTTGGAGTCCATGGGTCCACATGGCATCTGACAGAGTCTGTGCAGTATATATAAAATTTCCATTTGGACTTCCTTAATTGACGTCGTGAGTGGACATTTGGAAAAAAAGGATCTGTTTGCAGTTCTAATCTGAGTCTGTCAATTTGGGTTTTCTAGTTTTCATTGTATTTGCTTTTACCTTTTGAATCACAAGCACTCGGTGTGATCCTGTAAGCTTTCTTTTCCTCTCACTCATATTCTACCACTTTATCTGTATACAACTTTCTAAAAAGAGCTGAGGATGTGAATGGAAAATATTCTTCCATCTCCAATATTTCCCTGAGCTTTCTGCAAAGAATACTATATTGCTCTCTGAAGTAAGTTCGCAAAATATCTATAAGTTGCCATAGCTCCATGAAATATATCATTTTTTAATTTTATAATGCTGAAAGTAACTTGGATGTAGAGAAGAGGAAGATATTTTAGGAATAGCTGAGGTCAGCACAATAATCCACTCTGATCTCCTTTGTCATACAGGCCACAGAATCACAATCACAAGCATCTTTATCAAGACCCAAACTCTTAAGAAGAGGTATCTAGATTTGATTAAACACTGTGAGGGGTAGAGAATCTAGTCTGTACCCAGTAAATTGTCCCAATGAGTATTCACCCTCACTGCTAAAAATGTTTCCTATTTCTAGTGGCATATTACTGAATTTTCCTTTAATGCAACCAATCAATGTATTTTATATATATATGATATATACTCAGAAATTGTTGCAAGTTTTCCTCACTCTTCTTATACCACATTGGTGATTTCTGTTTTTCTAGTTACTGTTGGATCAATTAATGACATTCCCTGAAATTTCCTTCACTGTCTCTGCATTGACCAATGTTATATTAAAGTACATTTAGAGGAAAAGGTTAAACCCCTTAAACAGTAATGCAATTAGAGTGAACATCTTTTTACATCCATCAGATGTGAAATCCATTGCACAAAATCCATTGCACACAATGGGTTTCAGCTGCTTTTGCTGCCTCTGATGAAGTCCAAGGTTTATCAGCTGAGGCAGATATTTAATTAGTTATCTTGCAGACTTAAGGCTAAAATGTGTCCACTGTCAGGAATAAAGACAAAGATTCTGACCATAACTGCAAGGTGGGAATAATTTCACTGAAATCAGTGACAATTGCATTGAAGAAAATTAGCTCAGAGTCTTACCTAACATCTTTTTTTAACATATTACAGGCCAGCTTCTGCCATTCTTATTAGTGCTAAATAATCCTTTTCACAGACAAATGCTGTAGAAAATGGCCCTTTAAAGTATACTCATTTCTGTGCTAATGGTAAGAAGGGGATGAAGAAATATCCAAATAAAAGTTTGGAAGTTACGGTAAATCTCTGTTCTGTTCCACTTCTCCACAGAAAGTACCAAGGTACTTATTTGAAATGCTCAGATGGCAAATCAGCTTTTACCAGCCTTTCTGTTTCAGCCACTGATTACAGCTACAAGCCTTTGATAAGCTCCATGGAATGGGAAATTGGTTTCATTTGACTTTCTAATTTTAATTTTTATAGGTTGCTGCTGTTTTTAAAAATAGCCCAGTTGTATTTTTCTTGCTAGAAATAAACAGGAACCTGTAGCTTCCTTCCCACTTCAATGGCTGGATTATAAATACTAATTTTAAATTAAAGGTAAATAATACAATATATGTTGTACCACATGCTAGGCAGCACGGAGCTAATCCTGTTTGCAATCCCAGTTGGCAGTGTGATCCTGAAAGTATGTATTGCTGAGCAAAGCATAACCACAGCACCTCAGTTCTACTGCTGCTGCAGAAATGTTAAGAAATTGGTGGCACATTTGCACAGAAAAATAATATGTAACAAAGGATTTCTTCAATTACAGTTACTTCTAAGAACTGAATTCATTTAAGTGCATGAGTAAAAGAAGAATTTGAAATCTTTTCCATCCTAAATAGGATTCCTCATTTTAAAGTGTAAAGCCTAAATCTTAAATTTTATGGATTTTTTTTTTCTTTTTTTTTTTGTAATTTAAAATCAGGGAGTCAAAAATGATCATTCAACTGACCTTCTACATAAAACAGGTCATTGAACTCCACTGATAGTTTCTACAGCAAACACAGCTTTATAAATACCTAACATACCTAGAATTTATATTTTTGGAAAGGAATTCAATCTTGAACAAAAGATTTAGCTAACAGTGAGTTTACTACCCCGGTTAGCTAGTATTTCATTGGTTAATGGAGCATAAAGAGAAAAATACTGCACTTTGCATTTTTATAGCTTTAATATTTGACTACTGGATTGAAATCAGATTTACTGGAAGGTTTTTAAATATTTGCTTTATAAACTGCAAACTGCAGTCTTCACACGTATAATCAGGATGCTGAATCCTGCTAGATTACAGCTGTGTAGCATCTCTGAGTCGAGACTGATGTCTTAACTTGTTTTTCATGTGACTTGCTTTAGCTTGTTTTTTTTTTTGAAGATTCCCTTCTCCAGCAGTCTCAGAATATAGTATCATCCAGACTTTATCTCAGGCTGGTAATTCTCTTGAGCAATTTTACATTATTTTCATGTCTGGGCTCAAGACATGGAAGAACTATTCTGTAGAAATCAAGAAAATCTCATTTTCTTGTTCCTTCCTAACATTTTTTTTAACTTCCATTTCCCAAAATCTCACTGGAAGAAAATATTGAGGTTATCTACCATTAACCTTAAGGTCTTTTCAGAATTACTGCTTCTAGAACACAATCTTGCAGTCTGAACTTGCCCTTCGCACTTTTGATGTTTGTGACCTCTCTAAAAGCATGATGCTCTATAAGTAAATCTACTCTGGTAATTTTTGGAGCCAGTTTTTTTCTATTCATTACGTATTTGTACTTCACATATTAAAAGGCATAGAGACTGCTGTTTGACTTGGGATGCTAAATGGTCCCTTAACATTTCTCTCAGGTCAAGCTAAATGTTTGTCTATTCAAATAGAATAAATCCTCATCAAGGACTCTTTGTTCCTAAATGTCCTTTAATGTCCCTTTGTCAAGGAAAGCCCCTGTCTTAAGTGTCCACTTGAAAATATATTCAAGATTCCACTATGATTTTGTTTGACCTTTTGTTAAAGCATGTCTTTGCTAAGCCACCAATTTCTGACACTCCCTTGAGTGGCTGTTCAGCAAAAGCTTAAGGATGCACTATCAAAGCTGACAACCCCTGATTCTGTTTCAATAACATTACGAAGTAACAATTAGAAAATCCTATCATCAGTAAAGTGATCTAAAAAAGACTCCAGAATGCCAACAAAAAGCAGTGTTAGTGAGATCCAGAGTTTCCTGAAGCACCAAACTAGCCTTGGAGGAGGTAGGTAGGGAAGAAGTAAGGGGAAGGAGTTAATATATTTCTTTTAAAATCAGAGCTTCCCTGTAAAGTCAGTGGAAAGAGTAGCTATGATATCTCTGAAGACCAGGAGCCATAGTAAGTGTTTCCCTAAAGCAACCACTTTTGTCCTCCACCGACTGTCCAGGGAACTGGTAGGAATCAGTAGGTAGCTAGTAGAAGCTAGCTCTTTCTAAAAGGTAGTAGCAGCAACATCAGTTGTCCCCTAATCTCCATGACTACACAGTTTGCACAAAGCTGGACACTAACGCAGGCAGGGCTTCAGCAAGTTCCCTCAGGGGAAGGGCAAGTCCCAGGACTGTACCCAAACCACCACAGTGAATGCAGTAATGTGCTCTCCCCCTCTTCTGAGCCTCTGTTTAATGTACAATGAGAAGAGACAAGAACTCTCATACAGAAAAGGGTAGGAAAAATAAATACGGTCTAAAGTCCTATCAGTATTTTTACAGCTGTTTGTAAGAAACTACAACTGTTCTTTCATATAAATGTAAGAAGGAATCTAGCTGGTTTTGCAGCTGTTTGCTCTGTTAGAAACTAAAATTATTTGGTCATATAAACATAAAAAGAAAGCCAGCTAAGACATTGATTCTTGTCCTACAAGTTAGGTTACTTGTTCTGCAGTGAAGAAGGCAGATGTCTCTTACCAATATAATTTAGACTACGCTCATCAGTACATTTGGAGCAGTAGGGGTTTTTCCACCCTTTGTAAGTGTGCAAGCAAGTGAAAAATTTACCTGGATAGAGAAAATCAATAAAATAATGGATGTACCTATAAACCAGAAACATTTTCGTAAGCGGCAGATTTTGGCAGCTTTCATATTCTTTCCTAAACCACTATAAAATGTTGATAACTCAATAGGGTGATGAATCAGAAATAGGAAACTGAACCCTACCTTGATTCTGTCAACTGCTGATGCTACTCAAATATTTCAGATTTCAATGTTATGAATTGCCATGTACCGTTAATATTGTTATAGACACAAACAATCGCTAAACAGCTTAATATTGGTGGAAAAAAAAAAAAATTAAAAGGATTTTGTGCTGCTCCTCACCAGTCACATCCTCCTTCCCAGGGGCAGGACTTTGCATCTTTCTCTACTGAATTTCATAAGGTTCCTGTTGTCTCATTCTGTCTGGAAACACTGCAAATACCCCTTCTTCACAATATTTTGGGCAGTCCATTTTTGGTCCTAGTTACAGATCACTGATGATTCCCAATATCCATTCCACTCCCGTTTACTCTGTAAAATGTCCATTGTAAACTTGTTACCTCTGGTATTTATCTAGTTCTGAGACCTGTTTTTTTTTAAATAAACCTCAGTATAGCTATCTTGGAAAATGCAGACAGCGTATAGGTGCACGTAAATAGCACTTCTGTTGAAGCAGAAAGTTACTTCCTGAATAAAAAGTGTGCTGTTGTTTTAAAGGCTGTGCTATGAAGCGCGAGATTAGTCACTTGCCCAGATAATAGGTCTGATTCTCCGCGGTGCCACTCCAGCTGCACTTCTTCCTGTGCATACCCATTGTAACGTTGTGTAAAACTGAAGTCATACACCAGTGAATCAGGCCTAGAAAGTTTAAGAAAATAAGAAATGGAGGTGTGGTGGGAGGTTAATTTCCCTCCTACAATATTTCACAACAGTGAAAGCAACAAAACTACCTTTTTTTTTTTAAACTGAAAGAAATGTAATCTAGCTCTCAACTCACCACACAAAGTAGAAGTGCAATTGTTCAATGGCTGCTTGCAAAAAAGTCCCTGGTTTGTAGCATAGAATGTTGTCTTCTGACTTGTTTTCAATGACAATTATCATTATCTGGATAGACTATTAAAATATTGGAAAATGCACTGAGGAAATAGGCAAAGATGCAAAAGAAGAAAAATAGGAAAAGCACATACTTCAAAGCACCCAGAATTAAAAAATTCAGACCCATAGTTTGCTGAATATCTGTACAGTACAGAAGAATTTGTCTTAGTCTTCCAAAACTGATGTGACAGCAATGCTATTTAGGGAGCTGGGATATAGTTCTAAGACTTGTAGTTCTATGGAGAGACATGTAAAGTCTCATCTATTTCCTTTAAAATAAGTAACCTGGTTGGGTTTTTTACTAATACTGAAGAAAAAAAAAAAAGTGTTTAAAACAAGCTCTTAGCTTACTTTCTTTTACTTATTACTTTTCTTTCTTAACCCTGTCCTTTATGATCAGTCTATGACAATGTGACAGTAAATAGCTTGCATTAAAGTTAGAAGTTTCTAGCAAACTGTCTACATATGGTAATCCGTAGGGAACATGACAGACTACTGAAGAGCTTCTCTTGGTTTCCAAATACATCAAATGAAGATCATGATCGGAAGCCTTTTATTCTTAGCCTTTTAGTTCAGAGGAAATGGGTTTAGTTGTTAGCAGATCTATTTGGTACTATTTAGGGAATTATAACTTCCCTACATTTCCAGAACATTATGCTCAATAATACTCTAAACCAGTACTAATTTTTCTGTTTCATTGTCAAGTTATCCCATCTTAGTAACAAGAAACACAGTATGAAACTGGTGAAAAAAGCTGCATAATAGTTTGATTTCTGTATAATTGAGTTTTCCAAATCTGCCCTCAGATGCTAAAGCACAGCTCTGTCTAATTTGCAAGAGCAAGAGAGACACACATATATCTGAACAAAAATCAGCACTTACTGTTTAATTCCTTCACAAATCTGCTTAGTACATTAACATCATTATTCCATTACTCTGTTATTACTCTTTGCTGGGCCAATGTTCCCTGACACAACCTTCCCCTAAAGGGTTTACCTTTCCTGACATAAGAAGGAATCCAGACTCAAGATGTAACTTCGATCTTTGTTTTATTTCTGTGTTTTGCAAGAGAAAATGTGATTGTGGCAGCAATACCAGCAGCAAAAAGGTGATCTGTCTGTGATTTGCCTTTCAGCAGTAAAGCAAACCTGTTCCTTTTCTTATATCATTTGTAATCAAATTTATCATTGTTGTGTTTAATGCTATCCAAGAATAGGTCCCCAGAGTGCTTTATGAACACAAACTGAAGGTGGTCAATGCCCCAGAGAATTTTAATTTAAAATCGCTCAGATGGGAAATGGGAAAACAGCCATCCACAAGCAGAGTCGAATACTACCACAATAATTCAACTGTTTGGGACTTTTTGGAGGGTGAGGCAGAGAGAGGGAATGCAAAGGGGTCTAAGGAGGGAATTAGCTTAGGGAAGAGGAAGAGAGGGCTGGTGAGGAGGACATTTCCAGGGAGAACAAGTAAAAGGGGCAAAGACAGACCAGAACTTGGATAATGGAGGGTGGAAGCCAGCAGCCATGAGAACAGGGCAGAGAGGAGCCCATCAGTGCTAGGGAACATCTGAAGCCCCCTGACATCGGACTCCTGGTCTCACCAGCTGGGATCTCTCACCAGTTATTCTGCACCTTCTGCTCAGGGCCTCCCAGACAGCAGTGACCCTCTCCCACTGTCTGCTTCCATCACTGACATTGCTTTTGCTGTTCAGGAGCCCACGCTTGGTTGCCCTCATCCACCAGTGGAGCTCCCATGAAGTCGGTTAACACCACTTCTGCAGTACAGTGCTGAGACTATTGCAACAATATCAAGATACATAACCCCATGGTAGCTGTGTTCTCTGTGTAAGAGAAACATCATTTTCTAAAGAGTTTTGTCATTCACGGCACACCTCCTAAGCCAACCCCCACAGAATGGGTATTGAAAAAAGAGAAGACTCAACAAGATAAGAAGTGTACCATGAGGATAAGGACGGTTAAGTGTACCGTCAGGGCAAGCCTTTCAGAGTTTAAGAGAATGAGTCTGCAGTGAGGAAAAAAAGGTGTGCCTTCTCACTCATTGCAGATCTGCATTTGAAAGCTCCATTAGGTTGGAGCAAGCACATTTAATGCTTTTTCTGCCAGGCATGAGGCAGCCTAGGAAAAGAACATCCTCTGCAAAGCAAGCAAATTCAGCAGATGAGACTGCATCACTCACTCACATAAACAAATACATTTCTAAAACCACAACCTTTTCATCTGTAGGCTTCTTAAGGAATTATTCTGAAAGGCCAAAAACCAGCCATTCTAACACATACTTAAAGATTTCCCTCTGATTCATGCACACAGGTTTGTTTAAAGAATAAACCTTTCTGTGAGAGAACATGAATAGCAAGTCTTAGATCTTATATTACTAGAAATTTTACATATTACTTAAGTAAATGCAAATGAACTTGTCAGCTTCTGATAATGCATGTTAGCAACTGAGGAAGCTGCAACTGCGTGTAGCCAGCACCGCTGTCAACATGAATCTGTCACTGGCAATGATAATATGGGAAGAAATATTTTGCTGACAAACATCATCAGAATAAATAAAGGTGTTGCAAAACCACACTGTATCATAAGTTTTTCACTAGGATCCACACTAAAGATGTCTTAATGAGAATTCTGTTTTAAAGCCATTTGCTGATAACAAAGCCTGATTCAGACTCTGCTGGTGCCATTGAATATAACTTGTCCACCTGGAATGGAGACTTCTGCCTTTAATGCGAGTGAGGTGAAGTCAGTGCATGAACAGTGCTGAAAAGTGTTACTGTCTCATCTTATGCTTCTCATTGAGACTTGACCCTCACAAAACATCCCAAACAAAATCTCATTCAGTGTTTACTTTTGTTCAAAAAAAAAAAAAAAAGAAATCATGCATCAGGAATGACATTCTTCCCTCCCCATTTCAGCTGAGCAGTTAAAGTGGAATTAGGCATAGTTCTACACACTTCTAAAAGGCTATTCCATCATCATATACAGCCTTGGTGTCAGTGCAGTGTTGTAACCAGATAAATGGCAAGACCACATGCATCATTTTTTTTACTGACTATCTCTGCCCTCCAATGCTTTATTAATTTACTTTATACAAATTGACTGGTTGAGGCTACAGTAGAAGTCTTCCTCACACTCTTTTCACCTTTCTTCGGTGAATAAAGATATCTCCTTCTCAAGCATCACCCATCAGCTCTCTTTGTATTGTGCTTCATAGACGCTTAATTATCTCATCTCAGATAGCCTGGCAGAATTCAGAAGTTACTGCCAACACTGAGCTCCTTCGACTGTGCTCCTCCAGGGACAACCCTTGGAGGTGAAGATGGGAATGTTACTATGGAGACAAGAGGAGTCAGCATTCGCTCATGTCCCACTCGTGCACAGTGACATTTCTAGATCTCTATAGTAACAGAGGCGTTTCTTGGTCTATCTGCCCATCCGCAGGGTGAAAGAGAAGCCCTCAAGGACTGAGATGCAAAGAGTGGTTCAGGTGACTGTAGTTAGATTGCACAGACACCCAAATAAATGTTTGTTTTCCCTTGGCTCATAGCACAGTTTTTCTGCTACCGGACAGCACCCTGAAATATGAAATAGAAAGTGATAATTGAGTTCCAGTGACAGATAAGACAGAAGTTATGGTTTAGGAAAATATGAGTTTACAAAATTAAGGTATGTATATTACAGACTACAGATTTGCCTCTGTCCTTTCATGTTCTCTTATATTTAGTATTTTTACACTGTGAGTTTTTACAGTCACTTGTCCATGATTAAGGAGCTGAGTTTGATTTACACCAGGCATTTAAAAAACTGATTTCCTCCATTTTTTCCTCATACTGTGAATTGTGAGTTTTGAAAAAATTGTAATGGAACTCAAAGGATGTTGAGAAATGCTTAAATCAGAGCACTGTTAGCAGTTGTTGTTATTGGAAGCTGTCGCCCAGGTAAAGAGGCTGAGTATTTGTAACTGCAACCAGAAATTACAGCTGGTTGTCACTCTCTTTTGAAAGACTTAAGATGCTTCCTGCAATTACAGGTAATTATAAATTTCCTGGTGAATACAAATGCTTCAGGGTAATGGAAGGTTGCATGGAGATAGTTGCACCCAAAGATGGAAATTTTGTGTTACCAATTAGCATATTATTTGCATAATCTGGGTAATCACAGAGCAAGCTGAAGTCCTAAGGAATAGGGATGATATCTTCTGGATCCTTCTTTTGTTTTGTGGTAGAATCAGCGTGGGAATAGTGCAGAAGGGAACACAGAATGATCTTTCTTACATTTACAGAGAGGATTTCTGATCCTTTCTGTGGCAGGACCACATACTGAGTTAAGGTTATGCTACTGGTTTTTTGCTATCATTTTTGTGTCTCTCCTTCAGAAACATCCAGAAGTCCAGGTCTCACTACAAACAGTTTTAATGGGGGCAGCCCCTTACCTATGTTTACTTTCAGTTCACCTTCCCAAACATCTGAGCAAAATTTGCCGAATCAGATTTTTCTGTGATGAAAAGAACTGGGACAGATAGCACTAAGCACCCAGAAAAAGGAAAAATTTCAAAAGATCCAAAACGAACCTCTGAGCAGCTGCTCAGTGTTTTCAAAAATGTGTTATGATTGCTCATAGAGTATGGAAATGAACAGGGCAGTAACAACAAGCTGCATATCACTCAAGTGTCAAGTGAAACAGTAAAGCAAATCACAGGGTCAGAGGGTGAGCTGAAACTCAGTAAAGTACCATTAAAAGAGAAAATCAGCCAAAAAGGCAGAAAAATTAGGCAAAAAGACATGACAGGAAGCACATAAAAGTTTATATGCAAGGACAGTACTTTCTGTGGAGTTTGCCTCATTGGCTTTTGCATTGTGGGCTGAGAGTGTGATCCACCTCCAAGAGTATTTGGGTTAGAAATGTTCTTATCAAACATTCATCAAAGGCTATGGGAAATATGGGCATTGACTACGCTTCCTTGCATAAAGCACGGAGCTTTCAGATTCAGTGAGGCAACTGGGCAAAGGTGGGAGCTACAACATGAACAGAATTAACTGGACCTGCCTGGTCACACACAAGGAGTAGGAGAAGCAGAGAACAGGGTGTTTTCTTCTTTATGCTAAAAAACCACAAAACTGCCAGGATGATTGTTCAAGTGTTGTCAGTTGTTTTATGGTCATCTAGTGGATAATAAAAACAAGGCCTGAAGGAAGAGAACGTTAAAAGGATTGAAGCTCGGGGTTCAGTTTCCATTCCCTGGCTGATAAAAATTGCCAACTGACAAGTGGTAACCCACAGCAACCAGAAAAATTTATTGAAGATACAAATTAATAATTACAGTGGTACACTGTGCCTGTATCTCTGGAATAGACTGATGTGCTTTCTTGCTGTCCCTTTTGAGCTAGACTATAAAAATCCACATCCTGCAGTTATGTCCAGGGCTTTATTCAACCAGACACCTGATGAATGAAGCAGATCTCTGACTCGAGATTGAGGGCTCTGGCTTGCCCTCCATAAGCATCTGATTTCCATCTGAGACTGTGCAGGGAGTGAGCTGCATTTCTTCCTTTGAAGATTTCTGTCCCTCATACGAATATTTTTCAGTCCAAGATGGACCAGCCTATTTTCATCTAAGATGTACTTCTTAACAACTTACAACTTTCTGCGCTGCTATTAGTATCATCACGTCCCTAAATCTCTTTTCAGCTTCTTAGGTTCTGAAACTCCTATTTTTCACCATTTGTTTCAAAGAAGAGGTATTTTTCAGTCTATCACTTAACTCGATTAACGTCTCATGTTTCTTTGACAGCACAATGTGTGTTATCATTATGATTTTCATGATCTACTTAGGAACTCAAAGCAGTTAACTTTTTTTTTCTCCTCTCATAAGTACTCCTCTTTGCAAAAGCCCAAATTCATTAGGCCTAAATTAGGAGCTTAGTCACTTCTAGAGAGTGATTCAGCCCACCTCACACCTAAACTGACCCTTCAAAGTACCTTGATCTATGGAGGGAACCTAAAGCGATCAGGCTTATGATGTAGGTGTGCCAGTTATGTGTGTAGAGCTAAGTGGGAAGGACCATAGTCTTTTGCTTCTTGTGGCAAACTCTTAATTCTTTGCTCTTGTTCATAATGACAGCTAATTTACTTTGCCTTCAATGACAGTTAATTCCATTTACCTTCTTTTTTTTTATATATACCCCAAATAGCATGCTGATCGACATGCAGATTTGGAAATCTAATATCAGCTGTTCAATCTGAAATTATGATTTGCAATATCAGATCCTATAAGGCAAAAGATTATAATATTTTTAATTTCATGCATTTAGAGTAGCACAGAATTAGTAAAAGGGGAAAAATATCTAACGTAAATAAGTATGTACAGAACAAGTTTGCAAAGTTGGGGTGTTATCTAATGACCTCTGGCTTACATAAATAAAATGCCCAGTTTTTACTGTTTGTAAGAGTTCTTGTTTAACAGTATCTCATTGTGTTTTGACAGATAAATAACTAAAAATAAGGTAACAACTTACTTGTTTCTAGGAACTCTGTAGTAATTGTAATGAGCATACTCTTGCCCAGTGGTAAATACTTTGACTTTGATTCTAATCCTGACTCCGCATTAGTGCATGACAAACTCAGTCCTAGTACTACTCTCTTTCTTCCTGCTGCTCTGATCTTTGTCATTTGATGTTAAAAATTACCTGCACTGCATTTGGGTTTTCTGTGCCCTAAGGAATCAGAGTAGCAGAGCGGGCTCATTCTGAAATCCGCAGTAAAGTGAGTCAGACTCCAGTCATTGCAGAGCACAACTAGTGTTGTCTGGAGGAGACGAATTGGGGGAGCAGGAGAGATGCAACTTACCTACAGACCAGCACAAGGACAACTCTCTTCTAGTTGTATTGATACAGTAAATACCTCATTGCTTTTGGTTTACCATTTCATTTGAACCTTTCCAACTGACCAGCAGGAGCAGGGAGGTGATTGTTCCCCTGTGCTCGGCGCTGGTGAGGCTGCACCTGGAATACTGTGTCCAGTTTTGGGCCCCTCAATACAAGAAAGACATTGAGGTGCTGGAGCGTGTTCAGAGAAGGGCAACAAGGCTGGTGAAGGGTCTGGAGCACAGGCCTTATGAGGAGTGGCTGAGGGAACTGGGGTTGTTTAGCCTGGAGAAAAGGAGGCTGAGGGGAGACCTTATCACTCTCTACAACTCCCTGAAAGGAGGTTGTAGTGAGGTGGGTGTTGGGCTCTTCTCCCATGTAGTTAGCGATAGGACAAGAGGAAATGGGCTCAGGCTGCACCAGGGGAGGTTTAGGTTGGAAATTAGGAGAAATTTCTTCACAGAAAGGGTGGTCAAGAATTGGAACAGGCTGCCCAGGGAGGTGGTGGAGTCACCATCCCTGGAAGTGTTCAAAAAATGGGTAGATGTGGCACTTTGGGACATGCTTTAGTCTAGTCTACCCTTGATTGGTTTAGTGTGGACTTGGTAGTGTAGGTTAATGGTTGGACTGGATGATCTTAAAGGTCTTTTCCAACCTAAACAATTCTATGATTCTATGATTCTATTTTATAAAAAGGGCAACAAATAAGGCAAAATAGCAAATGCCCCAGAAGGGCAAAATGCCGTGGCCCAGATTCATGATTTGTAATTTCTTTTTTGTTTTTTGCATTTGTGACAAATAAATCCCTCATGAATGGACCTGTTCTGGCAGAGAATTATTTTTCTATACTGTAACAGGCACAATAGTATATAATTCCTTATGTCCTTCTTAAAGCTGCCCATTAAAATTGTTCAGTAGTATCCTCGCTCACCTCCAACTTTAACAAGTGTCACATACCAAGATGAAGTGTTTCTAGTTGGTACTTCATGTTCTGTAAGCTGTTGGAAGCTGGAAACATTTTTCACTCTGATTGAAATCTGCCATAATTGTTTTAATTACATTGCACAGTTGTGCACTCTTGAAGTAACCCCAGAGATCCCATTCCTTTTACAGAAACTATTTGTAGAGACAGATCCAGTTTCCATGAGTATGGTGGGCACTGTCTTATTGTCAAAGCCAGTGTTCAAATATTCTTTCTCTTGTTAAAGGCAGCATCTTCCTCCCTCTCATATTCCCATCAATTTCAACTAGACCATGCCCATGAGGGAGACTGACATGATGAATGGTAGATTTTAGCCTTTTGGTACTAAAGCACTGTATATACTTCCAGCACTGCATAAATAGATTATTATAAAATCATTCATATTAAATAAATCGAGTGGGCTTTCAACAATGGAGAAGTAGAAACAGAACTGTTTGGGAGGCATTGTCATTATGCTCTAGGACTAATATCAAAAATCAGAGAAAACTGACGTTCACAGAAAAACTTGGTGTTTAGGAGAGATTTTATGATGAGACAAGGCTGTTTGGAGGTTCACAAGCAGTAGCTCAAGAGTCAGGAAAGACAGTCAGACATGAGCTGTGGGACAAGATGGTGGGAAACACAAGGAAAAGGTGAAGAAAGCAATTTTATACTGTACAATTTTTTTTTTTCTAAAAACCCTAACTTTTCTTTAATGTTACCGCTGAAAACATGAAGTGGTACATTAAAACGATGGCATGTAAAATGTACAGTGAGATCTAAATAACTTCTTTCCAATCATGATGAGCTTCAACATTGTTGAACTTTTGCCTATACATGGTTTCAGTCCTGCATGCACTTGAGACTACCAGCAGTGTGTGCATTTATTATAATTTTGAGACTGCACACAGTGTGTAGCATAATGTGTATGGTTGTTACAGAAACAGAGTTTAAAATCAGCTATATTTCTTCACTCCATTTCAGGATGTAACAGGTTAGAGGCAGAAACAGAAGGCAATCCCTGATTAAACCTGACCCATACAAATCCCCATAAAAAGTTTGTCCAAATCACCATGAGGTTTCTTATGGTAAACTTTCAATTCTGTAATGTTAATAACAATACTGAAACTTCTGCATATAAGGTAATTAGAAGAGTGTTCTGCTTTTTCAGTTTTATGAAGAGTGTTCTGCTTTTTCAGTTTTATCTATTTGAAACAAATATACCTGTATAATTGTGCAGCAGAATGAACCACCGCATGGATATAGCTGTATCAGTATAAACCTCTTTGTACTTTTGCACATTTCTGTAGGTTTTTTTTGTCACCATGAAATCATTTTCAACCACACTTGCTCAAGTCACTGATAGAGAATGAATAACATGGAGAAAAGCAGATCTGTGGCATCTCTTGTGCAGCTGCTGAATTCAGAAAGCTCCAGACCAACAACCAATTCAATAAATGTGTCTTTTCCATGTGCATGTATAATAATGTGTATGGTTGCCTATCTGTGGAAAATCTGATTTGTTTTATAACTAGCAGTATTACTGATGTCCATGTATTTTAAGAGAATTCAGTGCACCTCTCTACTTTAAATACAAAAATGACTTGTTAAACAATAACCTGATTTTCTGGGAGGTGTTGTCTGAAGATAGAGAATTTTCAAGGTAATACAAAATCAAATAAGATCATCAGCTACTCATATCCTGGTAGCTAACTATCAAATGCTGAAAATCTAATTAAATTTTTTGTGGCTACAGTATACTTATCAGCCAGTCTAATATGATTTGCTTCAATGTTTTCTTCAATAATTTAAATCAGCTTTTGTAGACTTGTTAGGCACATTTCTGGAACACTAATATTTCCTGTGTCTTAATAAAATAATTCAACAAAATATCAATGGTATTCCTGCAAAAGATTTGGTTTCTATAGGAAAGCAGACATATTAAACAAATTACACACCTGCTAATGTATATATCTTGAAACAGAGCTAAAAACAGAAAATCAAGCAGGCAATACTTGTAAGCTTTTTAATGGACTGTTTCTTGTCTTCATTTTTTAAGTTAATGAACAATTTAGAAGAAAACATTGACTTGACACTGCTAACATTTGCAGAGGACACCAAGATGGGGGAAGTACTAAACAATGAAGAGACCAGGTTAGCTGATCAGGAGTGATTATAAACCCTATTCATAGGATTAAAGCTAACGCTTGGGATGACTTTTTGCTGATGGTTTAGAAATGTTAAAATTTTGAATTCCTGAGGAATGGTCACTGGAAGTACAAATCCTGTTAGAAGTTGCATAAATGCAGACTATCCAAGCTTTCTTTTCTTGGGAACCTTTTGGAGTTCTTTAAAACTATTCAATAGACTAGAGAGGAACACAAGCAGTGCTTTAGATCCAGATACTTATATGGACAGATTTTCCCTAGAGATCTAGCTGTCCCAGAGGTCCCTAAACATAAAAGAGATTGTCAGGCACCAGAGCAGAACAAAAACAGCAGGGAAAAAGAGCTTGTAGTGTGAACTGCAATTAAATAAATTTGTAGCAGAGAGAGAATGGATTTCACATGGAAATATAAGAAGTCTCCTGTAGTTACTGGAGAGGACAAAAAAATAACTGTGATGTGTATCATTGCTTGCCAGTGTGATGCCCATCTACAAGAAGGGCCGGAAGGAGGACCCGGGGAAACTACAGGCCTGTCAGCCTGACCTCGGTGCCAGGAAAGATTATGGAGTGGTTCATATTGAGTGAGCTCAACAGGCAAGTGCAGGTCAACCAGGGGATCAGGCCCAGCCAGCATGGGTTTATGAAAGGCAGGTCCTGCTTGACCAACCTGATCTCCTTCTATGACCTTGTGACCCGCCTGGTGGATGAAGGAAAGGCTGTGGACATCATCTACCTGGACTTTAGCAAAGCCTTTGACACAGTCTCCCATAGCATTCTCCTTGGGAAGCTGGCAGCTCATGGCTTGGATGGGCGTACTCTTCGCTGAGTAAAAAACTGGCTGGGTGGCCGAGCCCAGAGAGTAGTGGTGAATGGAGTTAAGTCCAGTTGGCAGCTGGTCACGAGTGGTGTTCCCCAGGGCTCAATTTTGGGGCCAGTCTTGTTTAATATCATTATCAATGATCTGGATGAGAGGATTGAGTGCACCCTCAGTAAGTTTGCAGATGACACCAAACTGGGTGGGAGTGTCAATCTGCTCGAGGGTAGGATGGCGCTGCAGAGGGACCTGGACAGGCTGGACCAATGGGCCGAGGCCAACTGTATGAGGTTTAACAAGGCCAAGTGCCGGGTCCTGCACTTGGGTCACAACAACCCCATGCAATGCTACACGCTTGGGGAAGAGTGGCTGGAAAGCTGCCTGGCAGAAAAGGACCTGGGGGTGTTGGTTGACAGCTGGCTGAACATGAGCCATCAGTGTGCGCAGAGGGCCAACAGCATCCTGGCTTGTATCAGGACTAGTGTGGCCAGCAGGAGCAGGGAGGTGATTGTCCCCTTGTACTCGGCACTGGTGAGGCTGCACCTGGAATACTGTGTCCAGTTTTGGGCCCCTCAATACAAGAAAGACATTGAGGTGCTGGAGCGTGTTCAGAGAAGGGCAACAAAGCTGGTGAAGGGTCTGGAGCACAGGCCTTATGAGGAGTGGCTGAGGGAACTGGGGTTGTTTAGCCTGGAGAAGAGGAGGCTGAGGGGAGACCTTATCGCTCTCTACAACTCCCTGAAAGGAGGTTGTAGTGAGGTGGGTGTTGGGCTCTTCTCCCAAGTAGTTAATGATAGGATGAGAGGAAATGGGCTTAAGCTGCGCGAGGGGAGGTTTAGGTTGGAAATTAGGAGAAATTTCTTCACGGAAAGGGTGGTCAAGAATTGGAACAGGCTGCCCAGGGAGGTGGTGGAGTCACCATCCCTGGAAGTGTTCAAAAAATGGGTAGATGTGGCACTTTGGGACATGGTTTAGTCTACCCTTAATTGGTTTAGTGTGGACTTGGTAATGTTAGGCTAATGGTTGGACTGGGTGATCTTGAATGTCTTTTCCAAAGTAAAAAATTCTATGATTAAATGTTGTGGTTCTATAATCAAGATTGCCCTGGATCTCCAAGAGGCTTTCCTGCAAGCAAGGGTGGAATAACTATTTCTTCAAATGTTTGGTATGGACTATACCTCCATTCTCTGAATGAGGTTTTTGTCTGGCAGAATGAATTGAATAAAAATGTTTTGACTGTGAGATTGCTGCACTATAATTCTTTCATCTAAGCAACAGGAAAAGTTAAAAGCTCTTAATTTTAAACAATCACACCTGAAAAGAGCAGTTTGGATCTTTGGCTGGAATAAATGTATGTAGCCACATGAAATCAATGCAGGCTGCAGGGGAATCTCTGCTCTGGTGCCTGGAGCACCTCCTCCCCCTCCTTCTTCACTGACCTTTGTGTCTGCAGGGCTGTTTCTCTCACATATTCTCACTCCTCTCTCCAGCTGCAGTTGTGCCCAGTTGGTTTTTTCCCCCCTTCTTAAATATGTTATCCCAGAGGTGCTACCGCCATCGCTGATGGGCTTGGCCTTGGCCAGTGGCAGGTCTGTCTTGGAGCCGGCTGGCATTGGCTCTATCAGACATAGGGGAAGCTTCTAGCAGCTTCTCACAGAATCCGCCACCGTAGCCCTCCCACTCCCAAAACCTTGCCATGCAAACCCAGTACAGAAACACAGTGACTTCTGTCTGTCTTCTTGGTTCCTGAAGTCTTGGGGCACCCACTCCTTTAACAAGCACACCCCAATGTTTGTAGCCTTCCTGATTTGTGGAAAGGATTCTGATTTTCTGCGTGTGTGGTGGTGGGATCCTCCAAACTATTACAAACCTGTAAGTCTCGTGCAAGGGAAGGCAGGAGGACCTCATCCCTTGCTTGCCCCGTGTGACCACCCCATAGCTGAAGGGATGCAAAGGGCTGGCCACCAGGCAGGCGAGTGCTAGCCAGGCACTGAAAAACTGCAAACTGGCAAGTTGACAACACGGCAATAGGGAACAGAGAGTAAAGCTGATGGCTTGGAGCTGGGAGTAGTGAGGGCAGGTTTAGGACACAGAGAGGGGATGTGGAAGTGTGGAAAGTATTGGGTGATCAGGTTATTAAGGGTTGGGCATTTTTATAGTGAAGAAAGTCTGGTCTTACAGCAGTGAAGAGGATTTAGCACCTAAATGTTTAGGACACCAGGCTTCATTAATTCTCCTCCTCATGAAGGCATGAACTTGTTTTACAACAGGCAAACATTTCTAATATCTCTTCACTGGTGGAGGAGTGGCAGGAAACAAGCATTTCTTGAAGTTGTTTTCATTATCTTTCTTTGCAGCAAACAAGTAATTCCTTCAAGCCTATCTTCTGCCATATTAATTTGGGTAGTCTAGACTGGTGGCCCTGTACCAGGAGCAGATGCAAAACTGTACAGGGTAGAATGAAATGATAATCATTACATAGAGAGGAGAAGAACTGCATTTGGAGTGACCGGAATGAATACTCATTTCTCTTATTGCCATGCGACATGAAGAATACCATGTGTGAGGATTATGCAGAGAGCGATTCCTTTAAGAAAATAAAATCAATCCTTTTGATAATGACTTCTTGTTTCACAGTATTTAGGTTTTTATCACAGTTAGTAGCTTGGAGTGTTTATCTTCATACTGAGGCTGAATCTCAAATAAAGGGATTAGAAGTCCTCAGTTATGCGAAGGCTTTGCATTGACAGGAGAAGCATAAAGGACGAAACAAGCTGTGCAGCTGAATCACCAGGCAGTGCAAAAGCAGTCTGCTTCCGTCAGCACATGGGTGCTCACCAATTCGTACCAAGGAGCATGCTCTGCACGACACCAAAAGCTGCTGCACACCACAGACACTGACAGACACGGCCCCGTGCAGTTGCTTTGGCATTAGGTAAATACACATATACTCAAAAGATGTGCAAAAATATAGGACAAGCCCAACATTCCTAATCTTTCAGTACCATCTGCAAAGTCAATAATTTATTAGGATTGATTTAGAAATATTCATTTTGCTTAGGAGCAATCTCAGTGAAGGCTAACATTATCTTCCACACCCAAATCTGTGTAAAGTTAGGTGGCTCCCTGTTTAATAAGGGATGAAAACATTCAGCAGTCCGCTCCTCAGCATAAGCATTGGTATGCTTTCTTCCACACAGAGGGTAATTTTTACAAAACTTGTAGTAACTTCATACCTCTTGCCTTCTACAGTTAATATCGACCAGCAAATTAAAAAGCTATTGACAGGTCCCAGAGGCAGATGGATGCATAGACTCATTCACCAACACAATGTCACTGAAGTTTCATTTCCTTATGGTTTTGACAAAATTGGATCCTTAAGCTAAGGCACTGTACGGTGCTTGTCACCATGCAGAAACCATGCTAAACAGCATATGGTGTGGTAGTCACTTTATTAATGTGCTGGCAGAAGCAGTAGGAGTTTCAGAACAATGCGCCCAAGGTCAGTAAAAACAGAACCATGTCCGATTTGTGTGGAAAAGTCAGCAGCCTCCTCTGTGGAAACCCTATTTCAGGGCACTCGGACCAAAATCCTGAGTGCTAGCATTTGCCTAATAGCTTGTGCAAAGAGCACCACTTCTGCTCAGCTAGCAGAAGCCTCCAGAATAGCAAGGATGGGCAAAAGACCCCTGTTTTATCTGCTTCTCTCTGTCCCTACTAATACAAGTGTCAGACAGGTTCTTGGAGGAGCAATTGTCTCCTCTGAACTCACCCACCTGGGAAAAGAGGAAGAAGTCTATCTCCAGAAATGCATTAGCAGTGGCTGATCTTCCCAGCTTAGCTCTGGGTGCCATATCAGTATCTTTGCTGTCACTTGTTTTGAATTGCAGGCCACTTTAAAGTCTCCAGTTGTTTTTAGTAATCCGAGGACATTGTTCTGCAGCTAGTAAAATAACTTATAGACAACTCCTTTCTATGAAGCAGTAGGAAACTGTAGTTCAGAGTTTACCTCCTTTTCAACCATTCCAGTCTCCTCTAAGGCTTGTCACATAAAGCACCTCCCCTTACCCTATGCTCTCTAGAGTGTGATCTATACAAAGCTAATCCTGTAAACCAAACACACTGTGAGGAAGCCAATGATTATTAGGAGTAGAAACCTCCTAACAAGGTGGCATCAAATTGCAGTTCCACTTCTTTTTTGGTAACAATTTTTTGTTGAGACCGTGAAGGAAAAAATAGCCTCTCAACTATTCAGGAAAGTAAGGATGCAAAATTGTGTTGAGGTGAGCCCTCCAATTCCAGTTCAGGCTGCTCTACAAATAGAAATACTATCTTTGTATTTGTAATTTTGCATTATGCAGGTCCATTACACTGGTAAGGTCCTGCATTTAAAATCATAGAATCATTTAGGTTGGAAAAGACCTTTGAGATCATCCAGTCCAACCATTAACCTACACTACCAAGTCCACACTAAACCAATCAAGGGTAGACTAGACTAAACCATGTCCTGAAAATGAACTCTTAGAAGTCAGTATAGTCAGTTCAAAAGTAGGAAAATGTGTATCAAAAGTAGGTATTTAAAAAAAAAAATCTGAAAACCATTAAACTGCAAAAAGCTAAACGCAAATTTAGGGGTAAGAGTGAAAATAATAAAAATAACGGCTATACTATAATTTAATTTTATCTCCCAAAAAGTGCTAACAGAAAATGTTCTTCATAGGTATTGAAAACAAATTTTACCTCCTATTTTGTGGCAAAGTCAGAAACACAGTTTCAAAGTGTAGGATGCTTTAAAGTCTGAAAGTTGAAGCTACCAAATATATGTCAAGTAGGTTTACATCGTTGTGAAACAGATAAATAGTTCATAGTTACACTTTTCAACACTGAAATTGAAAGCTGAAGAAAAGTTTAGATGGCCAAACACTTGTGTAAACTGATTCCAATCCCAAATCCCAATATACATTGTGTTCTAGTCCTCCTCACAGCTATACTGGTTTGTCAGGTGAAATCCCTCTTGTGTCAGTACAGTTTTGCACACACAAAGATTAGTTTCATTATGGAAAAAAACCCCAATATTAGTGTGGTTCAAATTATTACATGAAAGTAGATATATAAAATTAGCTGGAAGCAAAATGAAAAGCGGTGCTCCCCCACAACTCAGGAACACAGGTCTAATGCAGTAAGTTAGGCTGACAGCCCATCCATAGTGAGCTGTCTGGCAATTTCCCATCACAAGACTTTGTTTTCAGCTGCCAAAAAGTAACAATTTAAGTTAAATGTGCACCCCAATGAGTGCCCCTTTGTGGGGTGGGTTAAAGTGGCAGAAGGAGCAATGCACAGGTGAAGCAACCTCGAGAGGGAGGGGGAGCTACCAAGGACCCCTGTGCAGAAGGGGTAAACCCGGACCTCCTGCGTGCTCAGCTCCTGCCTTAGCTACCAGGCATTTGGGCAAGGGGGGACTAACACGATCTCCGGAGGCCAAGGCATGAACAAGGAGGGAGCTGCCTCAGTCTCGCAGACTCCAGTTCATCTTGGGCAAGCCCAGGAGCAGCAGTGCAGTGGCCTAAGGCATGTTACCATTGAATACCTTCCAAAAGTTCACCTCTTCATGGGCAGGTACATCCCCAGAAGTGCAATACCTACACTATTTTGCAGCTCTAGTTCTTAGGGTTAACCAACTTGTTTGTGTGCCACCCTAGTACTAGACCTGGGGCTAAATTCACCCCTTAATAATTATGAGTTGGCAAGAAGGGCACTGGAAGAGAGCACAGACCATTTTACCTTCATTTTCAGCAGTTTCCCGGCTGGTATTTGTTGCCATTAACCACTTTAGGGTTGATTTCAACTCCTATCAACTTAAACATCCAAAATAGTTGTAAAACACCCTGCAAAAAAAAAAAAATACTTCAGAAAGATGCACTCATGCATTGAGAGTGTGAACATGACTGATGGCTCAGCAACAAAAACATTAGCATTACTGTACCACAGGAATGAAAGCTACTGATGTACATAACCATCCATGCAGCTTCCCACTACACACACACCCCCCGGAATAAAAGTGCACTGGAAAATTAGGAATTGCCTAAGCAACCTTAATTTGCTCTGTATGCATCTGCTTCATTTCATTACCTTCCCTTCTGTGGCCATAGAACTTATTCCCATTGAAGGCGAGAGGAGGGATAGTACCCAGTGGGCAGGCAGCTTTCTGGCATTACGGTTTGTCCTCATTGCCCAGAGGGTGGCCTTGTGCTTGGTCTATTACACATGATTAAAATGGTGTTTGCACTGAGAATTATTAGAGTTCCTGTGACATTTTCTACAGTATTCATCTTTACAGTGTCTGACTGCCTTATGAGCATTAGATAACTAAACCCTTACCCATACCACTCTGAGATGAAGTATATTAATTTCACAGGCAGGGAGATGATAAAAAGGTATTGAATACAAAAATTTCCTGCAATGCTGGGAGCTCAGTTTACAGGAGCTGTAACCCTAGAGGAGACATATTGGTTGTATTTTCTCCTTAAGATTGCAAAAGGTGCTTTTTAAATTTAATTCACGTTGGTATACATAGATTAGACTGTTTTACAAACCAAACTCACAAGAAGGTCTCACTTGGATCAGTCTGTGCTTCTTCTGACCCAGTTTTCTCATCCCCAACAGAGACAAGCTTAGGCATAGGCTCAAATCCTCACAGGGGGTAATGCACTATAAAACACAAGACATTATATCCAGTACTACTTCCAGAAGCAAGATTTCTACTAAGAACTTCAGCATGAGTAGGATATTTATTTAAAGAAAACAAAAACGTAACACTTTTTCTGTTAGCTACGTAGAAAGGGAATATGCTTTTTAAGTGCTGTGCAAGTAGGATGATTATAAACAAAGCAAAAACTGCCAACCCTTGGAAGAGGCCGAAGCAATAATGATGGATTGCAGGATTTCATCTTGCCTCATAAAGTAAGAACAGGTTACCAGTGTTTCAGAGTCATGCTGGGTCTTTTCAAGAGTGATTTCGGTTTCTGATTATACAGCTGAAAGGAGTCTGGAAAAAGCAGCCTTAAATCTAAACAGCCAAACCCAAATATTTTTATTTCCCTTGCTAGACTTAGGTACTTTAAATTCTATATTCAGATCAGCCAGACCATTAAAGGGCAGTAAATTTCAAATATGAAGTGTTAGAGAGGCTCATAGTTCACAAAATTGAAACTGAAAGCTCTAAATCCAATTTCAGCATCAGAATATAGAGGACAATGTAGGACCCCAAACTGTCCATTACTATACGTGCCTTGAAATGTGTAACATGCAGAAGTCGCTCCCTTTCATACTCATTACAAATGCCTGCTAAAAGCAGCATTTCACATCTTTTGCTTTGTAGCTCATTGAAGGATTATTTACTGGTCCAGTTCTTTGAGTTAAGGTGCATTAAATGTAACCCTTAATTTGGGACTCTCAATAAGTGGCAGTTCATTTCAAAAACTTTTAAACCTGCTTTTTGGGAGCCCTTCAGCATGTCTCATTATTAGATTTTCAAAAATGGTTACCTACATTCACTAGCCATGTTAGAAAATAGAGTCATTTTCTTTTGGAACTTTTATGCTGTGGGTTTCTCTCTTCTTGCTACCAGCACTTTGCAAAGAATCATCCTAAGCTATAGAAATGCTGAACCCAAGCAGTGTGACACTAACAGTCCCATACTCAACTTTTTTACTGATGCTGAATTTTGCACATACAGTATTTTGGCATTGACTTTTGTTTTGCAAAGTGAAAATAAATTTCAAGTCACCATGTTTTATCAAAACCATATGGCTTAACTCAAAGTTCTTCAGCTTGGCAAGATTCACTTGTGGAAGCAAACGTGATATGAAATGCTGAATTCCCTCTGTAGTTTAAATGTGTTCTTGGAGATGGCCCTGACTGATACTGGAAACAAACTATATTTGATTTAAAGTGATAATCACATGACTTAATTCCAGTTTATATTATAAAAATGAAGCTAGATATAAATAGCACAAAAAGACAAAAACTAAATGGGGATTAATACGGCCCAAAAGAGAGATGTGAAATATGTAGGTTAAAATGTAGGATTTGGTGGAATCTCTCTAATACTTCTGTAGAAAATCTATTAAGACTAATGCTACCTCAGGACTAGTATTTGAGATGTCTTATGAATTATGGGGTACAAGATGCTTTTTACAACCTTTCCTTAAGTAACCAAAGAAAAATAATAGTGAAAAGAAAAAGGAGCATCCCATTTCTGGAGATATTACAAACACAAATTCAGGCAAGATACACCTTCTATTGACAGTGGAATAAATAAGCATACTAAAAGCTCTGAATATATTAACTTCAGTCTGGCAGGAGAGAAAAAACTGAGCTCATTAAATTTTACCTGCATTTGTTAATCTCTACCGTTACCTGAATTTATGCACGGGGGCAATTACATTATCTACTTGTGTGGCTCAAAGGTGGAAGGAGCAGGGTTTGGTTTGGTGCTGCCTTTAATAAATCCTGAAACAATCTTTAATTAGCACCCAAGATTTATTTTCTTTACAAACTATTCTCCCTTTTCTAGGTGTTCCTTCATACAATCCTAGCTGCTTTTGGTTTTTTTATGATACACTTCCAATACAGGCAATTCCTTCACAAGGGCAAAACATCAAAGAATAAATCACTAAGTTTTTTATTTTTTCATACTCCTGCTTCAAGCTCCTTCAAAACCTGATTTGAGTTTATTGCATAAATGGTCAAGTTTTTAATCATATCTATCTTTTCCACAGCATTCTAGAACATTACATTTAAAATATATCCCTTGAAGCAACACAAGAGGAGTGAGTATACATCAGCAGCAGTATCATGATTGCCAATCTGTGGTATATAGCTGGGGCCTAGGAACAATTAACCTTTATTATCCTTCTTTGTATAACAGCCACCTTCAGGACCCCCTATTACTATTTAATGTGAAACTTTGTTGGAATAATTTCCATGCTCTTGTTTGTGACATTCACCCCTGTTTGGCAGTATGGGGTCTTGGAGCTGAAGTTCTGAAGAATATAAATTTTGCTTTGAATTTGTGGAATAAAAGTGAATTATTTGTTTTATTAATTTGATTCATCCTTTGCTTATCTCTAACTTCCTATTGCTTCAGATGAATCAGCACATTTTTAATCCACTTTCTTAATTGATTGTCACTCAAACGCTGCCATTCTGTCCATCAAAAATATTAGGATTTTAAATTCTTCAGCTCAGAAGCTGGGAAAATCACATATGTGACTGGGCACAGGGCAGTGGTCAGATAACAGATTAAAATCCTGAAGGCTGTTTCTCAGGAAAGGGGAAAATCCTGAATGTAATTAGTGTAAGAAAAGACTTTCTAAAGGGCCTCTCAAAAGCTTTGCAAATAAAAGGAACTGGGACATAACTCAGTTACCTCCAGAAAGAGTAGATTCTTTTCAAGGAGAGGAATTGAGGTCACTGATTGCCAACACCAAGAAGATCTCCAGAGGAGACAGCATATCTGTCTCTGAAAAATGGGGACAGGTCTTTGAAAGACAGGGCAAGGGAGTCCATTTTCACTGCTTTCTTTTATTATTATTAGCTCTGCAAAAATGCTTTTCAGAGACTTAAAAACTGAAATAATAGTCTTCCAGCAACATGATGAAAAACCATATGAAAGTAAATAATGAATCCAATCTGAAGTAGAGTCAGAAATGCCCATGTTAGCTATAGAGAAGTCAACACAGAGGAGCCAAGATGAGTTCTGGAGACTCAAGCAAATGGTGTCCTCAGTTTGAAGGGCTTATAGAAAGTGAGAGAGCAGTGGATGGGAGAATGAGAGCACAGGTTCCTGCAGGAGGAAAGCGGAGGAGTTGGCCCATGCAGGTGTTTTGTTGCCTACAGCCTGTTCACATTACTATTCAGATGTAACCACAGCCCAAGCAAGCACTCTTGCGCTAGCTTTAATCCAGCCAACTTGGGCAGCAACAATAGAGAGGACATCACAGGCACAGAGAGCAGCCGAGACTGCCTGCCCAAGCTGATAGCCAGAGACCCCAGCAGGTTTCTCCAGTCAGGGAAGACGGGGGACAGGGATGTAAAATCAGAAACTGTTTGTAGTTTGTGATGCTAGCCCTTCTAAGAACAGGAATGATGGAAAGCAAACTTGAGTAGAGCTAAGGACATACAGCAAGAATCAAGCAATAACAGTGAAGGTAAAACACAAAGAAACACACAGGGTAGGATGGGAGGCAAAAGAGTTGCTTTTAAATTGAACAGGTAGGGTCTCAGAAAGATGAAACCAAGAATTAACAACTGTACTGAACAGGAGATTCAATTCAGTGAAGATCTTGTTTATGTGGCCATAATAACCATACTGAGAAAATACCTTGCTGCTTCCCAGGCAGTAAGTGCCTTTCTCTTCCTTTCTATCCTTTAGAGGCTGAGAGTTGCATCATTCCTTCCCTCACTAACATCCCTATTGCTCCACAAGAACTGATCACTGTTTCTCTCAAACCATCTCATTCATTCAAGAACACAATTTAAACTCTTAGCAAATCCCCTCAAACTTCATTAGATTCTGATTTTTCCTGGGGAAAGCATGGAGCTGGGCCTAAAAGGGTACCCGCTTCTTCAAAGCATGTCACTGGATATAAGATTATTTCTCCCTATAAACTTTGCTTCATTTATGTCCTTAGACTGTCACTGCTACTGAATTCCCAATAACACAGTGAACTAATTCAATATGAAGACAAAATAGTCTATTTTGATCATCAGAAAGGATGTTGCATTTAAAAATTAAAAAATCAGTTGCTCCTCTGTGAATTGTTACTGGCCTGTGATCCTCTGCTATCTTGCCAAAGCACTGTCAGTGCCCATGAGTGTAATCCAGAGTGTGCATCCATCTTCTCTGACCACAGCCAGGACTGGTTAACATAGGAAACAGAGATTTTAAAATAAAGGAGACTTTGTGTCTGTATTTACGCAGGAAAGTTCAGCCTTACAGAGATACAAACATGTCATGGCAGCACCACATCTAAATTACTAATATTGTTAAAATTTTTTTGCATCTTATAACCTCATACACATGCGTATATCCTAGAAGAAAGACTCAAGGGCACACGACAGTCATGGATATATGCTTTGGGTAACCTAACGTCAATGCACAGCCCCCTCTTTTACAACACATGGCAGGTTCTATTACTCGTTTTTTCCCCTGTATCTTCTGCTGATGGTGCTGTTCTGCATGGCTCACAGCAAATGACTTCTTTAATGTCATTATTACTCTAATTGGGAATTCTTGATAAGGTACCACCTCCTCTAACACTCACATGGTGTCAGGATCATGCATCCTCATGCCTTGCCTTTGCAGATCCCATAACAAGCTAGTTGCTTGTGTAATACCAAGAAGCAAAGCATATTGGAGGTCACTACAGCGACAACAGCAGACTCTGGTGTGGTACGTTCTTTTGAAGCTTTCTGCTCTGGTTCATACTGGGATTTGTACTTAGCAGCAGTGTCCTAGAGAGAAGATTCAAGGGCTTGTAGGAGCTGAAAATTCAGCCTGTGAGAACCATCTAGCGCTCATCCACTTACACGGGTACAAAGGAGCACACATTGCTTTAGCCTCTTTCTGTACTTATAAGCTGATTTTGCTTCAGAGTGCAAAACCTGTTAATGTTGGCTTGCACACAAGTGGGCTTTGTATGTCTGAAATTTATCTTTGACTGAACACGATACTGAGTGATTTGGGCCATGATACTGAATTACAAGACCTATGAAGCCTCTCCAAATGTGTGCTTGTAGTGTTGAAATGGAAGCTTGGGAGTGAGGATACAAGCTTTCAGAAGGAGCAATATGGAAACTTTTACATCCTCCTGCACCCCTTCCTGCTCTGTTTTCCCTCTGGAAAATGCTGGAAAGCTTCTCCCAAGCCCTGTCCTCATGTGCCAGCATATACCGGCTCATTTTGAGCACTGGATGTGTCACCTGCACAGATTTTAGCTGCAAACACATCTGAAGCTCACATAGTTTTTAGGAATGATACAGTTTGCATAAAGAGAGCAGAATGTGTTTTGAAAATATTGACACTTCACATGCTTTCTGGAAGCATCTCTTAGATTTACAAGATCCAAGGAATTAAAGTTGCAGTTCTTTATTGTGCTAGGGAAAGGTGATAAGGCTGACTAGGCAGTCTCCAAATAAAGTATGGAGTTCATTCAAAAAGTTAGAAAATCCCAAGAGTGTCCAGGTGTGGAAGGAATGGTAGTGGAAATACTCTTCAAAAATTGAATGCAGTGACTTTCCTGGCATCAAGCCTGGGATTAATTTTATCTGTTCAATACCATATGTGCTTTCTGACTTGCTGTGGAGTACCTGGATATATTGACTCTTTCTGATTAACTCTCTGTATCAGGTGGATTTGTATAGCACAAGTTCAGCTAGGTTCTTTCCACTGACCTGCCTGCATGAAGCCTATTTTGGAAGAAACTCAAACACTTTCAGGGAAACATTATAATCCTGTACATTCTATCACACCTTTTCCTCAAAATACAGTCTAATCTTACTGAAAGTACGTAGCTCTTGAGTGTGTTTGATAATAAAGGCAGTAATTCTTCAACATGAACATGGTACTATCTTCTTTTAGTGTCTCTTGTCCCTTTTTCCTGAGCCTACTTATATATATTTCATAATTCAACACATTGTTGATGGAGAAGAAAAGCTTTAACAGAAGACAGAGAAATACAAATATTTGAATGGTGCTGTTAGGCTCCATAAAAAGAGTAGGCATGCAAAAATATGTTCGTTTTCCAGTGCTCTAAGTTGACACTTTTCCACAGTATACAAGAAACTAAGGCTTTACTTGGAGAACACAGCATTACTTAGCATTTCATAGAGAGTTTATTTTTGTTGTGGCTCGGAGGCAGACGCAGAGGTAATCACTGACCTCCCTCTCAGAAAGTAACAGCTAGAGCTGGTGCTAAGTGTGTTCTTTGCAGTGCGGTAGAGTAAAGCTGGGAAATTGCCAAAAGCACTGTGTAAATCAAGAAGGATTAGAAACAGGTGACTGCCAAGTAGCTATAGCAGAAAGCCCTATATGCAAACAAGCAAAAATATCTTCTGCCTTAAGAAAAATAGAGCTTTAAAGAAGCTTGAAGTGTAAATACTATTGAGATACGTTATAAATCTTTAGAAATTGAAATGTGAGGAAAAGAAGGCTGATGCAGCCATAGGTTTTTCACTCAGACTGGATTTCCCAAAGTCAAACACTGCTTTATTAGCCATGACACCGAGACAGAAGCATGATGTGGTTGCTGCCTTCTGCCAGTATCCTTGCCAGTCACCACAGCTGTTAAAATGCCAGAAAGAAAGGAGCTGCAGAAATAATTTAGTCTTGTTCAATATCTTTATCAACGATCTAGATGAGGGGATTGAGTGCACCCTCAGTAAGTTTGCAGGTGACACCAAACTGGGTGGGAGTGTCGATCTGCTCGAGGGTAGGATGGCGCTGCAGAGGGACCTGGACAGGCTGGACCAATGGGCCGAGGCCAACTGTATGAGGTTTAACAAGGCCAAGTGCCGGGTCCTGCACTTGAGTCACAACAACCCCATGCAACGTTATAGGCTTGGGGAAGAGTGGCTGGAAAGCTGCCTGGCAGAAAAGGACCTGGGGGTGTTGGTTGACAGCTGGCTGAACATGAGCCATCAGTGTGCGCAGGCGGCCAAGAGGGCCAACAGCATCCTGGCTTGTATCAGGAATAGTGTGGCCAGCAGGAGCAGGGAGGTGATTGTCCCCCTGTACTCGGCGCTGGTGAGGCCACACCTGGAATACTGTGTCCAGTTTTGGGCCCTCACTACAAGAAAGACATTGAGGTGCTGGAGCGTGTCCAGGGAAGGGCAACGAAGCTGGTGAAGGGTCTGGAGCACAGGCCTTATGAGGAGCAGCTGAGGGAACTGGGGTTGTTTAGCCTGGAGAAGAGGAGGCTGAGGGGAGACCTTATCACTCTCTACAACTCCCTGAAAGGAGGTTGTAGTGAGGTGGGTGTTGGTCTCTTCTCCCAAGTAGTTAGTGATAGGACAAGAGGAAATGGGCTCAAGCTGTGCCAGGGGAGGTTTAGATTGAATATTAGGAGAAATTTCTTTATGGAAAGGGTAGTCAAGCATTGGAACAGGCTGCCCAGAGAGGTGGTGAAGTCCCCATCCCTGGAATTGTTCAAAAAACATGTAGACGTGGCACTTGGGGACAAGGTTTAGTCTAGTCTACCCTTAATTGGTTTAGTGTGGACTTGGTAATGTTAGGTTAATGGTTGGACTGGATGATCTTAAAGGTCTTTTCCAACCTAAACAATTCTATGATAATGCACACATTGGACAGAGCCTATATTGTTTTTAGCTATCCCTGCAAGAATTGTACTTGGTTTGTTCATTTCAGAGAATGCTTGTTTCTGATACTTGTGGCCGAACATCTGCTTTATAATTTCTGGAGAAAGCTGTGCAGAAGAAATTCACTGTCATTAAACACAGAGCAGTGTTGATGTATTCTACTCCCCAATTCAGAACATTGCTGTTATTTAAGGGCTTGAAATGTTTCTCTTCATGGCTAATTGATCATGATCCATGTGACAGCTCCTCCTCTCCAAACAGGAAATATCACTAAGGGATTATTTGCCTTTCTTAAAGTCTGTGTCTTTATCTTAAAAGTTGGCTGTTCTCATCCAGGCAGTGGTTTTGACAGAGGTAAAGCTAAGGTGGAACCAGGATTAAAACACAGCTCAAACCCAGAGTGCCCTGACAACACAGAAAGCTGATGTCAGGCATGATCCATCCTGCCATAAAACTCAGGGGTGAAGCAGCCAGACTGCCTTAATCAAATTTGAGAAGAGAAAGTATCCACTCACTGGAGAATGTGGGTTATGCCACCCTCAGGACACCAAGGAGGGACAGTTACACACATGGCTTCTGGTGGGAAGCCATGTGAAGCACCCAAGATGCCGCATTTGCTGCTGCATGGCTTCCAAGCTGGCTCTTGGAAAATGAGTTAGTATCATAGAATCTTCCTGAACCTGTTAGCAGCCCCATTACAAATTTACTGGCATCTCTCAGCCTGACATGCTGTTCCTGCTTATATCTGATGCTTTTATGTGGTCTCCCTCCATATCTGCCTCAATCAGTTCCTGTCTCCCCAGCAGTCAGCCTATCAAACCTGGCAGGCTTTGCTTTTTTCCTTTATTCAAGAGGATACCGGGGACAACAAGATCTTTTAAATTGCTTTGGTCCTTTCTCTCTCAAGGCCTGATCCTGTTCCTCATCCCACATCTTCCTGTGGGCTCTGCTTGCTGCTGTGATTAAAATAATCTGGCAATATCACGTTGCTGATCACAGCTGATCACAGCAGCCAAGCATGAGGTTGCTGGGAGGTAAGAACTTCACAAGCTCCACAGAACAACAGCAAAAAAAGCAGCTAGGATTTTTAGAAATAACTGAGCATCATGTTTTTCATTAAAATTTAATGGGGATGAAGGTCATACACTGAGCTCATGACCCAGCACAGAGCTAGTGCCTAGGAGAAAGAATACAAACTGAAAACGCTATGATTATATCTTTACTTTTTCTTTCTTTCTTATCAGTTGCAGGAACTGCATTCTCTGGCATGCTAAATCTTTATTGTTTTTTTAATCTTTATTTTTGAACTAGAACTATTTTATACTGAGTAGGAATTATTTTCTGAAAAATTTTTTTTTAAAAAAGTGACTGCTCAAAACCTAAACGTTGTAAGAGCAGAACAGAAACCAAATACAAAGACAACAAGTTAATTTGAAGAAAGTCATCTTTGGGTTTGGAGGCAGGAAACCTGAGCAGTTACACAGACTCACCATTCACCTCAGAAGTCACATAAGTGAACACCCTAAAATATGTTTACAGTTTTGGGTCCCCAAGCCTGGAACAATAGATCCTGATTCTTCCAAAGTGTATTTCCCATAAATTTCCCCTGAGTGTTGTCCTGCCGGAAGCAAGACAAACTCTGTATGTCTAAATGTGCTGCCCAAAATTTGAGATGATGAAAAATTAAAAATTTTGAACGTGTCATGAGTTTTTCTGTATCATCAATGTCAAAGATACGAGAGAGGATACAACACAATATTTTGCTGCCTAAGAGGGCCTCTCATTTGGCAGTTAATAACTATTTGAGTAAAAATGCTTACAGACGAACTAACATGCATACTGGAAAGACAGACAGTAGTCTGTAAATAGAACTACTTTACTTCCTTGCTGAATTGGATCCTGCAAGTGTATTCACCATTAAGAATTATAGCTGGAAAAGGGGCTTTTTAAATAGCTGCATTTAAATATTTAAACACACTGGGTGTGTTTGATGCAGGACTGCAGCCTCCTTTGTGTTTGGCACTACTGCAGGAAGGAAAACTAAATGAGGAAATGAATATGCGGTGCTCAAGGCTGAGATGATCAGACAAACTTCTACTGCTTCAATGCAAACTGAGACCTACTCAGTTCATTGTTCCTGTACAGTGTGACACTTTTTATCAGTGTTTCCTTCCTCTAATGAAACTGCTTCCTGGCTAACCCTCAGAACTGAGAGGTCAAGTCACTTTTTTTTTTTTTTTTTTGGAGTCTACAACCTGCAGTAGCTATGCTCAGCCTTACTAAGAGGTCTTAATGATGTGAAAAAAAGCTGAAGACAGCTCCAGACTGGTGGTTGATATCTTAATAGTGGCTTTTCTCCTAACTTTTTCACGTTATGTCTGTACTTGCCAAATAAGGCACACAATTAACAAGTACTGAGGAGACAGGTCAGAATTGTTGCTAAATTAAACATTTTGTTTGTTTTGCATCATCTTATCCCTTTCGTTGTGAAAATGGATTTGACACTTTTTCAGTATCTTAATTCCAATTTACTCTTTTCTTAATTTATTTTTCAAAAATCTAAATGTGTCTATTACAGTCTTTGAAATTTTCCTCCATAGCATTATTTCCTTTCCCTCTTCACCCAGATCTTTTTCTTCTGCACTCCTAGGTAGTATGGATTCCCAAGGCACAATGTGGGGAGTGTCTTGGTGGATGCTTTACAAAATAAGTGCCTTGGAAAGCAGGAGGTATAAGGGGGAGGGAAGAAGGAAGGAAAAAAAAATTAGAATAAAAGGAAACACCTTAACCAGAAGAGATTTAGGCTAACCAGTCTTCATCCTGACAAAGGCACTTGTTCATCCTCCCTCCAAACATGGAGAAAAGAGAAGTGCAGAAAGAACCCCGGTCGTTATTAGCAGCTCGGTTCCTCACCAGCCAGCACTTACAAGTGTGCTTACACATCTGCAGAAGCTTTGCTTTTGCAGGTATAGACCTCCTTTTTCAGCTGGTGCTCTACAAAGTTTGTGAGATCATAAGAGCCAGACCAAAAAGAAATGGTCACAGCAGTTTAATGAGGTGCCACTTGGTTTTGCCTCAGTTCTGAGAGGCACCCTTTGCCTCCAAGTCCTCTGAAAACCTTCTGATGATGTCTGGCATGTCACTGAAAAGTTATTTTCTCATGCTTTACTGTCCTTTTTAAGTCTTTCATCCATACCCGTTTCTGCAAGTTAAAAGCTTTCTAGTTTAACAGCTGACATTTCCCTCAGATCTGGAGCTTAGTGCTTGCCAGAAACCAAATTCTACCAGAAGGGAAGAAACCAGGTGGAAACTCACATATTGAAGCTTTTCTCCTTCATGCCTGCAGCCTTATTTTATACTGCCTGAGCACAGACACTAACCTCATTACCTCCAACTTTAAACGACTGCAGTGCAGACAACAGATCAAGGAACAACAGAGCATTTTTGTTTTGTTTTGAATTACTCTTTAGCCAACAGCTATCAGCTTGCTTTATTTATTTATAAAAATTTAATTTTATCTGATATACCATACATGTGAATGCTTTTAGAGCTCATGCCTTAAGGTTTGGAAATTAGCAAATACAGAGCTGCTTGTTTGGTCCTCGGGTGTTATCCACATCTCAGCGGGATCTCTAATGGATTTTCCACATCATTTAATGTCTTGCAAGATACAACAACACATTGTGTCATTTTTCAAAAGCAATTAAGCTAAAGTTATGATTTGAAGGAAGCCGCCTGCCACTTCATCAGAAAGCAGCATGTCTCCTTTGCCAAAGCCTAGCCTTCACAAAGGCTTATAACAACCCTAAAAGATAAAACTTAGGATCTGAAGAAATGTTTGTAGAATAGCTCCCCTGAATGGTAAATGTTACATGCACAGATAAAAACAGATCGTAGAGTTCCTCTGTTCAGCACTACAAGCTGCGTGGGTGTAACCAGGTCTCATCCAAAAGCAGCATAGCTCATGTACCTAATCCAGCCTCTCTACCTTGCTGATTAGCTAACACATTGATAGGGCTCTCAGGGCTACCATGTGGCCATCCTGGTTGGACAACAAGCAGAGGTTCTGAAGCTCCTCTGAACCTACCCATGGAGATAAATCCTGTGTCCACTCATTCTCCTGGGAGAAGTGGCCTGGAGCAGAGCCCACACTAACAAGTTTTACTGGTTATCACTAACGTCGTGCTGGCAACAAGGTGGTAGTTGGGATGGTCAAAACAATAAGGAAGACAGAGAAAGGCAAGTCTGTGGCCAAGCTCCAGAGGACAAGGAATAAACAGGAGTGGAGGAGGGATGAATTTCAGGAGATACCTGGAAATCACTGCTTAAAGCTGTCCAAAAGCTTCCATGAAATATCTTTAAGCAGACATACAAACTGCATGCACATGCTGAACCAACTCACTGATTTACAGCAGCTATTGGTCTCACTAGAGGTAAAATTTCATTTTAAGCCATTTTTAGTGGCTTATAATACACCAATTTCTTTTAATCTCATGCTTTTTTTATGCTTTCATCTATGCTAAAGCTGAAATATTTTGTTAAAGTTGAATGAAATCAGCTCACGATTTCTGATCCAAGTTTAAAACATAAGCAATTTTGCAAACCTAATTATACGTATTTAGAAAAAGCTTAGAGGCTGGTTAGAAATCATTCCTGCCCTGGAGACCTTACAAGCTTATGAAAATCCAGAGATCAACAAAGGGCAGAACCATCATGCTCATTTTGCACATTTCATTAGATCTAAGGAACAAGCCAAATATGTGGTGAGGAGGAATAGGGCAGGGTAGGAGGTCTGGCTCATAGCCTTACAGTTATGTGCATTTGCAATGCAAATTTCTCACATATGCAGTAAAGTTGCTATTACAGTTTGATCAAGAGATGGTTTAAAAATATATGAACTGAACAGTGTATGAATAACTTCTTTTTGCAGCTTGTAATTGGTTCCAGTTCCAGTCCAGAGAGCAAGAAACCTCATCTCAGACATTTGCATTAAGCCCAAAGGGGTATCAACCCTCCTGCTTCAAAGCACAAAACAACCTGTAACTGTGGGAATTGCAAAGAAACTTCCCAAAACATGGAGGCTTTTGGCACTTACCTAACTGAGACTTTGTTTTTCCATGTGGTGTAAGGCATAGTACTAGGTACTCTAAGGAAAAGGCACTGAATTAGGAACAATTGAGTAATACTTCAATACTCTTTTCTATGCACCTGTCCACTCTTCAGATCAGTTACTTATATTCTTAGTAGAGGGTTCAGGTCTATCTCATTCCTTAATAATTAACATAATTAATGTGGTCTTGCATGGCAAAAGAGATTTATCAACCAATCTTACTCATCCCAACTTTAGCCTATCATCTTTTTCTGCTGAACGAACTATTACTCTGACTGCTGTCACTAGTTAGAACAGGACAAGTTAAAGACATCTGTCACCTTTAAACTTCCTGTAATGTTTTAGTAAGGTTTTGTTAACTCTTTCAAATATATATATATATGTATATATATTTATTCCAGGTTGATTTCAATCCTGTATGTTAATGGCAGTTCTAGGACAAGTTCAGGACAAGACACTTTGTATCTATTTATGTCCATTTTGCAAAACCTAATTTTGCAAAAGCTAATTGGAATCTGATAAGAAGGTCTCTTATATTCTATTGCATTACAAAGAACTATTCATGACCAGGATCACTCAATGAAAGCAGACATCATCTATCTTTTCTTAAGTACAGACTAGTAAAAAAACTTTTATTATGTTGGGATCAGAGTGGAAACTCACTAGCAAAAATCATGAGTGTTTGCCTTTACAATATCAAAAGACTGAAATCCTCCTTCATTTTTGGCCAGCCTATGAGATAGTGAACCACTCCAGATGCAAATGTGGCACCTTGACACTAGCAGGGAGTAGCTGGCTGGTCTCTTGCAATCTGCTCATGGCAAGTCAAAAATCAGTTTCCAATGACTTTGCCATGTGGATGGAAGAGAGACTGTAAAACCTCTGCCTTGGAAATCAACTGAGCACAGAGTGAAGGGAACAGCTTCACAAGCTGAAGCACTGGCTGCAGGAATGATAGTTATTACAATAAAATGAAATACTTCTTTCCTAGCCCTAATGTAACTTATTTAATGTAAATCTGGTTGGCAGCTCACTTCAAAACACCTGTGATAAGGATTGGAGACACCTTTATTCACTGCTTTATTATTTGCCTTTCATCTGCTAATAGGAACAAAAGAAACTAAGTTATTTTTCTAAGAGGAAAGGAGAATTCCTATTGCCCCACACTGCATATATACTGATTATTCTAATGTTCATAAAACTGGTGGGATGTCCAGTGTAAATACACAATATGAATTATTGAAGAGGTATTTTCAATGAAACTTAAGCTTTTATGACAACTGTTCAAAAGAAAACTTGCATGGACTCAAATGCATGTTGAAAAGACAAGTAGAAGGCTGGAGATCATCACACCTGGTAGTATTCTTGAGGCAGGAGAGCAATTTCTTAGTAACTATGGGTTGATACTTCCACAGAGAAATGAACAATATGATTGAAGGACAGTTCTGAAACACTTCGTGTTGAAATAGTATTGGAGGCAGAAGCTGGAGCTAAGAGTGAGGACAGATACTTGCTGTGTATTAACAATGTTTCTGTAATTATTTTCATATCACAGGAAATAGGATGTAACTTGTGATCAAATTAATGTTGAAGGAAATGTTCCTCCAACTACATAAAACCAGACGGCATGGTCTATTTGCCTTGAACTCTAGAATTCTTTAACTTTGAATGTCAAATAATTCACACTTTATGGTTTCAAATGTAAAACAAACAAAGAATCAGAGCTTTTCACAAGTTTTACGTTAGCGTACAATTCCCAAGATATCTCTTGGGGGAGGGGGGGAAGAAAGGAATTTTAGTAAATCTGTCATTATCCAGTCCAAGGTAATTTTCTAGGAGAATTGCCAGGATTTGTAAAATTCATCGTCTTTCTTAATTGTCAATCAAAGGGCAAGAGTTTTCAAAAATAGCACAGGATACCTCCCACACACTACAGCTTTGCCACCATGTTATCTGCCCATATACCAGCATCCCACAGTGTTATGGCAAGACACCTTTCCTCCAGCAACCACAAGAACAAAACAGTCACACTTCCCACTGAAGCTTGTTGTCGAGCCCGTCCATACAGTAATTCACTTTCCTCTACATATCCTTTCTGTAAAGCAAGGGCACAGTTTCAGAGGCAATGAATGCTCTCCCCCAGTTCTGGGATGCCAACCTTTATATCCCCTGTTGAGGCATTCTTAGACTATATTTGACACACCATAAGTTTGGAGTTAAGACTTATAGGTGACATCCTCAGCATCTGAACCAAAAGCCTTAGTTTCTCTCACAAATGTAGTAACTATGTCAACACCGTTCTGCAATACTTTTATTTGAAAATCAGTTTACCAAATTCCACAATCAACATAAACCAGTCAATGACAGACTGCCGTATTAACGAAACGGAGAAACTAGCATGACTTCTACAAAATTTATTAAAACTCATAATATATGTCCAGGTCAGTATGACCTGGATTGGAAGAAGATTGTATTTTGAAATACATCTTCCCACTTCTCCACTCCCACCATTCATCTGAGCCTACAACACATCTCAAACTCACTGCGGAAGCCTGTCCACAAGCCGACAAATGTTGTTTGCAACCAAACTGCTCGAGAACAAAAATTGCAATACCTGCCATCCGACCTGTATAACGATCATGATAATTGTCCCCCAGAAGAAAGCACTCAGAACTCTGAGTACCACATGTGGGTATTTCAGTGAGTGATATATTTCATCCAGTGCGTGCAGAGAAACCACACTGGTGGCACTGAATTACTGCTGCACCTTGATAAAGTATGACTGTATCTACTAAGTTCAACAAAAAACTGCCTCTAACCTAAGTCAGACATCTTCAAAGACCCATAAAATGCCTTTGAGAGATGGGAATTAAATTCACTACTTTAAAAAAAAAAACACCAAAAAAACCCCTCAGAAGACACGCCAGTTTTATAAACCACGATGGTATTACCCTCAATTTGTCCTGTTTGATCTCTCTGTTCCTGCTGTGCAAACAATTTCTCTAGTTGTTTAACCTGATCTGGTTAAAGCTGTCCCTGCTCACTGCAGGGAGTTTGGGCTAGATGACCTCTAAAGGTCCCTTCCAACCCAAAGCATTCTATGATTCTATGATTCTATGATTCTATGATTCTATGATTCTCCTCTTGGCTGTTCCACCACAACTGAGCCTGTCAGTCATCTCCATGCCTGCCAAACCCAAAAGTGCTAATTACTCCTTTTTTTTCCTCTTGTCATCTAATTGATTAGTATAGCTAAATCAAAATATGAGCAGTTGTTTCTAACTTGTAGTTAGCTTTGAGTTTGTTGCTTCTTTGCCAGACATCATGAAAGTACCATGTGCCAGAAAGCTTTTTATTTCTGCATCAGGCTGCTTAATAAAGCCTCTTAAATCTCCCTGCACTTTTTTTTTTGTTTTGTTCTATGTTCTTAGACTAGTATAGCTACAACAGAAAGCAGCTGTTACTATACATTTGTAAGGCAATTTTTGAGTTAATTGAACCCATTCATTACTGTAAAAATAAGTGGTATCTACTGCATTTTGTCTTGTTTAGATTTCTTTTCCAATGGATAGGTTTTTGTTTGATTCTATCCACTTTAAATAAATGACACACTTGAACAGTCATAATGGGGAAAGTTTAGCAAAGCAAGTGTCATGCACTCATTGCAGGGAACTTCTTACATGTTAGAAGTCCTGTATATTTATTTTGTTTGAGTCACTTTTCTACTCAAAACAAGAGACAAGAAGTAATTTTTTCTATCTGTTTGTTTTAGCTATGGGGTTTCCTTTCACTTTTGAAACTTGGAGTAAACAAGTTTAGGCTCTGCAAAAAATTTTCAGAGCTCTGAAAAAAAATTTACAAACTTCTTAGGACGTAGTCATGTAGGAATATAGGAATATATAGTAATATATGTTAGTGTAAGTGAAAATTTTTAAGACAGCCAGCATTAATTTTTTTCTTGACGTAGGGTGTTGTACTCCACGCACAGTATGCTCATTTTTAGCATTATTAACAACATTTACATTTTTGTTTCTATCATTATTTTTTCTCTTGCCTTTTGGCAGCTGTCAGAATTTATAGAAGGAATAGGAAGAACTTAAGGTCTGTGGTATTTTTCTGGTTGCTGCCTGTCTTTGAATTCATCTGGAATGCGTAGACTGGCTTTTGCAACTATTTTCTATTTAGTTTTATTCAGAAGAGTTTTCAATGAGACTCTTTGTCATTTATGTGCTGGAATGTAAGAGGAACTCATCAAGTCTTCCGTATATAAAGTGTGTCTTCTGAACACTCTTCCTTCTGTAAAGACTCTATACTGGTGGATAATTAGAGAATACTGGTATGGAAGTGAGAAGGATAAATAAAATAAAAACATGAAAAATAAAAGGGATTAAATGTAAATTGAGTTCATGATTAACTTCCCTTTAAAAACCTATCTTTAAGAAATATCTTGGTGATTCAGACTACTATGTAATACTAGGTCTCTGCAAGACTTTCACTCTTTCATCCCTCCTGCTCTTCTCTATTTTCGACATTTGCTATATTTAATCTCTGATTAGATGTAAATGCTGGGAATCAGGCAGGGGTCACCTTGAGTTTGTACAGCACCTAGGTCAAATGAGTCCTATTCTTAGTGGCAATGTTATTACTGGATGTCATAAGATCACCCTCAAAATAACATTCCAAGAAATCAGTTTCATGGGTCCCAATCCTGCAGACTCTGCCAGAATTAGTTGGTCCATTGGAGAAACAGGTAATAAAATAAGTGCAAACAAGTCTTTGCAGGATCACAGATGCACACTGGAGACTATGAATATGTTCTCTGCTGCATTTCAGAGGCAGAAGTCCAAGCATATGGAGCAGGTAAGCTGAACTTATGTTACTTAGCAGTCATGGAATGAGCAACTGTGAAAATACTGTGAAAATGTGTGAAGGAGAGAACTAAACCTTTTTCATCACATTTTTTCACCAAAGAAGTTGTTCAAGACAATGGAACTCATTTAGTACTGACGACACAGGGTGTGCTGCCTTTCTTTATTGAAAGTTTCAACTGAGTGGAAAAAAAGAAAATTTTAAAAAATCACTTTCAGATAGGGAAATTATTCCTGGGTGTGGGTGTGGATAGAAAAATAAGGGTAGCACTTAAGATTAAGCGAGGAGTAGGAGGAAATGCCTGTAGAGGGGAAAGTAGAATTTTATATCCTTAAAGTACAAAGTTAAAAGACAACTGAAATACATCTAAAATACCATCAGAAATAACATCAGTAAAGAGAATGCAAAATTATGAAGCATACCTTGATCATTTGTCAATAGGGGTCAAATGCAATTTCATTTTTTCCTGCCAGAAATTGAGACTCTATTTTCTTTTGGCAGTGAAAAAAAGTTCCATTAAACCAAAATAAATGTTCTTGTTTTTGAAATGTTTTTGTTTTCTCTTTCTTTTTTTTTTTTTTTTTTTTTTTTTTTTTTTTTTTGAGGCTGTATAAGAAAAACAGTTGAGAATCATTCAGCTGTTGGAGGAGGAGTCAGCATCAGCCCAGATGATTTTCAACAGCTCTCAGCATGTGTGTGGCCTAAATTTGTTTCCTGCCTCTAAGGCTCAAAAGGCTCAAACCTACATCTCCTGCCTCACAAGACAGAGACCTTGGAGACTCTATTTTTTTTTTTTTTTTTAAATGGAGCAATTCCAGCAGGAAGCCATTTGAAGGAAACCTACAGCAAAATCTCATTTCAACAAGTGGTGAGACTGTTCCCAAGGAATTAGGAGACCATTCAATCACTTCAAATAGCTGGGTGGCACAGTATCTCCAAATCCACTAAGACATAGTACTATGAAGGAAACTTTCAGGTACAACTACACTTTAGCATGACCAGGTAAACCAAAGGCAACCCAGCAGGATAATTCACCTACCACCATTTTTGCTTGCAGGTACCCAAAGCAGACACTCATCTAACCCTGTGGTGGGGAGTCAGATGGAGATGGCAGGGAGTGCAGGAGCAGGAAGCAAGCTGCCCAGGAAGAAGGTCCTGGCACATCACCTACTCCCACCTCCTCTTCTGGCCAGGGAGAGCTCTGACAGGGACTCATCTGTGCACTTGGCGCTGTCGCTCTTCACTTGTCCAGCTCCTGCCGTTGCAGGACCTCCTTCTCCCCTCCTCCTTTTGCTTCCATTGGTTTCTAGTATCTACTGACGCTTTCCAGCTGGTCCCTGAGGTTGGCCAAGCTCTGGGCCAAGCCTTTTCTGGCTGTCTTTGAAGTACCAAAGCCCTGGATGCTTCCCAGAGGGGTATTTCAGCAATGCTGTGCTGTAGCCAGGCAAAGGAGGGATGGGCAGGAAAAAACAGGAGCTGTGGTAGGGCCCCTGGAAGAGATGGAATTGTCTTGGGAAACTGAGATAAAAAATGAACAATTGTACCCCTCACTGGGTGTTTTGCCTCTACTTCAACTTAAATAAATGAAAGGACACAGACTTTGGCATCCTAAGCACACAATTCCTATCATCAGTGATCATCATGATTTTCACTCTCAAGTCAGTAATGTGACATTGTCCATGTTACATATTCACAACCATGGGCTCAGACTCTTGGCTGTCCTAATGTAGACCCATAAAAGATTTCCAAGATTAGGATTAAAATCTTCCTAATTTAACCCAGTACCCACAACATAGTTACCCTTCCATAACTCTTTATGTCTCTCTCCAGAGAAACCAGCTGTTGTCCACCAGATTTCAGTATTCAATTTGCAGAGCCAAAGGAAGTGCAAACACCTGTAAGTTCACATCTTACTGCACTGTCTTCACCTTTGAAGAAATCATTACAGAACACTTCCCATCTAAACTGCAGCATGAACAACTGTGCAGAGAAAGAGCATGGATTAAGGACTCTGTTTCCAATATTGTCAGGCCAATGATTTTTTTAAGTGGCGTGCTAAATTAATTTATGATAACAGACAGCTGCACGCAGTAACCTTCCCTCTATACATTACACAGCAGCACAAATCTGACAAATAGTTCAGAAGGAATTATTTGTAACATTCATAACCATACTTACTCACAAATACACCATAAAATGATCCCAGGCTGGCAGTTTAATAGCTTTATCTCTGATTACTGTTCCCATAAAAACCTCAGAGAAACAGAAGTGTCTGCATTTGGATGACAAAATCCCCAGCTATTTCAAAGACAACTAAAATTTTAAAACAATAAAGATGTTTTTATTGTTCCCTACAGTAAAAGCATGACAGACTAAATAACGATACTAGCATAAATTCAAGGAAAGCCTCTTTCTCTAGCAGAGCCTGAGACAGGAATTGTTGGCCTCAGGCAGTAGCTCAGTCAAATATTCATAGCAATCTTCATAGCAATTCTTATTTCAAAGTAAAACCAGCCCATGTTAAGATAAATTTGAGATAATTTTTCAGTTTTAATGTGTTTTTTCTTTCAGATATCAAAGGTGCTTTGGCAGAGGGTTTTCAAAACAGTTTTCTGCTCTTGGTGCATTCTCCACTTTGCACAGACATCATAATTGTCAGTAAAACACATCCCCTGTTGTGCAGCTTTCCTTTTATTCCAAAATTGTAACTTTGACCTCTGTCCCTTCCTGAGCTGGCTGTTATTTGTCTGTCTGGGGCCTGTCACTATCCATACAGCCGCTTAGTCTCCTCTATGCCCAGACAGAAGGTGAGTACTCCCACCAAGCTGGTAGCACAGCTCTGCACTTCCAAATACTCCCCCAGGATTTGGCAGGAGGCCACACTCCACACATGCAGCAATGGGACAGCCATGCACTCACTGTTGCTGGAACTCATCTGCAGGGACCTGAGGAAAAAGGTTGCTCCAGGGTTGTGCTAAGATATGGGATGTGGCTATGGTTTGTGTCACGCAAGGCGAGAAATGTTACAAGATTATGCATCAGACTTGGCGCTTTCACCAGTTACTGCTCATTCTTACTTTCTGACATTCAGGGTGGGATTCATCTCTCCAAAGGGAAGTTTTTACAACTGGGCTGGAGTTCTAGCAGTCATATAGCCAGGAAAGAAATGGGTACTTCCAGGGTGCCTATGGCAAACTGGTTGAAATGCCTGGTTTTCTCCTTGGTTTATAAATGCAGTTTTTACAGTTAACTTGGCCATCTGCACTGCAGACATGTAAAGGTGTGGGGAAAAAGGGGAGGTGAATCCCCACCTTAATCATCAGCACTGTAGCTACAGCACAATAAGTAGGGAAAAAAAAAATTTAAAAAAAAAAAAAGGTGAGGGATGTTTTAAAGCAATTATTTTATAATGGCTATCCTTATTCCTCTTTAATTAGATGTCTTTGGGCTGAGCAGAGAATTATCATTAACAAAGAACAAGAAAAAAGCTTTTTTTGTTCCTAAACATGAACCCACAGTGATGACACAGTAGATTTGGTTCTAAGATGTCATGCCTATTTGTCCTGTCATCACAGAGCCAAAACACAAGTATGTCTATGGCCTCCACAACATTTGAAATTTCTTTGAACCATGTTGTCTAACCCAGTAAAATACCAATGCTGATATTATTCTAACATCTGCATAAGGTAATACTATATCTGCAAATCGTATTATTTCCAGTCAAAGAAATGTCACTATAGGAATGGATTTTGTCACTGGAAATATATCTCCTCTGCCAAGAATCTAAAATGTTCTTACTGGTAAAGTTTTATCTACAGAGACAAAACCACAATGTCTGGAGTGCTCTGGGCAGAAAAAAAGGGGATATGGGACTAATCAGTGGTTGCAGTAAAAGGCTTTGGAATCAGAAATTTGTCTCCCATGGGAAATTCTAACACTTGAAATGGTTTTCATTCTGAATTTGAGAAAATAAAAATTGCAAAAGATTAAAATTAAAACAGAAAGAGAGAGAGAGATTCAAAACCAGCAAAATACTTTTCAATTAGGTAAAACCACAGAAGATGAAAGTTAAAATAATAACCTGAAACAACAAAATAGAAAATACATATTTTGCCAGTGGAATGAAATGAGCTGGAAGAAAACTTTCTACTGCCTTTTATACACAATTTCATCCAAATGGATACACTCTTGTGAAGTTTTTCAGTTGCTAAAACTGTTCTTTCCAATTTTTGCTAAATGGCATTTATCAGCAGCAAAATTTTCTATCCTGTTTTTGAGCAGACCTATTTTAGGGGATTGTGCAAAAAGTGATTAAAAACTCCCAGGAGCAGTCCTATGTTGTTGGAGCCAGATTGATCTAAGAATGCAAATAAAGGGAGGTTTGTGGACAGACGCTACAGGTTGCCACAGACCAGCTGAGACAGTGACAAATACAGGTGAGACATAAGGCCTCCTGCAGGGTGGAATTAAAAGCAGCAGTCCTCAAAGGTACTTGCATTCATGGACAAACGTATTAGCTGAAGTCAGGCCATTTGAGAGAAAAGGTACCTTGTAGGTCCACTCACAAGTGGAGTCCTCAGTGATAAAATTGAAAGGTCAGCAAATTTTTAGGGTTCATTGCTGTTTGGTAAACAGTTAAATAAATAAACAGGTTCAGAAAAAAAACCAAGACCAAGTCAGTTTTCTGTCACATTTGGTGGATACTTGCATCCACTTCAGTTTAATATTTCTGTTAAGGATCTAGATGATGAAATACACGGTGTCTATACTCTTGCTCATCTTCTCAAACAGGGCTGGCTGCGAGCATTTCAGAGAAATAGGTTCTGTTTCAATGTAAGCTTGATAACTTTGAAGAAATGGTGTGAAGTCAACAATAGCCAATTGTGACAAACATTCGTTCGAGAAAAAGGAATCAAGGAGATGCATACAAAGTGGAGGAAAAATGCCTTAGGCAGCTTTCTGGTAGAAAAAGAGCTAGAGGATTCAACACTGGGTCACAAAATTAATATAAGTTAATGTGATACTCTTAGTCTTTAGGAAAGGTGTACATAAGAACTGGAAAAGAATCAGCAATGCTGACTAATGTATCCAGTTTTAAGTAACATACCCAAAGAGGTAGATTGAAAGAGAGAGAACAACAAGAATTATAAGAAGTCTGGGGGGAAAAAAAATCTTTGAAGAAAAGTGGATGTTTGGCATCTAAACATTTTTACTAATGAGAATTATAAAATATTCTTATCTATGTATCTTAGACTCATCATAATTACCAAAGTATTGTGGATTATCACCTTCCAATTGATTGTACTGTGTTGTGTTTAATCTGTGAATGGTTGGTTTGAAGTCTTGACCTAAGCTGATGAAAGGATTCTGTTAGTGGAAGAATTATGCTTAATGCTGTGAGCTACTAATTCATACAAAAAGTAACCAGAGAAAGAAGTAAACTTTAAAACAGGGAGCAACTACCAGTTTTCTACAATTCCTCCCTCATTCAGAGACAAAACAGTACTGGGTTTAGTCCCAGATTACAGAGGAAGAGGAACAGGGAAACTAATTTTCTTGTTTTGAGTGTAAGACAGACAAGAATTTCAGCAGATTTATTTGGAACTTCTGACTGCAAGCTCCAGTGGCAGGAGATTTTTCTTTGATGCTAATGCAGCACTGATAAGTGAGTACTCTGATGGTGCTCAGTAAATTATTCTGCTTTGTATTGTGCCAGACATCAGCCAATGAAGAGATAAGATGGAGCTTTGCCAAGTGGACAAAGCCATACAGTCTCTGACTTGCATCATTTTTTTTTCCTTTAAGGGGAAAAAGGATATAACAAAATGTATTGGTTGGCTAAATGGACCTTATCTCAGTTACATGGTTGTACCTTACACTACTAACACTGAGCACAATTAACCTTATTCCAGATATACAATACTGAAATTGTCATCAGAAGCAGTCCTGAAATTTGGGGCTATTCTGCTATATAATGAGACCAGAATGAAAACCATCATGTATAGCACTTATCTAAATGACTGACTGAACCAGTCAACGATTTGGAACCCTTTTATAGCCAACTTCAAATCTATTTTTGACAACGATCCATCTTTTCAGAACAATAGCCTCTAATTAGGGGCATTCGAAGTTTGTGTGTGGACTTTTGGCAGATGTTTACCTAAGCATACTGCTGTTCTTATTTCACAACCATGTGTTAAATTGACAATTACCAGTGTATCCTCTAACGCTGAACTTTGGCAGCTTTGTCAGATGTACCAGCCAACAGTGAAGACAATGAGGCTGAAGGAATGCCTGCATGTGTGGAGCATGCCATAGGGACCAGGTAGAAGCACCTGAGTAATTTGGCACTCTTAATGCTGACCCACATTACAGAGGGTTGAGACCATCCCTTTGTTAAGGAGACGTGTGAGATGACAATGTGAGAGTCAAAGCTCCAATATGCTTACATAATATTCCACAGTCTGGAACATATCCTAAGCGATTCCTTTTCAAAAGGCGGAAAAGAATTTGGTCTGACATATAACAGTAACTGACAATTGCATTGCCAGTATTTTTGCTACAGATTTGCTTTACAGTTTTGTGCTGAGAACAAAGATGCAGCAGGATATAAATCCACTTCTCTATAAACAGGCTTCATGCATAAAACCCTCACAAATTTTTAATTAAATGAAATTGTTTTGCTTGTAATTTGTGCAGCACAGTTACCTTCTGCAGCTCCTGTAATAAGTCTCCATAGAACAATTTTCACGTCTGTCTCTCGCATATCAGGAATAACTCATTTGTCTGATGTTTAAAAGCTCACAATTGTCATGTACATTACACTACATAATAAAGCTGGGATCTAAATCCTGAATTTTTTACAAGCCAGGGCAAGTTCTTTCAGCTCTCAGTCTCCTCATCTGTAAAAATGGGATAGAAATCATACTTCAGAGAGGCACCGTGGTGTCAACTCATCAAGTATTCAGTGTTTTGTGCAAAGCTCTTGGAGAACCATGGCTAGATACTATTTGTAGCAGTGTCAAATACTAGGCATATTGACAGAGGGTAGCAGGGCAGCTGGGAGGTAAAGTTTCAAAAACAGACTTAAAAAAATTCCCATGTCTGTCAATACTGAAATTCCACTGCTTTGCAAGTAAAGGTTTAGGGCCCAGACAGCTTGCTTAGATATATTCAGAATTTAATTTTTAAAAAGACATAAATGAATGTTAATGCTGCAAATCCTGACAACTTTATTTAACTTCCCTGTCCCAACTGCGTTATCTGTAATGTCCCATGTTTCCTTCCACAGAACTCTTCATCTTTTGGTCAATTATGTGTCTACCGGGGATCTCCGTCACTAATACATTAAAGAGCTGATTTAATATGCTAATAGCACTAATACATTAAAGAGCAAAGAATTATTCTCCTCCACTCAACACATTTGCCAGATCCCATTATAGTGCTCACCAACTTGTAATAATTTACTTTCCTTAGGAAATTCTTGGAGAACAAAAGGGAGAAAGTCTTTATCCAAAGGGCTTAAAAAGACAGCACAGCCTTAGACAGCACAGTCTTTGCAGCAAATAGAGTTTTGTCTTTTGCTGAGCTTGCCAATTACTCTTTGGCTTCCAAAAGGGAGTACTGAACCGGGACGCACCAAGCAACTATTAAATGAAAAGTTTTCATTTTTGCTTCTTAATTTTAACAACTAAAACCACAGAAGACTGTAGGTCATTAGCAATCCTCAAAGGTGTAACTAATTCCTAGTAAATCCTAGTAGTACAATTCAAAACTTGGGGCTTACATATCTATACGCAACTCCAATTAATGTTTGCAGTATAAATCACTCCAATCAATTGCCATCTTGTATATTTACACTACACAAGTTACCCTATCCCTAATAGCTATACTAACAGGATTACTAAGAATATCTGGAAAACCAAGTATTCAAAAGTCTGGAAGAATTGTTGTCTGTCTTATTGATTATCCTACAGATTGCAATTATAAGCTTATGCTGTATAACCTTCCTGCAAACAGGGACTGAAAGCTTTGACTAGAGGATGCTTGGATCCACGGAAATCCTGTCTGCTTGCATTCAGGAATTAACAGAAATAAGTTTTTAATTTCTCTATGGATATGTTAATGCTTAGTGACTGCAACACTAAGATTACTATTCTAATAGCTGGGACGAGGAACCCCAAATACTGGAGAGCTCTATGTGAAAGAAAGCACAATTACAAGTAGAGAAATGTAGAAACAAATGCTGTGGTGGGAGGAACATGATATAAAACTTGATGTAACACAGCCTGGGAATTGCACATGGGTCTGTCTGACAGAATCAATATTATCTCTGTGAGGGTTACTCAAATATCAAGGTTAAAAGTTTTCAGAAATCAGGATCTATATAATCCACTGGTAGTTACTCACTCACTTTTTAAGTTCTTCCATCTCTTCCAGAGATCATAAATTGATAAAACTTGAGAAATAAATGAAAAGAATTGAGGCTATTGCATGGAAGAGGTGACATCAAAGCTGTTTTGTGGAAAGCCAAAAGGTATTAGGTGGGTAACGTTATCCACTCTCATTCTCCCAACACAAGAGCCATACCTTAGGTGTGCCTGGTAGGAAGGAGCTCATCTCTGATGTCAGTCAAGGGCATGGCTGGTCTTTGGATTCTTGTGCAAGTGAGTTGTAGCAGCATCACTGCAGCTGGGATGGCAGACAGCTGCAAGGCAGATGAGATTAACTGGGAAGAACTACAGGCTCAAGGCACTCAAGCCTTTCTGCAGCAAAGAAATTCTCTGTCCTTACCACAGAGTATTTAATAGACTTACGGTAAAAGTGAAAGTCAGGGAGTAATAGCAAAAAGTAGCATAACCAATAAGACATAGGTACCTGAACCTCTCTGGTGTTGCTGTAGTCTTACACTAGGTCAGTTCCTTTGACTCTGGCCCTATAAGCAATCAAGTGAACAACCCAAACATGCATATTTAATGAGAATGCATACAATTACTGGTGAATATGCATGAATCCCAAGCAAATTTTTATATTCCTTGGTTAATTTGTTTCCTACTGTAATGCAAGCTGTATTACACTTTGTAGTTGTACTTCAAGAGTCTACTGCTCATGGTCTTTGCACAATTTACACTGACAAACAGTATTTTAGGCTGAAATTAAGCAAGTGGATTTCTCTATATTTGGTTTAGTCTTTTTGAAAGATACAGTTTTTACAGAAAGTGGCCAAGAAAGGAAAACAAGAAAAAATATACATCCTTGAATAGGTTGCAGCTAAACAAGAGTAAGTTCTTGATTCCCCTCTGCAATCCTCCAGACAAAGCTCTTCAAAGTATTGGAAAGGTTTTAAGAATAAAGACAGGCAGGACCCATGTCTGATAATCTCCATGAAGGATATAACAATTCACTACTAAAAGGAAAATTAATCCAAGATTAGAAGAATGTTAACTTCTTATCAAGAAGAAACTTGACCTGATTAGAAACAATTTGAATATTTAGTACATTAAGGAAATAAGGAAATATTCACCATATTTCTGTATTTGTTTCTGCTTAGCATTTTTCTTACTAAAACAAGATAATACTATCTCCTCTTGGATGGATCCTGTCCCTTTCAGATTGTACTGGGAAATTTGGCAACACTTAAGTAAGCGAGTTCCAGCTAAAAAGTGATCTCATTTCCTATATCTTCCAAACTAAGACCAGATAACCTTAATTTTCATCTTCAGTATATAATTCATAACTACAATAAAGACTTGATCTTTTCCTCAGTTAGCATGACCTTTTACAAATTAGACATCAATGTCTCTTGTGTTGTACTTACCGAAAATTAGGCTGAGATAGAAGTTGATTTATTAATTGTCATTGCTGCAGGAGTGCACAGAAACTATAGTGTTAACAGATTAGTGATCTTATACTAAATGGACACAATTTGGTTTGAAAGCACTGACTAACTTAAGTGGTGGTTTCCAAGCAGAATAAATCAGCAGGTATACTTCTGAGAGTAAATGCAAACAATGCTAATGTGCTTGCAGATTTACATAAGAAGCATCAGCGGTGTTTCCTATCACACCTATTTTATGGTCTTAATAACATTTGGTGCCAATTTGAAAGCAAAAATATATTTTTTTTGTTTTATTTCCCAGAGCTCCATTTGAATAAAATACATAATTCCAGGCCAAAGGTGCTAAAAGCATGTCTCAATGAGAAAAGCAAAAAAGCTGAGGCACCTCTCTTTCTTTCCCCAGTAAATGATACCTGTGTTTTTATACAGTAACACTATGCTATAAAATACTGTCTTGCCCTTATGGTCAGTAGCCTTTCACAGACTCTTTGATAACATTCACCACATAACACATATTGAGTGAACTCTGCATTCAAACAGTACATAACAGGATTGAATTTGATAAGAATAAATCCTTAAGAAATTACAAAGAAACCTTATTCAGTCTTCTCTTCTGTCTTGCCAGTTTTATCTTGACTTTTCTGAGCCTGTAAGCTCTTTGAAATAGAAGCTCTTTCTATCTTTGGCCTGTTCAGTACTGAGAATACAGCTAATGCTTTGAAAAAAGATTAATAAATTGGGTGTTGCAGAAAAAGCCCCAAGCCATTTGGGGTAAACAATATCCATCCCAGCTGCATAAGCAAAACACCTACACTCTCTACTTCAGCATTGATCCAGCCTGCCAGAGGCATTCACAGCTGGCTGCCTGTGCAATTTCAGCATGAAAAATACATTTCACTGAATCCATGTGCTTTTGTACCACTGTACCTTTGTTCAGTCACAAGGCACTTCAGTGGTCTGAGCCATGCTGAGAGAGCACTGCTGGGCACAGTGCCCGAGGACACCTTCTGCCTGCTTACTCTGCAGCAGCTTCTCCATGTGTTAGTACCAGAATGGTTTTCTTGTTGTTGGCCCTTGTGTACTTATATTGACTTTTACTGTTAGTATGTAAGGCACCATCCCTGTGCTATTCAGCAACTTCAAGGAAGATCTCATCTGAATAAACCATCTCAGTGCTACTTGTGATAGTTCTTAATCTTCCCATGAATCGCTGAAGACTCAAGGTACAAGAAGGTACAAGAAATTCCTGCTGCTCTCAGACAGAATCAAATGCACCACAATAGTCCCAAAAACAATACTGAAGAGGTAGATATTAGGAAATTATCTAATTTAAATTGCCATACAGGTAAATTAAATTCTTTATTTCTTATCCTAGTCTCAGTGGGTATGGAGAAAATTAATTATAGTCCAATTTACAAGGTCCTCCTGCTGGGAAACTAGAGTTCTCACTCTGCTTTCTCTTTCTAGCATTTGTCTGAGCCTTTGCCTCTGAATCTGATATACCTCGTACGTAGCTCCAGAGGCTGACAACAGTGGTTCAGCGTGAAACCTCTCAAAGTGGGGTCTTTCATTCCTCAGATAAATAAAGTACCTTCATGTTGGGAGAGGGAAAATATGATCAATGCATTTACTCAGAAGCAAGTTTTCCTATCTGGAAAAATGCAACTGGAAGAAACAGGAGTTGTATGATGGATAGTCAGCTGAGAACATGAATGTCGATAGCTAGGAGTGAATGTGTTCTTCATTGCAGGAGTCAGGGACTCCTAAATTGTTTCCACATAACTGTGGTATTAAAAATAGCTCTCTTGCATGATCATTGCTAGTGCCTAGTCATGAGTTACAATGCATGCTGGGGTCAAAGAATATTGGATCTCAACAGCATCATCAAGTTCATTGCACTGATGATAATGAAAATGATAAACTCATCGTATGAGGGAGGTTTCACATACAGAGAACTGAAACTTTGTGAAAGGTCCTACAGTATGCTCATTTTGGCAAGGAAACTTAAATGATATCTTGTTTCTAACATCCTGCTGAGGGCCAGCTGGCAACCAAGCTTGCAAGCACAAGACAGTGCAGATGCAGGCACAGTCCAAGACCTACAGTGTTGTTAAATGCATGATTATGCCACAATGTTATGTTCATGATGTCAGAATTACATTGCCCATGCAAGATACAGATGGTTGGTCTAAGCACCAGTAGTGAGGATTCAGATGTCAAGTGAGTAAAAGCCACTCGGAGATTAAATATTGAATGATTCAAAATCGCATATGCCAAAAGGCAACCCAAACCCAGTCTGTTGTTCTACCAAAAAAAAAAAAAAAAGAAAAGAAATCTAATAGAAAAGACTCAGAGACACAGGACACACTGTAGAATGTCATAGCAAAGGTGGATGGCCTTGCTACATGGAAATATCTAGACTGTTTTAATGAAAATGGATATTCTATTAGCTTATGAACATCTGTAGATACATTATGTATAGCATGAAACTAGCAGGAAGGCAACTTTCTTGCCAAACAGCCAAACATAAGTACAAACAAAGATTTCTCTCTTCGAAGATAAAGGGTAGGCAAAAAACCAGCCAATCAGCAGCAAGCTCTGGCTCAGGAAAAACTCCAGTTACTTTACAAAGGCTTAAAAACCATTTGTAGTTTTAAAGGTAGGGGTGTCAAGACACTTCTCAGCAGTGAGAGTCAAATACTGTTGACTGATGAAAAGAAAATCTTGGTGTGAACGTTGTAGCAGTTCATTCAACTGTCTGCCATCTTTGAAGAAGTGCTATAAGAAGCCCTCAAGCGGCAACTAGCAACCCTAGAAAATTTACACTCTTAAGCTACCAAACAGGTGTCACCAGGTGAGACAAAAGGCATCATGGGTACTCCTATGGTGTCAGCAGGTGGTCAGCAGGTGATGGTGGTCAGCAGATGGTCATGTTACTGGTGTAGGTCAGGAACAGTTCTCAGGAAGTTCAACAATGCAGGCAGTATCCCCCCCTTCACAAAACGGAGAAGTGACTCTCCATGCCTTGATAAACCATCGTATTTCACTGTGCTCAACTTCTTCAAAAATCCTTGAGAGACCAATAGGCAGCTGCCCAGTTAGGGAGCTTGCTGGAAAACTGTTTCTGAAAGGCAATTGAGCTTTCAGTGTGATTGAGACCTGACTGATGCAATCCCTTTTTACAGCTGAGTAAAGTTAGGTGAAGTGTGCAGCAAAATAAAGACTTGCATATGATCTGTGTCAGAAGACAGCCTTTGAGGCTGTAACTTACAAATGTCTTTGGAAGTCTTTGCAAAAATTCTGATGTCCAGACGGTTTTATGAATGCTGCTCACTAGCTTCATGGCCTAGAGATGAGGGTTTCTGATCATGGCAATCTACCACAACATTTCACTGTCAATGGTACTGCTGTGAATATGATTTTCTACATGGCTTTGGTTTAGCAGCAATTTAGGATTTATTAATATTTTTGAGATAGATCACAAAATTAGGTTGTATAGTTCTTAACAGCACTTAAGCATCAGCCAATTTAACAGAGCGATTCAATGGAATTAGTTACAATCAAAACAGTGACTTACTTAAAGACTTGAGAATGGCAAGGGTCACCCAAAACTTACAGCAGGGTTGCACACATAGATGGGGTTTAAATCAGATCACACACAGACACAGACCAACTGACAAACAGCTCTAAATCAAATCACACACACACATACAGATGGACAGACAAATATTTCTGAATCAAATTGCACACACACACACACACAGAAGCTGGCCTGTGATTAAAATTTCCCTTTTCATGAGTTGCATGAATTACTCACTTTTATGTGCCAACATTCATCAACAGGTGGTCGGTGAACCTCGCAAAATCAGGCCTTTGAGTCCTCGCAAAATTGTCGATGGACAATCCTTCAATCCTCGTGAATCTACCCTGAGAGGCGTCCCAGCTCAGGGGGAGATACTGGGTCACACAGCCCGCTGCGGTCCTGGAGAGCTCAAAAGGTCTCCCTTTTGGATTGCTATTTATAGGATCTCGAGATGATTGGCTTTGCTCAGTATTTTACATTCTGGCCACAATTTGTGCCGAGTCGTTCTGGTACACAATTCAGGGAGCAGATGGCCCAGGTCTGGACAGAAAGTGCCTGATGCCCAAGCCACTGCACTTGTGACCAAGATAACAGCACAATAGGGCTTATCCTGGGATCTCAGAGTGGCCCCGGGGGGCTGCACCACCACAGGTACTAAGTAAGGCTGTATTTCCCTCCTGCTTCCCTTTTATCATAACTTCTGCAGCGATATTTTTATGCAGCCACAATGGAAGATACATATTCAATTACCAGATGGTGTTTTCACCATGCAGAGACCCAATGCGAAATCAAAGGCTGCAGAGCAGCCGCCTTTACAAATGACTGTGCATTGTTCACCCACGCATGTTGGACTGCACGACATGTTATAGGCTTATAAGATCCAAATGCCAGTATCGTGGTTTAATCCCAGCCAGCAACTAAGCACCACCCAGCAGCTCGCTCACTCCCCCCACCATGGGATGGGGGAGAGAATCGGAAGGGTAAACGTGAGAAAACTCATCGATTGAGATAAAGACAGTTTAATAGGTAAAGCAAAAGCTGCGCACGCAAGCAAAACCAAACAAGAAATTAATTTACTACTCCCCATCGTCAGGCAGGTGTTCAGCCATCTCCAGGAAAGCAGGGCTCCATGACACATAATGGTTACTTGGGAAGACAAAGGCCATCACTCCGAATGCCCCTCCCTTCCTTCTTCCCCCAGCTTTATATGCTGAGCATGATGTCATATGGTTGGAATATCCTTTTGGTCAGCTGGGGTCAGCTGTCCCAGCCGTGTCCCCTCCCAGCTTATTGTGCACCCCCAGCCTACTCGCTGGTGGGGTGGGGTGAGAAGCAGAAAAGGCTTTGACTCTGTGTAAGCACTGCTCAGCAGGAACAAAAACATCCCTGTGTTATCAACACTGTTTCCAGCACAAATCCAAAACGTAGCCGCATACTAGCTGCTATGAAGAAAACTAACTCTATCCCAACCAAAACCAGCATGGTTAGTCAGCTCAAAGTGATTATCAAGAAAATAAATTCAGTCCTACACCTTTCCTTACTGGAAAGCATGTTGAGCCAGTTGAGAGTGGTGACAACACAGTAGCCAGGTTCTGCTACTCAGCAGCACACTGCCCCGTGGCACCGCAACTGATGGCGGAGTCACACAGAAGATTGCAGAAGGCAGCACACCTCCAGGGGAGATTAAAGCAGTGTATCTGGAATGAAAAGCTGTATCATATAGCTTCTAATTTTGTGAATGCATACTATGCAAGTGTCATCACTACTCTTTGTGAAAAAAATCACCATCACTGCATCAATCTTATACATGCTCTCTTATTGTGTCCTTACTGTTAGCAATTCCTGAACACTGAGTTCTTGGGGTACTAAGGACTCAAAGAAAGTTCTCAATGTTTTCATCTGGGCATCTGGTACATGTGCTGGGCAAAAGATTTTCCAAGACTTTTTTTTATGACCAATTAAAGTAGGGTGCAGGTCTGAAAACCAGGTTAGAAGCATATGCTCATCAGTTATATGGAACTTCCTCTACAACATGGAAAACTATAGGTAGAGGCAATCTTCTATGGCCATATTAATGTTTTTTGAGCATGTGAGTAAAAACAGCTTATAAGTGCAAGAGGTAGCAGAGGACAAGGAGAATAGATACGGTTTTATGTGTTCTGCTAGACAGCTAACACAATGCATTATAAGATAATCACACTTAAAAAACAGATGAAATTTATCAACAAAAACCACAAAATCTGCATTCTAATAATCTGAGTCAGTGGGAGACACCATGATTCCCCAACGCCAACAGTAACAGTAGAGCAGATCCTGCTATGTCAGAATTCATGCAATTTCATGAAAAATTAATAGACTCCAAAACCCACTGAGTTTGAAAATTGAGTTTTTCTGCAAGAAAGTAAGTTATTCACAATGTAAAGATAGTAGCTTTGATATGTTTTTTCTACCAAAGGTCTTGTTCCCTGGAGTATTGTCCCCATAGTATCCTCTGCCATTCAAGTGGATGTAGTAAGAGACTTCCATTGTTTAAAGAAAAACATTTGTAGCCCTTAAATCTGAGTGACAAAAGTCAACAAAAGGATTCCAAAATATGGAGTTAAGGCTCATACACATAAATTGCAAATTTATGTAAGGATACATAGCACATATGAACTGAAAAAGAAGGTGCAAGCAAAAAGTCATTTGACAGATTAAGAGCAATGAAAATGCCACCAGCATCCTGAGGATGAAATAAGGACATGGACATAGGTCCACCCAATCAAAGCACATCCCTTCTGTCATTTTATATATGTAGTTCATTTCAGATATCTCAGTCACCTATTCTCTCCATAGACAGCTATCATCTCCATTAAAGCTGCAGACTTAAACATGAGCTCGTTCAACAAAGGGTTGTATTCTCTCTCATTTGAGATCATGTTAACTATCACAAGGGGTTCTGAATTTTTTGTTTGTTTCAGTTTCACTGGGAATAATTCAAATACAGCAAAGATCTATAGTTCCCTAAGGGCTTAGCCACTGGAGGAAGACTCAGTAAATGTACTTTACTGACAAAGGCAAGACTAAGATAATGTATTTCTCAGCTATATTTAGTTAACACTGCCTATGTCCTTTGCGGAAAACACAGGCTTCTGTTACTCCTCCCTTCAAATTATTCAGTTAACAAATATTTGACGTGTTCCTTTGTTACTCACTAGTATTATTTTTGACCAAAAAAACATTTTATAGCAGCTTCTACAATAAAAAGGAATCAATGTTCACGGTGCTCTCCTTGCTTCCTGTGCTCTTTTCACAGTCTCTTTATTTCTGTTTGTCTAATGTGTGATGCAATCTCACATATCATCTAAATGTATGTGATGGGTGCACTTGACTCCTTAACCAAACTAGTGGTAGTTTGGTACAGGCTGCAAAGGAGGTAAAGACCTGAGCCGTGGCTGGGCCAAGAACTCCTCTAGTTCTGGTCTGCTCTCTGAGAATCCACAAAGGAGCCAAGTGGCACGGTGAACATCGATGCATATGAGCTTGGAACGCCAACCATGCGATTAACACATGAATAGTGGGTGGCTTTTCCAAGACTCATTTATCAAGGAACAAAGTTGTGGGTACAAGGAGCCTCATGCATACCTTTCCCATCACACATAATTTGACTACAAGCCAACCACTTTATTCCATAAATATGACAGCCTAAGTGAGCCTTCTTTGAGCTCTCCCTGCTAGACAGTGTGGCTGTATGGCGGTGGTCCGCTCTTGATCTGGGACGCCTCTCAATGTTGCTCATTGAGGCAGAGAGACCTTTTACCAATGGCAGATCTTTGGTAAGTGACTGATAGCATGCTGAATTAATACTAATGAAACATTGCTAATCTATGTAGTTATTAAATATTAATTACTATAAACTTTGTACAGATAATTCCATTACACATAAACTGTTGTCCAAGTCTGAAACTAAGATTGGACCTAGCTGCACCTAAGCTCCATCAGGAGTTTAGAAAGCAAGGGGGTCCACTCTGAACCTCGTGACTCAACAGGAAGGTCTTCCCTACCCTTTTTGTCTCTGGTCTCTATGTGAATAATTCTAACTCGATTCTAACTCAATTTTCCTTTGTAGGTTTCTTCCATGCAGTAATTAATAGAGTGAACCTTGCCATCAAACTTTGTTAAGTTGCACTTTTACATCATATTAAAACCACTTTTGCTAATACCTGCTAATAAGACAGTGATTCTTTAAGTGGTCTAAATCACTCATCCGTGACAAATTGGCATAGTTGGCAGGATCCTAAATTGGGAATCGCAACAACATACAGAACAGCAACATGCTTAGACCCCACATTTGGATACTTTAAAAACCATGAGATTTTCTTTGCCCTCCCTTGCTTTCTGTTGACAGTATTCTTAATACGACACAAAGAACATAGGCTTTATGAATTCTTGGACTTCACAACTTTTCCCTAAGTAGACATGGTGAGAGGAAGCCTAGGGGACTTTCAGATTACAAGAATATGGGGTGTAAGACTGAAGGATTCTTCCATTCTTTCCTAGGGGTCTACGCACTTGATGCACTTCCAGGCCAGTATAAAGATTATTTGGCTTGAATAAGAATAAAGGATGAGCCCCTGGTCAGTGCCTGAAAAATTCTGTCACCATAAGGAACTGTAAAAACATGCAGGGAATTCTTGAAGAAAGCATAACACTCCAGAATACACATTGACTTGTACTGCCAGTTATCTATTGTGGCAGCCATAGCAAGTGAAATGTAGAAGAAAAGGTTTAACAGCCAAAAAAAAAAAATGGCAAAAAGATTGCTGAAAAGCTATAACAAATGGGAGGAAGAAAGCAACAGCACCAAGCATACAGAGGGGGAAAAAGAGCAGATGAAGATGAGAAGGAGGAGGAAAAGAAATGAGAGAAATGTTTCCTTCTCTCAGAGCATCTGCAGCACAGTCCATCCCCAGCCTCCGCTGCAGGATGAAAGGCACTTCTTCCCGGTTGTCAGTATGTCCATTCATGTTTGCAAAGCTGACCTAATGAAAGAAGGATACCTAGAACTGTAAGGCTGAAAAAATCCAAGCACCCCAACATATCCAGGAAATTCGAAGGACAAGCAACTGCCTTTTTCTCCAGTTTTTATCAGTAAGGTATTATTCACAATTAAATTTACATCCGAGTTAGGCAGAACAGTGGCCGCTCCTGGTGCCCAAGCATTTAGATGATTTACTGAATTTGCAGTATATCTTACACAGGCTTACAAGGCAAACCTGAGATGAAATGTAAGGCTGTAAACATGGAAATCATGGTACAAGGCAGAGAACCAGAACTGACTCCTCCAGCCCCAATGAATAACCAGAACTTTGTACTCTGAATATCTGAGCCTTCCAAGTATCTGATATCTGATATTTCATCAAGGTGCTGTTCCAAAATCTTCACAACAAAACACTGAATAAGCCTGAAAAAATAAGATGTTTGTATACAATCTGCAATCAACAAATAATGTTAATATTAGAACTTTTATCTATTAACAGCAAACATCTATAGTATCTCAGAGCTACATTCCTGTGACTGCAAATACAGTCTACTGTAGAATAAGTAAGTAAATAACCTAAAAAACTTCTGTTCAATGCCCAGTATAAGTAACATTAATTTATTCACTATGCTAGAAAGAAGGCAGTTCCCCAAAAGACTAACATATTGCAAAAGAATAGAGGTTTCTACAATACCAAAATTGTTGAAGTAGATTCTGAGCTGGGTAACAAGCACCTAAAGTGAGGTTTGTACAAGTTTTTACATCATTTCTCCATGTGAGGTCAAAACCCACATTCACACTGAAATGCCTATTTTAATGAAGGTCATTCTGCCAGAGGTTGTTCCACCTTTGAAAATATTTTATATTTGTGATTAAGAAGTGCAATTCACAGTGCCACTTGGCCCCCATTACATGTATCCAGGACTGCAATGTCAGTCTGTACAACTAAGTGCAGTGTAATTGTTGATATTAGTTTAGTTTTAACATTTCCTCAAAACCTCCATAGCACAGTGATGAAATTCTCTAAAAGCAATTTACCATTAGAGTACTATTATATCAAAATTTTAAAAAGCAGGGTATCAATTTAGACAAAAATGTGTTTTGAAAACAGTGGAGAAGGCTCTTTGACAGTGTTGAAATATCTTGTTTTGACATTTTCAGCATAAGAAAGTAGGAGCAGGAGTTTGCTAAGCAGGAACAGTCTTAAATGACTTTGTACAGTTCCAGAATCGCTATTTTGATCATTTCAAAGCTCTGTTTACAGTAGCTATTATTTATATCAGAGTTCTGCAGTGGGAAAACTAGCTCACTAGGAAATTCAAGTGTTTTGATATGGACATTGAAAAGAAGCATAATCTTAACCCATCCATGCTTTAAAAAGATTTTTCAAGAAAATAGCAAATCGCTAGTTACGGTCTGTCATTTTCTTATTCAGTTTTTAGACAGAGTGGAATTAACTCCAGCTTATATGCACTATCATCTTTAAGTCAGGGTAACAATAGTTCACCTTCTGACTGTTGCACTCCCATTCCTGGACTATAGGGACGAATTTCATGTTGGACTTAGGGTGCCTGAGTTCAGCAAGACATTTCTGGTCGGAATGCCAACTAGTCAGCTGAAATTCTACTAATTCAGTGGCACTGCTAATCTCCAACTTACCTTGGAAGGAAGAATAGGGGTTTTTAGCAAACAAACTACAAGGAGAAAAAATAAGGTCCTGGAGTGAAATTTCAGGAAAGAAGACACTTACGTCAAGGCACGGAGTAGCTCTGTGCCTGTGTCGCCAATAAACCCAAATGCCAACCTATAACTCAGAGTGGACTTTAATCCAGGGTCTGTGAGCAGCATTAAGGAACAGAGTAGAGATTCAGGCAATTGATAGTATGTAAGTAGAGAGAGTGGATAATGAAACAAGGGGTGAGAGGAGGAAAAACAACTGTCCAAATAGTGTAGGTTAGATGGGTCTTCTTTCCTTTAGTCCTTTAGTTCCTCTTAGTTTCTTTTCTTGCTGGATTCTTACTGCTATAGTTTATGGCTCTACTGAATTATGAATGGGCTGTGCAATTTATGCGATGTGGGAAGTGAGACTTAAGGTCAGGCTTATATTGTACTCACAAGTATGATCAAATAAATTACACTATCAGATTAGACTTTTAATTAGCAACAAGATCGTGTACAAAGGAGCCATTTGCCCTTGTGGGTACGACACCATTCAAATTATAGTTCCCAATAAACAAAAGATATCAAGTCTATGCTGAAGTGTGGTTGACAAGATACTGTTATGATTTGATAATGAAGAAAAACAGAATGACTAACAAATATATTTATTTTCTACTAAAATGAAGGACTCAAATAACTATTTAGCTTCTGATATTGATAAAGTAATTTGCACACTTGAAAGATTTATTTACAACTGAATTTCCTGAGTCATCTTGAAGATGTCATAAAGGTTGCATACAAATAATTTTTAAGAGACATAAAAAGAGCTGAGACCATTAAATATGTAATGCAGAGTCTTATTAACAAAAAGAAGTGTCTTGTCAAATGCAATTTCAGTCAAAAACTGATTTACGTCATCCAGTTTGGCTCAATTCATTAGGGCTGACTAGGAAGTCTCATTCCCACAGATCAGCCAAAGAAGGACACAACTCTTTGAGACTGTGCAGTTAACCCGACTTGAGCAATGTAGTTGCCAGGTCTTCATTACCTACTCATGCTAAGCTGTCTTCTACCAGCTGTCTTCAAAACACAGTTTGGTGGGTTGACCCTCACTGGATGCCAGGTGCCACCAAGCTGCTTTATCACTCCCCTCCTCAGCAGGACAGGGAGGGGGAGAAAATGAGATGGGAAAAAAACCCTCGTGGGTCAAGATAAAGGCAGTTTAATAAAAGCAAACGTAAAGACCGTGCACGGAAGCAAAAGGAAAACAAAGATTGTATTCTCTACCTCCCATCAGCAGGTGATGTCCAGCCACTTCCCGCAAAGCAGGGCTTCAGTATGTGTAGCGGTTGTATCAGAAGTCAAATGACATGAATAACAAATGCCCTCTTTCCTCCTCCTTTCTCTTAGCTTTTGTTGCTGAGCCAATGTTATATGGCATGGAATATCCCTTTGGCCACTTTGGGTCAGCTCTCCTGGCTATGTCCCCTCCCAAGATCTTGCCCACCCCCAGCCTACTGGTGAGAGGGGGAAATGTTGGAGAGACAGCCCTGCTCCTGTGCAAGCACTGCTCAGCAGTAGCCAAAACACTGGTGTGTTATCAACACCTTCCCAGCTACCAATACAAAGCACAGCACTGTGAAGATTGCTATGGGGAAGATTAACTCCATCTCAGCCAGACCCAATCACACAGGATCCCTTTTAGACAGCCCTGGTACTATACATCTGCATCTGATTTTATACTGTGTGTTTCCTGTACTTGAAGCAAGAAACTTTTTGCACAAGTAACCTAACTGATTAAAGAGGAGCTGTACCTATGACCTACATACCCTATTTCATAATTCTTTGTGGATTGTGCTCTGTGTTTGAATCTAGTTTCACTCTGTCAGTCATTCCTGTATCAGCTGATCAAACTTGTCACACTACTAATTGGTTGAAAGGAGATTCAAGGAACTTCTAGGCGAAATCATGAGATGTCTACAGGCTTAGACAACCACAGAATGGAGATGACTTAAAATGTTACTTGGTACTTAACTAGATTTTCTAGTTATTTACATTCCAACTCATATTGAATTCAGGTACAGGTTGAACTGTTAAAGGGCACTGAAAGAGATAGATGATATCATTCCATAGGCTAATGACTGGCTTGTTCAGTTGTCCTAAATTAATCTAAAGATTTGCCTGTCCACTGTTGTTTGAGGTGCCAAAGAAGAGCTGAGATATACCTGTGGGGCTGGCAGAGGTAGCACAGGAGTTAGAAGACATACATGGCCTGAGGGTGAGATCCGTTCACGGATTCAGGTGTCAGGATCTAGGCATCTACAGACAGATATTTCCAGATGAAGTGTCTGGAATTCGGACCTTATTCTGTGGCTTGGGAACTCTCTGTTCTCATTCTGTGCAGCATAGAAGTCTGAAGACTTTAAAGCAAGTTCAGTAAAAGTTCTTCTTCACCAATAGCGACTTGTTTCTTTCGATGCCACCAAAAATAAGCTGACAGAAATACATAAGTACTACTTAAGTTTAAGAAGGAGCAAGGGAGGTTTTTTGCATTGACATGACAAAATGCCCAACAAAACCACTTTATGTCAAGTGCCTATCAACTCTTCTTTGCATTTCAAAGGTAGGCAGATGCATCTGCATCTTTTCTGGAGTATATTCATGTTCAGTGACATAAATAATAGTGAATGGATAATTTCATTGTATCATTGTGATAGAAAGTGACATGAAATCTATGAAGCAGTAAATGTAAGTTAAGTACATCAGGTATGTACACATTATTGAAATGTTTGGGTATATGATGGGAGTTATAAAATAACTACTAATATCAGCATTAATTTAAGAGAGAGCAGAACTGAGTTTGCAGATGCAAAGCCCTGGAATATAGAATCATAGAATCATAGAATCATTTAGGTTGGAAAAGACCTTTAAGATCATCCAGTCCGACTGTTAACCTAACACTACCAAGTCCACCACTAAACCAATTAAGGGTAGAGTAGCAATTTCATGCTTCCTGGCTTGGTGGCTGGATTATTTTTTAATGAAAGTAAAAACTAGAAATCATTAAGATTGGAAAGGACCTCTAAGATCATCATTCCAATCATCAACCTAACACCACCAACATGCATACATTTTACACTTGACCACTATGAACTAAAAAAGAAAGACAGTCTTAGGAGAAGACTTAGTAAGTTTTGCTCCTCAATGACCTAAGTACCATAGTCTAGTCCAGGGTCAGGGTCCCTTATAATCTACTTGATAGTCACACCCTCTTTCAACATATGTGCTCCAGTCTCCTCTGAAAAAATTGTGCCTACAACTCAGGTGTCCTGTGCTGTAGGTAGGTATTCAAACCTCTAGACTACTAATCACAAGGTGGAGTATTTAGACACCTAAATATGGATGAATGTGAGCTTTATGTACCCAGATCGCCCACACAGATGTGTTGCAAAACTAATTCAATTAAGGAACCTCCAAGCTAGTTGTTGACAGTCAAAAGCTGTCAACAGGCCCAGGCAGTCATACAGAGGAGATGCTCTGGATTGCTGCTTGGAATTAAGTCAGTCAGGATCTCCTAGAACTTCTAAGACAGACACTTATGCATGGACAGCTGAATCCCACTATAGCTCTCTCCTGTTATTTTCAGTGGGGATCTAGTCAGTCTGAGTCTAGAGAGATATTAGGCTGACCTAACATAGGTGTCTACAGGATAGGTGTTTACTTTAGGATGAGATGAATAGCTCTTCAGACTCCATTAACAACATTGAGTAGTTCTCTATCAGCTCTGATGTAGGTTTAGACAGCTAGCTCACATAGATATCTTTATATGTAGACAGCTAAATGTAAGCATATTAATCTGGAGCTCAATCCTGCCTTCAATAATTCATGTAAAACGTTTAAATTTGTGACATCTTAGTTTATTCTTTAGTGTTACAGCAAGAACAAAAAATGCTCAGATTTTTCTCAGTAAAGTTAGGAAAATGTGTTTTTCTTCATATGGATACTATTTGAAATGGCATGTGGTATAAAGGAGACCACTAAATATAAAACTCAGAGGTGTTATGGAAAAAAAAGCTGGTGACTAATCTCATTGTTTCAGTGTCAACTGCCACCCACTAATATTTATGAGGTGAAAAGAATAAACATCAGCCTAAATGTCTGTCCAGAACTGTTACCCAAAACTTTGTTTAGCTCTTTGAACATTCAATTAACTTTTAAGTCTTTTCCAAAGTAAGATGTTACAACAGTCCCGTTGTGTTAAGGCTTTAAAGAGCTGTGCTCCTGCTCCATCCTCAGATAATAAAAAACTGATCAGTTTTTCACCCCTCAATTCAGAACTCCTTCAAACCCAACTGTAACCAGCTCAAGCAGTGGCTAATGCTCAGATTAAGCTACATGAAAACAGCACTGGTGCAATTCCTCACCTTCACCAGCCTCCCTCTGCCTAGCAGATTAAAAAAAAGAAGACACACAGTAGTAGTGTTTCAGAGCTCCTAAAAAACTAAAGCAATTGCCTGTAACAACTTACTGTGATTTCCCTAGAAGAAACGTACAAGAGTGAATAAGATCAACTCAGGTTTTCCTTGATAAGATGATCAAAGGTATCAAAGGTAGAATTAGCATTAGAGATGTATAATTTTTATTCATTGCTACAAGGAGCTCATCTGTCCTCAGCACAATGCAGCCTGTCAGTTATGATGATAAACTATACTCTTACCCAGGCAAAGATTAGAAATCACTTGTTTTCTTGTTACAATTTTCTCAGTCTTTCCAAAACCAGAAACCCAACATCTAGGTATCAAGGATCCACTTCTGCTTGCGAAAGAAATAATCAAGATGTCCTACCCACTAGATCTACCCATGCCCTTCACCTTAAAGCCACAATGGCAAAGCTGCTGAAGGGAACCTTGAAAGGTGCTAGTCATATAACTACAAAAGGCAGGGAGAAAGAAAAATCAGCTTGTGGAACAACGTTTAATTGATTAATGATAATTCCAACTAGTAGAAAAACTCAAGCAGAGGAGGAGATACACCAGGATAGTGGTGCAGCACTGGCACAGATTACTCTGAGAGGCAGTGGATCCTCCAGCCATGGAGGTTTCCAAGACTCAGCTAGACAAAACCATGACTGGCTTTTGATCTAGTACTAGCAATAGTCTCATTTGGAGTGGGCGGCTGGACTGAACACCTCCAGAGATCTTGTCCAGCCAACAGTTGTACGATTCTAAGAAGATGTTGTGGAGTGAGACATGTACCAGAGAAATTCAAACAATTTGCAGCAGTTAACCCATGAAATACAAAACACATTCAGGTCAAACTAAAGGACTCCCCTGAGTCTAGATAATTAGCCCCTCTACCATTGAACACAAGTCCAAGTAATATTTCAGAGGTGCAATCAGAGAAGCATTAAGGCATTTCCTCACATCTTGGGTTGAGGAACCTAAAACAAGGTTTCAGCTATTGCAAACAATCACATTAAGACTTCTAGCTTCAGCTTGCATTCCTTCTGCTGCTGCTTACTTCTAAAAAAATAAGTTGCAGAGGGAAGTCAAAATTTTGCAAGGGGATGCCTGGGCATCTATATCAATGATAAAAGGCCAAAAAGACGTTTACAAGGTTTCATGCAATAACTCTATTGCAAAAGCTATGTCCTCTTTTTGGACTTCTTGAAGTTTTCCAGTTTCTTTATACATACTTGTAAACAGACCATTAGAATCTAAAAATAAAACCAATTAGCATCTAAAAATAACCGATTCAAGCAACAAATATTTGGTTCATTATATGTTGTCATAATGTTGTCATAATGTTGTAATTATGTTGTAATTCTTTTTGCTTTCTTATTACTCGTGTTCTCTTTCTTTTTTTTCCGCAGTTGAAAATAATTTTTTTCCAAATAGGCAGTAGAGTCATAGGATGGGACTCCAGTGACTTCATATACAGCAGAAATAATTTGCACTGAAAGCAAGCAGCTTCAGGAAACAGCATAGACTGAAAATTGTTCCTCCAGTCTTCACAATGAATACTTTCCAATCATCCCACCATTCAAGGCCAATTCATAAAATGGCTTTGCAGACACATAGACAGACTATATTTGCAAGGTGTGTTATCTGCAGCAATTAATGAGACTCACGCCGCCAGTTAACACTGAGTCAGACATGACCCCTTTATCAGTGGACATTTCAAAGAAGGTTCCTTTTGCAGATTTTAAGTCATGTGTATACCCTGTGCCTAATGTGTCATTTGAACTGATAAAAAAATTGTCTTTTTTAATATTTACATTCTGAAATATATTCTTTTGCTCACTTAAGACACATGGCTCTCTGGCAAATGAAGTGCTGCCAAATGATCTGCTATGTTGTAAATGGGGCATACAGAGGTGGACAAGATAATTACATTATTTATCAAGTGACTGTTCAATCAAAGTCAAGGACTCTTACTAAACCATAGGCAAATGAAAAAAAGATCTTGGTGTGCTTGTGAAAAATACTTTTATAGAGTAGGCTCCATTTACTGCTAGAAAGAAAATATGACCACCCCATCAAAATGAGCTGAATATTTTTATATTTGTATAATTATATATAAACATATAAATGTATTTTTATATATCCATTTCTGTCTTTCCAGATACATTTTTACAAAGGTCTGAAGGTAAAAGAATACTCAACATTGATAGTATCAATGACAGTGTGTTAAAAAAGTGTAGATCCTCCTTCCCTTCATTCAAACTGAGTTTTATAACTCAAAGGTTCTCTCAGTTTCTTCTGACTCATATCTGTGCAAATCTGGGACCAAACTGGTGGAGTCAGTTATACAATCACAGACTGGTGAAAGTAAGATATAAATAAATACTGCACATAACCAGCATACAGAGAAAAAAAGGAGATTACAGTAATATTCCACTTAATATTAAGTCATAATAATCATAGAAGCGTAATTTCAATTTCTAGAGTGAATGGCAATCTGTCACAGCTAGCAATCTCATAAACAAAAATCTCCTTTCAGGGATTTTACATTGTTTTTCAGCTTTTGTGTGAACTACAAATACACACACACACACACACGAGTCCAAATAGGAGAAGAAAGTAGTCATTTGGATAAATAAACAAACCAGCAATCTTTTCTTAAATGTTATTCCTCTTTCCTGCTTGCCATCATTCTCTATTCTTATTTTCTTTTTTTGACTGTCATCACTGAGTCACCATAACTTCCCCAATGGACTGTTACTGACTCCGCTAACAAGCTACAATTGCTGTTGATAACACCTAAAGTCAACCAAGGCAGGTCCTGCTGGGCTGGTACTGGCATGCCCAGAGAAGGTCAGGTCACCTGCTCTAGCCAAACCACAGCAATAGCCAACCATTCTTGCATTAGACAAGGAACAATCTTAGACAGAAATAGGGAGCTAGGACCAGGTTTTGGGACATTTAGTTCTCTGCTGTTTCTGCCATGCAGCACAAAGTATAGTTGCAAAATATCTGCTACTCAGGGTGAGCTCTTTAGGGACAAATGTCTTGTTCTACTACAGGTGGCATCTGCAGAGATTTAAAAGGCTCCTAAGACTGCAAGTAAAAAAAAAAATTCTTCACCAAAAGTGTTATCAAGCATTGGAACAGGCTGCCCAGGGAAGTGGTTGAGTCACCATCCCTGGAGGTATTTAAAAGACATGTCCACATGGCACTTAGGGACATGGTTTAGTGGTGGGCTTGGCAGTGTTAGGTTAACAGTTGGACTTGATGGTGTTAAAGGTCTTTTCCAACCTAAATGATTCTATGATTCTACACATAAAAGCAAATATTTAGGTTTCTCTAGTATCTAATGAGACATAAGAACTGAATCCATCATATCTGTATTACAGAATGAAAAGCCTCTGGAATCTCACTTTCTGTTGCATATGCCTGAGGATGAGTCATTTACAATGCATTATATTTTGGAATTTGTATTGGACAACCATGTTGCTGTAGGATGACCATGAGTCACGCAAGCAATGAAAAGACTTCATGGAGGCAAAAAGCAGATTAGTGATGAAAGAATATTTATCTTTAAAGTTGCATCTTGAATAAAATGATTTGTGAACCCTTAAGTATCATACACTAAGTGGTTGGACTTTTTAAAAATCTGTTCATGATACAATGAGTCATGACAGTTTGAAATTCTATTGTGCTTACATGAATTTCTACATGGGCAAACATTAGGGAGCTTGTGGCCAATAATGTAGATGCAATTGCAAATCCCCATGATGCAAATGTGGGTGGGTGAGTATTGCTTATAAAATCAAAACAGCAGGACTGGAAAAAAACTTAAAAGGTCATCTATTTGTTATTTGCATCTGATAACCTATGTCTGACCCTTGACCCCAGGAAGTATCACATAGAACCAGGTAATTTCTGAATGGTGTTTTTCTAACTCCCAGTAAGAGAGACACCAGTTCTCCCCTCCCAACACAATCTATTCCTCTCCTGCACAGGCACTATCATTAGAAATGTTTTCCTAATGCCTACTGTAAACAATCCTAAGAAATTCCTAAGAAAAATTAAGCACTTTACTTTTTGTCTTGTCCACTTTGAACAGTGGGAATGGACAGTTTTCCTCCTCTCCTAGGCAGCTATCAGAAACTATTACATGGCAAGACAACTACTTCAGCTAAAAAGTAATAACCAGTTGTCAGCAGAAACAGAGTTATTGATGAGGGAAACTTGTCACAAGGCCGCAGCCTCCTGCTTTATAAGAGGTTCCATTAATTCAGGATTTATGCAGCATCTGGAAACTATCATTTGATGCTATTGATGTCATCCTTTTTTTTAATTGAGAAACAATTAACACAGGGATGAAATAGTCAGTAATCACTCTTTTGGTAGCACGAAACATTCTCACTGTACTTTCTAGATTGATGTCAAGCAATGGCAAACTTACTAATATCTCTTCTCAGGCTCTGTCCTAAAACATTTCAAGTTCTTTCCTTGATTTTTTTATTGTACTATCTTAAGAAAATAGCTGAGGACTGAGATATTCCAACTCTTTCACTTTCCAGCTTTGTTTCCTAGTATTGCCAACCAATCTGCTTTATCACAGGCAGAAAAGCCTGCATTTGATTTGATAATTCTGTTATGGTTCCTTGTGCATGGCACAAAGAGGCATGAGAAAGAATTAAGGTCCAAGATGACAACAAACAAAGTCATTTAAGACTCTCAAACTTTTTAGATGAGCACTGGGCAATAGCTGTCCAACAGGTCATCAGTGTGCTTTCCAGAGAAAACTCTGTGGGTGGTTTTTTTTTTTTTAATCTTAGTTATAATTCTTGATTCAAACAATATTGCCTTATAGCTTATGCTCCTTTTCTATGAAAGAATACTGAAATTGAGTCTTCAACAAATTCCTGCTAAAACTCAGCATAAAATCTTGTTTTTTTAAAAAAGTTATCAAGACAATGCAATGTTTGCCTAATATAATTTCAGAAGTTCACCTGTACAACAATTTATATTTGCTCTATGCATGGGAATGTTCAAATATTTTACTCTACCAAGCATTTTCAGCAGGCATACGGTGTGATCTGGTGATGTAGAACTAGAGCAGAGTGATGTTGGCACATGAAAATGAATGTTGGATAGTGTGATGACATGGTTATAAAATGAAGGTTGATACAGAAAAATGATTCACATGTGAAATAAACCACATCTTTAACTGATGGTACAGCAGAATTCAGGGTACCATGAAAGAGAAAAAGGCTGTGAGAAGGAGGGTGTTCAACACGAGGGACAGAGAAGAAGAGAGACAGCAGTGAAGACTGCAGATGGCTGGTTTTTGGTAAGGCAGCCATGGCAGAGGGTCAGTGGTCTCTGACACAGGAATTGTATTGGCCATTTACTTTGATATCATGAGGAAATTCTGGGGGCAGGGGGGGAACCTATCATCAGACTGTTTAGTAAGAGGATCGTACTGGTCAGTGGCCAATGTGGGGTGATCATCAGGAAAGCCAAAAACAAGAGGAGAGGTGAGATCATACTGAAACCCTATAAAAATAGATGTGCTCTCTGCCCTGAAAGGAAAGGCTGACTTTAAAAACATCTGCTGGAAAAAAAGTAGGTAGAAGATATGCATACATTTTTTAAATATTAGTTGGACTCTGGAAACCAATGTAGAACACCTGCAGGCTGGCTAGACCAGTATAATTAGCTACTCTCTATATTTTTCTCATAATAGGAGCTTCACCCTTATTGCAATAGAGAGCTGTGTAAATGCAATAGAGTAGGAAATTACCTCCCTAGTGAAAAGGACCTCACTGTTGTGACAGCTGATGTACATTAGAATCTTTCTGACAATATAACCATGGTGTCAGAGTAGAAAATATTCTATTCTGTATCACCCTTAAATTCACCATTACATCTGTTGTAATAGGCTAGTCAGTCTTTTTGGAGATCACAGGCAAAACTGAATGTTAATTCAGTTATTGCTGCTTACTAAATGCTGATTTCATGATGTGGGTTGGCTACACTAAAGACAAGGATGATCTTTGAGCAAAGATAATCATTCATCCAAGGAGCTTAAAAGCTAGGCATATTTGCAGGCACTTAATGAAATATCACCATGAGGAGAGTTAACATTGTGAACTCAGCTCCTCCACATAACAACAATTTCTCCAGCTAGTGTTTATGTTTCACTGCATACCAGTATAAGGCATTTCCTTTTTTCATTCTGAGATTAAAAGAAGAGATGCTACAAAGGACTCAATTCCTAAGAGAAGTTATGCTGTTTTATTCTCCTTCAATATTGCTTGGGCTTTTTTTAGGTGTCCTGTGCTGCCCATGTTCTTACCCTACTATTTCAATGTCACTTCATACCTAAAAGGATCCTTTATAAATAGCATTAAGGAATAGAAAGGTACTAAAGCACAATGGGAAGTAAATGTTAATTACTGATACTGAACCATAGGTTTGAACACACAGTCTCATTCATCGTGTGCAGCACATCTCCTAGAAAAGATCTGCATTGGCCAGATGTTGAGTGAGCATTCACAGGGGGGCCATGCACTGGATTCCTTTCCTTCCTTCCTTTCTGTCCTGTACATACTTATTCCAGATTTATGCCCTTTGAAAGAGGACTATGACAGAAACTGACACTGTGAACCTTCATGTGCCACTCCACAAAGTTTCTGTCAGACTTTTCTTTCTATTGGCCCACACCAATACATATTTTTGTTCTGGGAAGCCACAGTACTCGTATAATCAGGGATGAGGCAGTATTATCGCCCAGCTGATCTAAACCTTTCCCAGGCTGCCCTCTTCATCTATGCTATATATGTCTGTATTTTAACTTAGAGAACTGTTCCCTGTATTTCTGGTTCATGGGTCATTATTGCTCTTTACATAGGTGAGATTTGAATGAAACAAGATTGATCACTACATTGACCCATTCTTTGACTGTCCATCTGCTGGATGTTTCTTGATAAACAGTTTAAAAACTGAAGAGCTCTGAGCCAGAACAGTACTTTGGAGAACCACCTCTGGGATATTTATTCAACCATTAGAGGAGAAAATCTGATCCCTAAGACAGGTCCCAAAGTGTAGATATACCTTTACACAACTAGGACCTTGATGTAAGGAGACAATGAAAGTTACCTCTCTTTCCTTTTGCTTCAAAAGGGGTTTCAACAGACCCATCTTTGTAAATCCCCTTTTTTCTCTCTGGTTCTTTAATGCAAAGAAATACAGTATATTAATTTTAGAGTGAACTGATATAAAAAAGGAAGATGTGGCAAATACTCCCAAGCTTCTTCACGGATTTTTCAGTCTACTTTTTTCTCCACCACTGTGTTATCAAGTGAAACAAAATGCTGTCATTACCTTTCTTCTTCAATGTAAATGAGGTAAGGTGTTTTCTTCTCAGTTCTGTTCTGCCTCCCTGCTTAAAGGATCGATTGCTAATTGTACTTTTCCTTAAATTGTCTAGCAGACATTTTTAAAACTTTCCTGTATTTTGAGTCTACATATGAAGTCCCTGTTCTGATAACCCTGTGGCTTCTGTTAGATTGCCAGTTTACTATAGTCATGCCAAGCCATATCATACCAAGTGCATGGAGAATTAATAGGCTTATGATAGATAAGAGTCAGCAACATCAGACATGGTAGTGAAATGTATAAACAGGACTGTAACTTTCATGGCAGAGGCAGAAATCCTTCCATACTGCTCGGCCTGAAACAGCTGGTGGGTAAGAACCCACTGGAGAGAGTCCAGAGGACAGTAATGGGAAACAAAAAATGTGGAAAAAAAATTTCCTTGAAGAAATCTGTATAGCATTGGGGTTGTTTAGATGTGAGAAAACTGGGGAGGAGGCACTGCAGCAGTGTTCTAATAAAAATATTGTCTAAGTCCCTTATGGACAAGTTGTGAAGAAAATTATATAATTAAATAAATTCCTGATAGTAAAGATAGTCAGGCTCTGAATTAATTGCTTTGCAAGACTGTGAAACAGCCATCATTAATCCCACCTTTCAACAGGAAATGAATGGCATTATAAAACAATCCTCAAAACCAGTACTTCCTTTGGCTAGTTCTTTGCCCAGTTTATAATTTTTGACATATTCACTGTTTTCTCCAACTCAATTAATATTTTCTCTGCAATCTAAATATACTAGCTTTCACACACTCATCTACTAAACCCACATTTTTTAAATGTGGGTTGAAAAGCTGTGTGAATATATTCCAGCTTACCTTTGGTGCAACAATGCAACCCAGCCCAGGGTACCGTGAAGAGTGGGTCTGTAGCAGCAAACACCACAGGACAATTCTCCCCTCTGTGGTATTACTAGAGGCATTTCTTGCAAGATGAAGAGTACTGTCAGCAGTTCCTAAGTAACAAAGGAGAAAGGATTTCTCCCCTGTACCAGGAGGTGTGATTATTAAGTGGTTTTGAGCAGATACCAGTAAGTCAAGCCCCGAAGCTGCAGCATATGCTGTTCAACCATTAACCAGTTTCCTTCTCATCAGGCCAATTCTGCCTGCAGACCTCAGAAACCTGCCACCCAAAAGCCTGCTGTCTAATTTACCAAATTCATCTGAAGGATGAGCGACTGAGGAGACACCTGTCAGCTTGAGGCAGTCTGGGTGGGAGGCTGGCTGTCCTTAGAGAGGCTATGAATGATGATGGAGCTAAATTTGGAGAGGTAAATTTTTGTGATGTGACAGGTAATCATGTGTGAGGTATGTACTGTTGGCTTTTAACTAAGAATGACAACAAAATGCAGTGGGAGTGTTGTGATAGAGCTGCACTAAGCCAGGTGCCTGAAAACTCAACCATGTCAGCTGGATTAAAGTCAGTGTTCCAAAGGCAAAGCACCGGTTGTCACTTTTTGCATACAGGAGGATTGTTGTTACCAAGTCCAGTTCTTTTTGTCTCACCATCAGCATCACCGAGGTTGTGACAGAGATAGTCAGAAGGCAGGAGATAGAAGCCTGTTGCCTTTAGCCCTCAGGTGGGATAGTCTTTCATTTAGGATCCTCTGTTGTTGCCATGATGAGTTGCAGTCCTCCTCTTGCCTTAAATTGTACAGGGTAAGTCTCATTTGCCCTGATACTCATACAACAGTAAATGGAGATCTTCATAGTTTGGCACAGTTTCTCACATTTATCAGAAGCCCCAGAGATGTTTACCAAGTGAAAATTTAAAAAAAATGCATAAAATAGAGAATTTGTCCCATTACTTCAGATTCCTTTGACACCTCAATCTGAGTGCAACACAGCTAAGCATCACTCCCTACCCTGAAACATTGCACAACCAGGCATCATCACCTTGTGATAACACTCCTAAACAGTACTGCCATGCACTGCTGGCTTGTTGGCACGGCACATTTGTGACAGCTTCTAAAAACCCTTCACAGAGTTATGATCCAACAATTCACTAACATCTTTGTTGACACCTATCAGAGTATCGTGCTGCCCAGCTGCATGCTCCACATGGTGCAATCCCACGCTTCTCTAGACAAGCACACGACTCTTTGAGGGATGCTATGCTTCCAGTGTGCTATGCCTTAGCATCTTTCTTTTTTCCTGTGAGGCTTAGGGAGTTAAAACACCTTCTGTTTTGCTTTCACAGCATGCAGTTCTTCCAGTTTGGCTCTCCACATCCTGCACATACATCTGGCTACCCTGAACAAATTCTAAGGGTTACTTGCGCTTGAGTGTAAGGTGGTTTAGTATGTTCTGCTTAGCCCTTTTCATCCTTAGAGATTCCTGTTCTATTACTTTAATTCTCTCTTAGCACCTCAATCTCTTCCTTTGCTTTTATTTACTCTAAAGTGCAGTCTGCACAATGTGACCCAGTTCAGGCTAGGTACTAGCATGAGTTCTCAGACAGTCTGTGAAAAATTCGTCCCTAATAAGTTCTCTCACTTCATGATACAGCTGCCTTGTATATGATGCTGTTGTTTTTCTAGGCTTTCTGGGGAAAACATGCTGTCCTTGTGAATTACAGCTAATTCCTTTAAAAACCAAGGAGATTTCCCAAATTTTCCTTTATAATGCTTTGCACTCTTCTCCTGCTCAAATAAAAAGTACTTGGCCATTTTTTCCTGCCTCCTTTCTAAGAAGAAATGCAAGCATGCAAATACAAATTATCTAATAAAGGGTAAGCTTACTCTCTTCAGCTAGGATAATAGGATGGTCTCTCTCCAGATATTCAATTTCATCAAAATTGTAGGAATCTAGATTATACCCTTTTATTATATTCAGCTAATATTCACCATCGGTTCTAAAAATTAATAGGGGACAGTTATATCCACACAGAGAGATCTCATTTCCTTAGGAAACCAGGCTAAGTACACAGTTCCTGCTCCATGAACAGAGCTGTTGAAAGAGAAGATGAGTAGGAAACTAAGTAATGGGGAGGAGAGAACAGTCACAATATAAAACTGTGTGAAGGTGGGGGTTTCTTCTGCACTTCCCTTTGTGAATTGAGCTTTTTTTCCCCTTATTACAGACATGTTATAAATGAGAGGTGGTGCCACCTATTCTGTGTTACAAGCAGCAATCCCAGCACACAAACCCAGTGACTAGTAGATCTTAAGAGGAGATAGACTGCCACAGATAGACTGCCACATTTTGATAACCATTATCTTCCCCTGAATTAGAGCTTTAAAAGAAAGACCTTGGCACTTTTGACCTACAATGGCACAAGTTCTTGTCAGGTAGACTAAACAAGCTACAGTATGACTCAGGTGAGCAGGAACTACTTCTCATTATGGAAAGACCAAGAGTCCCACACCAAACTTGCCTTTCTCTCCTTCCTGGGTACTCAGGACACCACCTCTGCCTTACCATTTCCCATATGTCCCATCTCCACTCCTTCTTCCCCAAGGGTGCCTATGGAGCCTGCTTGAGCCCCACTGCTTGGCAAGACCTGTCACATCCTAGCCAGCGCAACATCTCTGGCACAGCTTTAATACATGCCACAGCAATCAACTTTCTACGTGCTAACTGCCTTTGCTCCTCTGTGCTCCTCTCCTCCCTTCTTCTAATTCTTCATCAAAACACCTTCAGGCCCCTCAGCCCCTTAACAATCATCTTAAAAAGAGAGAAGTTGTGTGTTTTGTAGTGAAAACTGGAAAAATGTAATTAAGCAGCTGCCAGTGATGTCTGCTTTCTATACTCCCAGCAGCTGCATTACACATCCTTGCTCTTCTCCTGTCCCTCCTTTGCTGTCCTATAATCGGCCATGATCTATTAGGCTGCAAATTGTAGTCAATGTTCCTCATCAAGACAGAGCCTGTTGGCTGCACACTTAAGTATTGCTGAAATGATTCAAACTATCCCCATGAATATGGAGCACATGGCTCCCTTAGGGGTCCTACACACAGGTGGAGGTCAAGCCTCCTACCCTATTACACAGCAGCAGGCTTGTAGATGTCTGTGTAAGCAAGACTGTATAATGATTTGGCTTTTTTTTTAAACATCACAGATTTTAGCTCGTTTCTTCATGGGCTAACAGGTATTCTGCCTCGAAGGTAATCATTAATTTGTAATTTCAATATTATATTGTGTTTCTTGTTCATCTAATTGGGTTCATCGTGTTTAGCTGTCTTCTCTCTGCTTCTAATAGTAACTTGCTATTTTTAACATTGGAGCAGCCTCTCATACAGCCAAATTGCCCATTTCACAGAACCTCTAGTCCTTTTTCCACTGTTATCTGTTGCACCTTAATTATGATGGTTCAAGAGAACATATCATATAATTACATCAAATATCAGTGATCTCCACAATGTGTTGTTCTAACTGTGGTCTTTGAACTATGCAGAGTCTATCAGATATTGTACCGGGTATTTGCCTAAGCCTTTCTCTGTGTTGACAAAGCAAAATTACAACATCACAGTGCATAAAGCAGTACTTTGTGCCACTGCATCATACTATAAAGCACAGATGGTAAATTGAAGGAAACTCTAAGGCAGCCATCACCATTCTCTTTTGCCATAGGACATGTTGATATGTGTTGACTTCTTAATCCTTTCATTCAGCAAAGCATTAAAGAATCCAAGCACTATGCAGCATTTATGTGTTTTTCTTTCATTAGTTAGTTACAAAAAAAAAAAAAAAGAAAAAGCTTGGTTTACATGAAACTGTAGATATGAAACTTCAGACATCTAAAATTATCCCCAGAGCTATTTTCAGTTTCAGTTGAGGTAAACAACTGATAAACTGAAAAATCAAAAGAGCTCCTCCACATTCTAATCTTCCCTTTGAGAAAGTAGATGAATTTGCTCAGGATCCAGGGTTGGGTCTTACTCTTGCAGATACTTTTCTCAAGGCATTGAACTTAGTGTCAAAAGATGGTTTCCTCTTTGTGTAAGAGGACTGTTTATTTCCACCATAGAAATGATCATGATACAAAATTTGTTCCTTTCAGACCACAGTCAGAGGAGTATCAGAGGCTCACCAAGTTCTTCAGAAGAAGAGGCAAAAAGCATCTAATTTAAGATTATCTTGGTCCTTGCAACCCTCAATACAATGGGGATGGACATGATGTAAGACTCATTAGTTCACATGCATTTTCTTTCTGAGCAGCTGTAGACAGCTGAATGCATGAAGTTACACATTTTCCTCCCAAAGCTCTGATTTATTTAGATCCCATTTCACTCACTAACTTCTTTCTTCCCCCTCAAATAGTTCTGGCTTCTCCACTCCATGAGTAACTGCCTTGTTGAGACTGGGTTAATGCATTGCATTTTGGTTTTGAAAATTTGTTCTTTTTCAACCCATTTCTGCAGTCAACATTACTGACAGTCCCTTAGGTGCCAAATACCATGGTTTCTTCTCATTTCACCTCTCCCAAAAGGTGACTCTTTAGAGGATGGGTTTCATATGACCAGAAGGTGAGTAGGGAACTGAGAATGACAACCAATCTTTATCCAAATCTTATGTCTCCTCCCTCACCTCCTAAGATTATAGCTGACTTTCATCTGATCTGCATGTGTTTCCTGCAGTGCAGTGCCTCAAATCAGCACAAACACTGGACATCAGAGACACCCTGAGACTTTTGTTCAGAAATCACAAACTTGGCTACGTGTTCTGCTGTCCTGGTTTCGGCTGGGATAGAGTTAATCTTCTTCCTAGTAGCAGGCACAGTGCTGTGTTTTGGATTTAGTAGGAGAAGAATGTTGATAACATGCTGATGTTTTTAGTTGTTGCTGAGTACTGCTTATGCTAGTCAAGGACTTTTTCAGCTTCCCATGCTCTGCCAGGCGCACAAGAAACTGGGAGGGGGCACAGCCAGAATAGTTGATCCAAACTGACCAAAGGGCTATTCCATACCATATGACGTCATGCTCAGTATATAAACTGGGGGGGGGGGTTGGCCAGGGAGCAGCGATCGCTGCTCGGGAACTGGCTGGGTATCGGTCGGCGGGTGGTGAGCAATTGCATTGTGCATCACTTGCTTTGTGTATCATTATTATTATTATCATTATTATACTGTTACTATTAGCATTACTATTTTACTTTATTTCAATTATTAAACTGTTCTTATCTCAAGCCAGGAGTGTTTCTCACTCTTACTCCTCTGATTCTCTCCCCCATCCCATCGGGGTAGGGGGAGTGAGCGAGCGGCTGCGTGGTGCTTAGTTGCTGGCTGGGGCTAAACCATGACATCTGCGGAGTGGTTTCTGTCAAACCCCAAAGCACTCCAAGGCACAACAGTCTCCATATAGCAACTGTCTGTTTGACTGCTTGCATTAAAGTATGCTATGACTGCATCAAGATAAATCTAGTGACACACCATCCAGACTGAAGAGTGCATTAGGGCGGGTTGCCTAGTTTTATGGTACCTCCCAGGTGGCAACCTCCAACTGTGTTTAGTCACACCAGTACCATACAGGCAGGTATGGTGGGTTGACCCTCACTGGATGCCAGGTGCCACCAAGCTGCTCTATCACTCCCCTCCTCAGCAGGACAGGGAGGGGGAGAAAATGAGATGGGAAAAAAACCCTCGTGGGTCAAGATAAAGGCAGTTTAATAAAAGCAAACGTAAAGACCGTGCACGGAAGCAAAAGGAAAACAAAGATTGTATTCTCTACCTCCCATCAGCAGGTGATGTCCAGCCACTTCCCGCAAAGCAGGGCTTCAGTATGTGTAGCGGTTGTTTCAGAAGTCAAATGACATGAATAACAAATGCCCTCTTTCCTCCTCCTTTCTCTTAGCTTTTGTTGCTGAGCCAATGTTATATGGCATGGAATATCCCTTTGGCCACTTTGGGTCAGCTCTCCTGGCTATGTCCCCTCCCAAGATCTTGCCCACCCCCAGCCTACTGGTGAGAGGGGGAAATGTTGGAGAGACAGCCCTGCTCCTGTGCAAGCACTGCTCAGCAGTAGCCAAAACACTGGTGTGTTATCAACACCTTCCCAGCTACCAATACAAAGCACAGCACTGTGAAGATTGCTATGGGGAAGATTAACTCCATCTCAGCCAGACCCAATACAGCAGGTTGGCATCATGCTACCTGTAGTAAAACAGTCCTAAATTTCCCATTCACTTGATAACTCTGGGACTAAGTAAAAGGAAGATATTGCCCAGGGTTACAGTCACAGACAAGCACTCAAATTAAAAAAGGAGACTCAGCAGAATGGCATGCTGTCCACCGACCTTATGCCTCAGTACCATTGCATTTTAATGCATTTTAATTCCTGAAGGTGAAGGAAATCTGATTAAGATGTACACACCCCCTATGACATCCATGAAAGACATGGAAGCATGCCTATAGGTACTACAAAGGCAAGGCAGTCCCCTGCACTTGAGAGCCTGCAGTATACATATATTTGGGATATGAACACACAAGTGAACAGCAAAGCATCAAAGAACTCCTGTTGCTGATAACTGACCCTCTCTTCTGGGAAGTCACGGGTATGACTGTAGCTTTAGAATATAAGCCTAAAAGAAAAATTTCTTTACATTTTATCTTTTTAAAACCAGAGATTAAGCATGTAATATCTAACCATTAGAACTGATTTCACACTAGGGCTGCAACATACATAAACTCTAACATTACAATCCCAGCCGACACATTGTCCTCTGTTTTGTGCTCCAAAGAATGCAAGCCAGCTAATGGCTTTCCATATCTCTTTCTACAGCAAGAGACTGTCTCTGAATAAGCAGACTGCTGGAAAATATAAAATCAAGCAGCTGCATACTAAATACCAACAGCTGCAGAAGCGCCTTGCCGAGCCATTGGTAGCATGTGCCACTCACTTTATGTAGAGTTGCTTGGGAAGGAGATCTGTTAGACAGACAGGCTACAAAAGAAAGGGAAACATTTTCCTTCCCAGTGCTGTTTTTAAATCCCCTCTCCCCCATCCTTTCATAGATCAATTTGCTTTTTCATGTTAAACAATTTCAGAAATTCATATGATAATATCACTGACATAAAATCTATATAGTTTCTCAAGTCCTCCCTTGTCTGGGAAATCCCTCCCTCTCCTCAAAAGCAGAAATATTTCAAGTTTCATCTTTTGAAACTTGCATGCATGCAGTCTCTCTGTGACAGTAATCACTGTCCTGCATACAAGGATTTGTCAGGGCCAGCAGACACAATTGACCCATGATTGGTGGGGAGGACCTGCAGGGGCCACCTGCAAAGGAGAGGATCATCCGTGCAAAGTCTGGTTGCCATCCAGGGTTCCTGATAGTGGCAGTTCAAGACCACATGAACAGGACCTATGGTTGCTGAAAGTGAACATGAGCTATCTTTAACTCAAGGTAGGTTATGAAAAAAGCAACTTCCTAAATTCAACACAAGATGATGCAAGACAAAAAGGATTATAAAGACACAGGCATACAGAATCAAAAGGAAATAAGTTTCTGAAGATTTAGATCAGGTTTAAGGGAATCTCTTGCCTTGCATGGTTCAGCTAACAAGCTGACAGGCTCCTCACAATCTTCCCAGCTGAGGATTTCTCACATGACTCACTTCTCTTTACAGAAGGGATTCAGCAACTGAACCCACTGGCTAAACTGGTGTTCAAACCTCTGAGAACATCTTCTCCATAGATCAGTCCTTACTTTTTATAAAAACCTGCTAAGTGGCTACCAGGCTTTAAGACACTGGCATGCTCTCCAGCACCAAAGGAGACACTCTGCTACATAAATTTGATATGATAATGTATTAATCAAAATCAGGAAGGTGGGAGTGATGAACTTGCTGAATCCTCCAGGCCTCAAACAAAGATAATGTCAGATTTCCTCCCTTCATTCCTTAAGTTTTCAGTGAGGTAAGCTCTTGCCAGGTCTATCAGAAGGCTATGTCCTCTCTGTGCCCTAGAAGTGCTCCTTACTGGTTCATGGTGGAAGGACTGGGAAGCTGGTATGATGTCTAGAGCCCCACAGTAGAGAACACCACTGCAGCTACATGTGAGCCGAGGCCAAGCTGGGCACATCCAGACTTTGATGAATTGTGCTGAACTCAGATTATTAATAGATTAAAAACTCTCTGATTCCCAGACTATCTAAATCAAATTCATATGATTGGAAAGTACAATGTGAGTCCAAAGCATGGTACATATCTATGGATCCTGACCTGGTGAATATTTTCCACAGTGTCATGCTCCTATCTGGCCAAAGTGGAAGAGAAACATGTAAGTAGGAAAGATACAGTACCAATGAGGGAGTAACAGGAAAGATTTGCTTTCCTGTTGAAAGCATCAATTTGCCTCCCCAGTTTACCAGCCATTATGCTTGGCCCTAGAACAAGAAGATAAAATCAAGAAAACTTTACCTGATATATTTGTCCAAACCTCTTCTGAAGTGATGATACTGAACTTTACCCAACTAGCCTTAACAAGCCTTTAAAATGAATGAACCATATTATCCTTGACTTCCTGAGAGGGATTAAGCATGATAGTCATATTTAATAGGAAGAAGCCTAATAGGTTTATTCCTGTAATACAGAAATCTCTGCTAATTTCTATGTAGTTTCCCAAGCAAAGTATACAGATATGTATTGAGCAACCCCAGTGATGTAATCAGAGATACAGAAGTAGAGAATTTGGCTTAAAATTTCCCACTCAAAGACTGACTCTTGAGAACCTCTGACAGCCTTACTACTCCCATCTCATCTCAGGGTGGATCGTCCCTGGACCCTTGGTTCTGGCATACAGTGAATATTCAATTAGGAGATGTTATTTAAGTGTGATGAGCACTAATTAATAAATGTCAAGAGGAAACTGAGATGGTATGAGTGTTTTAAAAGACATCTGTAAAAGAACAAAAACTGCATGTGTTTTCCTCAAAACTTTCCCCCCTCACAATGTATACCAACATCACTTTTATATACTGATATATAAAAGAACTTGATTTTGGTAGACCACAGCATAATGAAATCATATTACAAGAATGTACATTCTGAGAACTCACAGTTATTAAAGATTGACATTTCTCACATAGGCAACCTGGTTATCCTTTAAGGAAAAACCAGAATGCCATTTTTTCTTCAGAAGTTTTCTGACTGTCTTCAGTGATATTGCTACTAGTAGGAAATGTAGTCTTCTAACAAATTTTCCAGTTCTTCCAAATACTTGTCCATTAATCCACCATCTAAAAATGTCATACTTTTAGGTGCCTTGCCAGTGCTTATCTTCATTAGTGCCTTATTTGCAATATTCTTCATTTTGATAAACAGTTATATTCAGAAAAGTGTTTGAAAAATCATCTCAGCATGCAAATAGGAAGTCTGACTACTGTTTCTGTCAAGGAAGTCTCCAATTACCCAGTTGCTATCCCAGATTAAAGAACACCATGCCAGGCAGATTTTAGTCTTCTGCTAGCCAAAGGAGCGGAAATATTCTGGATTTACAGAAGTACAAACCTGATCAAAACCAGTCCCTACCTTCTACTCATACTTCATTTATGCTCTGCAGCTGCACCACATCTGAGCCAAGCTCTACCTACCATCATTTCAAGACTGTAAATTAACAAGCAGTTTGTGCTGATATGCTTTTCCTGTATCCTAAAGCTAAGTTTCTGTGCAATGTTAGTTCCAGAGTTTTATTGCAACTTAAGAAATAAAAACTACTATGCTAAGAGGAATATCAGGGAAGAAAAGTTCATAGATAGAGACAGACAGAATCTGAGCTTCAGAATCACATCAGGATGAATTATAGCGTTTATCTAACAGTGATGTCTGCTGAGTAGTAACAGACAATAGTGCAAGTCTGCCAAAAAGGAGACCATTAAAATGGGTTCCTCCTCAAGTGTTCTGTTCTCCACAATCTCTCTTTCTGCCTGTCAGGTTTCATAATTGTCATGTTTGTTAACTTAAGAAGATATAGAAATCATATAACTTTCAGTTATGAAAGCATTAATGAAAATAATGTTGTTACTTGATACTGCCCAGATCATTTTGTGGAAGGAAAGGCTTGGGTAAAATCCAGTGATTCAGAGAAGAGTTTGATTTGGAGCCAGATATTCACTATAATTCAAGGTTGAATGAATAAACAGATGGTATTCCTACCACAGTCATCAGTTGGGGTGTAGCAACATGGAGACTGTTCAAGAGACTTGCCTTGCTCAGATGTTACCATCCACTTTTCAGGATCTTTAGTCCTCCATTTATAAATAAAAAGGAACATTTCCTTGTGCTGCTGTAATCTTCTCCTGGAAGTTTTCGTCACCAGGGGAACTGAATAAGTACGTGTAACCTAAGGGTGACTTTAAACCATCATACATATCAGAGGAAGTAGCAACTGATGTTTTGACAAGGTATCGTCAAACTGATATCATGGAGTATCCTCCTCCCAACCCCATCCCCTTACTCACGAGTCTGAGAAAGAGTTTCTTCCTGAATCTGGAGACAAAGCACTAAATCTCTGCATCCAAGCTATAAAAAAGAAAAGATAAAATATGCCTGACAAAGGTACATTAGACTTACCTACTTCCAGAAAACACATTCACTATTCCCAGCCAATCCTTCATCCTCTGATCAGAGACACATGTGTATTTTCTGCTTCAGTCTAGCTCATTAAGGCCATCTCTATATTCTCTTTCTCTTCCTTCTTTTTCCCAAATGTTGTGAAATTTAGTCTTTGTAAACTTCTGTCCAATTAGAGTATAAAAATACATACAGTGACATATGAATTCTGCTTTAAAAGAAAGCAACACCTTGAAATGCCAGCCACTTTTCTCTGCACAGTTGCTAAGAGAATATCAAAACATCTTTCCCAAGTCCATTCTCCTGGCCAAGATATCACATTTAATGAAGTGTACTGTTTGTTTGTTAAAATTCAGCAGTGCTAAACACTTTTTTTTTCTTCTAATAAAGCCCTGTCAAGTGTTTGAATGATACAGTCACCGGTGAGAGAACCTGGGCAAAGAGAGGAGTAAATAAAGGGAGGCTGTCTTTTCTGCTATTGTTTTGCCTCCTTAGTACAGAGCACTACTCACGAATATGATTCCCTCTAAATTCCAACTGTCACAGAGCTGTCAGTGACTTCGTGCTGAATATGAATTTCCTGCTAAACCACTCACTCATCTCAACTCCATGTACTGTTCATGTCACTAAATGGCTGCATAAAACAGCTTCTTTAATACTTGTGAATTAAGTGCTACATGTAGAGCAGTATTCCAACAGAGAAGATCTGAAATTTGTTATCTTAGCAACAAAAGCATGTTAATTTAATATGTATGTGTGTTTATGTTCACTTATTTCTTCAGATGTTTTACAGGAATGAAAATATACTGAGAGATATTCCCAGTTTTTAAACCTGAGATTTTAGATTATGTGAGTAAGAGTCAGAGTAGTTAATAATATCATGAGCTGGTCACATTGCTTTTCACCTCCAACTCACCTATGCACGATCCTTTCAAACAGAGACAACCAGAGGTTGTTATAATTCCCAGCCAGCCCGAATGGGTTTGTCCTTCTTTGTGATTTCTAGATTTCTGTTACAGGTAAAGGTAGTTCTGTGCTGGACCAATTTGCCACAAGCTGTACTGATTAGTTGTCCACTAAAATGTCACTTCCAACTGTGCTGTATTCCAGAACCTATACAATTAACTTAATTAAACAACTATGTAAATTAACACTTTTATTTTGGACTTGGATTAAGAATAAATGAAATATGTTAAGGGCTTTATATCTTTCACAGCTCCCATAGCGTGTCTGGGAGTTCATTCAACCCAAAAACATAGCTCAGCCTACAGATTATCTAAGGATTCCTTCTAGAGGAGAAAGCCATGTATATGACTTGAAGCATGTGAAACAATGGAGAAGAATTTGATGCTCTGTTGTGCTGGTTTTGGCTGGGGTAATTTTCTTCATAACAGCTAGTATGCGTCTATGTTTTGGATTTGTGCTGGAAACAGTGTTGATAACACAGGAAACAGGATGTTTTCCTTACTGCTGAGCAGTGCTTACACAGAGTCAAAGCCTTTTCTGCTTCTCGCCCCACCCCACCAGTGAGTAGGCTGGGGGTGCACAAGAAGTTGGGAAGGGACACGGCTGGGACAGCTGAGCCCAACTGACCAAAGGGATATTCCACACTGTATGACGTCATGCTCAGCATATATAATGCTGGGGGAAGAAGAAGGAAAAGGTTTGGAGTGATGGCCTTTGTCTTCCCAAGTAACCATTATGCATCATGGAGCCCTGCTTTCCTGGAGATAGCTGAACACCTGCCTGCCAATGGGGAGCAGTGAATGAATTCCTTGTTTTGTTTGCTTGCGTGTACAGTTTTTGTTCCACCTATTAAACTCTCTTTAGTTCAACCCACGAGTTTTCTCATTTTTACCCTTCTGATTCTCTCCCCCATTCCACTGCAGGGGGAGTGAGCAAGCAGCTGTGCGGTGCCAGCTGGCGTTAAACCACAACATCAGTGCATTTTTTTCCATTTTGAAGAGAGGGCCAAAATGGTCTCAGCGTGGGCAGCCAAGAGGGATGTAGACTTTTAGTCTGAGCTAACTGGCAAAGTAAGAAGTGGGGCTCAGGCAGGACACTCTCTATCAGTCTGTAAACAATCAGATGAAAACAGTAAGGCTGCATCATGCTTCCCAACTCACTTAAATGGGGCAGACAGGGAAAAAGGAAGTATCACTGCTTGGCAGCAACATTTCAGTCTGTGACTGATGGATTGTGCCACTCAGCAGGACCATAATCCCCTCGACCCTGCTGCAGAGTCAAGGAGACAAGCACATATACACAAGCAAACTCATAAACTGTCCAGCTTTCATGAGGCTGAATGATAAAGCAATGCCTCAAAACACGGTCCTTGTCTCTTCTTTCCCAAAAATGTTAGATGGTGGTTGGATTTTTGTCTGTTGGTTGGTTGAGGCATTTTGGGGATGAGGGGAAATCTGTTTCTGTTATTAAAGATTGGGAGATGTGAAGAAAAAAAAAATCAAAATCCTGTTCTATAGAGCAGTTAGATGTACAGCATGGATATGTGTTGCTAGTGTTTCTTGCTCCACCTTGCAGGAGGGAAGGCATTGAGATCAGAAGGAGCAGAGCAGACTCAAGGCTATTGCTCTATTCTAAGACCTTGAGCATGGGATCCCTCCTTTTCATGGGTGCTCAGGCCAAACACACAGTTCCCCCCTGTGTATCTACTGGCCTCATAAAATGTCCCAGAAAGCCATACCATCACTTTGATTAAGGGTGACAAAGCCAGCAAAAGGCAGAGCAAAGTAACAGCTCGTTTTCAGCTCCAGCAAGAAAGAGTAGCATCAGCAAGTTCTTAATGCCCCATTGCCTTTGCTTCTGCATGATAGCAATACAGATGGTACAGTGAAAAACTAGCAGAGAGAAGAGCTACATAAAATGCAGAATTTCAGGACAATTCTGCAGAGTGCCATCCTGTTGAAACACATCTGTTCAGCTACAGAGACAAGCTGTGCCAGTTGCAGATTAATCTAAAATAACAGTCTTAAGAAGGTACATTACAATCTACACTAGCACAAGTTGGGGGTTAAAACAAACAGAACAAACTAGCATAAGTTTTTTACTTTGGACTAACTTTGACTCACATTGCAAAGCATAAAGCAGAACAAGAAGCCTAAACTGCCTAGTGAAGTGCATGTGAAAGCAAGTTCAGCCATAAAGCATTAGTCTAGTCAGGGATTGTATAGAGGTCTATCACGCTGATTTAATACCTGTTCATATTCTGCAACACTTTCTCCGTAACACTTAAAAGAGTTGCTTAGGCTCACAGACATTTACTAATGAGCCATATCCTGCATTTATTTGTATGCTGAATTTCTTTAAAAAGTTCACAGATTTTTACACCTGAAACTGTGGCATGTTTAGGGGTCTGAATGTTATATTAGGAAAGGAACATAGTGGTGAATATCTCTCCTTCCAGAAGGAAGAATGTCATGGACCACAGATGGGTCTAGTAAAAAGCAGCACCTACATACTGCTGTTACTGATGACTGCAAACAAATATTGCAGTTCTCTGCCTTCTGTAATGGGGAACAGTATGTTTGCACCTCTGTTCAGCAGGGCACTTTGCAGTCCTGCTCTATAACTCCTGTGCTGCCTGCAGAGCTGGACGGATCTACAGGTAGTTCACAGGAATATCCAGGTAATGCAGCCAGTCACAGCTCAGAGTTCAAATGTTATAAAAGGCTTGTCTCTGTCAAAAACAAGGGAGATCTCAAGCACTTTTGCTGGGGCAGGCCCCATTGCTTTGCTGGGTTTCGTCTTAATTTTTTTGAACAAAGAAATGCCTGACAAAAAAATAAAACTCCACACAAAAAATATATCCTACTAGACAAATCAAAAAGTGAAATCTCTCATCTCCTACGATAGATTAAAGATCAGTTAGAAGCTATAAAAAACAGTAATAACAAGGCATTGCTTGCCATCACAGGAGGAAGGTTTTAGTGGTGGTGTGCATTAATATAACACTGATGGTAATGACAACAGTAGTGTAAGGGTGTTAAATTAGTAGTAAATTATTGTAATTTAATGTGTTTATTAATGATCAAGAGAAGGGGAAAAATAATGAAATGTGAAATTTGTACTCAGCTGAAAATCATTTAGCACAGCAGGGGCCAAAGGAGGGAGCAGAAGGGCTCCTGCTTCAGCCCAGAACAGTGAAATGTAATGCATAGAAAATGCACAGTAATCTATATGGAGAGGAATGATGTTAAGTCCTAGGACAAGTTCAAACAGACTAAAATGATATCAAGAACACCCAAGCATCCTCATGAAGAGCCAGTGAACCCCATCTTCTCAGATGACAGTGGTAACTAGAAAAGTTAACAGGATATTAGGTGATGTGGGTAATATATACCTATACACACACCCCTATGGATAACATCCTCCTATATTATGCCATTATTTAAGCCCTTCATATAGCTCTGTTCATAATCATGTGTTCAGCTCTAATCTCTTACTACTTCAAAAAAGTTTCAATGGAAGGTGTGAAAAATATATAAAAGAGACCTGTATAGAAGACATTAAAAAGAAACATGAGAAGCAATGAATACTACAGACAGTGAAGAGGTGCATCAGATACTTCCAATTTTTAAAGCAGACACTCATGTCTCATACTAACTTTCTGAAAAGTAACTGAAAATTTAGTTAATCTGGAAATTTGAAGGAAAGTTATTTTAAAACCAGACTAATCCTATGCAGTTCACTACTACAATTCAAAAAAGGTAGTTGAATTTATAGAACAAAGGCAGCATTGGCCTACTTAAGATTAAAAACAACAAACAAACAAAACAAAGCTTCAGAGCTTCAGACATGGGTATAATTTAGGAGTGGGGGAAAAAAAAAAAAAATTAAAATATATATTTAATTAAAAATTGTCCAGACGGGATTTCTTATGCTTTCCTCTCAGAATCTGGCTGCTTACAGAATACAAGAGCACAGTGACAGGTTTCCCCCGGAGTGATGTCTGCTCTTTTTGCCTGTGCTCCTAAACTGGGTAATTGGGAATTGACATAAAATTCTCTGACATTAATGACGAAGAAACATAGTGTATATTCTGTTGGATTTTCTTAGAGATTAATATAAGCAGTTAAGATTGTGGGCAAACTTTTCTGTACTTGATTTTTATTCCCTGCTGTTTCCAGAATGAGAATAACCATACTGATCCTGCACTGGACAATGCCCTGCCCCTAAAAAATGTTTCCCCCACAGTGCAGCACAAAAGAAGGACAACTTGGCTCCCCCATAGCCCCATAAACTGCACAGGGAAAATGCATGTTCACTAAGGAATTTTTCACAGTCATCAGTTTCAAGGATACCAGGAGAATACAGATGTTAATTTATAGACTGTAATAACTTGCATGATATTTCTTAGCCTTCTAATTTAACAGCCAGCTGACTTTTCCATTTTAAAAAAACTTTTTAAGAACACATTCTCATTTTCTGACAAAAAATGCAAGTGAAAACTGAGGGGAAAAATCACCTAGGCAATTCCAGAAGAAAAAAAGTCATATATGTGTATATATATATAATCAAATATACATATATGTAATCAAAATCATATATATATATACACACATAAAATGTTATTAGTTGCTAGGTGACATTTTTACCTGTTCTGTCAGAGTATTTGCAAAATTCTTACAGCCAAGAACACAAATGTTTCAGGATCTCATCAATTCTATATCAGATGAATATACGCAAAAAGAAAGAAAATCATGCTTGAGAAGCAAGTCAATGCTGCAAGCACCAGCAAGAACAAGCTACATAATGTAGGAGGACCTATTAAAGTTAGAAATGCAGATGGAAGATTATGAAATGAGAATAAATTGATTAGCATGTCATGCATATTGTGGGAGAATAATCAAAAGGAAAGATAAAACTGCTAGATAGCCATCATGCCCACAGATAAAGTGCTCTGACTGAGTTTGCAGTGTGAGATGAGAGCAGAAGAATACAATTTCAGGTTTCACGCACAAGTTAAACATCATGAAGTTGGATGCTAGCAGTTTTCCAGTGCAGCAGCAGGTAAAATACAGGGCAGACTTGTAGGAAATACATCACCTGAAACAAAAAAAGCAGCTGGAGGAATTCTGGAAAAGAGCAAAGAAATGGTTCCATGGATACCAAGATGGATTTATGCAAACAATTAAAATCATTATATATACCTTGATTAAAGGATTACTGAAGTGAGACACAGTGAAATGTCAACATATTAAAGCAGAGAGATGTACAGAAATAAAAATTTCATGGAATTTCATTCTTCCAGAGGATTCTCTTAACTCTGAGAGCAAAAGCAAATAGTTTTCACATGTCAAAATCAACTAAAATGCTCACATTTTTTATTAATGTACATAAAAATTAAATGTGAAATGAATATTAAAACAATTTTTGCTTTGATGAATTATGTACAAAGCCAATCACCTCAAAGTTATATTCAATCTAGTCACAGAGACCCAAAAAAGAACAGTCATTTTCATACGAAATGTGAAATGTGCTGTGAGAATTACTCTCCAGACCTTAACCTCACTTTGTGACACCGCTACCACATTACTAAAAACTAATAGTATAGAAACCGAAGCCAGTGTAATCCTTTATTATGGTAGGGACCAAATGGCACAACTGCCCTGACCTGCGAGGAGGCTCCATGCGAGCTGGCGCCTTGAGCCCGCGCTGGCGGCTCGCCTGCTTTCGTGCTTGCTGAGGAGAAATCACCAGTGGGGCAGCAGTTCCCTGTAGCTTTAAAAATATAGATACTAGAAAGCGTATATTGAATAATTACTGCCTTTCAAATAATTTAGGACAATTATGGTAGTATACTTCACCTATCAGTATGAGTTGTATACTTGGCGGCTACAGGAAAATGTTGGATTCTCTTGGCTCTCAAAGTGAGCACAATTCAGACAAATCACAAACCAGGTATTAAGTTTCATTTAAAATAGTAGGGTACATTAGTGCCTGATTGCTTTCTTAATCACCTTTGTTCTGTACAGAGCATCTTTCTTAGTCATTCTTTTCCCCTATACATAAGAACCCCCATATAATTATGCTGCTTTAACATTATACTATTTTGGATTAAGGAAGCTCCTCCTCTGCTCTTAGTGACAATTGTTCTACTCTGTACAAGAAATTGGTTACTTTTTCCCAACAACAGAGCTGACGTCCATTGTGATATCAAAAACATTGTTTGATTAGTTAAACGGTGATCTTTTTCAGAAATCACTATGTGATGATTATTACCTTTTTTGATACCATGCTTTTAATGAATTTGTCTCCATATATGGTGTCTGAGAATTCCTTGCTAGGCTTTAAGCCTAAATCTTAGCAAAATAATAGAAACTACACCAAGTTTCTTTGCCTGACAGAACTCAGATCTCTTTATCTTCACTGTCACATGCCATCTATGAAAATGGCTCCTATTGAAATGTCTATCCTTTTCTTTCTCCATACTTAAATGCAATTTGTTAACTTTGTAGTGTAGCTCTCAATGTTTACAAAACCTTATCTGTCTATAGCTACATAGTGGCCAACACAAAATGGGTCTGATGGTCTTACCATGGCTCCAAGTGGACACACATACATTCTGAAAACGATTAGCATAGTGCCAATAATAAGAAATCCCTCTGGCAGCATCAGCAATAAAATGAATTATAAATAAGTGATGCCTCAGCTTCTTCTGTCTTTGGAGGTTATCCATGTTGAAAATTCTGGGATGCTGTAAAGTCTGTGTGCAGAGTAGTAAAAATGGTGGAGGCTGCATTGCTACTGACTGCAGTACTCTCTTTGTAGTTGGAGATCCTACTCTCTCTGAAGTGGTTTTATAGGAAAAAAAAAGATGGAAACATACTTGCAAAAAAATAGAAAAGAATGCATTTACCACTTACAGCAGAAATTACCTAAAGTGCAAAAAGTATAGAACGGCAAGCCATGGCAAATTTTCCCATGGCTTATGAATGCTTGATCTCCATAAAATATAAAATATACTTGCATCATGTATTTCATTCAGCAGTAGCATGTCTTTATTCTTTCATTTAAATATCATTGATTCAGTATATGCTGGTTTCAGTCCTTGAGTTGTGACTCCCAGGGATTTAAATCTAGCGATAATTCATGGCTGAACAGTATTGGTCCAGATCGAAACAAGCAGAGCGACTGCCACTTTTTCATGGGAACAAACCTGCAAGTCTTGCTTTATGGTTTCTCTAGATGGAAATATTTCTTCTTTGAAGAGGATTATTAGTATAACAGCAATGGGACACTTAATGCTGATCTCTGCAGATTATGAAATCAATATTTAGAGAACTGAGCGGTTATTTCAACAAACTTTAACTGCTGAGCTAATCTATTCAATGATGAGTTCAAACAGTCTAGAAAAGATGGAGCTGTAATAGGAACTGTTTGTTCCAACATCTGTGTTTCTGTTCCAAGACTTCATAGTAAACAAATATGCACAGTAAAATCTCTTCATGTCTAAGTAATTATTTCAGCTTTTTTTTGTGAATTGAGCACTAAGTCTGTCTGACTGGGTCTGCCAAACTAATCTTCAATTATAAAAATTCATAAATGAAACAAAATATTTTCATTAATTGCAAAATAAATGTACTGAATATCAGCAAAGCTCATTGTGACAGGAGTGCCTTTGGTTTTAAGTCCTTAAAGAGATAAAATGAGTGAATTGTATTGTCCTTAGATGCTACTAATCTTTAAGTTTATCCTTAAATACCTCCTCAGTATTTTTCCATGTACAGAAATGATGATGCCACCTATACCACCTTTTTTTTTAATTATCATGAGCAGGAGTTTCAGGTTTATTATTCCCCCATTTGGAATGTCCCTGATATTCTACTTCATCTCTCAGGAAATCCTTTCACTTCCCTCATCTTTTTTGTGTCTTGACATTTATGTTTTCTTATTGGCCTTGAAAACAATGATTTTGGTATCCCCTGGGCCGAGCAATGTTGCATGCAATCCATCCTCATGTCTCATCTCACTCCATTAGCTTCTCTGTCCCACTCTCAACCAGAAAATAAAATTCCCAATTGCTTTCCTGCAGCTGAAAACATTCCTAGCTCACCTTTTCCAAAGCAAAGTATGAAAAGGAACTGCAACAATCACAGAGCAACATTCATTCCTGTCCTGAAGCTGATTTCTTCCCTCTGAGCCACCTAGCTCCCAGTCTACCAGTGGCCCCCAGCATGCTGCAGTTTTTAGGTTTCACTGTCATTGCCTCTAACCCACCACTTGGTCTGGAGCAGCACAGCATCAAAAAGCTTTAATCTGAAGAAGGAGGCATCTGGATTCCTGTATTGGGTTTGCATGGCAAGGTTTTGGTAGCAGGGGAGCTACAGGGGTGGCTTCTGTGAGAAGCTGCTAGAAGCTTCCCCTATGTTCGATAGAGCCAATGCCAGCCGGCTCCAAGATGGACCTGCCCGCTGGCCAAGGCCGAGCCCATCAGCAACAGTGGTAGCACCTCTGGGACAACATATTTAAGATGGCGGGGGGAGAAACCTGTGGATCTGCAGCTGGAGAGAGGAGTGAGAATATGTGAGAGGAACAGCCCTGCAGACCCCAAGGTCAGTGCAGAAGGAGGGCAGGAGGTGCTCCAGGCACCGCAGCAGAGATTCCCCTGCAGCCCGCGGTGAAGCCCATGGTGAGGCAGCTGTGCCCTGCACCCATGCAGGCTCACGGGGGAGCAGAGATCCACCTGCACCCGGGGAGGAGCCCACGCCAGAGCAGGGGGATGTGCCCAGAGGAGGCTGTGACCCCGTGGGAAGCTCACACGGGAGCAGGCTCCTGGCAGGACCCATGGAGAGAGGAGCCCAGGCTGGAGCAGGTTTGCTGGCAGGGCTTGTGACCCCGTGGGGGACCCACGCTGGAGCAGTCTGCTCCTGAAGGGCTGCACCCCATGGGAGGGACCCACGCTGGAGCAGTTCATGAAGAACTGTATCCTGTGGGAAGGAATCACATCTGAGAATTTCATGGAGGACTGTCACCCATGTGTGGGACCCCACACTGGAGCATGGGAAGAGTGTGAGGAGTCCTCCCCTGAGGAGGAAGGAGCGGCAGAGGCAACATGTGATGATCTGACCACAACCCCCATTCCCTGTTCCCCTGTGCTGCTCAGGGGGAGGAACTGAAGAAAATTGGGAGTGAAGTTGAGCCTGGGAAGAAGGGAGGGGTGGAGGGAAGATGTTTTAAGATTTAGGTTTTATTTTGTTATTACCTTACTCTGATTTGATTGGTAATAACTTTAATTTCCCCAAGTCAAGTCTGTTGTGCCTGTGACAGTAATTGGTGAGTGATATCCCTGCCTTTATCTCGACCCACGAGCTTTTAATTATATTTTCTCTCCTCTGAGGAGGGGAGTGACAGAGTGGCTTTGGTGGGCACCTGGCTTCCAGCCAGGGTCAACCCAGCACAACTCCAGTAACACAGTGCTTTTTTCTACTTTATGGGGACACTAAGCTTTTTAGCCTTCACTCAGAAGAGAGGCCATTGAGCAGAAATCAAAGGAGGCAGCTTACCTTGTCACGAATAATCTGAGTCCCCTTTCCAAGGAAATTGAGGTCAGTGTCCTGTATGTCCCTGAACAAGCAGGAACCACGGACAAGGACATCTTCCAAGTTCCTAGGTGAGTAGGAAGACAAATCACTCAAAAGTATTCATTGAAATTGGCTCATAGTAGTCTTTCAGCTCTTTCAAAATCCCAGGATGAGCAAAACAAATCTCTCACCCAGTTACATGTTTCTGACAGGAACCAACAGCAGAGGCTTAGCAAAAACAAGAAATGAACAGGGAATAGCACTGTGAAGTTTTCCCCACCATATACTCCCATGTTCTGGCAAAATGCAATTCAGAGACATCCTAAACCAGAGCTTGTATCTGTATCCTTATTTTTAATGATTCGTTTTTTTCATGAATGTATCTTTGAGCCTTTTTAAGCTTTCAAGGCCCACTTCATACTGTAGCAATGCAAGAATGACAATGCTTCTGCCTGGCAACAGTTTTCTTTCCTGTATGTTCTACAAAACCACATGTGATCATTTCAGTTGCTGCTCTACAGGTCTCATCCTGTGAGAACTAACAAACTGTTGTTCCTTACTCACTTTCTGTATGATATCTGTGGTTTTATACATTTTTATCTGTTTACCCTCCCTTTATCTAGCAACTGTTCTGTGCTTTTTATCATCTTCAACAACCTTCTATACCTGAGTAAGATCGAAGATATGCAGTATTCAAAACATGAATACACAGTGGATTTTAGAGTGACATAGTGATATTTACTGATTTGTTCACTGGAGTCTTCCTACTAATTGTTTAATACACCATCCGCCTTTTTGACTGCTGCTGAACATTGAGTTGACATTTGTTTGAACTAGCCACAAAAATGCCAAGATATATTTCCTGAATGGTACTAGCTAATTTACAGCCCATTTTTCTGTAGTTTAGTTAGGGTTGATTCCCTCCCTCCTCCCCCTTCCTCCCATTACTTGATACAAATCAGCACTGAATTTCATCTGCAAGTGTATTACACATCTTTCAGCCTCATTCAATCCTCTTGCAACTCTTCATGGCCAACTTTTGTGTTTACAAACCAAAATAATTTCATATTGTCTGTAGATGCTTTCTTTTCTCTCGTCATTGCTTTACCAGATCCTTTGTGATCTTTTATCCTAGCCTAAATGTTTTAGATAAGCTTCAGAATAATATCCCTGTAATTCTGAGCTTTCCTCCACCTATATCAAGATCTATAAGTAGCAGGATGTCAGAAATATATTAAATAAAAAGGAAGATTTGGAAGGAAAAAGGAGTGAACAGAACTGTTATGTCTGAGACTGCTTATATCCAAGATTATGCCTGAGACTATTTTCAAATCAAATGTATCTGATTTCTCTTCTCTCTTTGCAATTGGTGATCCCAAGTATATCTACCATAGTCAAAACTGTTGATAAATGTGCAAACTGAGAGCAAAAGTATATCTGTTCATAGCAAATTCATTGCCACCACAGTGCCAGCTCCATCCCAATGAAAATCTGGGATTAAAAAGAAGGGGAGAGGATCAATGCAAATTGTTGCAGACAGCAATAAGTTTAGTCATTGGAAGCATCGCTGGTTGGGAGCCCAACGACTCCTTTTGTTACCTAGCAAAAATGTTGCCATGTAAGTTTTTAATTAAAGTTAGAAAACTATTTTGCTCTTTTATTTATAGCTCCAGATACATTTCTCAGCATGTTTCACTTTCCTGTAAAAGTAAAAGGGGTTTTATTTGGTTTCTCTGGGCTTTTTCCCTTCTAGTGGCACATCACTTACTCTGCCACCTGAACTCCATTCCCTCTGTGCATCCATTTTATGAAGCACACTTTATTTAAATGATGATATAGCATTCCCTTCCTCCTCTGGATACATGCTTCATTTAATACAGAATGCTTTAATGGTTCAGCAAAGAAACAATATTCACTGGGAGGTGACGTTTTTTCTTATCCTTCCAAAACAACACTTTTTTTTTTTCTCCTCTTATAGATATTTCTGTAGCACTGAACACCATAATCTGTGAGCATTTCATGAGCTGTAATGAGTTCTGCTAGTATCATCCTGGGAGATGCTGTAGACCTCAGACTGCCTCACCAACCAGTCCCTTTCAGGCTCCTAACAAAGTGAACAAGACTGTGAAAAATAAGGTAATTAGATAACAGCGATTCAGTATTGTGTAGCATGTTGTAAAAAAGGAAAGAAAATCTATAACATTCAGCTCTTTGGTGTTCTGCAGTGAAGTGCATAATATTTGCAATGCATAAGACAGGTGCTGTTATGTTCTCAATACACACGTCTGGAAATACATCAGTCTTCACGAGTCAGAGCAGATATTCATATTAAAATCCATTAATTTAATCCACTGAAAGCCATTAAAAACTCAGAGGATGCTGGACTATTCATAACCTAAACACTTACAGAAATCTTGTAATTGAGAAATCCTCACATTTCACTAAAAAGCTCAATCGTACCAGAGAAGCTTTCAACTGCTGACACTCCAGAGTTATTTGAAATTTTTATTTTATGGCTAATTTTCATGTTTTTAAAAATCAAATTGACTTAGGGCAAGAGTGCTTGCCTCTAGTGTGAGGTGAACAGGTGAACTATATAAGTTTGAGGGCAAGTCACTACAAATAACATCTTACTCACTTTGCTCATTTCTGAGTAACTCTTTCCCTGACCTATTTTGATAGATTCATCAGTGAATATCAGTTGTTACTGTCACTATTGGTGCATGCAAGTCTGACAGTACAGATCATAAAGATTTTTCAGGGGTTCAGTGCCTATTTCCTGCTTAAAAATGAACAAATAAAAAAAAAATCTTATTTCTTATTGTTCTCTGCCTTTGAAATCATATTCTCTGCCTACTTCTTCTGGTGCTTCCCCCCCACCCATACCCTCATCTGTTAAGGAAAAGGCCCATATCATACAGTTTCAGCCTGTCTCATTCAAGACTCAAACAAATATTTACACACATACCAACAGCTCATCCAAAACAAAGCTTCTACTTGTGTTACCCGTGAAAGCACTACACTGCAGCAGTTTTGTTGATGCAAACAACAGTGCAGTGTCAGTGCAAGTAACACAGTACAAATAACAGTAGTCAGTTCATAAAAGATGTAGAAAACTGTTCCAAACCCTGAATCCACCTGAGCAGTAGTCTGGGTCAGATGCTAATGTAATCAGATCTGTGCTTCTCTCTCTTGGCTACCTCTTTTCCTAGTCCCTGTGTTAGCTGTTTCTAACCGTGTTAAAGTCACTTAACTCTCCCATTGATCACTGCTTACAGGAGTGTTTACTGCTTCTCTGAGAACTTTTCTACTGAGAGTATTTGTCAAGTAAGAGATCTCCCCTGTTTCAGTCACATATGAATCTTCTGGTTGAGTATGGGAAGTAAAAACCTTGCTGATACACAAGATACACATCCCTTTCTGCCCTGCTTGTGCAGCAATACAGAAAGTCCCAGGAATCCTCAGCTAGAGATTGCCTTAGCAACCACATGTTATTGGAGAGAAACCCAAAATAATCTTCCTACAAATATAACTGAGATGTTGTGAAGTCTATCAGTTGTAGCAACATTGGAACTCTTTCCCTATACTAATTTTCTATGAATTTCTGCTTTGCGTAGCAGCAGATGACTCCACATAGAGTTTGGACAATCATTAGTTTGTTATCAGCTCGTGAAAGATAGGCTAGAAAGGTGTTACCTTGTACGTGTTAACCCAAAAGAGACTTCTGCTGAAGTAGAGCAGGTTATTTCCTTGCTGAATAAACAACAGGAAAGGTGGATGGCGTTTCATATGAGCAAGGGAAAAGACAGGTCAGAGGGCCAGGTGCACGTCTGCAGTTCAGTACAACTTCAAGCAAACACAAAAGGGTGGGTTTTGGCAACACCTGTAGAAGGGTCAATTCCTTTTCTCCAACTCCTTTCTTTGGCCAAAGTCAAAGACTTCTGTCCTGTGAGGTCTGCCTGTCTTTGCTACAGACAACATTGAGGTAAGCTATGAGTATGCTCCAGGATTTCTGGTACAGTTTTGAAAGTATGATACTGCTTTTCTTGAATAGCCAGAAGAGGCTGAAGAGAGAAAGATGAATTCAGAAAAGAAATAGCTGATGACCTACAGGCTGCTCAGCATCTGCTGTCATCAACTCAAAAATATCCACATCTGATACGTGTGCAGGGACATCCTACTAATATTCATTTGAATTCAGGACTCTTATCTCACTTTTCCTCTCCTTTCCCACCTCTATATAGCTCCACACTAAAAAGTCTGAAGCACTTTTATCTAATTATTTGCCATGTTATAAAAATGGTCTTAGCCAGCATTTTCAAAAATGGGGAGCTCACAGAGTACCTTTTTTGTTTTGGTTTGGTTTCTTTCTTAATTGCCTAGGTAACAACATAAAAACCTAAAGGATACTATTCATACATACTAATGAACTGCATTTTTCCTGTCTCTGAAAAAACAAGTGTAAAATCCCTGAAATCACACTAAAGTTAAATTCAGAGAACAGAAGGATACTGATCCTTATGAACATTAGCATACACAGTAATAACTCTCTTTAATACAGTATTACAATTTTTATTTTTAAAATGGATCCCTGTCTAGACACGTACTAAATCTCTGAAGCTGTAGTTAGTAATGTGTGAAGAGTAAATTGTATAGCTCAGCTTTGAGACTGGACATTTTCCTGCTTTATTGAAATACTGTGAAGTAGAGAGATACACAGAGTAAATGTGAAACACTGTAGTAGGAGGAAAGAGCTCTGACAGCCTTATTGATTCCCTGTTTTTTCTGATCCTTTTATTATCCACTGTTGAGCAGTCCAGTCAAAGGTGCTTAAAATTGCGGCAGGTTGCATAACACTATAGATGTCTGAAGTTTACACTATAACTGCAAAACCAATTTGCTTCTCCCTCCTTGTACCATCTGCTTTTCCCCCTCTTTCTTCCTTAAAGCACAATTGCTACCATTGTATCTTCAATATTCTGCACTACAGAAATGAAGCTGATTCCAGCTGGGATATTTGGGGGCATTAATGAACAATACAGTAGTTCCCTCTCTTGGGTTGAGCTCAGGTTTACCAAGTCCAGCAAACTATAACGACTCTAATAAACATTGCATCCAGTGTGGGGTGTCTTGGGAAGGAGAAGAGATAGGGAAAAAGTCTGTTGCAGCAGGAGGGACGATCCGGCAGTGCTGTTAGAGCAAGCCCAGTACTCCCAGGCACTGCATCATGTCAGCGTTGCAGGACTGTCTTGGTAGGAGACAAAATGGATCAAAACTGGTTTCTCATAGATTTTGCTTTCTGAGGCTCAAATTAATCTACCTGCCCTTCAGCACAGTCCTTGCCCTCATAACCCTGTACGCACACAAAAAAGTGTCACTTTTTTCCATGATCTGGGAGCTAAGTAACTACTTAAGGGCCAACTTTATCTGTGCCATATTTAATGTAATATATAGAAGTCTCTCAAAGCCCTCCCACACCTGGGCCCAGGCAATCTGTGAGACTGAGTTTGCTTAGACCTGGGCTATGGAGTAAAAATGATGATAAATCTTCCTACATCATTTTATTTCTCTGGAAACCTGAGAGAAAATAAAGATTACAAAGAGAAGCTCATTTTGCTTCTTCTTGTACTTCATTGACAGAATTGCCTTTTAAGTTCAAGTCAGTTAAACCTAGATAAAGCCACTGAAATAACTGAAAAGATGCTGAGGGTCAAAACTGGCATGTGAAACCCTTGTTCATGCCACTGATGTCTAAGCTGTAAATAACTGACCTTGTGGAAGGCAGTGTGATGGAGAGGTGAATTTTGAGAGAAAACGCTAAAACTCACTATTTCTGTGAAAGCCAAGGACTTTTGATGAGGGAACCACAAAGATTTCATGAGTTTAGGACTGTGATACATTTCTGTACAGTATATTTGTTCAAATTAGAAACCTCTTAGACCTTAGGTTGATTTGATGGGGGGATTTTCTACTTTCAGAAAACATGCTTCATGCAATAGGTCTGTATCCTGACAGTGTTGTGGGACTTTTGCTATTTATGGACCTTTTCTACACAATTCAAACATCCTTGTTTGTACAAAAACTTATTAGGAAAACTGGTGATCTTTGAATAGCCTGTGTGTATATAATCTCCAAACTAAAGATATTGAACACACACCCATCCAGCTGTTGAATTCTCCTGGCTGCTTATGCCCTTATTAACCTGGAGGTTACCACCACAAAAGGCAACTTTCCCAGGAAAGCAGTGAAGGGGAAATTCTAATTGTAACTGCTCAGCAGTGGTAATTTGTGTCCAAGGAATGATCAGTTATGGAGGTCAAGAAGGCCCAACTGCAATAAGGGGTTAAACTGGCTGGAAGCAGGAATGCCAGAGACAGAATTCTCCTTGCAAGGGAGTGAAGTTTCTTTCCCTGGGTGATGAGATAAGAAACAGCCTCAGCATTGTCTCCGGGATTAGTGCTGGTGCAAGAGTGTATAAAGCATCTGCTTGTGACGCATCTTTGCAGACTCCATGTAAAACCACGAATTGCATTAAGACTCTGCCGAATGCATTGTTCATTAAATTGTGCATTATGTTTTTCTTTATATTTAAGCACAAACATGTGTTTAATTTGCCTCGAGGGGTACCATAAAAATTCCCCACAGCAGGGATCAGCTTCACCCACATCAGGGAAAATTTAAAAAATCACAGAACAAGTCAAGGTGGTTCGAGCTAATGCTATTAGGAAGGCTTAGGGGGAGGTTAGAAAATTAAATATACCCGAGAAGAGATGATAGGAGAGGATGTCAGTCTGTAAACGTACATCACTGACTGCCATTTATATTGGGCTGAAGTAAGCAATAGTCAAGAAGCTCATACCACCAGCTTTGCACTAAAGCAAGTTTTGAGTAACGCACCATCCTCTACAGCTCAACTGCTGGGCAGTAACCACCTACTCAGGGGCAGCAGGAAAGACAGAGGGAACACTTTTATCTCAGGTCCTTGCAGCTATTTCTCTGCAGTGACTCTGCATTTTAATAACTGTTCTTTGACAAACAGCAATTAGTATGCCGAAGAGCTTGACAGACACCTAGAGAATTAGTATTTTTCTTATCTGTCTGAAGGAAAGGATGGAGTGAGGAGTGAGTTGAAATATCCCAGACAAGATGGAGAGGCAAAGGTGAAAAAGAGGGAATTTTAAAAGGCACAAGGGAATTTAAAAAGGCACCACAGATGTGATCTTCTGAAAAGCAGGAAGGAAACGTTGTACAAGAAGAGGAAAGAAAGTTCAGATGGGCTTTACCAAAGAAAAAAGAAGACCAACAGAAGTCAGGAAAGATGGTTGTGCACGTGATCCAGAAGCTGCTTCAAAAGGGTCATAAATCCTAGCCAAAGGATGCTCCTAATCAGTACGACAGCAGTGAAAGGAAAATAAATGTGTTCAGGCTTTTATTTGTACAGACCTCTTTCTCAGACAAAGCAAGGGGGCAGTGGAGTTTTCAAAACCCCATACAAATGCATCTGTTCCTCTGTTTGCCTACGTCTATTGGAAACTCTGTATCTGTTATGTTTGCTTCCCAACCTGTCTGGACTTCTGGGTGAAAAGAAATCAGATTAAAGAAGTCCAGGAGTGCTCTGTTAATGCAGCGAGGAGGTAGTTGCACTGGAGTCTCCACTCCCAGGAGCTGGTGCCAGTGGTGTCAGCACACTGCCGGCCTCCTGCTCCCTCCTCACCCTTATTTTCTGCATGATTTTTTAACTTTTGCAATAATCTGATGTGCACATGCTCAGTGCTGGTTTAATGCTTTCAGCGGTATTTCAGCAAAGTACAGAAATACTTTCCAAACCCCAGGAAAACCAGAAGACACCACATGGTAGCCTACATATGATGCTTTCTTAGCAATTCAGAGCGCCACCTGGGCCTTAAAAGCCTTCCTGGAAAATTTCTTTCCTGTGGTTTTTTTTTTTAAGTTTTTTTCTCTTTAAAGAAGATCTTTCTACTGTCCCTGGAGACCTCTGTTTTCTCCAGACTTTCCAGTATAGAGACAACCCGTCTTCTGCTACCTTCCTCGCAGTGAGGCTCTTGGGACATGTGTTAGCAAGTTAATGTGTTTCCATGAGTTATATGGTTTAGAAGTCCCACAGGCTGTTATTTTGAAAACTTTTGATGCAGCCAGAACTGCATAATACTATGTCCATAATAATTTGTAGTAAAAATTTTTATCCTAAACACTACCTCCTGCATTTGCAGTGCAGAAACTCATGTCTGAGTACTGCAGGCAGATAAGTATGTGCCCAGCTTAACTGGGTGGATTGTCCTTGAGGGTGCACCTGCACTAGTGTTTTAGTTCAGGTCAGGAGGATGAAGTAAATCCCCCAGGTGTCCCCATTTCCCATGCTTTGGTTCATGTGGTGGAGAGGTTTTGGAGAAGGTGGACCTCATGGACGTCGAGCTGCAAGAGCTGGTCCCAGCCACACCTTCCTCACTGTGCATTGATGCTTTGACATCCCTAACGTCCGCAGAGCCTCCAGACTGCAACACAAGGATTATGTAATTCCAGTTCGAGTTTTGCTGGAATGAGGTTTGGATGGTGATGGACACCAGGAATGAGCTATGCTGTGTTTTCTGCATGGTTTGTCATGGTGAAGAGCAGATTTCAAATCCTGCCCTGGATTTCTTGCTTCTCAGGATATCAGTATTACTGTGCACAAATTCCCAGGTCAGGAAAGAGAAATGTAGCACTTAAGCACGTGCACTTTGAGCTCTGTTCCCTGTTGCTTCCCATTCTGCATCCTATGTGTCAGACCTGCCCACAGCTCTGCATTTTTCTTTAGGGCTGATTTTACAGCAAGCTTTACAATATTGTAAAAATATTATTACAGAGATATTACTAGGAGGACAATAATTATGCAGCTAAAAAGCAGCACATATGTGCAAGAGTAAGGTAATGCTGTAACTGCCAGCATTAATTATGCAAGGGTTTGTATTTTTTATATTTTTGTTTTATTTTCTGTAGTGATACATTTTATTTTCATCCTTTACTCTTTGAGCAGTAACTCTTTTAATTCTGAATTCTCATAAGGGAAACACCTAATGTTCTAACTAATATGTAGTTTTTAATGCCATTAACAATAACATTAAACTTATTTGGCCTATTCATGGAATAAGATAAAATTAGACTGTTATCAAGGTCTTTTCCTTTATATATCCCTTTTTCAATTGGTCCAGGCCACAGTTGTTCTTTCTTTTAATTTCTGTATGGGTCATACAGGCTAAGACATGTAGGTAAAAATGATAATGGCAGCCTACATCGTCTTCCACATATTCAGCTGCAGGAAGAGAATTTGGGTTTCCTGCTGTTTTCTCTAGGGTCATAACAAATTTCCACCACAGGGACAACTTCTCAGTCTTTGCAACTTGTTGGGCCTGTAATGTGTGGCATTTAGGTGTAAAACTCATATTTGCCCTATGGAATTACACTGAAGTCAGTCCCTTCAAGATCTGAGTCCTATTAAATGCTTAAGTGGTATTCACGATGCAGGAGTTAACATAGAACTAATTAACAGTAAAGGAATGGAAATAAAATCCAGCCCTGAATACTAGCTTTTGTTTTAGAAAAAAATAACTAGGATGAACAAACTGATACAAAATTATTACTGATTTAGTTTCCCCCAAACAGTGGCAGCCTTAAACAACTCATCTATAAGGTGCTTTAAGGTCTGCAGCATTTCAACTCCCTTTCTTCCTAGCTTCAGACAGGACATCAAATTCAACTCTTTGCACTGCTTAAATCCCAAGCAATTCTTTGGACTTACATGAGTTTCACACTAGTATTGCACAGCAGAAATTAATTTAATAGGCCAAGAGACCTCCAGTCTTCTTTTTTTCCCCTCTCTGGTTTTACTGTGCTGAATAAGTCTGGACATTTTAATCAAAATCCTGTATCATAGTTTGCCTTTGAGCTATTTGAAATGGTGAATGACCGAAAAGTACCAGGGCATGGAGTGCCGCCGTAGAAGAACTAACCTGTGAGCAATTCAGGCATAATTTATTTACAAGAAGGACATTATGGAATAAATTGCTTGGGGCACTGATGAGGCAGGCAAGTATCATAAATCAGCTCTGAAATATAAACTGGGCAATTGAAAATGGGAGTAATGATGGGGTTTGATCTCACTGGTTAGGTATGTCATTTAAGTTTGTGATAAATAAATGTGCTGATCTGAAAATGCACAATGGCAGCTGGGGTAGCAGAGGGAAAACCTGGGGCTGCTGATAGGAGGAGGAAATAACAGTCCTCCTCTCAATGTATTGCACCCAGCTGTGAAACAATCCTGTTTAAATACCGCCAGCAGCCAGCACTGCAGTCTCCAGATAACGATAACCTGATTTTACATGCTTCTTTTGCAGGGGGCAGCTTTATGTTTCCTTGCTCAGTTCTCATCTTACTGGAAAGTCAGGCTGGAAGGGGAGTTTGGGGGCTTTTTTTGTTTGGGTTTTTTTGTTGTTTTCTTTTTTTTTTTTTTTTTTTAAACTAGGTTTGAAGGACATCAGCTCTTGCCCTTTCAGCTTGGTAATCAAATCCCGGAGCATGGTACATTACCTTTCTGGCTGCACAGATAGACTGTTTCATTGTGGTCAGATATAGTTGTCACCTCAACAATTCAGCACCTCCTCAGATGAGTAATAAGTGGGTGTTAGGAAGAAATCAGGCTTTTTACTACATGTGGATCTTGGTCCAAAGCTTCAGTAAGGAGTCATTCAGGGAAAGACATGGGCACAGAAAGCAAACAAACTATAACTATTTGAGGTGAGTTTAAATATTTGAGGTGAGTTCAAATATTTGAGTGAGTTCAAAATTATAAGAGGAATGTATGAACATAGAAAGGACATGACAATATTTTTACAACAATATACAAAAATAAAATGTTATATGAAATAACATATGGTTATACAGCATCTCCCTTCATTTCTCCAAATCCTAACAAAGTTCTTGCCTCATTAGAAGAACTTTTTTTCAAATATATGTCAGACCAGCTCAAGTGTTTCAACATATTTTCCTTATATCTGGAACCAATGACAGTTTATTCTCTAGCTGGTTCCCTTTTTCCTGTTCCTTATAAAGGGACATGGGGTAAAAATTATTTGAAGTTTTTTCTGCTTATATAGTGATTTAACATACTAGCCTCAAAGAACCATTTGCAGTATAGCAAGAGCGTTTTTCAGTCTTTCTAGCTCTGGACTTTAAATGCCCCCAAAGTCTGTTTGCACTATTTGTTTGGATTTGTTCCTTTCGAAATGTAATGTGCTTTGGATATGTCTGTTTGAGACTTAAACTCTAGGCCAGCTTAAAATCCAAACAAGCTATACTCAAGCTCTACCCAGGGTTTAGTTCTTGATCACAGTCAGTGAAAACAAAAGACACCAAGGAAGAAAACACAAGTCCTGTTGCTTTAGTAATGATGGATCATTATTCTTACTCGTGTTCAGCTTGCAAGGCCATTGCTGCTTGCAGCTTTTCCTGCCCAAGCCTCTTTTCCTACTTTTTTTGTCCATCAGCCAGGCAACTCAATCACATAGCGCTCATTTCTAAACATGGCTGAGAATGGGCTGCTTCATCCTCCCTGCTGCTCAAAGGTTTGTATCTTCAGCTTCCCCTGGAGCTTTCCCACTGGCACATTCCCATTACTGAACAGAGTTCGTACAGCATGAGGGGTTTTCGCGTAGATCACTGTCCTTTTAGGACTGCCACCATATCATACTTTTATCATGAGAAATACAGCACATACACCTTAACTCACCATGTTCATAAAGCCCTTCCTAGAGTCCACACCTGACATATCAATAAAAGAGAATTGGCATTAAAAATTATATTCTAAATTACTTTCTCTACCCCTGCCCATGCACTCATACAATTTTTGTCAGTTTGGAGGAGGGGCAGGGTTGCTGTCAAACAAGATTTTCATGCTAATAATTGTGATAAAGAGCCTTACAGTGACATTGCAGAATCTGAAATCCTTCACATCTGCTTTCCCCACCTCTCCCTTCGCTGTCCCCAGGGTGCTCTGCTAAGTGTTGGCTGCTAGATGAAGTGTAGCATTAGGATATCAGAGTTATGATGGAAATTAACCTCTCTGGGAATTAGAAGATTCCTCTTCATTTAGTTTTGGGATGTGAGCAATAAAATGGTGATGACCGACTCTTACCCGGGAGGACTGCGCTGCACAGTGCACACAGCCTGGCAAAGGCATTTTTTGGTAATCACTGAGTTATATCATAGATGCATAAGAGGAAATAAGCAGTCACAGCTCAAGGGCTAAAGAAACACATTATAAATTGTTATAAAGATTTGCTATGACAGTCAGCAGAGAACAGCTTAAATGCAGGAAGTATTCAAGGGCCTGGGAAGAAAGCACACAGGCTGGAGCATGCACTGTTCACCAAATACTCCACCATCTAGGAGGGAGGATGAGCAGACTTCGGAGGGGCAGACAGAAAAGATTGCTTTTTCTTTCCTCCGAGATGAAAAGCTGCCACACAGCCAGGCACTTTCCGATGAACTTCACCTCCCTTTCTGCCCTGTGCACAGCATCAGGCACAGAACCCCTCTCCCTGCCTGTCTCCTGCGGTTTGTGTCAAGAGGTTCATGGAAGACCTGGAAAACGTGGATCTGATTTCACTTACCTTCATCTAATTTCCTTTCTGTCCTGAAGGTATTGTTACTGCCAACACGACTTCTTCCTCCTCTACATGGGCTAAAAAGAAACCAAACCAAAATGAGAGTCATCCACATCGAAGATGCAGGAGCAGGTTTGGAGCGGGGATTCCCAGTTGCATACTGGTGCTGAATTCAGCTACCAGAGAAGACCCAGACTGTGGACTAGGATCTTCTTTTTGCAGGAAGGGGGTTTTTTTTCCAAAATAGGAACTTTAAAGGAAAAAAATAATCTCTTTCCCCTGCCAACTGATCAGTTTTTAAAGCTGGAACTTCTTGTAGACTACAATCAGTTTCAACAAATTTTAACATTTTGGAAATACACTATTGCAAGTTTTCTAAATTAATCCCTTCTTGAAATCAATATTTTTAAATTAAATTAAATCTAAGTACAAAATTCATAATTTTTTAAATGTTAAAATCTTATGTTTTCATGAGACCAATTTATTTTTCCTTTGGATTTCTGGTTGAAAACTATATGTGAGATTTCAGCTTTTTACTTCAATTTCAGACAGGGTAGATATCAACATTTTAATTATTCTTTGTTTGAAAATGTTAGGAAAATTATTTCCTTCCCAGATTTCCTGAAGAAGTCCTTCATATTGTAGGGTAACTGCAAATGAAATATTTGGTTTACAAATTGTCCAGACTAGCTCATGCTCATAGTTAAGAGCAGTGAACTTTATTAGGCAACAAGGTGGCTCTGAGTGATGTCTCTCCCTCGTAACACTGCAAGTGGAAGACTGAATTGCCTCTGAATCCGCAGTTATTTGAGATACCATGGAGTACAACAAAATGAATGACATTTAAATTTGCAGGGTATGATTTGCTGCAGGTTTTGTCACATTAGTTCCAGAGAAACAGAAATTATTGATATATGAGGATGTGTTTTACATACCATTATATATACATGCTTATATAGCTACTTTCTGTGATAGATGTATCTACACTATGCATACAGTAAATAGTTTCCAGCCCCTTGAATTACACCACTATGGAGCATGCAGAGGTCTACATTTTTATGGTGGATTGACAGTAGGACTGATAAAACATAATTAACAGAACAATCATACTGCTGCCGGCTTAGAGATTTTTACACTTGCAATGCAGAAAATGAGTCCATACAGTGCACCAAAGAGCCTGGAACAAGGAGAGCAATTTGGGTTTACTGAAGAAAGGATGGTATTTATTTACACTGACAGAGGTCTAGCAGTCACTAACGTGATTCTGGGCTCATGGAGGACTGCTTTGTTTGAACACCACTGCATTTTAAGGCGAGGGCAAATTTAAACAGCATAACTTCACAGAAACAGCAGCTGAGCCTACTGGTGTAACACACTTTGATTTGCTGCTGGGGTGGAATGGAGTCCCTTATCTTACATTATGTACATCTTTCTTTTCTTTTTTGTTTTTTGCAAGTTTTTTTTCCAATGACTGTAGATACTGGGAGAGCAAAATTCCCCAAATTAGTGTGTGATGGTTTGGATTGCTTTGGTATTTGCTTTATAATGGGACTGAAGAAAATTTCAAGCTAAACAGCAAGATCCCTGCCTGAGAAGGCATGTGAACATAAACTAATAATAATAATGATAATTACATCCAGCTGGAATTCAAATTCCCTTCTGAGCTCCACCAGTGCTGTTCATTAAGTGATGCAGAATTACAGCTTTTAACTTCTTCAGTTAGGCAGCAAATGCCAGCAAAACCTCAGGAGGATATATGCTTATCGTTACCTCTTGAGGACAACAGCTTCTCACAATATTCTTGAAATGTGCATGTTTGCAAAAAGACTTAAAGCTTTTAATTTCTGATGTTCTTAAGGCCTAATCTCCTTCAGAATACCTGATTCTTCAAATTCCCTGTATAGGTCCCTCATGCATAGCTAAATATTAAGAATGCAAAATAATCTTAATTAGCTAGTATGCTAATATTCTCATAGCCCTTTGTAGTCACTGGAAAACTCTCATATTTGAAAAAGGGAGCTACATGCATATTTTTTTCCCCTAATGCAGCATGAAAAGCTGTGCAAAAGTAAATACAAGTTCTCAAGACAGAAGTGGTTATAGTTACAGATTAATTTGGCCTTTTTTTCCCAAGCCAATGGAAACATTTCATTTCTTTAAGTATATGGCAAAAGTTTGAGTGTAGTCCTGTGGAAAAGCTTCAGCTTTCCTGATGAAAAAGGTGCTGCTAGCATTTATGCATGCTCAGCAAGATGAGTAGATGGAAAATCTTCCAAAGCATCCCATTGCTAATTTACCAGCTATCCTTGATATGCAGAGAATAAGTGTGGAGGATAGAGCTGAAACATAACCTACATAATCTAGAGCTTTCTTAGATGCCATTTGAGCTGCCATTGAACTGAAGAAATGAAGCTGGCAAATACAATTTTCAGAACAGTTTCTCTGTGTTAACATGATCATTTTCTTGTTATTTGCTGTGGATTTTTTTTCTTTTATGTATTGGCTGTTCGGATTAATTTGGGTAATTGCAGTTCAGTTAAAATGTATGATTGTATTTTGAGGCATAAAAATCACATAAAAAAATCAGCGCATTCCTGGCTGCAATCCAGTCCAGTTTGGTCTCTACAATCTGATGAGGAAAAATGAGGCTATGGTATTGAATTCAACAGAACTGAAAGCAATAAAGAAAATTCTATGAACAATGCACTTTTAATTGAATGGAAATTAAAAAAAAAGGGGAGGGGAGGCAGACCCCAGGTAATTTTGTCTTCACATTTTTGTCATATTGTAAAACCGAAAAAATTTTACGAGCTTCAAACATTTTATAACACTTCTTGTTTTCTAAAAAGAAAGAAATCTACAACACTGCAGCCATTTTGCTTAAAATATTGAAATCCTTGGATGTCTGAAATATTTTAATGTGGCTAAATTTTCCAGCAATACACACACTTACTATATTAACTTTAGACATATTAAACACTTGGGTCTAATAATAATGTATACCATAATACTAAGCTTCTGAAGCTGCAAGAGCAGATACAGAGGCAAAATCCAGGTCACAGAGCCTTTAAGAGGGACTCCAGTCAAATTTTTCACAAATCTACTTGCTTAGTGTAACCTCACTTTTAGCTATAAATCCTGATATTTTAAGCTAACTTATAGATATGGACACCGCGATGGCTGCCCCACATATAGCGTACCTCTATAGGCTACTGTCAGAGTTACTGTTCTTGCATTTCTGAGGCACACATGGGATGAAAGAAGAGGAGGATGATGAGACTGAGCAGAGTGTTGGGTGGCAAGCCAGGAACTGGAGTGATGGGGACTCACCAAGCAGTTTCAAAGGAAGATTATAATTACAGCTCCTCTGAAAGCATATGCATCTGAAACGGCCCCAAAACCCACATCAACATTTCTTACTGCATTTGTCATATAATCAGTAACTGCTCTTTTGTAGGGAAACAGTGCAACATGCAATCAGTGATGCTGGGTTTTCCCCCCTTCCAGTTTTCACACACAACAAAAAGGGAAAAGATTAACTTCTTAATCCCACCATATAGCCTACTTTTCTTCAGTATGAGAAGCAATCCACAGAAATTATTTAAAGGCTAAATAAACATCTTACTGCAGGAGATAAGGTTTAAGAAAGAGAAGTTTGGAAGGTTCCTTGACTGTAGAAGATAGGAAACTTTCACTGATAATAGAGGACATCTAATCTGGGAGAGAAATGCATAACAAGAACCACTGGTTAAAGTGAAATCAGACTCCAATTCAGTCAAGATATTAGGCATGCATTTTTAACACTAGGTTTACTTTCTGCCTTCAGATCAATACAAGATGCCTTTCTGGAGGATATACTTCAGACAAACACAAGTTAATGGTTGAATAAGGGACATACTAGGAGAAATTCAGTGCCCAGATAAGACGAAGTAAAGGTCCCTTCTGACCTTCTAAGTCTATTACTTGTAATATCAAAGATATCATATAAATATTGAATATTCAACACCATCCATTTTGAAGGAAGGTGATCTTGTTTCCATGGCAACTTGTAGGCAAGCCAATAGTTGGTCACCACTTCTTTCTGGTATGCCATATGTTTGTCCCCTGAATACAGTAAATGTGGCCCTACTTTAGTTCCACCAATTTTACAAACTACTTAATTAAAAAAAAAAAAAAATCTATAGTTTAGCCAAACATAACAAATCTTCTGTTTGCATAAAATATAAGAAGACCTATGCATTTTCATTTCTTTCTTGGGATGATTAGTTTCTCTTTTGTGATTCATAAATTCCAGCAGATGCAGCAAAAAGTTACATAAAAAGCTTTTTAGGGTAATTATGTCTTCAGCTGGAAATTTTGACATTTGTGATCTCTCTCTTTGATCGCTACTATTAATATCTCCTTAGCAGATATGACTTGCTGAGAGTTAACTAATTGATAGAGAAAGCTGCTTGGAGTTGCAAGAGTTTTCGCTTCTTTATTTCAGTTTAAGAGACAAGTCTGAACTGAACAGGATCATTACCTTTCAAGGTAAAAATATGACTATGACTAGCAAAAAACTGGGATTTTTGTCTTTCAGCTAGTATTTAAGCGTTTATTTCTAGTGTACGGGTATTTGCATTAACATAGTGCCTACAGCTTCAGTGCATTTCAGCATCCTATTGCTTTAGGAGTGGAAGAGGCGTGGGGTAACAGTCCTAACAGATAGCTGGTGAGCTAAAGAAATAGGACAGAGACTAAAAATACAGAATTAAAATACATGTACTGATAGACCAGGAAGTGACAGAGGGAAAGATTCAGCCCATCCGGTTGCATGTTAAGAACTGTAGTGTTATAACTCCAACAGCCACAGTTCCATGGAGCACCTGCTGAGATAAGCAAGTTGCACTACCCTTTGGTGGTCCCATACTCTCTTCATTGACCGTACAGGAAGCCTAGGATGTTAGGTTTCTTAGGCAATTCAAAATTAGGTGGCATCAGTCCACCTCAGAGAGATTAAGGGACTTGCCCAGTATCATACAATAAGTCCTTGGCTAAAGTGAGAAACTTGTCCACACATCATTTTGCTCCAAATTACGGCCTGGGCTAGATTGCTGTCAGAAATCCTTCCTTCAGTTTTCACCTATCCTCCACATCCAGCCTGCAATTCTGTTCAGCACAATATCACCTCTTCTGATGTAAGGTTTTGTAGAGCATTGTCTGCCCCAGGAAGCTACTTAGATTTTGGGTTGCTTCATTGAGAAGCAGCACAGTAGGAAATTTTCTTTAAGATCACATCATAGAATTGTCAACACCTACTATGATGCAGCACATTTTTTCTTGTTTAGAGAACAAATTAAACTCTTATTTGCCCTTTCCATACATAAATTAAAACACACCTATTACGGCCTTCAAACCTTGAGTCTAGCAGGTGGGTACTATTTCTGATTAAGTACAATCCATATGCAGCAGACAGTTTGCTATCACATGAAGTGTGCTGTGCCCTGCCTGCTTCAAATATTCTTCTTGAAGACTAGAACATTTCCTGATTAGCTTGAACAAGCAGTTTTCTTTCTCCAACCACCCTAGTGACAGAGCATCTATGAACATAGACTACCTTTCCCTGAATGCCTTACTCTTGTCTACAGCACTGCACCTCTGTATTGTCCTTACTTGCAGACAAGGAAGAACAAACTTACATTTCCTACTGTTCATATGCCACTTAGAAACAAATAAAACTTGAGGGAAGAAAAACACTGCCTCATTCAAGCACGTAGGCCTAAATACTCACAAGTATGCTAACATGCATATAAATGGAGTATAGAAATGATGTATCACTAGCATAACTGTTATAGCTATAGATGTGACACGGCATATCCTTTTGCTAGCACAACACTTTATTACTTTTTTATGGTTGAAATATCAGCTTCTTAAGAAGTTATGAAGTTAGAAGTTATGCACCATGGATACAGTTATTTATTTCCACATCCAGGAAAATGACAGATTTCAAATCTCTCCTCATTGTTGTACATTCTTTTTTAAATAACAGACCATAACTCTGATACCAGAGTTTCTGTTTATTTAGAAAACAGCTAAGCTTGTCATCATGACCGTCCTCCTTTACTTCCGCCCTCCCCCCCCTCCCCGCCCCAAAACTGGAAAAAAAAGAAATGGAATTAGAAAAGACAGACTTCAGGGGGAGGAAAATAGAGGCATTAGAGTATGTTTCTTAGGATTAGGCAGGGATATGGCTGTTATCAGTGCCAGAACAAAGACAGGCCTCTATTATCAGACATATCCGACCCTGCTCCAGCTGGACCATGAGACAAGGCTAAATCCCCTCTGGTGTGTTGATGAAGCACCTTTGTCTGAGGATGCTAGGCTCAGCTATGTGCTGTGAGCAGCAAAGCATCACCTAAACTCTGAGCTGCACCAGAGGTTGGACAGTGTCCTGACTTCAGGCTGAATTGGATTTATATCCTCATGCCCCAAAATTTCTAACAAAAAAATAAAAATAAAAAATCCAGGATTCATAATCTGGCAGTCTATGGAGATTATTTATATTTCTATTTCACCCTCTGCTAAAAACCCTGTCGTAAACAGCCATCACTTGGCCACATGGCGCGGGAAGGAGCATCCTTTTCCCGGTACAAAGAGAATCTGCAGGAAAAATTAATGCAACTTTGGGGTGAAAAGCAGTTATTTGCTGTCTGATAAACAGAACAAACAGCTAGGAGTGAAGTGTTATAAGGCTAAGCATTACTAGACTTCCCACCCCGATGAAGCCCCCAGTGAATCGCTGCTGACCAGGCAGCCAGGCAGGGAGGAAGGTCACCCTCTGTTGCACCTTGTATTGCTCATCTGCACTCTGCTGAATTTGCATCTTCTGAGTCTCTGCATCTCCCTTAGGGTTTTATATCTTCTCATGTGGTATTTTTCCTTTTGGATCCTTAAGCTGCTCATTTTTACTGTCTCAGCACTTCCATTTCAGTCCTTGTTTTTCACGTTTATTAGCATGTGCATCCACAGCTCACAAACTTCATCACACCTTGACAACTTTCTGAGTAAAAGTGAGCCAAAAATCACATGGCTCAGCCACACCAGATCAGGCCTTGGACCACAAGCGGCTGAACCGGCCAAACCCTGGGCCAGGTTACACTCTGGCCATTTCAGTTGGAAATCTGTATGACCTTAGACCAGCCCTGATATTTATTAGACTGTTTTCCAAAATTATTTCCTTTAGTTCATCTCCTCTAATACTTCAGTTAAGGCAGTGGCTCACCAGCACACAAGACATTGGGTGAGCCTCAGCTATTTTGAAAGTCTCTTCCACAGCCTGTCAGGTCTGTCTGTCCCATCTCTGATGTAAACACAGCAAAGCCCCCACCATCTCACCTGAAGATGCCAGAAATTAAGGAAATGCAAAATCAGGGAAATTCAGCTCAGAAAAATTATTGGGATAAAATGTATATCCTCCAAGAAGTTTTTGACAAATACAGAATGACCCATTTGTGCCTCACCTGCACAGGGTAAAGCCCAGTTCCTTAAGGACCTATTGCAGCCTCCTCACAGGACCAGCAGGGAAATCTCTGCCTTTATTTCTGTAATTGCTGCCTTGGTGCTGCTTAGCAATGCTTCCACTTTGGTAGGAGAGCAATCATTCTCATTAGATGTCAGAGCGAGACAGCAGAGTGCTTTTGTTTGGACTGCAGCGTGCAGAATGATGATTACAAGTCTGAGAGCTGGGGAGAGCACTCCTGAAGTGAAGGGGTGCCCCCTTTGGAAATTAAGTGACTGACAGATTTTAGAACATCATTAAACATATACAAGAGCTCAGGCCCTTCTTGCAAAGTTCATTGCTGTACGCAAATTTGGCTAATTCAAGGAGGAATTGAAAGGAGTGTTTGCATGCTGCAATATGGGTTACTCAACCTTATCTCGTATGAGAATGCCGGACTGAAAATGAAGGTGCCAACAATGACCTTCTAGGAACATTGGCCAATTAATCTCAGCAGCAGAGACTTTTAATGTCATCCAAATCTCACTGATGGGGACATGCCAAAAATATTTTGTGTTTCTTCATGAGCTAACTCTGCTTTATAGGCAGTGCCTTCTTTCTCATGAGAGTGAAGGAGGAATTCTGCCTTGTGAAACAAGCAATTATTAATCAAGTGTGAAATTTTATTGACATGTCAGTGATGAGGATGAGATTCGTGCACAGAGTTCAAGCCATGAGAGATGATTAAATTGTCTGCTTTGGTCTTCTGTACATCTAGTGAACCTAGCGAAAGATGAACTGCGAGTCTAGAAAGAGGAAAGATTATTTGCACAAGTAATTCAGATAGCTGCAATAGTGAGTGACTCTTTGGATATGAAGTAAGAGCAGGAAAGTACAGTGTTTAGACAGACTTCCCATGTGGGGCAACTAAGAGTGACTGGGAAAAAAAAAGATTTGGACAAAAAAAGCTAAGGAGAAAAGACTAGGATGTAAGGAAAACAGGACCTAGCATTAGCAGAGGCTAAGAGACAGAAACAGACAGAAGAGGCTGCAATAATTAGAGAATATGTGCTATGATGCCAGACCTAATGTATTTTTGTCCTACTGGTAAATATCTCTGTAGTCCTTGACAAAGTATGTGTCTTATCCCTTATACTGCAGTCTTTCACAAGAAAGCTGAGGTGGCCACAAGACTACCATAGGCTGCCAGACTTGTTATTACACTGCTTGCATGACCACTGAAATTGTCACCCCAGGAATCTGCTACTTTTGCACATGCGGTTACAGCATGGACTTGTTCTAGAAGTACCGTGTCTTTGCCCGCAAAGTGGAGAACAAGTGTGTTATTGTGTTCACTTACTTTATTGTGTAAGATTACTACCATAAAAGCAGAGGTTACTGTTAAAAACACAACAGCAAGAAGTCAAACATAATCACTGTAGCTATAGAAGTCCTAGAGCATAAAGTGCTGTCCCCAGATTAAGTTTTTTTGACACATCTGTCACATTTATTGTTTGGGATTTTGCTTTGGTATCTACTTGTGTTGCAAGTATTGTGATATCTTCTTCCTAAGTATTATTTTTATTGTTGTATTTTGTCATGATCTTACTTTCCCACTTAGATTTAAAAAACAAAAGTATTAGTCTAGGAGTTAAGTGAACTCTTTGCATCCAGGAAAACGGTATAAGAAATACTGATGATTGGTTCCAATCTCTCCTTGTTGCAACGGCAATTGCTGAGAATACAGAACTGCCTACATAAAAGGAGCAATGACCTTGCTTTAAAGAGTTCAGTAACAGTTACTAGGGCACAAAGCAAAATGATTTGTAGTTGAATTGGCCCTTATATAGAGCATTTTTTAATATGTAAGAAACAGAAGAAGGAAGCCTTGATTCTGCGTGCACCTCTTCCCAGCAGAGTGCTGCCAGCCTGAACAGCCCATTCCCCTTTCCTCTAAGGGCAATGACAGACTAATTTTTGATCCCAATGACTTTTCCCTTGTCCCTACCACAGAGGAAAAGCTTTTTCCTTCCTCACATAAATTGAGCCTCATCCCATCTCCGTCAAACATCTTCTCCCCAGCTTCTACGAACAGCCCACAAAGCATCTTCCTCTACAGAAAGGAGCAAAGCCAATCAATATGTGTACCTAATGGAGACAAACAAGCAAGTCCAGGCCTAGCAGCAAGTAATTAGGGTGAGGACTAGGTGACAGATGGTGAAGGATTTGGCACAGCTGACTCAAATCCAATTTCCTGAAGGGTCTGCAAGAGCCCCACAGTCTGACTGTAGTGATGAGCACACTCCAGATGCAGAAAGCTGGGGCGGTGTCATTGCCTTTTGCAATACTCTTACTCCAGCTGAAACACATCTGCTCAGCATACAGACCTTGCTCTGTTCCAGGGGTGGGGTGCAACAGGGCATTTGGTAGAACCCCTGTTTTTCACTTGGGGAAAATAACTGAGAGCTAAGTAACCCTAGGAAGGAGAAACAAAGAAAATAAAACCTGATCTCTCAAGGAGCTAGAGTGCTTTCTGAGGACAGTCAGGAATCCCCACTGATGGCTTTGTCCTCAACATAAAGGTGGTCTAAAATCACTTCTACTTCCTAGAAACCTGTCAATATGGAAGCACAGGAAGCAGCACTTCCTAGAAACCTGTCAATATGGAAGCACAGGAAGCAGCACTTCCTAGAAACCTGTCAATATGGAAGCACAGGAAGCAGCACAGGAAGGCTTTTTCTTTTTTTCACTACATATTTCAATGTAAATTGTAGAAAATATTTTATCACAGAGCTAAAAATGGCATGTTATTATCAAAAAGTTCTAAAGACATAAAATATACTACTGAGCTGCATGAAGTACAAATGTTAGCATTACAGGGTTACCCCCCTACAAGCTCAATCTAGTCAAACAACTAAAACACTCAATTATCTAGCATGGAATTACCTAGTCCCTAATTCTCATTAGAAATAATTAGGTATTTTAACTTGATTTAAAGATTTTTTTTTTCCATCAGACAGAATAGAAATAGTTCAGGCTGATGTCTTTGATAATCTGATATTGTCATTCAAAACTGAGATTTAAGTAATCTTGAAAGAGATAAGTTTCTTTATTATGAATGTGAAGCTGTAATTAACAGTAAGCTTCTGTTAAAGTCATCCTTCCCATAGCTTTTCATGTCACTCTTTTTGATAAACTACAAACAGTTGAAAAATTAAATTTTTAAGATTTAGATAGCAGAACTGTGGAATTAAGTCTTTATAAGTAAACCTAGCACATAAAAAGACACACACAATTTTATATTTCAGGTTAGTTCAGTTTTTAAGGTATTTCTTCACTCATAGGCATAGAACCTGCTTGCTTAAAATTTAATTTTTTTTAAAAAATAGGATTTTCTTTGCCTAAAAAAAACAAAAAGAATATAAGTGTCATTTACAAAGGGCAAAAGATGGGAAGTATACTCAACATGGTGAAGGAGTGGAGCAATGTACAGAAGAACTATAGGACCTTGAAAATGAGAGTAATATTAAACATGTCATGGTCATGTCCATTGGGAATAGAAACAAGGATTTTTTGCCACAGACTAGGGGCTTCCTGTCTGTAAGTGACAATGAATGAGAAAGAGGTAGGTGTATCAGTCAATCATGAGATGACTATGAGCTATCAGTGTGATGCAGACATGAAAAAGACAATTGTAATTCTAAAATATATCAGGCAAAGTATTTTCCATAGAGACAGGGAGTTATTAATGTCATTTTACAAGGCACTGGTAAAACTTCATTTGTTACACTATATGTAATCCTGGCCACTAATGTTGAAGAAAGATGAACTGGAATAAGTATAAGGCAGAAAAAAGACATTAACATGATCAGAGTAAGTGGCAGCTAATTTCTGAGAGAAATCAGTGGACTTTGTTTAACCTTGTAAAACCATAGTTGCAAGGGGTAAAATGTTATCTTTCTATAAATAGAACATGAAGTAAAGACCAGGCAAGAAAGTAAGTTATTTAAGCTTAAGGATAATGATGGAAGAAAAAGATGAGCCTAAATTGATCATGAATAAGTGTAAACTGGAAATTAAAATAAGCTTTCTAAACTACTTAAAAAAATCAAAATTGGCTTCAGTTGAATTTTTCGCTAATGGGAGACTAGAGCTCATGGCATCTCAGTGTGGAAATGTCAGTCATAATTCTGTTGTTAATTTATGTCTTTGAAGATCTCTATTAAAATGCTGCCATACCTTTCCCAGAGGCTACAAGGAGCTCTATAACAGTAGGAGGAAGGAGCAAGTAACTGGGAAATTCTGAGCCTGGAACTTGCCAGGACACTTGTTAATCTTTGTTTTCCGCTAGCAGCCACTATCTCTTTGTCTGCCCAGGCAGCTGCCTCCAAGCAAGTCAGCTCAATCTCTCTCTTGCTAGAAGTCCTGCACAAAGTCCTACACTCCAGTCTAGTTTCCAGCCTTAAGATGGCAATAGCATGCCAGCATGAGCCAGCCTGAATCAGTGATGCTGTTCCCTTCAAGCAGTCGATCTCCTCTCTTGTGCTGGCACTGTCAGTTATCTGCTCCTGATGTTGACCTGCACAACTAGCAGAAAGCTATTCTTTTTTGTTTGGTTTAGTTTGGTTTCATTATTTGGTTTTTTTCTGGGTTAATTTTGCAGCTCTTACATCTCCCCAGTCTAGCTCACCCTGGGGTCAGCAGAAACCCAGGACTGGACAGGGGAAATCATGTCTGGGCTAGAGTTGGAAGGTCAAAACAAAACCAGCACCTTCTTAGGTCAACTTAAGCTTTGTGTTGCTACACCCAAATGATGCTGCAGTACTAACTTGGTTTCTCTCCCACTTCTACCTCCATAACAAATTGGTGACAAATCTTCCTGCTGGTCTTTTAAAAGTAAAAGAGATCAAATATCTGGGAAGAAAAAAGTACAGCCTACAACCTTACTCAGACCACAGATTCACTTGGTACGAGAGCGAGTGCTCCAAAGCATTTGCAGTCTCTGCCTGGCTCTAAGGCTCTAGAAGAGCAAGGATGGATAGAGATGATGGTTAGCTCAGTTGGTTAGAGCATGGTGCTAATAATGCCAAGGTCACAGGTTCGATCCCTGCTTACTGCAGGGGGGATGATCTCTCAAGGTCCCTTCCAACCCAAAGCATTCTATGATATTGGGAGCAATTTCCCTAGTTTGCTCCCTGTCATCAGCTGATAAACATCCACAGTACTCTCCTGCTTTTCCTAGGAACACCGAGTGAGCACTGCTGCTCAGGACTGACATCCTAGATGGTTTCTGGGTTTTTTTAAACCGGAACAGGGTGGTGCCAGGACCCTTAGTTTTGATTACTGGAGCATCATTCCCAGAGGGCCAGAGCTCAAACTCTAGACCCAAAATTTAAGTGACAGTGAAGACATTTCAAGGCGCTATGTGGATATTAAGCTGTCTGCATACACATAGCCAAACAGGTGTCCTTGATGTTATTTGCTCACTCTTGGTTCACAGACCCCTTTTTTCCTACCATTAACCCCTTTGGGGGCTTCCTAATGATGTTCTCACTGACATCATTGGGAGCTGAGGTTTCCCCACCACTATAGCAAGCATTCAACAGTGGACCCCAGGGTGTCAGATGTTTGTCTTTTGGAGGCTGGCAATGCTCATTCATTGATTTAGGAAGTCTAAAGCTCAGACTTTGACTTACAGGTCTGGGCTAAAGGGCCAAATTAAAAAGTGATGAGGAAGTGGTTGTACTCTGGCAGTTTCTTCTTCACAGCAAGCAAGCACAGAAGGGGCCCTCCAGGCGCAGGCTGCAGAAAGCGGTCACTTCTCAGAAACCATGAGCCAACACTGCAAAGCTTTATTTCAAAATATAATTTTAACTCTTTAGGCTACACATACCCCTCAGCCAACAGCCAGCACAGTCCAGAAATTATTCTCTTTCCTGTCTAGAAATCATATCTGAATATTTTGGTGGTTTGATTATTTCACCAAATTCCTGTGATTCTTTTGCAAAGGATGATGCAGATCCCACTTAGTTTAAGTGATGAGTACAAAGATACAGTGGCTGCCTCTGACCAGCCTTGGAGATTACGGCATGATTGTAAGGCTGTTTAGTGGACTAGTTTTAATCTTACAAGCAGAATCATTTACCTATTCTATTTATTTCCAAAGGAAATCTGGGAAAATCTTTTCTCCCCAAGTAATTAATACAGTCTTAGGATGGAACAAGATTATTCATAAATTAGGTTGAAGTTTTAACAAGTTGAAAAAAAGGAACTCAAATAGGAGAATTTCACAAAATTCTATTTTAAAATTGCCAGAAATATTTTGGCTATATTCAAGATGTCTTCTTTCCAAATTGTCTTGTTTTTATAATATCTAGAAGTCATTAAGTGACATCACCTTTCATATTAAACAAGACATATCAGGTCAACCCCAATTTATGGGGTTTTTGCCCCTTTAATTTTTGCTTCAGGCACCAGCCACTGGAAGGTCATTATCTATCCATCCTACACCCTGGAAGATTGACCTTGCTCAGTCCAGAATTAATCTACCACTCCTTAAAGAGCAGACAGATGACTGGGTCATTGCATTGCCTGCACTGACAGGAGGCAACCTAGAGGAATTGTTGTTGCATTTGAGACAACTGTATGACATTTATGTGAAGGCAGAACAACCACGAGGACAAAGCCCGGTCAAGTGGTAGGAACTCGAGCTACTATGAACTGTACTGGAAGGAAAAAAAAATCATAAGTTGATTAGATGATACTAGTCGGGGTGTGTGTGTCTGTTTTCTTTGCACCTATAGACATCAGATGAGTCCCCTAGTTAGATAATCAACATAATTTGGTGGATAAATCCAGTCCAAACAACTCCAGTGTTGGCTGCCCCACCAAGCAACTGCAAACTCATGCTGATCTTTCATCCACTACAGTTAGGCAGTGTCTAAAGCTCAGCGCTGCATGTAGTTAGTTCTTCCAGAGCAAATAAGCAGAATTATTCAATAACAGCAGTTTTCTCATATCTATTCCATCGTAATTCCATTTATCAAAAAACCTTATGCCAGAATTAACAAATGTCATATTTTCTTTTTCTCATTCATGGGCTATGCTGCCTTGGCTTTTTAGTGTCAGCAGATGTTCTGGAGTGCAAGAAGGAATGAGAAGCTAGTACTCCAGTCCTGCTGTTCAGACAGATGGAAATGAGGCAAGGCAGCCAAGAAAACAAGCCACGGGCACCTAGGACAAGAATGCCCAGCTATGGATGCAAAAGCTTTCAGTCCTAGATTTATGGTACATCATGATCAATATCAATATAACTTTGATTTCTTTTGAAGAAAGCAAACCACTGAATGGCTCTGGTGGTTTTAGAAATTTTTTTTGGTCTAGTTGTACTACCTGCAATGCAGTATTTTAATTACATGTTCCTTTAGCCAGACAGCCTACTAAATGTCTCTGTGAAACAAGTCAGCAATTTTCTGCAGGCTGGCTGAAATTCAAATGTATAAGTGACCTAGTTGCATAAACCTACTCTACAGCTTGAAAAGTGTACAGATGTGATACTTACTGATAAAACTGCCACATAATCTGTCCAACTGAAGAAGCAGCAAGGGACAGATAGCTTTCAAGTCACTTTTAATGGCATGAAAAAAAAAAAAAAAAGTGTTTTGATACATTATATAACATTAGGGCAACATTTCTAACAACTATGTTTGTTTCTTCAAGGGCTTGAAGAGGACAGCTAGCAGATATATTTACAGTCTTTCAAATTAATTATACCCTTCTCCAAGTTGATTTTCTTGGCCAAACATTTGTCAAGTTCAGAAAAGCCCAAACTGTGACTTGGCCTTTGTATTGCATGATCTCTCTAGTCTTCGATCAAATGGGCTCCTCTTAGATTTCATATTTTCTTTTCACAGCTCTCATAATCACTTCTGCCTACTTCAGCATTCTCTATTATTTCCTCACTGTGAGTAAACTATTAAAAAAAAATCAAGATTCAGTCTTTGCAGTTCAGGAGAAATTCCTTTCTGCATGTGCATGTATTTCAGGAATTATTTTATTTGGGCTTTTCTTTATGAGTTGGATCTGAAAGCATTAATTTTTGTTGTTTGTACCTACTCTAATACTTATTAGGCAGCATCAGCTGGCAAGCTGGCAAAAGTCATGGCCAGCTAATTTTTCCCCATTTGTATAATATAATTAATTTTGTACATAAATTAAATAGATCATCTACTAAAAATGTTACAACCGAACATAGCAACTCTAAGAATGTAGAAAAGTACCTGAAATAAATAGATACGCTGTACACTGAAAATATTTTCTAAGAGAAAGGTTGCAAACAGTGAAACAGTTAAATTGTTTAAATACCTAAACTGATGGCTACACACCAAATAAAGACAAAAGTTCTAGCATTATTGTGGTGAATCTATCAAAGAAAATCCACCTCCAGTGAGGAAGTCTACACCCATCTATTTTTGCTCACACCTTTACATTTTCTGATATTAACAGAACTGAGGCTACTGGTTAGGACAGGGCTGTTTCTTTCTCCAGTGCAAGTTAGATACGCATTTGATCTATTTTTTCCGAGTTGCTTAGATGGCACAATTGATTATATGCACTACTATCAGCAAAACTTCCACTATTTACAGTGGCTGATCAATCATATCACTGACAACTGTATGATTTTATTTACTTATTTTGGTGTTTTTTTTTTTTTTCCAATGGCTTTGTTCTGAGTAATTTTTATTCTTTTTTTGCTCTGAAAACCAAAATATGGTCCATAATCTTCACACTAAACTACTTCTAACATAAATGCAAGGGTGAAGGAGATGAGTATGAGCTCCCTTTGCTCCTCAAAGGTTTCAGAAGTAGAATCACAGAAGCATTTATTGGATGTTGCTTGAGGTGGGTACCCTACAGATACCTCTGGAAACCACCTGAGCAACCAGGCCCACTCAGTAGCAGTCCTCTGTGATTTAATTTCAAATCTCGCCATTATTTGTAATGGTAAGCTCTATCTTGGAGTTTCCAGGTCAAATTGCAAAGTCAAATGTCATAAGGAATCTGTTACATCTCATTGCAGTTATCAGTCCTGTTTCCCAGAGACCGATGTTGATTACTGTTACTTACATTTCTTACCTCATAATTCTTTACTAATTGAATCATGGATAAGCCATTTAATTATTTAACTTATATAGGCTATTAAGCTATTACTTAGGCCTGAAATTACCCAAGCCTCCTCTATATCATTTTTCAATATTGATCCAGCATTAGTATTCTGCCTATCTTCTGAAACTTCCTTACAGACCAAAGCTTATTAAAGATAATTCCTTGGCTGACTGTTTAAAAAAATCTTGCATTCAAGTGATTTCAGATTGCTTTTTAAAATAATTGGTTTTAATAGTAGCTGTTTTCTATTCCAGCAGTAACCGAGAAGAATATTAAGTACCTTCAAATATACTCTCTAATACATCAGAGACAAGAAATATTTATCTTTTTTTTTTTTTTTTTGGTGGTCTGTATTGCTACTAACCTGATTACTTTTCCCATTTCTGTCCAACCAATGTCAGAGCTACTATTTCTTATTCTTCTTAATATATGTATTTCTAACAACTTTCTCATTTCCTTCCCTTACTAATTTTCTTTGGTCTCCAGCGCCTCTTAACTTTCCCAACTTTGAGCTCCAAGGTCAACTGCATCTTGCCCCTATAACTGGGGTAGGATGACAATATACCTGATTTCCCAGAACTATTTGGCCTGAGAATTACAGAGAATCTCTATTACACATTTCTGACAGGCAGAGTTTGCAGATGTACAGTGAGGATCAAAAGTATTTACAAAGCCCTGGTATAACAGTGACTAACAAATCTTAGATATCAGAGCTGGATATAGTCTTGAGAGAAGAAGGTCCTAAAAAGAACCCTTATGCATTTCAGTTTAAAAAACTCAGAATAGTGGCACCAGATGTTGGGGTCCCACAGCACAGAAGCACTGATATGCAGTATTTTCCTTCATTTCTTCTGTGGCCCAACAGAAGCGTAGAGATAATATTGAACCAATATTAGGATGAAGATTCAAGTTGGAGTTAATGTGTTGCTCTGTTTCGTCTACTTTTACTCTACACACTTGCAGCCAGAATATGTGGCTCAGCTGAAGGATGCAAATGTTTTTAAATGAATTTTTCCAGAAAGGGAGCTGATTTCAGAGGAACCAGCCAGACTGGGAAGTATAGCGGACAAGGTACCAGGTCGATAGTCATGTTGCTATCTCATTAAGGAAGTTCTGTAAAAAACAATTCCTTTAGATATCCAGCAAATAGCATTGTTACTGTTGCTCTATGCAGGCTGCTCAGTTTAACAGCTGCTACAGCTAAATAAAAATTTTTAATCTCTACCATCTGCGCTGGTAGTGAAATGGTTCTAAGTCGATACCTTTCTTGGAAATCAGAGGTTTTATTTCTCTGCCATTTATTTTTACTTTGAAATCATAGAATCATAGAATCGTTTAGGTTGGAAAAGACCTTTAAGATCATCCAGTCCAACCATTAACCTACACAACCAAATCCACACTAAACCAATCAAGGGTAGACTAGACTAAACCATGTCCCAAAGTGCCACATCTACCCTTTTTCTGAACACTTCCAGGGATGGTGACTCCATCACCTCTCTGGGCAGCCTGTTCCAATGCTTGAACACTCTTTCCGTGAAGAAATTTTTCCTAATATCCAACCTAAACCTCCCCTCGCGCAGCTTGAGCCCATTTCCTCTCATCCTATCATTAACTACTCGGGAGAAGAGACCAACACCCACCTCACTACAACCTCCTTTCAGGTAGTTGTAGAGAGCGATAAGGTCTCCCCTCAGCCTCCTCTTCTCCAGGCTAAACAACCCCAGTTCCCTCAGCCGCTCCTCATAAGGCCTGTGCTCCAGACCCTTCACCAGCTTTGTTGTCCTTCTTTGGACACACTCCAGCACCTCAATGTCCTTCTTGTATTGAGGGGCCCAAAACTGGACACAGTATTCCAGGTGTGGCCTCACCAGTGCCGAGTACAGGGGGACAATCACCTCCCTGCTCCTGCTGGCCACACTATTCCTGATACAAGCCAGGATGCTGTTGGTTTTCTTGGCCACCTGGGCACACTGCTGGCTCATGTTCAGCCGGCTGTCAACCAACACCCCCATCATACAAATCATACAAAACCAACAACAAGGGGAGAGTTCAGATCAGAATCTACAATAATGTCCTTATTTGAAACATCATACAGTTTAAAGCCTTACAGGGGGTAGGGGGGGAAGTGACCATAAATTATAGGAAAAATATACAAATTTATGTCCTGGTTTCATCTGGGATAAAGTTAATTTTCTTTCTAGTAGCAGGTATAGTGCTATGTTTTGGATTCAGTATGATAATGCACAAGAAGCTGGGAGAGGGAGCAGCCAGGACAGCTGACCCAAACTGACCAAAGGGATATTCCATACCATATGATGTCATGCTCAGTATATAAACTAGGGGCTAGCCAGGGGGCCACTGTGCAGGAACCGGTTGGGCATTGATTGGTGGGTGGTAAGCAATTGCATTGTGCATCACTTATTTTGTATATTCTTTTATTTTTAATATTATTGTTGTAGTTGTTATTTTCCCTTCATTTTCTGTCCTATTGAAGTGTCTTTATCTCAGCCCACAAATCTTACTTCCGCCCCCAACCCCCACCCCAATTATCTCCCCCATCCCACTGTGGGGGAGTGAGTGAACAGCTGTGTGGTGTTTAGCTGCCTGCCAGGTTAAACCACGACAATTTAAGAAAAACTAGTGTATATTTTGTATTAGTAGACTGCACACCTTAACAAAGATATGGATGTCCTTTACCTTTAATATAGACATCCTTACATTCCAAAAGCTCCTTTGCTAATAGGAAGGACTCAATTTTTTTGTCATATAAACTAGCTGAAGAAGACACAAGGTTTTCAAATTCTTTTACAGCAATTGTCTGCTTCAGTTACAGAAGAAATATGAGCTGTGTGGTAAGGTCATCATGTACACACATCCCAGCGATGCTGCTAGAGATGGTAAAATAACTTCTGATACTGAAAATGGCGAAAAACACTATGAGGTGTAATCCTCTGAAGATCAGAGGATTCTGTAGTACTAAGAAAACATGAAATAGTCCTGCTTTTCTTGTCCAGCAGATATTTAACAGTAGATAAAGAAAGCAATGGTGAAGAGAGATGTCTAAAGGTAAGCATTTCAGACAGAAATGATTCAGAAATATGTGTTCAAGGTGTCCAAAGAAATTCCTGAATTTTGCAACCATATAGATTTGACCTGTTTATGTCTGTATATTTATGGTTTTTAACTTATTGACTGGTCTCACAGCACTTTAATTACTTTTGCAGACATCTTAATTTTTATTTTGGCCAAGGGCAGACTAAAGAGTGTGAGGTGATAAACACCACAGCAGCAAAACATATACCAAACCCCCATAGTGACTGCATTTCCTGCACTCATGTATTGAACTCCAGTAACTATCTGCAAGGTTTCCCAGACGCAGCAGACCTAAAGCAGAGTTTGATTTGGGCCAAATACAGCCTTTCAGATACTTATAAAGTTCTGTATCCCCCCATTGGGGTTTTTTTCCCCATAAGTAAGTCATTCTTTATAAGCTATGCTCTGTCAAACTGGCATAGCCACGCCTTCAGGGGTAAAACATCTGTACTGACTAACAAAGGCTTATGGTGTCTCCAGGCAGAGGACATGCCACAGCTTATTTAACTTTCTTTCTAGCTCAGGAAATGAGGATATGGATGTAAAAGGTCATTCATATAGAGTGGGGCTGTGAGGTATCCAGAGGGGAACTAGAAGCTTAAAGCCAAGAACAGAGGTGAAATTGAAACCACTGTGCTAGAAAGATCTTGGCCTCAACTGGCAAAGGAGACTCAAGTTTGGCTGAATTAGCTGAACAACAAAGGTAATTATTCATTTGAATAATATGACCATGACTTCTTCTTGGATTTGGAGAAGCTGATAGAAAAGATAAAGGTCATAATAACAATCAAATGTGAAAACCCAGTAAGATGTATCCATATAAAACCAATAAATTTTGGTTTGGGGTTACTGTTACAGTTTGGAGATCTGGGAAGTCCAAATACTACCCTACAAAATCATTGCTTGCTGTAGTGTCTGCTAAATACAAGATAAAACAGCTTCAAGATGTCCACCTTCCATGGGAATAAAACATAGGAGAGTGATCCTTGATCTTGTTTTGGGTAAATGTGTTTGGGCTACAGGCAAATGACAATTTTGCTGACAAACCCTGGCCTGAGGTTTGCTAACTGGGCAGGGCACAGAAAACTGTCCCACCCCCGCTTCGAAACCAGAATGTACTAATAAAATTTGATTCATGCAGCAAAAATGAAATAAATATTCAAGTAATAAATATATTTAAAAAAAAAAAATCCATTCTAGTCTATTTGAACGGGAAAAGAAAGATGGTGGCACTGGTTCAGCTTTTTTACTAACTACCCCATTCCATATTCCTTTTAATTCTTTATCACTGATCTTGCACTACCTTGCACTGGTGAAGTAATGTATGACACACACTTCCTGAATACTTTTTGAAAAGTCATTTATACTGATATGAGTTCAAATTATTTCTCTAGAATAACTTGTCAGTTGCTATTGTAATTCTTAAATAACCCAATTCAAAAGGTATTTTTCTTAAATAATGCCTTTAAATATATTATAGCTCTGTATTAGGTATTGAGTATTAAGAGGACAGAATATATAAAACTAAATAGTCAGTAGATTAAATAGTCAGTACTATTACTACTGATATTTGAATCACTGATAAACATTTGAGTTGCTAGTTTGACATATAATCTAACATTTAAGTCACCAGAAATAACTCAGCCTAAGCACAGTTTAAATACACTTAAATACACTTTGCTGCAAAGATTTTAGTGGAAATCTTTTCTTCCCACCATGCACTGATGGAAAATTATCTCTATCAAATGAAACGGTTGCTTCCCTTGAAAATTTCTGTTTCCTTTCTCTCTTGCAGATGGCTTTTCTACAACTTATGTAACTCAAAGACTCCATTTAAAAATAATCTTTTAAAAGTGAATCTTCTTTTTCAATCTTACATTTGGCTCATCAGAACAAAATCTGACAAGCCTGTAGCTTTCCTGTGTGTTAGCGAAAAGTTTAACATATTTTTGAAAGTGAGCTACACGACTTCCTAAGCCTGTCTATATGGTTAAGGTTTGTAAGTCATTAAGGTTCCTTCATCCTCATCACCACAAACAGCATCAGTGAAGAGACTCAAACCAGGAAACTTCCTTGAGTTCAGAACAATTGTCAGCTTAGTCACAAATACTCCCTTAAGATTAGATCTGTACAGCATTTTCTTCAGAATACGCAAGTGGTTGATGTGCATGTTCATACAGAAATGTGCACTTAACGCGCAAGTGAATGTGGATCAGTTCTGAATTTACTGAATTTCATTTTCCTCTGCCAGTTGGTCAGGCCAGACGGGTTATGACAGATCACAACAGATAATGATCATTTAGATAGATCAAAAATAGATGATCTACATAATGATCTATTATGTAAATCTGTAAGTACTCCATCTTTCCCAGCTTTGAAATGGGGGTAAAACTTTCCAAAAATTATTTTCTGCCACTACCTGTACCCTCTAGTGTGTGTGAGGCTATATTAGTCTTTCTCGAATGAGGACCGGATACTCTAACACTGTGTCATTACTCCTGATAACTCACATTGCTACAATGTGCTGGTATTGAGCTCCTCTGCTGCCAGTGACCATGGCATATCTTAGAAATAGCACATCTGCTTTTGCCTGTCAGAAGGTACAGAGGCCTGTAAGAATAAGCAGCTGCAGAGAAACTGTCTGTGTAGGCTACAGCTTGGTTTTCTTACTCATAGAAGAAACAATATTGAACAGAGAGTGTTAAATAGGTGGGTTGATTTTTGGTTTGTTTGTGGTTTTTTTCTTGCAACAGTTGGAAAATTAAATTCCTTTAAAAGCTATTTTTGTTCACTGCTGAGCTACAAGCCAGCCTTGCTCCCTGAAGGTATTTGTTCATTCCCCTCCCTTCGCCACTGCAGGAGGATTAAACTATTTCTCAGTGCAGTGAGCTGATTCATTTTGTTCAGCCAGTGCAGCACCTTTCTGGGCAGGGGAGTATTACAGATTTACAGTTTTCATTACCTAAGGCTGAAACTCTTAATGAGGTTTATGTTGGCTGCAGGGGGTTGAGGGAAGGCACCGCTCTGCTTGCATAGCTGGACTGCAAAGACCCTTTGGAGAAGATATGGGACATGACTCTAGACCCACGCCCACACTGTAAATGGTTATTTCATTTGCTCCATATCAGTACTTCTCTCCTGATTCACAAATCATGGTGAAACCTCAGGGCTTTTTCTTACAGCCACACATCCTGACCCAGGTTAGACTGGGTGTTTTCCCTAGCAGCCAGTTCTAAATCCCAGCTTTATGCATATGGCCATAAACCCACCGTGGACCTCAACCTGCAGGGCCTCTCACATGCACTAACTGGAGTAGTGGCTTCTTCTTTTTTTTTTTTTTTTTTTTTTTTTTTAATTACCTGAGGAGAAGGAAGGAATCCCTTTTCCATAGTGATCAAACACTGCCCTGAGAAGTGAGTTGTCCCTTCCCAGCCTGCCTTCTCTCTCCAGCCCCAGGAGATCTCTCTAACCAAAAGGCTCTGAGTTGAGCTCAGTGAGAAGCATTCAGTATTTCTCCTGCTGAAGTTGTGCCACTGTGGGAAAATAGCTCACAGGGCTGGACCAGGAAGTGCAAGAGGAGCTGGCATACATGTTAAGCCTGGCCCTCTGGACCTGCAGGGAGCTCGTCCTTGTAGCTCTGCGACTCCCAGTTGCAACTCTCCATGGATCAGCTGCTGCAGAAATGGAACTCCTCTGGGCTTCAGATGTCTTGGGGTCACAGAGAAACTCCAACAGCTTCTTCTGAGGAGAAGATGAATGTGTCTCGCTTCAAGTGAGTGGGACATGCTCCTTCGCATGCAGGGACAGGCATTCTTGCAGCCCTCATCCTTCTACAGCTGAAGATGAGGAAGGTCCTAGCCAGCTTTGCATGATGGGCTGCCCCTCCCACATGTTGGCTTTGATGGGTGTATCCACAGCCATCAGTGACCCACAAATACCAGTAGGTTACAAATGCTTAGTATTTATGGCAAAAAGGAGTCTGAAAACATTTACTTTAAGTGCTTCTTCCCAGGTAGGAAAGAGTTACTTCTTTCCATGCACAGAAGCAGGACAGCTTTATTCAAAGGCTACGTTACACAGTCGAACACAACCTCTGGGCTGTTGATGTAACCATGAAGTAAAGGCAAACTGCTTTATGAAAAAAGGGTATTGGACAGTTCTTTGCCAAACCTACCCAACAATACATCGTATTAATATGTTTAATTAAAATCTAAATGGCACCTGACAGTGCTGCCCTCTTTTCAGCTTTCTAACATACAACAGGACTAAAGATATGAAAAAATTTCAGTGTTAGTTACTGTGCCTGCCTGAATGGAATAAAAGTGACAATAATTCTTCATTTTATAAAACCCAGGAAAGAGACATTTTCACAAGACAGATGAAATTCCTGAGTGCCAAGGAAAGAACCAGCTTCTCTTGCTTTGTAGTGTAATATACAACACAAACTTTGTATTCTTGGCTCACTGGACACAAGGCTCTTTTGGAGCCAAAGATCAGCACAGTCAGTATTTGTACTGAAGGCAACCTAAAAGCATTCAGTAGGTTGATTAAAAGAGCTCAAAGAAACAGCAAGCTACAGGCATGGGAGTACCACTAGGAATAGCAGAGGGGACAAGGAGCACTTGGGAATCCAGGTTTTCTTTATTTATCCATCTCCAGCCTTAAACTCATGTATATCTGGAAAGTCTGTCTTTCACAGACTTCAAGCTGTGAAGGGTTTTGCAAGCTGTTATTATTTTCATCTGACAAGTCACCTACTCAGAGAATTCAGAGCATAAAACACTGAAAACCTCTATCAACTGGTTTTGGGTTGTTCTTTTTTTCATATACAACTGAGCCTAAAAAATATCTAATTTATGTAAGTTAGCTGTGCAGTAAATGTGCTCTTGGGCAAGGCACTGGGCTGAAATGCTGTGAAGTATATTTTGCTTCAAAGGATGTAATAGCCCATCTGTGATCAAGAACAAAACATGGTTAGATGTGAAAGCATAATAGATACGGTATCGAAGTTCCTTGAATACAGCTTTTTAGAAAATACATTTTAACAACACAGAAAAAAACCCAAAGCTACTCTGGGGCATTTTGATATAACATAGAAACAAATGTTTTACAGTGAGTAGAGCATTAAAAAAACTCCTTAAAGGTAAATTTTCCATAGCCAAAGCATCACACTGTACATAGTTCTGTTGACTTTCTCACAGGAAAAAAATACCTAGATGGTTAAACTAAAAATCAAGCGGGATGTCACTAGAGTTACGCAGCATGGGAGAGTAAGGCTGTATATTGGTTGATACTACCAAGGAAAACTACCCTGGTGAGACTAGCACTTCATTTGGCCTTTCAATAATGTGTTTTCTCACCCTGAGAGTGAAAATAAATTCAGTGAAATGTAATTTTTATTCAAAGAATAGGCTTGTGTTTGCTTTATAAAAGCTCATATCTGGGTTAATTTACAAACTCCCCCTGGGTTACACTTTGAAATGAACATTTAATGAAGACAAATATATTCACCCATCCAGAAAAAATATTTTAATTGCTGTATCTCTGATATTGCCATTTTCCAGTAGTATTCTAAGTACATCAAGAATGCTAGCAATGTAGCAGAGACTTGTATCTAATGCAAAGGTAGAAGATTAAAAATGGCAGTGACTGATGGAAAAATGTTAAGTGCCTGATTAATCAGTGCCATTTGAAGTCAGTGCAAGCATCCCTCTTGGCTCCAATAGATTTTGGCTGAGGCCTTAAATGGGAATTTGGTACCATGCACTTACTCCTATAACCATATGTATCCAACTGCCAACAGGATTACACACCTGAACTGTGAAACAATCAAAAGTGTGCCATGATCCATTCAGAGTGTGTGTGCATGTGCATTGACATTTCTGTGTGTTTTTATGTGTGCACATAAGGAGCACAGGAAACAAGAAGTAGAACTGGCGTATAGGATAAGCTCCTATTTTGTCTGGATGAGTCATATTATGGAGGTAATTTAGATACTGTGTTGTGTGCCATTATTATCATAATGAGTGGATTCACTCCTGGGTAAAGGATGAAATGATACAAGGAGCCATATGTGCTGGAGCAAGAGAGTAAGAAACCCAAAATTTGATTTGATTTTCAAAGTTTCTGCATTTTCATGATGCAAGGATCTTACTGAAATTTAACAAATACAACCCAAAAGGTGAGTCATAAATGGCTTTAAAAAGTTTCTCAGTTTTACAGAAGAAAAATAAAGAATACAGGTCTCCTTAGTATAGAACCTGTATTAAGTACAGCTCTGAAGTATGAAATACAACCGTTCTAAGTACTTAATTAAGATTATAACTGCCTAGCAAAATCATGGAGAAGATCCTCCTGGAAAGTATGCTAAGAAACATGGGAAATAAGGAGGTGATTGGTGACAGCCAACATGGCTTCATTAAGGGCAAATCATGCCTGACATTTGGTGACCTTCTATGATGGGGTTACGGCATTGGTGGATAAGGGAAGAGCAACTGATGTCATCTACCTGGACTTGTGCAAAGCATTTGGCACTGTCCCACATGACATCCTTGTCTCTAAATTGGAGAAACATTGATTAGACAGGTGGACCACTTGGTGGATAAGGGATTGGCTGGATGGTCACACTCAAAGAGTGTGGTCAACAGCTCGATGTCCAAGTGGAGACCAGTGATGAATGGTGTTCCTCAGGTGTCGGTACTGGGACCGGTGCTGTTTAACATCTTTGTTGGTGACATGGACAGTGGGATTGAGTGCACTCTCAGCAAGTTTGCAAACAACACCAAGCTGTGTGGTACAGTCAACACACTGGAGGGAAGGGTTGCCATCCAGAAGGACCTTGAGAGGCTTGAGAGTTGGGCCCATGCAAACCTCATGAAGTTCAATAAGACCAAGTGCAAGGTCCTGCAGATGGGTTGGTGCAATCCCAAGCACAAATACAAGCTGGGTAGAGAATGGGTTGAGAGCAACCCTGAGGAGAAGGATTTGGGAGTGTTGGTTGATGAGCTCAACATGACCCGGCAATGTGTACTTGTAGCCCAGAAAGCCAGCCATATCCTGGGCTGCATCAAAAGAAGCGTGGCCAGCAGGTTGAGGGAGGGCATTCTCCCCCTCTACTCTGCTCTCGTGAGACCCCACCTGGAGTACTGCGTGCAACTCTGGGGCCCCAGCATAAGAAGGACATGGACCTGTTGGAAAGAGTCCAGAGGAAGGCCATGAAGATGATCCAAGGGCTGAAGCACCTCTCCTATGAAGACAGGCTGAGAGAGCTGGGGTTGTTCAGCCTACAGAAGAGAAGGCTCCGGGGAGACCTTATAGCAGCTGCCCAGTACCTGAACGGGGCCTACAAGAAAGCTGGAGAGGGACTCTTTACAAGGGCATGTAGTGATAGAACAAGGGGTAATGGCTTTAAACTGAAAGAGGTAGATTTAGATTAGATATAAGGAAGAAATTCTTCACTCTGAGGGTGGTGAGGCACTGGCACAGGTTGCCCAGAGAAGTTGTGGGTGCCCCATCCCTGGAAGTGTTCAAGGCCAGGTTGGATGAGGCTCTGAGCAACCTGATCTAGTGGAGGGTGTCCCTGACCATGGCAGGGGGGCTGGAACTAGATCTTGAAGGTCCCTTCCAACCCAAACCATTCTATGATTCTATGGTTCAATGACATGAAGGTACAGGATAGGCTGAGAATATTAAAAAGATTCAGACTGAAAACACACGTCTAAAATTGGGTAAGGGATAACAAAATAGATACTTTATATCAGAGCCAAATTGAAAATGGTAATCCTGAAAGAGTTGATCATGGTAGAGGAAGAAACAAACAAGACAGTGGTAGTCATCACTGGACACTTGGTAACCCAATATCTCCTGGAAAATTACATCCTGGAGGAATTACAGCAGAAGAGGAGATTAAAATTTTGGGGGGTTCTCCTAAATTGTTTTGTTCCAGAAGAATGTAAAGAGATGAGTGGAAGAAACTGAAAAATTGGAAAGGACAGGTACTACCAGCAGAGACTGAAGACAGTCAGTGTAAATGGCAGGAAGGTTAGGGGAGAAATGTTACTTTGATCTAATGCTGGGGAAGGATCGCTAACAGACTCAACCAAAGGTATACATTTTTATCGCTAACTTTGATGCAAGTGATATTAGCCATCACTTAACATGAAGGTTAACCATATAATGTTTCTGGTGCCCTCTTGGTCTTTCTTTCACAAATACATTTGTCCTTGTAATTCAGTGCTCTTTGCTCATTTAGTGTTTAAAGAGGGTTCCAAGTCATTGCTAAGGTAGATGTCAGGAAGGAATCCACCTTGTTAGTTTAAGTCTCAGCCTGAATCAATCAGCATTTCACGCAGGCTTGATTTCTGCTTTGCATCTTCACTTTCTTATAAAAAAATCACAAAGGAGGGACTTTTTCAACCTGTTGGCAATCAGAGGAAAAGTCTGTACTGAACGGAGTGTACTACAATGATTCTGAGAAGACACACCCTCTGACATCCTCCTATGTAAAATGTTTCAGTCAGTTCATTCTTGCTGCTTAATTCCCCTGCCAATTCACATCAAACACATGGGAAGAACAGTAACAACAGTAATAAGCCTTGTATGAAGACAGATGTCTTACCTGTATGTTCTGCTTGAGACATTCCTCCTAAACCATGTATAATTGCAAGTAAGTTTGGAGAAAACAGTCAAAGAAGTAAAGCCACAAGATGCCAGGCTGCAGGTTTCAGACTCACCACAACTGCAACAACCAGCATCTTCCTAATTTCATCATCTTCAGATTCATGGAGGGTGAATAACACTATAGTGTTTTTGTTCGCTCGCTTCGCTGGGGACAGCAGGATCTTGCCCCTCTGTTAATGACCTTTCATATCTTTTACAAGGAGACAACTTCTTCAGACTGTACTGGGAAAGTTCCACCAAAGCACACTTCTGATTTGGTCAGTCTCTGCAAAGGTTGTTTCAAGTCCCTGTCCAAATCAGAGACCATGCTAACTGGAAATCAAGTTTCCCTCCTCTCAGGAGATTGCAATACCTTCTGTTGTATGCGGTGCAAACAAATCCATGCCCCACCTCACTGCATTTGGGCTTGGTGAAGGATCTGCAGAGAGGGGTGTTCTCTTTGCCTTTTCTAGCATCCAAGTCCTTTGTCAAGTCAGCTCTTAATGCCTGAAAAAGTAGTAGATGATTGAAGAGCAATGTGAAGAGAAATGTCCTTTTTTTTAATAAAATACAAGATGGTGACAGAGAGTAAAAAGGGCCATGGGAGGATGTGGAGATCAAGGCAATACCTGGCTCCCATGGTGAAAAATCACCTTTCACTGGCAGAGTCTGTCACCCAGAACCTGCCCTGCTGTGGAGGGCAGGGTTTTATTGGAGATGTGGCATCAAAGTGTGATGGCAAGAAAGCAACACACTCAAAATAGCTCTTATTGCAACCTAGGAATAGCTCTTGTTCCTGTCTAGAGTGTGGAAACCACAGGCTTGCATGCTTGCGGCATGGGAAAACTCCTTGTCCCAGTAGAACAGAGATGGCAACATCTGCCTAAGAATGCTTTCAGCCTATTTCTCTACTGGATGTTTTTAATTCTATTTTTACTTCACATTCTTAAATCCACTGCTCAACAACAAGCTAGAGGTCTAAATGACAGGAAACAAGCCTAATTTCTGCCAGTCACTGTGCAAATCAGGGCTTTTTGTTCCAGCATCACTACGAAAAAGAAACATAGTTCTTCTGCATGCTAACTGCACCTCTGCTAAAGCTCTTAAACCCAGTTCTCTGGTGGAAAGGGTTTCATTAATTACAACACACAATTTTGACATCATCACTGGAACAATGCTCCTGGTTTCTGAGCCACCAAGAAGTCATCAATTTGTACCTGAACCATTGCCCTTTCTGCATCTGCTCCTTCAATAGTCTGCGCCTTTGTGCTCTTACTGAAATTTCTCACTACTATACATGCACTGAGTCATAATGATTATTTCCTCACCTAGACAGTTTCTTCTGTCTCTAATCTGCCCCTGTTAAATGAAGGCAGTACAAATGGCAAAACACGTTCACTCACTGGAACAGTGGAAAAACAGCAATACAGCAGCATCTCATCCTCTTTTTCATGCAAGACATTCATATAACCCCAAACAACCGTGACTTCAACCAGTCCACAACTTCCATAAACTGCGCTGCTTTTACTGAAGCAGGACAGTGGCTTATACTGAACCGGACCCTGAATGACTATAATTTAGTCCAAAATATCTCTACCTGCAGCCCAATCCCTCACAGTTCCTTTTTCCCTCTTACTCCCATCGTATTAACCATGTTACTGGAAAGATCACTAAGTCAATCAGCTAGATAAAATAACACTTTGAAGTATGAACAAAGAAACAGGTAACATATAATAAATATATCCTTGTCTTTTGGGGAGCAGAACAACCTTATCAAATGACATGGAAGAATAGTTTCTTGAAACCAATGTAAAGAACAAAGAACAGCCTGATGGAAAAGTAAATATTTCAACTGGAATATTTTTGTAGACATGAGAGGCAGATTTCCACTGACACAACTTCAAATTCATGGAGTAAAACTGTCTTTTTCACCATTTCAAGTGCAGTAAAGTCATAAAATATCTTTTTCTTGAGGTTTGGCTTTTGTGTTTTTTTGTTGTTTGGGGTTTTTTTACAGAATTTTAATGCCATCTGTATTATTAGAAAGAATTGCTTAGTGTAGAAAATATCAAAATTTCTGGGGACATCATGTCTGGAAAACAACAATTTCCCCTTGTGAATGCCTGTATGTGAAAAAAAATCAGACTTCTTAACACCTCAAGTCCTGCTTTGCACCTTCAGAGTGTTTTGTACCATGTGATATGAAATTCTGTAGGGTTCCACTTTAAAGCTTCACAGCAACTGTACGTGTTTCACTTCCAGAAGTCTAATAAGGATTTGGACAACTGCAAAAAGTTGGAGAAAGCATTCACTCCCAGGATTTGGTTTCAAGCTCTGATGTCTGTTTTTCCTGTGCCAGTATATTAAGGTGTTTTTTAATCAGTGAATGATGTAGGAAACATAAATTTCTTTGGATCTGAACACACCACAATAATACCATTTTGTGTATGTAGAGCCATTTCAGCTTAGAAGACAGGTCATGTACTGCATTTTCTCTCCATACAAAGAAATGTAAATTTAATCATACCCTTGATTACTCCAGATGGGACACCACAAGAAGTATGTATGAGATGATGAGAAGCAAATGTATGAGTGGTAGTGTGACTAACAAAGACAGTATATCACAGATACCAAATTTCTCAAGAGAGAAGTTAAAAAGTAGTCAAAAACCAGCTTCACTTAGATTCCTCAGGAACAAGAACACATAAATATACTCAACTGGGTGTTATTAACACTGAAGGGCGGGGGGAGGGAGGGGATAAAATAAAAAGGGTGCTTTGCGTAAGCAAGGTGTGAAGTGTAATCTGAAAAACCTTCCAGCAAGTGATGGGAGTTGCCTTGTGAGTGACAGCCTGGCCAGTAAACACAGGAGAGAGGAGATACTCATTCCCTATGCAATGTTTATTGTTTTGTTACTCTTTCATAGTTAATCTGTCAATAAATCAATGCATCCCATATGACTGACACAATCCAGGGTCTTAATTATTATTACTGCCTGAAATTGCCTGTGGGACAAACCATTCCAGACCCACCTTCACCCCTCCCTCAGCCAACCTGACCATACTCTTTGCATTTGCTTTTCATAACTCAGAAACATGAATCAGGACTCACCTGGAAGTCTCATCTGCTGAACAGCAGGGAACATTAGGGCCCTCTTCAGAAGGTCCAGGGCCATCACGTCTGCTGGAGGTCAGCCACCTTGACAGTGGCTTGTGGGTAGGTAGGATCTGCAGCTTTATCACACACTGCCCAAGAGGAGTGGCCAGCACAGGTTACCTACATGGAAGGTAAGTTTGTCCTTGGTTCCTCACCACCATTTCCAGGCTGGCCCAGAGACACATTGGTGAATCTCAGTTTAGACCCAGCAGCAAAGCTACTCCTGCACAGCAACTACTCATCTGAGTAGAATAAAATCAAAATAGCACTCAAACACCCAGAGCGAGCAATTTGGGCACCCACATTTGAGAGGCTGATTCAGATATATACATACTCTGAGTACAGAAGTCTTTGTACCGAGGTCTCAAGACCTCAGGACTAAGGCTTTTCGTGCTTGCTTTAGCTGAATGTTTCCTGACCCGCCTAGAGCTTTGTTTTAGCAATTTTTCTTCCAACCAGGTGGCTATGCATAATTCGTTTTACTTTTGTTTATCTTTGTATGGAAAGACCATAGCTTTTATATAGACAGTAGTAACAAGTAGTTGTTCTGTGTAGGATGAGTAGAGTATGGGCATGGGATGATAAAGATGGGACACAGGCTGGCCCCAAAGCTATAAATGACTCACCAATGGTCAGTTAGAGAAGTGCAGGCCTGGAGCTGGACAAAACCCCGGCTAACATAGAAAACAAAGAAATGGTATCCAACATACATAAAAGGCACCATGTGTTGCACCAAGAGAGGCTTTGGAAGGTACCCAATTTATCATTATAAGTCCGGTCGCGTTCAGTGCACTGAATTATCACAATTACGGATTCACAGATAACGTAGGCACCTTTCGTCTAGTCGTGCTGCATGAACTATCACGGCCACACTTAAAGTGTCTGGTCGCATTCAATGACCACTATCGCGGCTAGACCAATAAATCAAAGCAATTTATTAAAGCAACAGACACACAGGTTCTTTGGATTACCAGTGATAAATTCACTGACTGCAAGGCACATGCAAATACCAAAGCTTTGGACAATACAGATGCATCAAAAGACATAAAAGTGACTCTATAGAGGTTTCTAAGTTTCCTGGGGAGGCACTTGGTATAACCAAATGTTAGATTCTTACCCAAAGGCGTCCCAATGGGGAGGGAAGAGAGCTCAGACTGTCGACTGATCCCAGAGGTCAGAGTAGTACACAGTGGTATCTTCCCCTAACATCCCCTCTCTCTTTAGGTTAATTTATACTATTTTTTTACCTTTCAGGTGGAGCTTGAGGGACTCTAGTCATACATACTTTGTTACAATTGGTGTAAAGTTTTCTCGCTTTGCTTTAAAGGTATAGGCTCAGAAAAATTCAGAGCACAGGCTCAGTGAGGAGTGGTCTCACCTCAGAGGCGGGTAGGTTTTGGGATGGGAGTGTGTTCTAGTATTATAATGACGTTATAATGAGTAAAGGTTACTAAAGGACAGCATTTTGCCAACATCATGATGGTTTGTTGCCTCTGGGTATCACTTGTGCAGCTCATCAGTGCCATGATGCCCACCAAGTACCCTCATCACAGGGCTTGGCCGTGATGTCTCCACACCACTCCACCCCCTGGGCAGTTCCTCTTAGAATCAGCACACCAGGCTCCCCTGGGTTGCGACATCCAAGATTACAGGCTTGGGGAACTTTCTGTGGAATCAATTCCACCTGCATACCACCCGGATTGCTTCTTCAAATGCTGTGCCTTTCTTGAAATAGTAAATCTAAGTCTATTGTCCAAGTCACCTCCAGCAATCACTCCACACCATGGGTAGTAAGATCAGATGTAACACGGAGCAGCAGACAAATGAAGACCACGGTATAAAAGCATGTTAGCAAACACAAAAATTACCCCAACTGGATCTTAGAACAAGGAAAAAGAAACCATTAGCATGACATCACTGTTCTCTCACCAACGGTGTCATGATGCTAAAACCTCACCGTTCCCCCATATGTGCACCAGGCTGAAGCCATCAACCTTGGGACCCAACAGGGTTGTGGAAGGGTGAGCATAACACCAGGGAAAGGGGTAGCTGCTAGAAAGTGTGTGTATCTCAGTTTTAACTCTATTATTATTACTGAGGCTTTTTCTGTATGGCAGTATTCATTTTGGTTTCCTTTCTTTTTTTTTTTCCTGTAGTAATTCAATTTGGACTTACATATTCCTGGATGAGACTGTTAAGACTTCAATTATAGTAACAATAAAACATTGGCTTTAGATGTAGGATGTGTTTCCTTTTTGCGCATAACACAATTATGATTAACGGTGCACCTATACTCCTTCTCTAATTTAGCTTGCTGACTGATGGGAATTTCACATTTGTTTCATGCATGCCAACAAGTGCTTCCCTTTTCAATATGGTTTTAATACTGATATCCCCATCCATCCCATTGGTGCAAACCCAATTGGTAAGGTACATTCTACCTATGATTTCTGAAGCAAATTTTTCTTTTCCCTTTCCTATTGGCCCCTGCAGTGATACTGCCTGACAATAATTACCACAGCATATTTCTACCACCTCCTTTGCAGTTTGTCCCCTCACTGCATCTTAAGGAAAGAAGAAAAGCAGTCAAGATACAGAACAGTTATTCTGCCTCCCCAAAGGTCTATATGTCTAACAAACTAGTCCTCATAAAGCTGAAAAAGGCAAAAGCAAGGCTACTATTGCTAGTTTGATGTGCCAGTAATCATATTTCAGCCAATAACTCAGAAACTACAACAGCTTACTTGAGAAAGAAAACAAGCAACTCAACAAAAACACTTGGTTAATTGTAAAATGAAATTAACTTAACCATTAAATTTAAAATTTTTCAGTCAGTACTGTATTAAACCTACCCAGGGAACACATATCCAGAAATATTTAAAAAGAAAAAAAAAATAAAAGCATTTTAACTATTTTGACTAAAACAATACCTCTGTGACTGCACACACACATATAGGCACTGACAGAGTTGTTCTTCCAGATAATTTGGTAGTTTTAACATGGTTGTGTCAGACTGGATGCCATCTGTAAGAACTCTTACTTGACAGAAATATAAATTGGAGAATAAAACAGCAGTACCGTCCCAGAGAAAGGAGGGAAACCTTTCTATACCACTGTAAGCAGAACCAGCAAACAAACCTCCTGCTGGAAACAAACCTGTCTGCTTGCTGATATGCTTTATTCTTGCTGAGTTGTATGCAGAGAGGTTCTCTGTCATTAGCTGACACAAACCCAGGTTCAAAGAGATCTTTGTAGTGACAAACGTAAAATGACAGGGGATGGAAAAATAAGCTGTGTACCCAGCAAGACAGAGGTCTCTTTAATGATGAGTGTAACTGGAATACACAGTAGAACAGAAATATTGGCTTTAAGGCCCATTGTACAAACAACGTTCAAGGAGTAGTTATGAGTTAATGAATGATATATGCAGGGATAGCTCAAAGGGTGCTAAATTCTTGTGACAGGGCTCCTGATGCAGAGACGCTAAAGCCCATGACTTCTAGTGTTAAAGCCCTCAGATCATACAGACTGTTGCAGCTTTTCTGCTGACAATGGTGCTGTGGTAATTTGCATCATTAGAGGGTTTGGCTCATTGATTTTGTTGGGACATCTCATCTATACATGCATCGCTGGGGCCTGAATTAGAAAATGCAGGTCCACTACAGGTAGAGTATCACAGCCTTCAGGAATGTCAGGAATAAAGGCTGAGAGGGCAGGAGTATCCAATGGGATTAGACTGGACAAGGTCAGGAAAAAGGAAAAATTATTTATGTGTGCAGACAAGTTTAAACCTGATATGAGATTGAATGGGAGCCAGTTGTACCCTGAGCAGTTGTTCAGGCAGTGACCTGCCTCCTCTGCTCCCAGGAGCTAAGCTCCAGCAGGATTCTTGCATTAAGGTGTTTTGGCAAGAGCTGGTCTATCTGGATCTCTTAAACCAGATCTGACCCTGCACAGGATTTTCCTAAAACCACAGCTGGGATCTGTTAGGGACAGAGCCCAATGCAAATGGAAAAAGAAATCTCATGGCTTCAAGGAAAGCATCCAAGCCCTGAGACTGTGGGCACTGTGGTAAGTACGTCCTGTCCTCAGCTGTAATTTGTGTGAGGTCCAACACTGGAGAACGTCTGTGAGTCTGCTTTGAACATCCCCTGTTGCAAGTCAGGCTCCCAGACACTTAGCAGCATCTGAATTAGGAGGTAATTTGAGTGCTGGCTGGCAGAAATGTCAACATCTCTTGGCCAGGCAGCAAGATCTGAGCAAGTGCTTTGAGGATTTCAGTGGCATATGACCCTTGGCTCCAGTGGCTAGCATGGCAATGAGTTGCCCTGGTCCCTCTGTGGATTTAGTCCTACACACCCAAACACTTCTGTGAGTCTGAGCATTGAGCTTTGATCTGCACCCTCTTTTCCTCCAGTCGTGAGTGCTTTGTGATTACTTTTTCATGTAGCCTACAAGGACTAATGTCAGTTATTGTTCTATCTTTTCTGCTTTGGGCACTTTAAATTCAGAAATTAAAGAACAAGAAGTTACCAAGGGCACCTAGTATAAGGGCACATAGTATACACCTGAGACCTGGGAGCCAGCATCATAATGGCTTAACAGTTAGCGAAAGTATTCAATCTCTCCTTGAAATCTCCTACTGAAGCATCTAAAAGAGGCAAATTATGTGCCTACTTTAAAAGAAGTTTCAAGGCAACTGAGATTTAAAGATGACCTAGTTTGACTTCAGATAACAGCAAGTGAAGGCAGAACAATAAAACATTAACATTACACAAATTTATGAAAACTATTTTTTTCTGTTTCAGTAAGGGAGAATGTAAATAACAGCAATCAGTGAATAATAGCAGGAGTTCCCATTTATGTTTTCTGACAATACAAGAGCTAAAGAACATTCAATTATAATGTGCAGCAATGCATTTGCTCAACTCCAAAGAACCCATTGTCCCAGGATATCACCAAGATCAAAAGTAGAGGCTGGTTTGGCATTTTTTAGAGGACTAGTTTTTTCATCAGAGAATGGCTGCTGGTTGAAAATTAAAATAGATCTTCAGAAACCTGTTTTGGCAGAATTGGTTTCTCAAGTCTATGATGGAAAACTGGTGAATAATAAAGAAAGAAACATTATTTTTTACCTGCTGTCCCACCAAACTAGCATGCTGGGCAATGCAGCTTGTTGGCATGTAGAGCATGTTGAAAACCTTGCTGCTACTTAGAATTTTACTCTCTTTCCTCCCCTTCTTAAGCAAGTAGAGTACAAAATGAGCTGTGAGCTCATTCTGTCTGACGCAGCAGGAAGCCTACCAGTTATAGAAAATAGCTACTAAAGGAGAGATCAACACAGGTTTGGAAGGAGAAAAGATTCCTAGCCACAACTTTACATTCATGTGCATACTTTAGCTACAAAGCAGAGGGAACTTTCCTTTTCACAAAATGCTCAGAAGATTTTTGATCATAAATTTATTTTTAAATTGCCATTTCTTTCTTTCTCAACCATCCACTTAATGCTCAACAACACTGAGAAAGAATTAGCCATCAAAACAGATACTGGAACCATTAACAAGCATGTTGCATATGTTTACAGTCTGCTTTAAAAAATACTGAGTGTACTCCAAACACAGTGGCCAAAGAAAACAGCTTTTAGTAGGTTTTTCAATATATCTTCCTCTGTGCGATTCCCACTTACCTGCTGTTGTCTCCTGTCAAAAATAGAACCAGCCATCATTACAGGTCTAATCCAGCATGGCCATCTGTATACTTACAAAAAAGGTAGACAAGCAGTAGTGTAAACTGTCATCATCTACCAACAGTTGCAAAATATTTGTAGTACTGACCAAAAAACCAGTATAATTTTAATTCACGTTTCATAGTGATGCTATATGAAGTGTGATATATTAGGCCCTTCACTTCCTCATCAGACAAGAAAAATCATAATCAGAAGCATTCACCTTATAAGTACCAATGACGCCAGGCAGAATACACCATTGTGTGCAAATTGGGAAGTATTTACGGATTTATGACCTCCAAAATTGTATTTTCTTCATGTAGTTCTTATAATGTGTAAACAAACTAAACTAAGACTACTATAATAGAGCATTTTTGACAGCATTGAAAAGACTTTTGTAAGAAAAGGGACCAATTATTTAATTGTCCTCCAGTTAAAAGAATGATCACATGGTAAACCTCCCACTAACCCTGTTTAAACAGAGGTTTGGACAGTTGCTGTGCTCTTTATATACAAACACGAGAATATAAATTTTTCAAACCCTGCCCTCTTGTGCACTTTAAACCATAGAAAAACTGCATAGCAAGAATGGTGCATCTCACCTATTTTTCATTGGGCTGTGAAACCTTGTGCATCCAGTCACTCAACTAAATAAACCTTTGTGCTCTCAAACAGGAAAAAAACCTGTACATGAACAGAGACAAATTCTGGAAGCAATGCTGGTTGTCATGTATAATAGGGCTTCTGGATTGCCCATGCTTTCCCACTGGGGATGGAAATAGTGTTAAATACTGTACAAACAGCAGATGGATTTCATTTTAGAAACAGGCAAATTTGACACATGAAACAGAAAGGCAAATGCCTTCTTTGAAATATCTTTAGTATTGTGGCATTCTCTGTCTGTAATTACCAACCTTTTTTTTTAACTGCTTGCTAGCCATGCCCAGGCTCTGCTACACTGACATAAAATTAGTAACAATTCATTGCAATATTGAGTAGTTCACAAGACTTCCTGGGCAATCTTTCTTTTCCAGAAATATGTTGACTTCCTGAAGAATAATGAGAAGATCTGAGTGTACAGTAGTATAGCTGCACTTTTCTTTGATGTACTTAGAAGTGTCACATATTAAAAGAATAAACAACCTGATAATTGCTAGGTAGAACTAAAGTAGGTCTACAAGTTGCATTATGTCATGAAAACTGTGACAAGAGATGTAAAAAAATTACTTTAGCTCAATCATCTTCACAGTCTGGCTCAGAAAAATGAAAACCTGAAATCACTACTCTAGGTCTTGGGGACTGAATGTCTCTAATGGTTTGGGTTAGATGGACTAATGTAGGTGTGAAAACAATGCTTCAAATACTGTGTTTTCCAGGTGAGAGGCTCAATGCCTCTCCAGGCAATCGCTCTACACTTGTATCTAAGGCAGTTGCTATTAGTGCTCTCAAAGCGTATTTTCATTGCTTAAAACAAATGCACATGTGAAAACAAGTGTCCTTAGTAATCCAGGGTCAGATCCTACCATTCCATTTAAATTGATGGGAATGTCCCCAGAATGAGAAGTTCAGCAGTTGTTCTTTATTTTCAGCATCAAATTGGCTTTCATAGGGGAATTAAATGATGGGAAGTCAAATAGGAAACTCAGAAGTGCACTAAGAACTGCTTTAAACACTACAAAATACTTTACTATAGCCCAGAGTACTGCTGTAAGAATGTCCTGCAAGGTTTTCCTATCAAATGTGTATCAGTAATCTCTGCTATGTTGCATTTTCCAGACATAAAGACAAGAGAGGATTATTTTCTCAGAATTATCAGAAGAAAACTATAGATTTCTTTGTCACAGGATCAATTTCTACTCCTGAAGTAGAATGAAGGTATAGGCAAAGTCCACAGGTGGTATCCAAAAGTGACAGTGCTTCCCTCATCCCCCCAGCAATTCTCCCCAAAGCCTTTGAAAGGAAGTAGACTGGCACTGATCTGAAGGTATATTTCTCTCTTCCAGATGGTTTGTAAGCAGCTGAGGGAGAGGGCAGAAGCAAAGAAACTGGAGGATGATGTCAGTCCAAACCAGGATCTAGTTCAAGCCTTGGGTAAACTTCCAGAAAAGCCCAGCTTCCAGGAGCATGAAGAACTTCCTACAGTGTCAAGGTGGGTGGGGACCACCTGGGGACTTTGGTCATTTTCATTTTTCATAGCTATCTCCTAGAAAATATTTATTTTAAAATGTGGCCCAGTTGTTAAATGGCATGTTTTGCTTAAAGATATCAGCTCTTAAAGACACCAGAAACATTTCAGCATTGTAAGTTTGCCACCATTTTCCTTCAGATTTTTTCTTTCTCTGATTTATACCTTAATCATTTTTTATACTTTCAAATTTTCTTGTTCCCCACCCGCCCCCTGCCAAATTCACATCTCCCATTGCCTATGGCAACACTGTATTTTTTAGCCACCAGACAGGTTATAACACATTCTAGGTGGGACAAAACTCTTTTCTTACTGGTTGACCACACAAGAATACAAAAGGCATGAAGGCCAAAGAAAAGTAAAAGCAAAAGAGGGATCTGACCACAGCACAGAATGAGCTAGACCATATCCTGCCATTGGGAGTGGGAACACTAGTGCTGGTGCTGCTGCTGGTTATCTAATCTGTGTTTTATACTACCCACCCAGTAGCGAGAAAACACATCTGTTGGACCAGGTCCCTCAACAAATTTGCAACCCATAAGGCAGAACCAGTCTGTGTGAGCAACTTTACAATACAGATGACCAAATGTGTTCCCTTCCCTGGCACGGGCCATTGTTGTGTTTTATATGGATATAATACAAAAAAAATCTTGACTGAGAGATAATATTAGATGCCTTTGTATATGTATTTAAGTCTATGCAAGTCTGAGTGTATCAGGTGGGAGAGCTGAAAAATACTTCAAAATATAATAAACAGTGGAGTCTGGTAAGTGATGATATTTTCATATTTAAATAAAAGCCTGAAATAGCTTTTGAACTGGGAGATGCTGTGGAGGACTTGAAAGCATCTGAAATGTGTTTGGTCCTACCAAAAATAGGGACCCAGCAAAGAAATGCATCTCAAGCTGTGACAGGTCAATGACAAGCTCTGAATTCCAGGTCTCAGCCTGAATTTGATACTGATGTAATGGTGATAGAGTCTGTGTTGCAGGTAGAGCTGGCAACATAGTGAATGTTTAGAGCTGGCAACATAGTGAATGTTTGCGGATATGCAGGCAAATCTGCGTTACTGGTATACATTGACGCTTAATGACTGGTTTCACAGCGGGGAAGGTTAAGGGCGATACTTCGCCCAGTCATGCTTTTAACTGCTGAGGTTTCGGAAGAAAATCAAGTACAGCCCTAGCTGTAGTGGGTATGACCCAAGCTGAAGTCACTAGGACAGTACTTGATAAAGACCTATGGAAAAGACATGCACAACCACCACAGTTTATGAAGCACCACAGCTGGCTCACAGAATTTCAATAGCACTGGAGTACCTCATTCCTTTAAATTCTCTTGAAATCCCCAGTACACAGTCTAACAAACTGTTACAATACAATGCATTTCCAAATTATGTCAAATTGAAATTCAAACATGGCTGGCTGCACCAAGACATACTAATAGAGCAAAACACTCCTACCCCTAATCCTCCCTGACACTTCTGGTTTACATTCTTCTCTCCAGTGTCTCATTATGCGTGTTCTCACTACTCTTATAAATTTTCATTGATGTTGCTTCTTCCTTACTTCAAATGCAAACATCTGGATTAAATTAACTAAATTCACCCTGTCAGTTTTGCATATACTCAACAGTTTTTAAAACAGAGCTCCCAGCTTCTCTGTATTTTCAAACCTCCATCATTAAGAAAACCCAAAATCCCAGTTGGTAGTTTCACTCCCTGGTCATGTTCCTTTGAATGATTTGTGCTGGAATGTAAATATAATCACTCTGATTTGGTATTTGTTAACAAGCTGCAGATTCATAAATGAACAGAGATATGTGACTACATAGCCTACATGTTTTATTAACAACAAATTGAACTGAACTGAACTTGAGCAAGCATTTCTTGCCAGGTCTGAGGCAGGCAGATGTGACTTGTGCTCCTGTGCTGAACCTCTGGGACTAGAGATGTTGGTGGGTCTTAGCCCAGCTTAGCATGGAAAACTTCATCCAACTGCAAGACCAGCTCCAACACAGATTTTATTTTATTTACAGCATGGTTTATCCATCCTATATTCCTCCTTGGTGTGTTGCCACCAAACCGCTTTTCTAACTTGCTTTCAAAATCATATTTTCCTGAGATGTCCTCAGCAGGACATCTACCAGAGCAAACAAGCTGTGTCACAAATGATTAGATGGGAATTTGGTGAGGTACACAGTGGCAGCAAAGATAAGTTCTATGGCAGAGCGCTAGATTGAGGTGGACAGGGGGATTCCTGGAGCCAGAGAAACCCGAGGAAGAGCAGAGAGCCCTGCCAGGAGCCAGCAGCTCTAGCGAGCGAGGCTGACGTGGCTTGGGCATTGCCAGGAGCCACCACCGGAGATTTAAATGGCCCTGGGGAGTGCTAGCGACCAGGAGCACTGCCAGCTCAGTGTGGCGCATCAGCAAGGTGTGGTGTGGCAGTTTGCATGGCAGTTTGCACGTCATAGTGCATAGGAAGGGCACTGCAACCTGTTTATAGGTCCACAGCCCAGGGAAGTGCTCTAGGTCTCTGCTATAATGGTGGGCACTTGCCTCAGAGTTAAAACCAGTGCTCCTGCAGAGAAAGCCCCTCAGATGTCAGACACTTCCACCCCGAGAGAACTGGTAAGGAAGGAGACTTCAGTACAGGTGGTAGGTTGCAATGAGTGCCCAGACTCTTCTCCTGGAGAAAAGGTAAGTATCTGCATAAGGTGTGCACAGGTTGATGATCTGTTACATCAGGTAGCCGTGTTGCAGAAAACAGTCAAAAGGCTGTGCAGTATCAGAGGAGCTGAGATGGAGATAGGTGGGTGGTTTCAGAACCATGCTCCTGTAGCAGACACCACTGAGAATGAGGCATTTTGGACCCTGGTGACCCACAAAAGCAGGACCCCACTTCAGTCTATACCCTCCAGCATCACACCCAAAGACAGATGTGAAGCTTTAACAGCTATAGACACCTACAAGCAAGATCTGCAAGGAGAAACTGTACCAGCAGCACACAGTGGATCCTGTAAAAAGAAACAGCGAGTGCTTATAGCGGGTGACTCTCTGTTAAAAGGTACTGAGATGCCCATATGCTGACCCGACAGGGGGTCGCGTGACATATGCTGCCTTCCAGGAGCTAAGATCTGAGATATTTGAACATGAGCCAGCAGAGTGCCCAGGTGGCCAAGAGGGCCAACAGCATCCTGGCTTGTATCAGGAATAGTGTGGCCAGCAGGAGCAGGGAGGTGACTGTTCCCCTGTACTCGGCGCTGGTGAGGCCGCACCTGGAATACTGTGTCCAGTTTTGGGCCCCTCAGTACAAGAAGGACATTGAGGTGCTGGAGTGTGTTCAGAGAAGGGCAACGAAGCTGGTGAAGGGTCTGGAGCACAGGCCTTATGAGGAGCAGCTGAGGGAACTGGGGTTGTTTAGCCTGGAGAAGAGGAGGCTGAGGGGAGACCTTATCACTCTCTACAACTACCTGAAAGGAGGTTGTAGTGAGGTGGGTATTGGTCTCTTCTCCCATGTAGTCAGCGATAGGATGAGAGGAAATGGTCTCAAGCTGCACCAGGGGAGGTTTAGATTGGATATTAGGAAAAATTTCTTCACGGAAAGAGTGTTCAAGCATTGGAACAGGCTGCCCAGGGAGGTGATGGAGTCACCATCCCTGGAAGTGTTCAGAAAAAGGGTAGATGTGGCACTTTGGGACATGGTTTAGTCTAGTGTACCCTTGATTGGTTTAGTGTGGATTTGGTTGTGTAGGTTAATGGTTGGACTGGATGATCTTAAAGGTCTTTTCCAACCTAAACGATTCTATGATTCTATATTGCTGAAAGGGTGCCACAGCTTGTCAGGAACACAGACTGCTATCCACTGCTAGTCTTTCATGTAGGCATGAATGACACCACAAGCCAGAACCTGGGCATAATCAAGGAAGATTATAAAGCCCTAGGGATGCAAGTGAAAAATACTGGTGCCCAAGTTATCTCTTCCTCCATTATACCAGCTAGAGGAAAGGGGGCAGCCAGAAATAGACGTATAATGCACATCAACTTCTGGTGTTGTGGCTGGTGCCATCATGAGGGTTCTGCCTTTTGTGACAACGGGACATTCTTTGATAACTATAACCTGTTAGGGATGGATGGAATCCACCTGTCTAGAAGAGGCAAGGCAATCTTTGGCAGCAGGCTAGCCAACCTGGTAAGGTGGGCTTTAAGCTTGGTGGGGTCCAAAGTGGCAACGCTCATGCCATTGCATCCAACTGGGGAATAAGCCAGTCCAACCAGAGCCACAACAAATGTTCCTTAGCTGCCTCCCAAGATGAGAACCATAAGGCCAACCACCTCAAGGGTGTGTATGGCTATGGTGGATCCTCTTGCACCCCTCCTGGGAAACAAGTATGCTTGATTACCTCTCTGAAATGCCTGTACACCAATGCACACAGCATGGGGAATAAACAGGAAGAATTAGAGTTCTGTGTGTGGTCACAGGGCCATGATCTCATTGCAATTACGGAGACACGGGGGGATGGCTCACATGACTGGAATGCTGTCATGGATGGCTACGTACTTTTTAGGAAAGACAGGCCAGCAAGGCGAGGTGGGAGACTTGCTCTTTATGTGAGAGAGCAACTGGAATGTACCAAGCTCTGCCTACGGGTGGATGAAGAACAAGTCGAGAGCTTATGAGTAAGAATTAAGGGGCAGGCTAATATGGGTGACACTGTTGTGGGTGTTTACTACAGGCCACCTGATCAGGAGGAGGAAGCTGATGAGGCCTTCTACAGACAGATGAAACTAGGCTCATGATCACAGGCCCTGGTTCTCATGGGGGACTTCAACCACCCTGATATCTGCTGGAAATACAACACAGTTAGGCACACACAGTCCAGGAGGTTCCTGCAGAGCACTGATGATAACTTTTTGTCACAGGTGGTGGAGGAGCCAACGAGGAGAGGTGTGCTGCTGGACCTTGTACTAATAAAAAAAGAAGGACCGGTTGGGAATGCGAAGGTTAAGGTCAGCCTTGGCTGCCATGACCATGAGATGGTGGAGTTCAGGATCCCACATGGAGGAACCAGGGCAATAAGTAGGATTACAACCCTGGATTTCAAGAGAGCTAGCTTTGGCCTCTTCAATGACCTACTTGGAGGAATCGCATGGGCTAGGGCTCTAGAAGGTAGGAGGGGTCCAAGAGAGCTGGTTAATATTCAGGCATCACTTTCTCCAAGCTCAAGATCGATGCATCCCTATAAGTAAGAAATCAAGCAAAGGGGGAAGGAGACATGCATGAATGAGCTGGGAGCTTCTAGCAAAACTCAAATGGAAGAAGGAAGTTTACAGAATGGAGGAGGGACAGGCCACTTAGGAGGAATATGGGAACATTGTCAGAGTATGCACAGATGCAGTGAGGAAGGCTAAGGTCCACTTGGAATTAAATCTGGCAAGGGATGTCAAGGACAACAAGAAGGGCTTCTTCAAGTACATCAGTAGCAAAAGGAAGACCAGGGAAAATGTGAGCCCGCTGTTGAATGAGGTGGGTGCCCTGGTGACAGAGGATACAGAAAAGGTGGAATTACTGATGCCTTCTTTGCTTCAGTCTTTACTGCTAAGGCTGGCCCTCAGGAATCCCAGACACTGGAGGTAGGAGAGAAAGTCTGGAAAAAGGAAGACTTTCCCTTGAATGAGCTGGATCAGGTCAGAGATTATTTAGGCAAAGTGGACACCTACAAATCCATGGGCCCTGATGGGATGCACCCACAAGTGCTGAGGGAGCTGGCAGATGTTATTACTAAGCCACTCTCCATCATTTTTGAAAGCTCATGGAGAACAGGAGAGATTCCTGAGGACTGGAGAAAGCCAATGTCACTCCAATCTTCAAAAAGGGCAAGAAGGAGGACCCAGGAAACTATAGGCCAGTCCGCCTCATCTCCATCCCTGGAAAGGTGATGGAACAGCTCATTCTGGATATCATCTCTAAGCATGTGGAGGAAAAGAAGGTTATGTTGCTTAGACCTCTTGTAGGCCTGAGCACTGGTGTTGAAATAAGCATGGAGACAAAGACCCCATTGCCTCACACTGGTTTTCTCCTGGGGTCAGTAAATAAACAGGACACCACCAAAGGTACTGGCTTTTATCACAGATTTCTCATCCTAAAGGAAAACAAGAAAGTCTGCAGGATCCAAAGTTCAGCAAACTGCTTGGCCAAGGCAGAGTAAAGGAAAAAGTAAGCACAACACCAGAGTAACAATCTGCATTTAAGGTTATGTTAGACAAAAGATTGGAAAAGATTTTGAGAACAGACATTGAGAAGAGGACAGGACGTCCTACTCCTTCTCCAGCTCCTCTCTCTGACTATATAAAAGCAGACACTGGATAATGCTGCAGGACCTTTTTGCACACAATTGTTTTACTAGTGACTTTTAGGAATCCATGTGTTTCATGCCTCTGATCATTTTTTTCTAATATTATCTCTCTCCAGTTCCTGGCTTACTTGATCTGTTGCAGAGCCTGGGTCCAGGGCTTATTCACCGGTAGCCACCTAAAGCCAGCGGAACCTGCCCAGGCAACAGAGGAGCTAAATCTTTTCACTAGCGTAAGAAGAAAAGCCAATACCTTGTCCAAGAAGCTACACAGACTGTATCAGCCAGGCTGGGATACTGGAGCTCTCAGATAAAGTTTATTAAAGGGCTGATTTATTCCAGATGCTGAGTTACCCACTACAGTAGAATAAAGTGACTGAGATAGGAGGGGTCAGTCTGATGTGAGTTGCAGGCACAAAAGGAAAGTATCTTTCTCTATGTTTGTTTTGTTGGATTAAAGAAAATGAAGAGTTTGGTTTACATTAAGAAAAGCAACATACAAAGCTGCAGACCTGCACACTTCGGTACCCCGTGCCCAAGTGCGATGTGCCCAGCAAGGTCTTTGTCGTGGTTTAGCCCCAGCCAGCAACTAAGCACCACGCAGCCGCTCGCTCACTCCCCCTACCCCGATGGGATGGGGGAGAGAATTGGAGGAGTAAGAGTGAGAAACACTCCTGGGTTGAGATAAGAACAGTTTAATAATTGAAATTAAGTAAAATGGTAATGACAATAATAATAATAATATACAAAGCAAGTGATGCACAATGCAATTGCTCACCACCCACCGACCGATACCCAGACAGTTCCCGAGCAGCGATCACTGCTCCCCGGACAACCCCCCCCACTTTATATACTGAGCATGACGCCATATGGTATGGAATAGCCCTTTGGGCAGTTTGGGTCGGCTGTCCTGGCTGTGCCCCCTCCCAGTTTCTTGTGCACCTGGCAGAGCACGGGAAGCTGAAAAGTCCTTGACTAGCATAAGCAGTACTTAGCAACAACTAAAACATCAGTGTGTTATCAGCATTATTCTCATACTAAATCCAAAACACAGCACTATGCCTGCTACCAGGAAGAAAATTAACTCTATTCCAGCCAAAACCAGGACAGTCTTCCTAAGCTGCATGATCCGTGCTGCTCCCCAGGGGGAACAAGGCCTGGATTCAACCCCTGCATTTCTTATTTTCATTGTTGTGATGGAGCAGGTGGTAGTTGGAGAAACATGGGCACCTTCCAAGTGTCAGTAACCCTCTCTGTGCTAGTGTCAGTGTGTTAGTCCCTCATTTGCATACACTGCAAAATCCCCTTTTCATGTTCACCAGAAGTTGTAAACTCAGTTCCATGTTAGAACACATTTTAAATGTATAAAAATATGTTTCAAGCTGGATTTAGAAATTAGCCTTCCCTCCTGTGAGAACATAAGTAGTTTTGAAAAAACAAAGTTCTTTTAACAAGCTAGCAAATATATTGATAACTTTAAGTATTTCATTTTATCTCACCTTAAAATTACTGTAATTTAATAATTTCATTTTCAAGTAGTTTTCAGCTGGCAAACAGAAATCTTTTCAAAATGCTAATAAAAGGTGCTTCTAATACCTTCAAACTTTAGAAGTTTGTCTATAAAAATTCACAAAATGTGTATCCTCCTACAGCCACTTTTGGTTTCAGCTGATTATTGCCAGAAAAATGAGCAGAAATGTCCTGATTAAGTCTTGTTATAAAATGTCAGGGAAGTAGTGTCTGCAGGGATGAGAAGCAATTAAATGTTCAAGTAAAACAATCAAATGGAGGAAACTGTGCTCTGAAAGTCAAAAGTCATAGGGCTAGCACAGAAAATTTGGAAAAAGAACAAAGGTGAGTAGAAGTTAGCAAAAAATGGAGACTTTGGGACTCATCAGTGTGAAAAGACTAAATGGGGGAGAAAACAGAATATAAATAAAATTGCCAGAATAAAGATACGAGAGAGATGAAGTTGACAAGAGGTGGAAAAGAGATTTAGAGACTGGAAAGGAAGAAATGAAAGTAGCAGAGTAAGGTGTCTTTGTCTTATTTCTCTGTAAGAACGATAGTTAGCTGATATTACTGGCTGTAAGACAGAAGGACACAGCTGCAGTCCAAATGTCTCTACAAAACTTTTAAGATTTTTGCCATCAAATTGCCAAATGTTGATATTTTAGCAAAGCAATAATTTCATGTATTTAGGCCATTAAAAGTACTTTGCAACTTTTAGTGCTTTTTGGAAGAAGCAGATAATTTATTTGTTGATAAATGTAAACAGTTAGGATTCCTTTGTGAATGAAGAGGTTCGCTTTCATTCAGGTCTTAAAGCATGGAGGTTTATAGCAATAGCTACCACTTGATAGCCAAAAGAAAACAAAATGCATGGATTTTAAAGGAGGCATATTCCCCTAATACAATAGATGATACCAATCATTCACATTCAAGTAACATTTTGCTCTTCAGGAAAGGAAAGCTGAATATGTAGATTAATTGCACACTTCCAAAATGAGTTGAATCAAATCCAGTCTGATAATTTTTTTGCCATCAGATATTAAGCAGATGAGGGAAGTAAGAAATTAAAATAAGCTCTTAAAATATTGATAAGTCTGGAGTTGCTGGGATGAAGATTCTTTGCTTTTTCTTTAATTTTATATGATGGTTTCTCACCTGGGTCTTTTTGAAAATATATTCAAGTCTTACAAACATTTTTGAAAATGCATAATGAGTTCTGAGATTTGCATAAAGAAAACTGTGTATAGAAATGTCTCTTCCACTCTTTGGTGTAACAGGAAGAGGTTTCTCCTCAGCTGCATTTCTTCTTTCTGTTCTCTGTGAAGGACGAAGGATTCCCTTTGATCACTCTACATCAACCTTTTTCAACTCTGTGCTCACTTTACATTCAAATACTTTGGTTGTATCTGTCCTCTCGCATAGCAACATCAGATTTCATTCCCTTAATGCTGACATCAGTTAAAAAACTTTGGAGATCTGTAACTGCTGTAGTTAATAGGAAGTGCATGTATCATCCTTTCCCTCCAGTCTGTGTCATGCTGGATAGATAGCAGGAACTCCTTCAGTATTAAGTCTTCCTTGGTAACAATACCTGTGTGATTTATACTGTCATACCTTCTAGCAAGACAGGTGCCTTTAATCTGTTTGCACAGTATGTGGGTGTCGTGGTTTAACTCTATCCCAGCCGAAACCAGGACAGTGGGTCAGGAAAATAAGTTCTTTTTCTTTTCCACTTGAATGTCACACTGGTGAAATACATGGTAATGTTCTTTCTTTAATGAGTATTTTGCAAAAAACATGCTGCCTACCCTCAGCTGAGGCCACGAAAGATGTGAACATGGGAGGTGACCTGGGGTGGGGAGTGACATTCACACCAAGAACCTCGTTAAGTTTCCTCCTCAGCTAATTTGCTGCAAATTGACTGGTTCCTCTTGTGAGCAGTGAGGGTGCTTTCCGGTGCAGAGGGGGAACAAGCTGGATAATGTGGAGGGCAATGCAGTTCAATTGACTAATCATTTTGTGCATGTGTGAGTCAGGAACTCCAGCTTTTAAGTACCAGCTCTGACACTCAGCCTCCGTAAGGAGAAAGTCCAGCACTGCCAGAGAGCACTGAAGCCACGCTCCTATGCAGCTCCAGCATGCTCCATGCAACGGGAGAGGGAAACACACCATACAGCCTTCCCTGGACAGCACACAAAAGAGATCATGTGTGGGGATGGAAGAAGGGCAGATGCATGCTCCTCCACCTCCCTGGGAAGCAGCCTGTGTTTATGGTGTTAGAGGAGGTGATCGCTACAAGCAAAAAGCTTTCTTTCCCTACCTTCAGTAGTTAGTCTGACACCCAGAGGTCCCTGGTCTCTGGTAAGATTTCCTGGCAAGAGGGGTGTGATCAGCAAAAGGTGGAAAATACTCTACAAACCTCAGTCTTTTATTTTCTTTACAGTAAATTTTCAAACCAGAATTACGCTCTTTTGAGACACGGATCCTAAAGACATCTGGAACAGTGCCTGTAGAATAATAAACACATCCTCTAGGTGATTAGAGGTTCTTCATTGTCCTTTACCCCACATAGAAAGTCCAGGTACTTTCTGTGACACTGTTCAGGAGATCACACTTAACTTGGCACAAATTAGTTTGATTTATCATGAGCCAATGCAGTTCGTCAAGATCTACTACTGTCAAGAAAGGGCAAACAGAGTTTTTTCAATCCTCTTTTTTTTTTTTTTTTTTTAACTTCATGAAATGTTTTGCATGCTGATACAAAGGATACCCGGAGCAAAACAGGAAACATGGTTCTGTTGGGCTAAAGACACTCTGACAGGAGCAGCTTTTTTTAATCCTTTCACTGAAGCTGTGCTCCTGTCTTAGTGCTATTATGTGTCCGTGCTTCCTTTCAAGTTGTTTTTTATTTTACAGTTAGATACAGGTGAGTTGTAAATTTCTAGAATCACAGTCAAGATCTTGCTCACAAGGATGGCAGTAAGTTTCCAGTTCATGTTCTGCACCAAATGTAAGTCAACCACCAATGACCGTATCAATCTGCATGGTCTTTTTGAGGTATTGCTATTTGCACTGATCTTATAGCAAGCTGAAAAGCATAGCAGGCATTAACTCCTCTGTGTGAGAGCATAGCAACATGACATTTTGCAATTCTAAAAAGAAATATGGGAAAAAAATCATCTTGGTGATAGGAGCTCTCTTAAAAAGTACTCATCTTTCTAAATTGCACTGAAGACAATATAAATGTGAAGACAAGAATAATTTTGTGCACAGAAATGATGAATTGAAAGTAACATCTTGCAACAAGGCTGCATCCTCTCTGAAATAATCTCTGATGCATTTTGGTAGCATCAAAGAAAAGAGTGCAGCTAGGACCATCTGCCCCACCTCTTTCACCAAGTTTCAGTGAAATTCACCTATGATCTCAGCAACTGCCTATTACTCTTACCGAAGAGTAAGAACAGTCAGAAAGTCATAAAAAGCCTCACCTGCAGTTGGTATGGTGCACATTCTCATCTATTCTTCTGCCCTACCAAATATATCTATTGCCCCAGGGCTACTGGTTGACCAGGAGCTCTAAGGACTTGGTCCACAACTGGCTCTCTAAATGCAGCTGCTCACCTATGGACTACAGATGCTCTTTCAAGAGTTTGTTTTCCAATCTTTTCAAACTCAAAGATGAGACTGACTCAGGCCCAACTTACTGACTGACACAGCCCAACTTACTGTCACACTTTTCATGTGGTTCAGTTGTTCAGGACTTTAAAGGATGCCTGCTATTGTGCACTGGCAATCAGATAGCACTTGGAAGTGTTTAATTGTCAAGCAGCTTCAGTTTAACAAATACAAGCTATAACTTCTTATAGCTTAATCAGCTTCTTATGTACTGTAACACGTATTCATTGGTTAGGTATCATCTTACCACATGTGTGACCATCAACTCACCACAGTGATGAACACTTTAAGGATGAAGAGTAAATACTTTGAGGTTTGGTTTTTTCTCATCCTAAAATAGAAGTCTTAAGTTAGGTGAATTGAACGCTGGAAAATCAAAAGCTTTTCATAAAGAAAAACTGGAGTCACCAGTTCAGCTGTTGAAATATCGATACTGTAAACTTCGGGGATGAATCAGCCCAGGTCACAGAGCTGTAAGGCTGGACACTACCCAAGCTGCACGTCCCCCTCTATGAAACACCACAGGTGTCTTGTGTACACCATTATTAGCTCTTTGATGGACTTCAGTCACCTTCCTCATCAAGACAGTGTCTGACTGCTTATGGCACACACTCTCAAGTTCTACATTACTGCAACTGCATAACTATAATAAATAAATTTCTTAATTTTTAGGCTTTCATAATATTACTTTACCCTACAATGAGATTCCTAGATCAGTGAAATCTTAAAAGCTCATTAATATCGTTACAACACAGCCCTGAATAAGGGAAGATAGAAAATATGATATTAAAAAAAAAAAGAGGAGGTACAATTTCATGAGCCCTTTCCCTAGAATTACTTTGCTTTCTGATTTTCCAGCTCGCACCGCATGTGTTCTTGGTCTGGCAACTCTTCCCCAAATGTCATGTAAGCGAGTCACTCTTAAAGTGCAACAGTGCTCAAAAAGGGCTATTTTGTCACTGGCAACTGCTGGGTCTGTATTAGTATCTCACTGTTTCCGTGTCTCACTGGTGAGGAGATGACATGGTCTACCAATCTTAAAATGCAGAAAGGACTCCTGCACCATGGTATGCCCAAGTAATGGAAGCTTGTGCCTGAGGGGGTGTCTAATGTTGGTTTTTTTATTTCATCCCAGGGGCAGAGAACCTTGCAAGCCATGGGGGGTGGGCTTTGTTTTTTCAGAGGGGGTAATAGATACCCATGGTTTATGTTTGGGATTATGCTATAGTGTTAAGGTTTATATTACGGTATTATGTTTTCCCACCTCTGTTTGATTGACAGCTGGAGTGCTGAACATTGGACTTGCAAAGTGCTTGAAAAACTATTTCCCCTCCCCAAAAAAAGAAATAGCTATTGCAGTCCATTATCCTCATGCAGTATTTGTAATGAGAAATTTTTTTTCAGAAACTGCTGTACGTGTTTGGCAGTTTTATACAGATTTACATTAACAGCTCCCTTAAAATCCACATAGAAAGAAAACATTGTTTAAAACCACATTTTAAGGCTGTGCACCTCTCAAAGGTTTTCTTGCATTAAGAGGCTACCATGTCTCATTAGCATAAAATTTCAAAGGATGAAAGCAGTGACCGTAACCAAACCAAACAACCTACTTAATCAGTTCATCCACCTCTCACCTGCATTTTGTTTCCTAGGATATCTAAACTGCAACTACAATGGCATAAAGAAATAACCTGCTAGAACTCAAGGTTTAGTAAACAACCTGCTGCTTAGAAAGTACAGCCCCAGCGTTGTACCGCAGTAGATGGTGATCACTTCAGATCTTTGCAGATATTAGTGCCTGTAGCCCCAGCCCTGCAAATCCTTCTTGACATATTTGACTTCAGCTATTTGTGGGGTGGATTTGTGAAACCGGTGCAAGTGTCATTCCAGCAGGCTCTCAGGCAAGCAGCTGGGTACAGGACTGGGACTTTACTGGAGCCATTTACCAACCAAATGATTTGGAGGCTCCTACTCTCCAAATTGAAATCTGAAAGGTCTCCCATGTTCTTATTTTCCTCTTCAAGAATCTTAAAAATTTCCCCAAAATTTTGTGAACCAAATTAACTTCCTGCTTTTTTTTTTTTTCCCTAAATTTCATTTTCATTATTAAGGAATGACATGGGTACATGGATAAATACAAGGAATATAATTTTTTCTAGCAATTTTATTTAGTTGCCATGCAGTAATACTACTGGAAAAGAAGTAATTATACACAAATATTTGTTTTCTCCAAAGGAACTGTGAGATATAGTCACTGAAATGTTTCTTTCTGTGTTAGAAAAATACAGTGGTCTAAGCCAGATGCTGAGTAGTACAGGACTTACCAACAGTAGCCAAACAGATCACATTTAGCCCAGTGAGACTTATGGTATTTTATTTGCATGTAAAATAGAGACATTTCATTGTTACAAACATTGGTCACCTGTCTTTTCTCTGTCCACAAGTAAATATATACACACTAGCTGTCTGAGAAAGGAGAATGGTAGGGCTGAACCCTTGAGATAACCTATTTATTCAGATCCCTAAATACAGATTTAGGTGCCTTAAAAGATTCTTGTAAATTTGGAAGCAATGTCCCAGATGTCCAGGCTGATATTGCACTGTAAGTAATTAAATTCACCCTCAGCCCACTACCAAAAAAGAGTAGTATCAGTCCCACTTTACACTTCCACTCTGCCTGTTCCTCAGGGGTGACGCACTTCAAGAAACTAATGGCTTTGTTTACAGCTGGGATACTGTCTCCGTCTCCCCTCCTTCCCTCCTCAAATTTTCCCTAACAGCTAAAGCTGACATATTACCTGCAGAAAGGCCTTTGAATTTTTTTTTTTCATTATCTCAATTGCATTTTGCATCTTTTAAGCCTTTGATCCAGGTGTAATTGGCATTTTGCCCTTTGCTCTCTTCAGTGGGTTGTGCTTACCCCTCCTTCTTTTTTCATCCACATAATGCCCCAGGTAGTTTTCCCCTTTCTGTTTCACTGCATGCTCTTCCCCATTCTTCTCACCGTTCTCTGCTTGTCAGCAAGGATTCTTATTTTCTTCATGCACACAGGCACACTAAAGGCAGTCTGATTTGAAATGTCACCTATAATCTTGTTTTTCATTTCAAGCATCTTATGAATTCTTCCAAAATTTGGAGGGCCACATTCTGCTCTCAGTTTGCTAACATAAGTCTCATTTTCCTCACAGCAGTAATTCCAGCTTTACAATGGTATAAAAAACAAGAATTTTGCACTAAAACTGTATTTGCTAGGGATTACAGTAAAAAATTCGTGTCCGCTCCCAGAAAAAAACCCAAAACAAAAAAAGCTTAGATTAAGGCTTTTCCTTGTTTATTTAAGTAGTGATATGGAAGAACAGAAGCTCTAACTCTGAAAGATAATGCAGGAGTTTATGTATTTATGATAATGCCTAAGAAGCCTAGCAAAGATTGTGGATCTTTTTTTGCTAAGAATATTAACAGCTACCCATACACAAGAAGATCTAGTTTCTAATCACAACAGCATAAGCAAAACAAGGAAAGTTAAAAAAAAATGTAAAATGAGCTGCTCAAGCAGCCATAGGGATTAGTGCTTGAGTGGAACGTGGTCTCCCAAAAGCCCATTCCCTGTCTTTGCCAACCCAGCTCTTCCTCACACGCAGTCTGATTGAAGCTTCAGTCCATACACACCAGAGGGAGTTTTTACTGTTTCAGCTCTTCCTCCTGCAATGATTCAGCCACTATTTTTCTTTGAAGCTGAAACACTTCCTGAGTTATTCTGGCAGCCATCAGGCCATGCTGCAACATCTTAGTGACCAGAGGATTAATTTAGGGAGAAAAATTTGAAAACAGTCTTTAAAATGGTTACTGTGTTACATATTGATAATCAGAGGAAAAAAAAAAAAAAAAGACAAAAAAAAAAAAAGGCTGGGGTGTGGGAAAATACTCAAAATCCATCTGTGCCATAGGTTTCCATGGTAGGAATGCTCTGAAAGAGTGCTCTAACTCAGTCTCATCAAATTAAGGAAGACAGGAGTAGATACATTTTCAGAGAAGGATTCTGGACAACCCAAAGCATGAGGACAATGTTCCTGCTCTGACAGGACAGTCCCTGTTTTCACAAGTCCTGCTCAGTCATTGTGTGCAGACTGGCGATGTGCTGAGAAGCTGGAATTTTATTCTCAATCCATGTGAATTGTATTCTTTTGGACCAGAAAAGCTCTTCTTGCAGCTGCTTGTCCAAGCTGATGGCCTTCTGTGTTTCCTACAGCGTTGTAATATGTATCTCCACACATATGGAGAGTCACAAAAGAAATCAGTCCAACAGCCTCTCAAAGCGAATATGATCCCACACAAAACTTGCTTAAACCCTTCCTGACACAGCTGTAAATCAAACAAAGGGCAAAAGACGTGTAATTCAGCTTAGAACCAAGACAGCTGCCTTCAAACTTGAAAAAAAAATTGTACAGGAATGTATGGGATTTTACCATGTCATTTAAGCCTGTACTTTGATTATGTGAAAGTTTAAGAAAAAGCAGTACAAGAAAGCAAGCTGTATTTTAAACTCTCAGTAGTTGCTTTGCAATGCATTTGGTGTTTTTCTGGAGTCCAAGCTCCTAACTCATGTCTGTAAATAATAATCTCAGCTTTCATTTGGGGAACAAAACTTAAGTTTCCAAGTTCCTGTGGTTTAGGAAGATAAGTGGAAAATGTACAGCCTAAAGGCTTCCATACCAGAAAAACAAATTAAAAAATCTCAGATGTGATCTGAATAAAATCACATGATTTATAATCTGTTCTGGTACCATCTTTGGCCTCTGACTTAATTACTTTTGTAAGCATGGGGCTGTAAATACTTCTTTTCCCATGCAGACTTTTAGCATGGGTCTGGCCCCAGTTCTTTTCATCCTAAGGTTTTTCTGGTCATACTACTGTTGGCTAATTCCACTGTAAAACTGGCCTGTACAATATTTTTAGGAGTGTTTCATTAACATCCGCTTATTACAAGGCACTTTAATATACTGTTGATGGAATGTTATCTAGCTGGCATTTATCACTGATGCAAAATAACACTGCAAATAGAACACCTAAATGGGATGTTTTATGCTTATTCCTGATTTCAGTGACTATTTGTGATTTGTAAAACAGAAATCATAATTTTAATGCAAATGAAGTTACCTCATTCCCTCTCCATTGCTGCACAATCAAAGTGGCAAAGGAAATTACTGCAATTCCCTGAACTTCTTTTGCTATGGACAGAAACTTCTGAATACATATCATGTGAGGCAGTATCATGGTTTAACCCCAGCCAGCAACTTAGCACCACACAGATGCTTGCTTACTCCCCTTTGATGGGATTGGGGAGAGAATCAGAGGAGTAAAAGTGAGAAAACTCGTGGGTTGAGATAAAGACAGTTTAATAGGTAAAGCAAAAGCTGTGCACGCAAGCAAAGAAAAACAAGGAATGTATTCCCTACTTCCCATGGGCAGGCAGGTGTCCAGCCATCTCCAGGAAAGCAGGGCTCCATCACGCATAACAGTTACTTGGGAAGACAAACACCATCGCTCCGAACGCCCCCCTCCTTCCTTCTTCTTCCCCCAGCTTTATATATGCTGAGCATGATGTCATATGGTGTGCAATATCCCTTTGGTCAGTTGGGGTCAGCTGTCCCAACCATGTCCCCTCCCAACTTCTTGTGCACCCCCAGCCTCCTCGCTGGTGGGGTGGGGTGAGGAGCAGAAAAGGCTTTGACTCTGTGTAAGCACTGCTCAGCAGGAACTAAACCATCCCTGTATTATCAACACTGTTTCCAGCAGAAATCCAAAACACAGCCCCATACTAGCTGCTATGAAGAAAATTAACGTTACCTCAGCCAAAACCAGCACAGGCATTAATTAAGTTCCTAACTTATTTACTACTTCTGTTGGGGCTGCATCATCTTAGCCACAGTCTTTTGGCAGAAAACAACCAGCAGGTTGAGGGAGGTGATTCTCCCCCTCTACTCTGCTCTCGTGAGACCCCACCTGCAGTACTGGTTGATGAGCTCAGCATGACCCGGCAATGTGTACTTGTAGCCCAGAAAGCCAGCCATATCCTGGGCTGCATCAAAAGAAGCGTGGCCAGCAGGTTGAGGGAGGGCATTCTGCCCCTCTACTCTGCTCTCGTGAGACCCCACCTGGAGTACTGCGTGCAACTCTGGGGCCCCAGCATAAGAAGGACATGGACCTGTTGGAAAGAGTCCAGAGGAAGGCCATGAAGATGATCTGAGGGCTGAAGCACCTCTCCTATGAAGACAGGCTGAAAGTGCTGGGGTTGTTCAGCCTACAGAAGAGAAGGCTCCGGGGAGACCTTATAGCAGCTGCCCAGTACCTGAACAGGGCCTACAAGAAAGCTGGAGAGGGACTCTTTACAAGGGCATGTAGTGATAGAACAAGGGGTAATGGCTTTAAACTGAAAGAGGTAGATTTAGATTAGATATAAGGAAGAAATTCTTCACTCTGAGGGTGGTGAGGCACTGGCACAGGTTGCCCAGAGAAGTTGTGGGTGCCCCATCCCTGGAAGTGTTCAAGGCCAGGTTGGATGAGGCTCTGAGCAACCTGATCTAGTGGAGGGTGTCCCTGACCATGGCAGGGGGGTTGGAACTAGATCTTGAAGGTCCCTTGAAGGAGGCAGTGCCATGGGCACTCAGTCAAAAGAAGAGCTATGGTCTTTGGCCTGTTGCAGAAGCTGTCCTCTTGAAGAGTATTTTCAAAAAAAGCATAAACTGCAGTGAGTTCAGTGGAGGATCGCCAAGATGGAAATGGGGATGAAGCACCAGCCCTATGAGAAGGGGATAAGGGACCTGGGCTTGCTCAGCCCCCAGAAGAGAGAGCTTCTGGGGACCTAACAGCAGCCTGCCTGGAAGCTTTTCACAGTGGTGCATGGTGGGGCAATGAGACACAACAGGTTGTCAGAGAGCAGCAAGGCCTGGCTGCTTCCAAAGGGCAGGTGAGCTGGGAACTCAGGGTGGCCCCAGTGCAGGCAATGCCCTCACCAAGGGGGCACAGCCCCACAGGTTCTGGACACAGCGGACAGAGCCAGGTGCTTCCAACATGGTCCACTGACAGCCACAGCAAGTGATGAACCAGTTCCAGGGTCCCTCCATGGAATCCAACCAGCAGCAAAAGGAGACAGGGCCAGAGACAGGGTTAGAGAAAAGACTACAATACATGTCCAAAGTGGCAAGGACTGCACGCTAAGGTCTTGGTTTAAATGGGGCTCTCAGACCCATGGGCAGGAGTGTGGCTGGGGGTCCCAGGTGAGACCAGTCATGAGCATTAAGTCCAAAGAGTGGCCTCAGGGCCCTAACACAGTCATACATTGAAACCAGAGAGGTTCAGACTGGATCTAAGGAGAAACTTTTTCACTGGGAGGACAGTGAAACAGTGAGACAGGTTGCCCAGAGGGGCAGTGTCTGTCCTGTGGAGGCTTTCCAAACCCGACTGGATAAGTCCCTGAGCATCCTGGTCTGACTTCCCAGCTGACCCAGTTTTGAAATGGAGGTCCCTTCCAGTCTGACTTCGTATGAGATCCTGTATTTCTGTAAAATTCAAGTGACACCATTTAACTTTATTGTAGTCATATTTCATACATGAGTGCATATATGTATATCAGTGGCCTTTTACTCACACCGCTAAAGACAGAGTTAGACACTGATTCACTTGCTTCAGGAGAGGTCTACTATACATAATTTCTACAGTCAAGAAATGGAGCAAAAAGGAGTACAGACCAGACTTGTATCTTAATATTCATTTGTCTTGCCTTGTGTAACCTGCACATGATACAAAGTGCTTTTATTTGTCTTCAGGTTTTGAATGGATTTATTCTGTTGCACCTAAACATCTTTTGCATGCCTTTTGTACCCTCCATAGAATATTGTTGTTTCTTTAACAATTTAGTACACTCTGAGATGCTTCAAAATAACATGTATTTCCCTATGAAGTCTGTAATTTTTCACTTGGTGAGACAAGTGTTACAATGGCTATTTAATTATAATGGAAGGTAACTGATAGACTTCTTCGCATTTACTAGCAGTGAATGAAAACATTTTTATCAATTTGCTGCTGTGTGCTCTACCATTGCCACTGATGCATGCAAATAGGTCTGATAAGAATACAGAGGAACCTGCTACTTCAGTGGATGGGGAGAATGTTGTCAGGGCAAGAGAAATGTGCTGCATGTCCATGATTTTTGTTTAACAAAAAAGCATAGCAGATGAGTATGCAGTTCTCACCTAGTGATATTTTATCGTTAGTGTTGCTGTTTAATTTCAGATGTGTTCAAATAGATCAGAACACTGGGAAGGTTTCCTCCCTCCCATGCCTACCCCACTTCAATAGGCATTGGTTCACCTTTGGCTATTCCTTGCTGGTGACCTGGATTGCCCCAAAGCAAAACTTCTCTGGAGACCCAGTCCACTGTTGCCTGCCTCAGTTTACCAGGGTCTGGCTCCTCTTGTGGCCTCTCAGGCAGGTACAGCCACCTACAGCTCAGAATAGCAGCTTTTTCCACCCACCCCATGGAACTACATATAATTCATGAGGAGCACCACAGCAGTGAGTCGGGTCTTCAGACAAACTCTGAAGGGCTTCCAGATCACCACCAGCCCTAATGGGAGTTAAGGAAACTTCAACTGCGCAGCTGGCAAATACTATGTTCCCTACTGCAACAGAAGCAAGCTATTTCTTTCACCGTATCTCAGGCACGGGAATCTCAAATACACAATGAAGAATATCTGTTCAATAGAGTCACAAAGGTGGTGGTGGGGGGTCTTGTATTTATCACTTGAGGTGCAGAGGTAATGCACATACACTTCCTGTGCAGGTTCACCCTCTCTAGAACTACATTTATTCAAAAGTATCCTTGTGATATCCTCCAATAGACCAAATCAAACTGCTTTAAATACTTTGACAAGAGCTGGTGAGAAGATGTATGTAATATAAGCCCTTTTCTAGTCTAGCACTTTTCTTTTCTAGGTAAGAATGTTTGGCTCTTGTACTTGTAACCATAAAAGTGCATTACATGAATACAACCTTCCCCTATCCCTTTTCTGCCTCATCCTCATCCCTTAACATCCTACCTGATATCAATTTACAAATTTCTTTAAGACTTGTCCAGCACACCGCTAGATGTTGAGGGAAATAATATGAATTTATTAACATGGCAGATGGAAGAGGATTCCTGTATATATTTTCTGGCAACGTATGCAGCCAATACAGTACAACCAATAACTGCAGTGCAGACTTCATAAATGGTAAAGAAGCACACTAGATTCATTATCCTTGTTATCAGTCACTGGACCCAGCTGCATCTCTGATTTTATATATGGGGAAAGAAAGCTATATATTGTTAAATGCCAAATATATGTCTCTATCTCTGATAATGAAGGTACCCGAAACCTGAATGACACAGAACTGTGACCAGTTCATCTGCATGTCTTGTTTTTCTTAAAGCTATTCACTAAAATAGCATCTTATTTCTTAAAGCATTAAGAAAAGATCACTCTACATCTGTGCCTCGCATGTAAGATTCAAAACAGAGCCTCAGCTTATCCTCCTCTAGTGATTTCCTTTGTTCTTTGTTTCAGTTTTCTTCAGAGATCGTGTTTCCTAGCTTCACAATCTTTGCCACTGCTCTTGCTGATATCCTTCCTGTGTCATGCTGCCCCAAACTGACTACAGCACTCCCACTACAGCCCAATAAAGCAGAAGGACTTACTTGTTTCACATGTCATTTTATCAGGAAAAATATTTTGTTTTTTCCCCGACACACTGGCATTATTGATTCATGCCTGATGTGTGGGCCATTTTATATGATGGATCCTTTTCCTGAGGACATTTTCACTAGCTATATAACTATAAGGCACTATTCCTGAATGAGTGCAGGGTTTCATCTTCATGAAATTGCATCCTGTTCCTTACTGTGTCAAGATCAGCTTAAATACTCATCCAGCCATCCAAAGAATCTGCAAGGTGTGTAAGCATCACTTCCACACCACCATTCAGTCCATTAATAAAAGTACTAAACAGCATCGCAGCCAGGATGGATCTCTGAAGGCTCCCCGTGACACAGCTCTGCACCACTTGGTGCACAACTTGTATCTACTTCTTTGAAGTCTTCAGCCATTTTTGCACCCTTTAAATGTCTTTCCATTGCAAATCTCTATTTCACAAACAAATGAAAAAGCCTGAGTTTTGAAAAAAAAAGAGGTGAATAAAATTTGAAGTTTAGAAAAATGAAAGACAAGTAAAATTACTTACCAGTCACATACCCAGTAGGATCTGAGGTATACTAATAATAACAGATATCAGTTGTAAAGGCCTAAACCCTTCATTCAGTAAATAAGAGCTGTTTTTCTCAACCTCAGAGAAGACAAGTTTTTAAAAAGCAGCTGTCTTATTAAACATTAACTCAGGTGCATTTATAAAAAAGAAACCACTTACCTCCTTTGTGATTCTATTCACAATAAGCACAACTATTATCATATTTTATCATTAAGCTATCATGAGATTTGGAAACAAAATCTGCTTAATGGGAAATGAGGCTTACATAAAGAAAAGGCTTATTTAAGGTTCATTATAGACATAGAAGGCTATTTAAAATTTCCAGGTTCAGGTACTCTGAAATGACAAGGGTCATCTTTGGAGGAAGCACTGTTGCTAGGAGACTCAAGCCACAAAGTATCACAATAGCTTGTAATTTACTCTTTTTGTCAAGGGATGAAGACAAATGTACTTGCCAGAATGTGCTATGCTTTTACCAGGTCTGCATAATTTCACATGAAAAAGGGGGACCGCAACCTCACCTCATTGTCCTCCAACCATTCCCCAAATCCCTGAATTCACAGTATAAGGGGAGTTGCACATTTCCTTTCTTGGAGCAGAGGAAGTATTTTGCAGTATCCCTTTCCCAGGTCATCCCACTCCATTAAAGACTCCCAAAGGCAACTGGCCCTTGGGCAAGAAAATAGGTGCAGGGAATGGGAGTCAGCAATTTAAAAGGCTGGGATTTAAAAGGCTGCCCAATGTAGGAGGTACAAGGGGACCTCAGGAGGGAGCAGCTTGCAAGGTAAGACTAAAATATTGCCTAGCTTGAAAACAGCCCAGACTGGAGGAGAGGACCCAGACCCTCATATCTGGTGGAAAAGATGCTTGGGGATTTTTGCCTGGACAGATGTGGCTGTGGATCAGCCTCCAGATGCATAGAAGCATGAGCTGAATGCAATAACCTGTTTGCGTTTGTTGACCTCAGGAACGTGGTATCAGAAAACAACCACCTTTCTTTAAGCAGTGCCCACTGGTGCAATACTTTCACTCAAAGGCACAGTCCTAGGGCACTGTCAGCCTCATAATGAACAAATATCTTCAGAAATTATTTTTAAGAAGTGAAATGAAAGTGCTGAAGGCCGTCTGCCCTTAACAGTGAAATGGCTGAAATGTGCACCTTGACTGCGAGATTACTGAGAAGGTTGCAGCACAAATGAACTAATATGAAGTAGAAAATAATGGAACCAGGACATCCTCGTAGGGACAAGTTATTCAAGAGTGTCTATACCTCTAGATGGGGAAATTCCCGGAAAATTCTAACTGCAGGCAGGGGGGGAGAGATTCTTAAAAAAAAAAGAAAAATAGGCCAGAAAATGTTGCAACTGCAACAGAATACCAACTGAAACACTTCCATGCCGAGATGCTGGTGACATGACACTGGAATAGACTGTTCCCCAGGAAGGCCTTCAGGATCCAAAGAACAGCACATAGAAGAAGGGAAGATGGGGAAATGCCCAGAAGGAGACATGCACAGTTGCTTGCACAGGTGACTACCATTTTGAACTAATCTACCTGGATGGGAGCTGGCCTTCTCATTATTTACACAGCCTAGTTAACATGTTCTATTAAAACAACTTGAAGAATTTCACTACATGTGTATTTTTCTTGATTAGCAACAGATCTGAATATGTATTTCCTTAACATCAACTCAAATTTTGATTATTCCGAGACATCTGCCTCTCAGAAAACATCACCAAATAAAATTCTATAAAGGAATAAATGACGTGATAGGGAAAGTTTGTTTCTTATACACCCACCTGGGTTATTCACCTGAGATCAGAAAATGCATAACACTACAACATTTATCAGGTCATAGTTCTCAGAGAGTTAACCAAGAGGGGCTTAAGCACAGAAAAGTCCATATCAGTAATCAAATAATGCACAAAATGTGATGTCCATGCAAATGACAGCAAACAGGAAGCAACTGGAAATACTGCATTTTACACAAGTTTAAAAAATCATTGGTTAAATATACCACTTGGCTACCCTAATAACCTTACCATAAACAGCTGTTAGAGCCCAAATAACCAGTGGCTGCAGCCAGCATTTGGAATAGCATGAAACAGAAAAAAAAGAAGTGTTCATTTCTGGTCCAAGAAAGGCAGTTTACTCAAATTGGGGGCAGGAGGAAGGCATCTGATTCTGACTCTGCATAAACAGGAGTGAAGGTACTATGAGGTTAGAGGGGTATGTGCATGAAGGAGAAGCAGCTTGGCTAAGGATTCTGGGCTCTGTAATGATATTATTTGAATATAAGAGTTGAAAGTAAGTAGATTTCAAGTTTTATTCTTTTGTAAGAGCTTCTGTCTCTGTAGTTAGTTTTGGATGAACTGTCAGACTCTTCACTGGCATAAAAAACTTCAGTAGACTGATATTGAGCTTTTATTAAAGATCTTCATTTTGGTTAAGAAAATAACTTCTGTAGTCTACTGTCAGCCAGAGAGCATCTTTCAATAGTTTCCCTATTTCCCTAGAAGTTTGGGATTGTGTTTCTTCCCATTACCATGAACTGTGAGAAACATGAACATAAACCACACTAGCATATGAAAAATATGACAGCATTTTCTTAACATTGCCTATATAGAGCTCTTCTGCTGCATCCAAGCAGGATGAAGTCAAAATCCCCAGCAAAATCTGTGAAATTAAAATCAGTGAAATGAATATTGATTCATGCTTGTTATTCCTTTTGTCCTTCCTTTTATATTCTCCTTCCTCTTTCTTGCCTTTTTCAGAGCTTCCTTAACTCCAGCTTACAGGTTAACTACTTTGTATATCTTGCCTCTACTCTTCATTATGTTGAGCACTGGCAAGCCATATACCAAAATATTTGTTTTGCCCAAATGGCCACCTAGATGCAAACCAGAACACAAGAGGCTGGATAAAAAACTCCTACCAGGAGCACTGGATAATACAGAGAGGAACAACCTGCACTTTGGACAACTACATGGTTCTCCAGCCTAAGCAGGCAGGAAATATAAATAATCAGGGTGCTTATTGGGTTAACAAATACATCTTATTTCATGAGTATGTGACCTTATAAAATGGTCATTATTAGGCTTTAATAGTTCATACAGACTAAAGTGCTCAAAATTAATGAGGCATTTGTTCTTAGGGAAGTGCATTGCTAAGAAAATGCTTTTTTTGAATTTGTTTTTAAGTTTTTAAACAATGCATCATGTGGATTAATTAAGAGCAAATTACCTTATTTTTGCAAGGATGTTTTGTGCTGTCAGTCTGAATCCTGCCCCTGTAGTCTACACATAGGTGATGGAATGGCTTAATAACTGTAGCACATCAAACAACAGATCTGCTGTGACACCACAGAGATCCATGTACCTCTGTGCAAGGTGTACAGTTTGTAGCTATAGTGCAAGAACTTTAAAGTGCTAAAGTTTAAAGCCAATTCTCTGACATGGAAAGTACAGGACAGACCTTTAGAGCTTAATAAAATGTTTAGAGTGGATGCAGGACTTGGCTTAGCCTTGACAAATAAGTTGTCTGAATTGCTATGTTCTGTAGAGACATAGGAGCCAGAAGCATCCAGTACAGAATGAGATATTTGCTGTTAGCAGCTCACTTTTGCCATTGCACTCAGCACCAGAGGCATACCCAGCTGGCCAGAGGGCACGCTCCGGAAATAGAGTAGGGGGAGAGAGACGAACAGCCATGGAGAGAAAGATTAATAGACTAGAACAGACTATTTCAGTTGGAAAGGACCTACAATGTTCATCTAGTCCAAAGAAGGTAACCTGTAAAAGAAAATCTGCAGATACCCCTTCATAATTTGATATCTACTCTACGTGCTGCTCTAGAAGCCAGTAAATGAAGATATAAACACCACGCAGCTACCAGATGGGTAATTTACTTGCTGCACGAAAATATATTATTAGCTCCATAGGACTGAGGTTCAATTCCTAGAAGAAAACAGCAAAATGGTTACTGATTCATTGTTCAACCTAATGGGTTTGAAAGGTCCCTAACAACTAATATTGAGAAAGTCCCCTATGAAAACTTAAAAAGAAGGCCTGTAAGGAAACTCTTTCCCAGAACAGGATGGTGACCTCTCTTATCCACTTTCCATCTTACAAAATGAAGCTAAAAACATATACTCAGAGCTGGACTATAACAGTCTGTAGCCCTGACTCCATCAAAATAAATAGGATTATTTCATGTTCCTTGCTTCAAAAGCTATTCCTAAAATAGTTTTTATAATATAGTCATTCTTTGTTCTTTCAGAGTGATACCTCCAAGTCTCTGGTGAGTGCACACCCCAGCACTCTCATTCCCTGTGATAATCATAAGACTTTGCAAGATGAGAAATTCCTGAACAATTATCTGAGTGGACATTTGCTGTGTCTCCTCCTCTGTTATACAGCCAGGAATTCCCCTCCAGAGCAGGTAACATGTCATTACCTATTCCTCAGGGATGGCAAATTAAGGGTTTGACTTCTATCTCAATGTTAACCCAGCCCTGGCTCACCAGCTCCAGCCAGACATCCAGAGCAGGAACAGAGAAGTTCTGCAGTTGCTCTTGTCACTGCCCACCCATTACTGTGGTCTGCAGAGCACAACGTATCAGCGGCAGGAGGACAACCAGTTCTTGCTTCCAGGGGATGGTGTCTGTACCTCAAATTTGCAGTCGGTCTCAAAAGCTTACCTATTCAAGCATATGCCAAATTATGTTTAACTGTATCTGAGTTAGAAAGGTGTTCAACACTAATTCCAATCATATACTCTGCCAAGGTGAAAAAACACTTGAGAGATCTATTGAAGCTTGGTTCTCCATGCACATTCCAATCCCTCAGCCCCTCACTGTCATTCACGTCTTAGTTCATTTGCATCTTAAACTTAATTATATTCAGAGCAAGATCACAGTCTATGAATTCATTCCATATTTACCTTCCAGTCTCAGAAAGGTCATCAGTTCACACGCTGGGAGCAGCTTTAAAGGTACTGGCACTTCAACACCTCCATGTCAGGTTTCTTTTGACCTCAGAGTAATTCTGCAGGGACTTGGGGTTTTGTCAGCATGAGATTCTCTGTCCAACATCTCAGCATAGCTGTAATTATGAAGCCATTTACTTAGTCCAGTATTTGACATGCATTTTCTAATTTATAGATGCCTTGAAGATAATTGCTTAATTTCCTTAAAAGTAAATCTGAAATGGGAGTACGCTGGACTGCTACAGTGGTCATATTCCACTTTAATGAAAAGAGATATGGACATGTTTTAGAAGTAAACAAACTATGGAGATTTAATGAGTATGGCCACTTAGGCTGATTGAAAAATGAATTAATATTGGTCACATTAGCGTGGGCAAAAGTGGCTTCCCTCTTGAAAAATAATTATGTTTTTCTGTCCAGCTGCAGCAAAGTAGGTGGGGAGCTTAGATTGTTTTGTTTGGTCAAAAGATGACAAGAATATGGAGGTAGATTTGTACTTTTAATTTAGGTTAATTTTTAAATAGAAAAATGCCATTTTGAAACAAAGCCAAAGTTAACTTCAAATTCACTGAGATGCAATACTTGGACACTTGAATAATTTCCTCCACTTTTTGTGGCCTAAACTATTTACCAAGTTGCATTTGAACTGGAAAAACAGCTTAGTTCTCCCCCTACAGCTCAAGTTTTAATTGAATGTATTTCACCCACAAAATAATATCACTCTGCCTCTATTTGGAATATAAATAAATAATTTAAAATTTGCAACCATACTGCATTTTGCTTTGAAAGATGTCAGCTATTAGTCTCCAAGGATATAGCATCAAATGGCCAGGCTGTCTTGAGAAATCAAAAAGCAATAATGGCCCATCCTCCTCAAGTGGTCAGGAGTAAAATTATTATCTGTGTTTGCACTTCTGTTACCATTATATTTCCATCGCACTTGTTTCCATTCCAAGCAGCTTAGAAAGGGAATATTTTATCTTGAGGCTTCTCTTTTTCTACACCCTGAGCAAATGCTAAACAAGATTATGTCCTGCTTCAAGAGCTTACAAAATAGATGAGACACAGTGGAAGGAGAAATTGCACTAACAGACTAAGAGACGTGGCAGGTCAGTGGCTGAGAAATGAGTCCTTGTGTCTCCTGACTTGCAAGCCTGGTATCCCACACTACAGTGTCTTACTGCAGGTTATCTTCTTTCCTGTTTGTCAGCACTGGGACTAGAGGATTTCAGGTTGAAACCCAGGTTGCTTGGCTCTGTAATAGCTATAAAGAAAGAGACATTAACCAGGAAAGCGCACAAGTAAAGCCACTGAAATGGGCAATGAAAACATTGCTACTCTGCTGTCCCAGTGCTATATTAATGACCATTCCATGCAGCATCTCACAGCTGCATCAGAAGTTCCTCATTTTGAATGGGGTTAAAGCTGAATTAATTAGTTTAAATATAGAGGAACTAGAAATGAGTTCAAAAGATCCTCTAAGGCCAACATAACTGAAAACACTGGGAAAGATTTTAAATTGCTCCAAGCAGAATGTGAACTTTGTAGGGTTGTTTGTATAATGATCATGATAGTTATCTTACATTTACAGTCTGACTTCCCAAACCAAGACCCATTTAAAATGCCACAGAGGATCTGAAATGTCTTGGTTTAATAACAAGAGAAAATGAGCACTGAGAGGTCACCAGAGGTACATAGCTGTGGCAGTGTGCTGTCCTCCAGAATATGTTACTTGAAATTATCAGACAAGCTTTTGTCACTTCAAAATTGAATGCCCAGTTAGCAGGAATGTAAACAAAGGAAGCATGTTAAAAAACAGGTTATTGAACAGAAGCTGAGCATCACTGAGGCAAGCTGCCATTCTGCCCTCCCCACTGGGAGGTATTAATGCCATCTAACTACTCATCCATTCAGCTCTATACAGTAGTGGAGGCAATGCCACACCTTCAAGCAGCACCCCAGAGGCTGCTGATTTTAGACAGTAGAGTTTGATCTTGCACTACAGGACCCAATACAGCATAAAGCCTGGTCCAGGAGGCACAATTTAAAGAAAAAGTGAAAAAAAAACCCACAAGAAAATGGTCTGACCTTTCCAGAACCGGATATCCCAATCCAACCAGAGGCCCTGTAAAGGAAGAGACATCTCCCAGCACTGGGAGTCAGAGTTGTGGCCTTGGCTCAGAGCAGAGGGTTGAAAGACCCAGATAGGTGCATAAGTGGGATTTGTATGTAACAGCCTTACTTATTCATGTAACAGTCTTGTTCTGAGTCTTCCAACACACTGGCCACAACCACCTGAAAAGCCAACAATAAATCTCTTGACCAATATATCCCATAAGCACGGAAGTTGGAATCTTCTCGAAGTAAGATGAAGATGATAGAACTTGCCAAACAGGTGTTGAAACTGGCAGATGTCTTGAAGGGAAAAAAAAAAGTATGATTACGGTAATTAAAACAGTATCACAATACATATGCACACATTAACCAAATTAAGCTTTCATGAGCAGTTTTAATTCTGGAACATCCTACGTTTCTGTGTTTTCTTTGCCATCTTGAAATACTTTTAATAGCTTTTTTTAAAGCAAAAAAAATACTTCCCTTTATAGATACCCATCAGACAGTTAAGGCTATTTTCTGAGTGACTTCCATATATACAGAGGCCTTCCATATTTCAGTATCACTGACTTAAGACAAAAATTAAGTTATTACAAATATCTTAAAAAACTGCCAGTGAAAGCACTGAAGTCCTAATTTGTAGAGTTCTGGGATACCTGTGACCTTCCTGAATTGAATGGGGCAATGCAAATAGAGTAAGATTGGAGAACACTGCATGACTTTTGGGGTTAGAATTATTTTTTTTTAAATTGTAGATTTTAAAATTAAGAATTAACATAGAAAATAAAAACAAATTCCTTTCGTATTAGTCTTATAGAAGACTCTGAAACCACTGAATGTAAAAACACAGCTAGAGTCCAAGTGTCTGCTGAGTGGGCATTACCTATGAAAGGTACATAGTTTCCAAGAGTTAGAAGAACATTGGTGAAAGGACATCTTGAAACAAAATAGCTTCCACTTCCATCTTCACAAAGGTTCATGAAGCTTGCCAGGATACTCATGTGTTATAGAGTATTGGTAGCAAAATTATTTCTGAAAGAGGAAATGCAGCTGTTCTCAGAATATATTTGACCTAAAGGCCCAGAAAAAAAATAATTAAAATGTTACATCTCTATGGACACAAGAATGGAAGGAGATAACATAATTAAATTGTCTTTTAGTTTTTAAGTTTTTAGTTAGGTATGTAATCAGTAACATCCATTTTAAATGAAAAATTGAACTAAGTGTGCCTTTAGTACATATCTGAGTCTGCTAGAAATAAAGTTATGGGAGAAGATATGGATGACTTGTAGATGGCAGCTTTGCCTTATGGTACCTCAGATAATCAGTGACATCACAGCTGCCTACCATAATCTTTTTCTGCATATAAGTCATGCCTGACCAGCAGGAATGATCTTCCAGTGAAAGAATGTTATTGCCTAATTCTGAGAAATCTATAGCTTCATATTTCTGGACAGCAATTCCAAAAACAAGATACCAAAACACTTGCGGAACTAATTTCTCATGGATAAACATTGTGGGTTACGTAACACTTGCACGTCAGTGTTACCAAAGGGTTTTATTCCTGAAAGCCAATGCCAAATAGATGATTTTGTCACTTATTCATGGTTCACTGTCTACAATGTAAGTAAGGTGAACGTCAGTGTTAAGGAAATAATATTCTGTTCTTCAGGTGGAGGAAGGTCTCCTTGCCTTAGAGGAAACTGGAATTGTATAATCTTTTGCAAACCTCTTTTGAAAATAATGTTATTTCTCAGTCCTTTCTGACTTCACAAATACTAATCAATGTTAGCATATTAATCACTGATTTCTTCACACAAAGCAATAGTTGTACCTCAACATACCAATTGTTCTGGCAATTCAATCATAAAAAAATTGTCCATTCAAATATGCAAGCTAACAGATACAAAAAGTAAGATAAGATTTTGAAACTCACCTCTGCACTACAAGGGACACAAAGTCCTGGTTTTAGGCCATGCTCAGATCCCATATTGGTCCCTCAGTGCTCCTGTGCGTACCCAGACAGTTTGGAAACACAGCCCTCACAAACTCATCTCAAATAAGCAGCCAAACTGAGTGGAATCAGTAGGAACAGTTTAGTGTCCGGTGGGTTTCAGACATGAGATCAGATCTCAGAAACTGATAACTCTTCAGGCTCAGTCCATATATTTCTAGCACCTCCCCAGCTGATGGTTAAACAACAGGACAGACATTTATTCGGCTGAAAGATTATGCCAGAGCTGCACTTGCTCAGTTCTCCAGTACAGTATGCCAACAGGGGTTACAACTGTGGATGGTGTAATACTAGAGTAACTGTATTTAAACGAAATAAATAAGGTCTTTATCCACCAATCCATCATTTGAAGATTCCAGTGTAAAACTAGTCTCAGCTGGCCTCTCTTACATCTTACAGCATTGTCTGCAAATGGACACATCAAAGCAATGACACAAAGCAGGTAATTGCAAATGTCATTGCCTTGTCAGAACACAGTGCATCTGCAAAGCTGCACTGCACTCATTTTAGTCTTAACATCTTGAGAGAAAAAGGTTGTGCCTTGCAAAATTCAGACAGATATTCTTACATATACAACCCTATCAACAGATTTACTTAAATGCACATTACTGATCTAAAGTCTGAAAGCTGTGATACAGCAATATTTAATGAATGATACCTGGAAAAGGGAAAATGTTCACATTTGCTTATTTTGCTCAAAAGCCCATGGGTTTAGAGGATGATCCTAACTGCTTTGTAGATTAAAGAGCAGCTGTGATTTGATTGAAATGGCCCAAGTAATTTAACCAATCACTAAAGCTGTTTATTAGAATTACAAAGCAACAAAGATAATCTTTGGTTGGCAACACGCCATCATATTTTAAAAGACTCAGCATGGCCAAGAGGCCAGGACCCTGTGTATATTGTCCCTCTCCTAAGCTGTAAGGTATATGCAGAATGTCCCCTCTTCTGCTTCACAAATGAGTTTTCCAGTTCAGTCAAATGAAAAACATTTGTGAAATGTTTGTTTCTAAGAACAATAGTCCTCCACCCATCACAGTGACAACTAGAGAAATGAGAGACAAGCAGCAGATTACTTTGGTAAACCCTCCCCGCCTTGTGAAGCCCCCCGAAAATATTTCAAATATGGCTTAACCCTCGGTTATAAAATATGCTCATTTTGATTAGCACCCTTCTTCATTTTGCAGTATAATTCATTATTCTGTTCACATTTGAACTAACACATGCAATATTTTACAGTCTTTTATTTTTCCTACAAGATACAAGGACTGCTTTTTCTATCACTTGCTCCCAGGTGACTCCACTGGTAGCTAAGGAGATGCTTCTGATTTTTGTCCACTAATATAAGAAGCAGTCAGAATCAGACTTGTAATTTCCTCAATATTATTAGATTCATGATCTCCTTGGTTTTCTGAATATTTCTACTTGGCTTATATCCATTATTGCCTTACATCTATTATTGCTACAATATCATCTTTGCAGGAAGACAAATAGAAAGGAACACAGCAATGCCCAGTTTGGCCATTCACATGAAGCTTTAATAACTTTCTCTAGTTTTTGCTCAATATTTCCATTAAGAGTATAGTTTCTTGGATGCAGGTTGGTTCTAGAAAACAAAGTTAAAGTTTATTACAACATGAAATACTGATTTATTTTCTGCTGTAAATCAGGGCACATAAAATATTAAAAAAGTTTTTCCACTCAAGTGCTAAGGCATTTTGTTAATCTGCTGCAGTTTTGTAGCAAGTTAAAAAGGTCACAGACTTCTTTATGAACTTTATACTACGGTGCACTGGCATCCTTCCACCAACTAATACAATGCAGCCCTCTCTGAACTCAAGTGGAGCAACACCTATTTCTACAAAAGATTCAGGGCTCTCCATTATGAGCATTACTGTTCTTTATCACTCTGATTTTCTTATTTCCTGCTCCATTTTAATGGCACAGTCAAGGGAGATACTGTCAATGCAGAATACCTCTCTAATACTAAATAGAAAGAATTTGTCATTTCAGTTAGCTATTATGCCTTGTTATTTCTGTGCTGAGGGACAAGCAACAATTTCTCCATATGGCCAAAGTAGCTCCTTAATAGAGATTTCCTAAGAAGAGAGCTTTGTCTTTCTTACTGGGATTATATTGCCTATGAGTTTTGTTTTGTCTTTTGATTTCATGCCAAGAACTTTAAAGCCAGAGTGAAATACCACAGAGGAAAAAAATTAAGCGCATCTAACATACCCTCCACTCTAATACAGAGGTATTTACAACAAAAATCAATGCAATCAAGTAAAAGGAAACTGTGTATGGTGAAACCATATGATAAAGTATACCACAAAGTAAGGCCTAATAGGTGAATTATTAGGTTATTTTTACAATGTACTGTCAGCCAGGACTCTGGTGTCCTTGTACTATGTGCTGCACACATACAGAGTTGCTCTGAAACCCTGACTGCAGATGTTACATGAGCTGGTACCCAGCCACACAACAACCAGAGCTTCACAGCTTACTAGCCAACATTTATTTAGGTAGACCAGAAGGAAGACTTGCTAGAAACTAGGATTGTCTCCTTACAAACCTGACACCCCTCTGATCTGTCAGGAATGCCCTTGCAGCTCACACATTTATAGGATGGGGCATTACATGGGGCAGTAAATCCCCAATCTCAGCACTACCAAGATGTTGTACAGCTACCCCTCATGCAGTGCAAGGCTGGTTTCTCCAGGTCCTCTGAAAGAGAGGAAAGAGGCAGGGCAGAAACCAGAAGCCCCCTAAAAAAGGCACTTTGGGAAGGATTACAGGCCTGGCAAGTGAAAACTTCTTGGCACTTTCTGGACCAAGCCCTGATCCTGCCAGCAAGAACAGCGCAGGGATCCCACGGATCCTGCTTGGCTGAAACACAACGCTTTAACTTCCCAGCCCTGCTTCTGTCAATAACACTGTCTGAGCAAGATAGATGTTAATTGAAGTAATTCAGTTCCGTTATGGATCTGTCTTTGTCTCTTACTTATTTGATTCCACTCAGAATTTTTTTCTATGTTATTTAAAGGGCACCTGTCTATAGTTTAAGAGTGAATAATCCAATAGTACAACTGTAGAGCAATCTGAGTTGATTGGAAAATGGATGAAATCTGTTATATTTAATACAAATTAGTTTGTTTCTGAGCTTGCATACAGATATCACTACCTTTCATCTGCTTTTTATATAGCACTTAATGGATTTCATTCGCATGAAATCATCTTGCACCTAGTAGCCTTGGTGATGTGTTGGGACTCATCTTTTCTAGGTCTTCAATAACAAGGGAAAGATGGTCACTGCTCCAGTAATTTAGAGCCAAAGTGTTAGATAAGGAATGAGAGACACAAACAGCGCTGGTACAGATGGATGGAAACAACAGAGTCAGCAGGAGAGATGGCAGCCTCTGTCTGCCAGTGGTCCAAACATCAGTGGGTTTCGGGAATAAAGAGTTGAGATGTGTTCATGAAAGGTCCCTGGGAGTCACTTAATTAGGGGCAGTTTAAATTACATAACTCACCAACAACTCAGTGCAAGTGATGAATTCTGAACACCATGTTAGAAACACAGCTAAGGAAAACACTGGGCTGGCAAACACATGATAATCATTTGCAAAAATAATACATGGGTAAGGAAAGCCTTTGTGGAAAAAGTCAAGGTTTCTGCAAATACAGCTGTGAGTAGCTTAATATTAAAGCCTGCATAGGGGCATGGACAGATCAAAGCAAGCTGTTGCCACAGACCTGTTCACCACAGACAGTATTCCAAGCTCCAGGAAGGATCGTAGGGTTTGGTTTGTTGGTGAAAAATGAGTTTGTACACTATGCTTATTGTAAATGAATACAAAACATACATGAATTTGGGGGACACTTCTCTGAAATGGCAGAAGGAAATGCAGTAGTTGCATTTCATCAACAAAAACCTTGCTTATCCTTTTTAATTAGCAGATAAGAGAGGCAATGAGCCACATGAAAAAAATTAAATTTGGGGATTATACGCTCTGATAGTTAACTGTCTTACTAATTGAAAGAAAAACTATGGTTGACACAGAAAAAGTGAACTCGCCTACATCAGTGGCATGCAAGCAAGAATGTGAAGGAATTCACATACCTACTCTCTGACATTTTGCTTACTGCAGCATTCTTAGTACCACAGAAGGTAATGACATTTTGAAAGACTTCAAATTCAACAGCGAAGCTGAAAGCAAAAGTTATGCAGCAGCTTCTAGAAACAGCTGAATGAGATGTTTTGTGGGTGATGTGTGAATTCTGTCCCTCTGGATTTGTTTATTAATCTGAAACAGAAATTACAGAACTGAATGAATCCTACAGAAATAAGTTCCTGAAGGGCCTAATCAAAACCCATCAAGGTGGATGTGAAAGACTGCCATTTCCTTTAGTAGCCTTGCCATGAGGCTCTAAATGAATTTGCTCTGGGTGTGTTTCTGTGTTTATCTGCTACAAATATTCTAACTATCCTAGGACTGAAAAATGGAGTAAGTTAATATTCAAAGAAAGTGAACTTTGACTCTATGATAATACAGGCTCCAAAAGTACTAAATTTTTATGCTACAAATTGCATTTCTTTTAATTAGGGACTGGGGAGAGAAGGTTTGAGATACCACTGATAACCTAAAACATGCACTAAGAAAATCAGAAAACAGTTATTAGCTGCCTCTGGGTAGGGCCCAATATTCAGCAAATCATTTTGTATTGAAATTGAGGCTAATGATATGTTCATATACAATCCATAAACAGAAAATTAGTTCCTGCTTACCATGACCTATTTTTCTTCTTTACATAATGATTTGACCTGGCCAGTTTACAGACTTAAGTCCCTAGCATTTTAGATTGTCATGTATAACTCACATTAAATTTCCATGGTTAGAGCAAGTTCACATGTTGATGTTGAAAATTCCGGCCCACCAGATCACACATAACCATTCTGAGAGCTTCACACTAAAGGTATTACTGCAGCTGAGAAACAAAGAATTTACCACACCACATGATTATGAACCTGAAGAAAAACATAAGTCATTATATCCCCTTGTAAAAAGGGAAGATTGAAGACAATATACATTTTATAAGAAAAATGAAGAGGTTCTGGAATCTGATATTTAATAGCTTTTCTCTGATCAATACACACAGTGGTGGAAGGTCATGTTGAGTGTCACACATGCTTCCACTGGCTGTAGGGCTTCACAAGCTCCTGTGTTAACGTACACTCAGCAGGTGCATCCCTACCTACCAGAATAGTCACAGTGTTTGTCCCTGCAAGGAAATACATTCCCAAATGCAAACAGCAGTTTTCTCAGCTGGTAGGAAAAAGCAGGCTAACATTTCTACTCTAGTCTTACTGTCTGGTTGAGGGATGAAAGTTTGATCCATATTGAGCCTTCAGTCTAGTTAATTCCTATGGGAAAGGCATGTATGCATCATTACAATAAATACAATGTCCCATAGGTTGCAGAACAGTTGGACATACAGAAATAACATATCTTAAATACCCAGCAAATGCTTCAGCACCATTATCTACCCACTGAATTATTTTAGACTGTCTTAATACCTTACCTGCAACATCATAACTCAACTGGAAATTATTTTTGCTATCTATTATAGAAATAATACACATCCTCTACTGTCCTGGAAATAATTTTGCCATCAGTGCATTAGGAAGAGCACAAGACTCATGAAGAAGATGAGGGTCCATATTAGATGAGCATACAGAGAATTCCCAATCAACACTGGAAAAAAAGAAACAAAGACAAGATCATGCGGTTTAATTTAAAGACTTCTTCTAGGATGTTCTGTGCCAATTCTTGTCCTAGTTTATATCAACATAAATCAGAGCAAAATACACCAGCTGTAAATAGTATTACACTGAATTTGGTGTAAATAATACCATAACCTAGTCTACTAATCTCACCTAACAAGTTTTTTACTATAGTGTGCAAATTATCCTATATCTTCAGTACTAGAATCTCCCAGCCTTCCTCTGTTCTGACAGCCTTGATGGTCTCCATGTCATGCTTGCCTGGGAGTATATTGGCCTTCTAAGTTTTATGACCTTCTATACTTAATACCATTTTCTACATATGTTTATTAATTGTTTCAGAACTGACCCGTGAAAAACAAATGCTATTTTATTTCAGTAGTGGTCAGTTCCAACAATCAGGTGACAGCAGACTCATCCCAGCTGTTTCAAGTAGCTGATTTCTGTATTTCAAGATTGCTTTTATTGGCTTAGCTGCTGCTTATGATCAGAAAGACAGCCAGTCCCCATCAAGAGCTCAGAGTGATTTTTCAAAAAACAGTTGTATCCAGTAGTGATTGAAGTAATTTACTATAGATTTAGATCATAACGCACAATATGCCCCCTGCAAATGACAGACCACAACCATGTTGGACATAATAAGCCTATTCTTGAAACACATCATCTGACGTGGTTTTCTAGCCAGACTTACTTATGAAAAGTTATTATTGGTAATAAACTGCAAGCTTCATGTTCAGCGTGTCTTGAGCTGCTGAGAACCTGGTTTTCCATGGTATAAACTACTACAGCTTCAAGAGGCTTTTGTTTGTTTATCTCCTGGAGCCATACCTATTTACAACTGTGAAGAATCAGGACTACAGCATTTCTGCTACTGTCATTAGGAAAGATTTCTGCCCTCTTGTTTGCTGTACTTACCCCTCCTTCCCAGGAAATTATGCCTGATACAGATACACACTTTGCTGTTCTTCAGTTTTGCAGCTTTCCTTCTCTCTGCAGATCTTTTTTCCCTGAACTGTGATCCTACTTTAGATGTGAGTTATCTTTATCACCGCATCCAAAGCCTTCCAGCCATCATTTTCATCCTGGATGCAATCATTAAAAAGAAAAATAATCAATCATGCTCAGTAGCAAGTTTATAAACAAAATGGTGCATAATTTTACAAGCCAGCAAGCTCTGCTCAGCACCTTCCAAAATCTCTGCTGTGCAAAGGCCTCCTTTTTTCACCATGATTGAGACTCTTTGTCCTCAACAGCACAATAACATACAGCAGGGAAAACAGACCCTGGTGCTCCAAGGGGAGGTAACCACTAAAGGAAGAGGTCATTGAGGGATGGAGCTTTTCTCCCATGTTTCAAATCCCCAGAGAACTGAAACAGGCCTAAATTAACCTGCACACCTATAATAACACCACAGCTAATGATCCGAGCCCAGGGAGACAGCAAATTCAGTGCTTCATTAACTTAAGCACTCACAGCAGCAGCTTCCTATTCTGCAGAAGAGGAATAAAGTCCTAGAAAGCCCCTTCCTCTCCCTTTGCTCCCTCTGGTCTGGTTTAATAAAATAAGCTGCTGCTTTGTGGAAACCTTTGTGCAACAGTAAAGGCACCTGAAAAGAAACTTGACAAGGGGGTCTGTGGAGACCAAACTCTCTCCTACAATCCCCACAGTGCAATGTGTATTGGAAGAGGATTTTCCAGACCATGGGGAAGGATGCTGAGCATTGTGCATGTGCCCTTCCTCCCTCACCCTACCGTACAGGTGCTGCTGACCGCACCCCCTTGCACACCAAGATGAAAGGGAAGATTACTCTCATTCACACCCACCTTGGAGTAATGAAGATAAAAACATGAAAGAGGAGGGAAATTAAAAATTTGGAAGCAAAAGTTGTTAAAAAAATAAAATCACCACATTTAATGAAATTTTTTCATCATTGGAAGTCTCAGAAAAGACATGAGGAGTCAGTGACTGTGCACTACCTCTGAGACTGCTGGAAGCAATGAATGACAGTGCAAAACATGCAAGAGGAAATCTTATGTCAACTCAAACAGGAATAAAAAGATACCACAGAGGATGTACGCAAATATATTTTAATCTTGTGATTTTTTCATCTAGGAGAAAAGCAGTGCGGAGTTTTATCTACAAAATAGGACCAGAAAAATAATTATAACAAAAAATCCAACCGGAAACCAAAAAAAACCTGAAATGTTTTCTCTTTCACTTTGGTATGAAAGCTTTCTCCCAGCGAGAAGATTCCACAGCATGGAGTTAAATGCCTGCAGTGTTAAGAACTGAAACTTGTGACATCTGAAAAAAAAGAAAGAAGGAAAAATTTCACTGGTTTGGAAATGCATTTTACATTCACTTATGCATTATTCATTAGCAATTGTTTGCCTGTCTTTGGGCTGCAATGGTCTCAAGTGGGATGCTAATCCCATGCCTGCAATTATTTGCCAGAACAATCAAAGGTCACCAGATTAAAATAACTAATTAGATGTCCCGAGTTGTCCAGGCAGAAGCGGAGGCTTTGGTAAAGCTGGTATGTCCTCTTCCCAGGACAGTCTGGTAAGTTAGGTCCCACCTCCACTACAACCATATCTGAATTTCCCAAGTAACCAGGCACCTGGTAACTATACAAAGCCAACACCTACCATGTTCTGGGACAAGAACCTCCTCCTGAAACACCCCAATCATGCATCCACTTTCCACATATAACAGCAGAATAACACCTTTCTCATTATCTGCATAATTTCACCATGGTATCTGGGTTTGGTACTTGCTCAAACCATCATATGAGTGGTACTACTCAGCCAGGCTGCCCTTAAAAACCTACGTGAACCAGTTATGAATGACCACTGCAGTTCTCTCATCTTTCATGCCTTACTCTTTTCTCCCACCTACAGTTTTCTTCCAGATGAAATGCAGCAAGTACCCTACAGGGGACCTCAAAGGACAGGATTAATTCACAGCACAGAACTGTACCACTAGTATTTTCCTTGGTGGGCGAGTCACTGAGGCAAAGACTGGCTGCAGTTGCCATTATAGCTTTGCTAACCACTTTTGTTAAGTGCTTTGCACTCAAAAAGCACTGGATAAAATATAGGTGCCATTGCTATTATTTTCTGTTAGCTGCCACAGGGTGAGTACAAGTGTGGCCCTAAATTCAGCAGCCATCAATTTATACCCTCAGTATGTCTTCAGTTGTTTCTCCCTAGCTTAATACACATTAGAGATCCCACCTGGAGATTTCTATTCCCATATAAAACAGCTTACATGAACGTAGGAATAAAGGTAGGAAGGAACAGTGGCACATGAGATATGCAGTACCTGACTGGCACAGGGACACATCTGCATAACAAAGAGCTTTGTGCCTCTTATGAAAAGTGAATTATATGAAGCTCATACAATTTTAACCCTACCAGCTATAACATTTCTTTTAAAACCTACATGTCAGCTTGGATAAATTACTTTGGCGAAGTGGGAACCTTGTGAGTCTCATCACTTATTTCTGGGGGTGGCAGGCTGTAAGACACTGCTATGCTACAACAGAGTAAAGAATGTGCACATCTTCACAGCAGTGAAACAGAAAATATATTGCATTTGAATATGATTTTCCTAGAAGATCAGGAAAATTATTAGATAACAGGACACTTGAATGTACATTTTAATAGGATAAAAAAAAATATTGGTGAATGTCTGTTAGAAAACATTTATTGCAAAATAATTTTCAAAAAGAATTTAGAAACTGCCAGCCCATTAGTCAACCTTTTCCAGCATCACTGCTCTGAAAGGAGTTCATTTCAGAGCTTTCAGATCAAAGACTAAAATATATGTACAGCATAATATACCTAGATGCTATACCATGATGGTATACATAGTTGATATACAGGAATGATATAGTTATACCATGACATACTTAGATATCTAGATATAACATGATATACTGAAGTACTGCCAGCAGGTAGGCATCTATGTACAGCAAGTAGACAATCAGCCCCAAGGGATTCCATGATTATCTCCTCCCAACCATCTGTATAACCTCCTACTGTGGGATGTTCCACTACAGACTCCAGCAGGAGTTAAATTTTGGATAAGGAAAACAAGAAAGAAGGAAGGAAGACAGATCATTCTAATTAGCAGCTAGCTAGCACAGTGCCAAGGCTCAAGAATTCTATCAGGGTAGTGTATGTGAGCAAGAATCTGTCAGAAGCCATGGCATGCAGAAAGCACAATAGTCCTACGGCTGATGGAGGGGCAGTGATGTGCTCTGCTGCTGGAAAAGGTCAATGGGAGCATTATCAGAACTATCTGAGCCACTTGCATTGCCTTGGTAGCCATGGCTCTAGGGCGAGCCTCTGTTCTAGCTCTTCCATGCCACACTTCTCCACATTAACTACATGATCTCAAAACACTTAATCATGTAGAGCACTACCAGCCACCAGTACTTTGTGGCATTACCCCTCATTGCCTCTTCATCTTTATCTATGTAATGCCATGTCTCTTCCAGTGTTCTCTGATCACAGTTTTCTAATTAAAGACACTTCACCCTCTGAAGTATGTATTTACTCAAAGAAATGTGTTCTATTGCCTCTATCTCATTTATCCATACCCCAGAGCATGTTTACCAGTACTTCTACTTGGCAGCTGTGCGTACATATTTAAAATTAATATCAAAACACAAATAGATGAGGCCAGAGAATGTGTTGGCAAGGTTAAATATGAAGAGTTTAGATGTGATAGGACATTGTGACAGACCTTAAATTTTGCTATAATGTATTTCAAATAAAGTACAAAAAAAACCACTACAATTAAATGGAAGGAGAAGACAAGAGTGACTTATTCTGTGTAACTACCTGACTTAACTATCAAAGCCAGCAATTTTAAGGCTAAAATTGCTTTTACTACATAATTTATTCTGAGTTACGTTGTTCACTGGTTAAAATAAATAAGTAAAGATAAACAAATAAAAACCATACTTTATTTCTTGCCTGAAATCCTCTAGTTTCAGCCTGCAAATCTTGGATCTTAGAATCATGGAATCATAGAATTCTTTAGGTTGGAAAAGACCTTTATGATCATCCAGTCCAACCATTAACCTAACATTACCAAGGCCACCACTAAACCAATTAAGGGTAGAGTAATAATTTCGTGTTTCCTGGCTTGGTGGCTGGAGTATTTTTAATGAAAGTAAGAACTAGGAATCATTAAGATTGGAAAGGATCTCTAAGATCATCACTCCAACCATCAACCCAACACCACCATGCCCACTAAACCATGTCCCAAAGTGCCACGTCTACCCGTTTTTTGAACACTTCCAGAGATGGTGACTCCACCACCTCTCTGGGCAGCCTCTTCCAATGCTGACTACCCTTTCCGTGGAGAAATTTCTCCTAATATCCAATCTAAACCTCCCCTAGAACAACTTGAGCCCATTTCCTCTTGTCCTATCACTAGCTACTTGGGAGAAGAGACCAACACCCACCTCACTACAACCTCCGTTCAGGGAGTTGTAGAGAGCGATAAGGTCTCCCCTCAGCCTCCTCTTCTCCAGGCTAAACAACCCCAGTTCCCTCAGCCGCTCCTGATAGGACTTGCTTTCCAGACCTTTCACCAGCTTTGTTGCCCTTCTTTGGACACACTCCAGCACCTCAATGTCTTTCTTGTAGTGAGGGGCCCAAAACTGGATGCAGTATTCCAAGTGCAACCTCACCAGTGCCGAGTACAGGGGCACAATCACCTCCCTGCTCCTGCTGGCCACACTAGTCCTGATACAAGCCAGGATGGCGGTGGCTTTCTTGGCCACCTGGGCACACTGCTGGCTCATGTTCAGCCAGCTGTCAACCAACACCCCCAGGTCCTTTTCAGCCAGGCAGCTTTCCAGCCACTCTTCCCCAAGCCTGTAGTGTTGCAAGGGGTTGTTGTGACCCAAGTGCAGGACCCAGCACTTGGCCTTGTTGAATCTCATACAGTTGGCCTTGGGCCATCGGTCCAGCCTGTCCAGGTCTCTCTGCAGGGCCATCCTACCCTCCAGCAGATCGACACTCCCACCCAGTTTGGTGTCATCTGCAAACTTACTGAGGGTGCACTCAATCCCCTCATCCAGATCGTTGATAAAGATATTAAACAGGACTGGCCCCAAAACAGAGCCCTGGGGAACAGCGCTTGTGACCGGCCACCAACTGGACTTAACTCCATTCACCACTACTCTCTGGGCTCGGCCACCCAACCAGTTTTTTACCCAGCAAAGGGTACGCCTATCCAAGCCATGAGCTGCCAGCTTCCTTAGGAGAATGCTATGGGAGACTGTGTCAAAGGCTTTGCTAAAGTCCAGGTAAATGACATCCACAGCCTTTCCTTCATCCACCAGGCAGGTCACCAGGTCATAGACGGAGATCAGGTTGGTCAAGCAGGACCTGCCTTTCATGAACCCATGCTGGCTGGGCCCGATCCCCTGGTTGACCTGCACATGCCTGTTGAGTTCACTCAAGATGAACCTCTCCATAATCTTTCCTGGCACCGAGGTCAGGCTGACAGGCCTGTATTTCCCCGGGTCCTCCTTCTGGCCCTTCTTGTAGATGGGTGTCACATTGGCAAGCCTCCAGTCATCAGGGACCTCCCCTGTTAACCAGGACCGCTGACAGATGATGGAAAGTGGCTTGGAAAGCTCCTCTGCCAGGTCCCTCAATACTCTCCGGTGAATCCCATCCAGCTCCATAGACTTGTGAGCATCCAGGTGGCGTAGCAGGTCATTAACTGCTTCTTCCTGGATTATGAGGGCTCCATTCTGCTCCCCATCCCTGTCTTCCAGCTCAGGGGGCTGAGTACCCTGGGGATGACTGGTCTGGCTATTAAAGACAGAGGCAAAGAAGGCATTAAGTACCTCAGCCTTTTCCTCATCCTTAGTGACAATGTTCCCCCTCACATCCAGCAAAGGATGGAGATTCTCCTTGGCTCTCTTTTTATTGCTGATGTACTTATAAAAACATTTTTTATTATCTTTTACAACAGTGGCCAGACTGAGTTCTAGCAGGGCTTTTGCTTTTCTAATTTCCTCCCCGCGTGACCTAACAAGATCCCTGTACTCTTCCTGAGTTGCCAGCCAAAGGTGATAAACTCTCCTTTTTTCCCTGAGTCCCAGCAAAAGCTCCCTGTTCAGCCAGGCCAGTCGTCTTCCCTGCCGGTTGGTCTTACGGCACACAGGGACAGCCCACTCCTGTGCCCTTAAGACTTCCTTCTTGAAGAAGGCCCAGCCTTCCTGGACCCCTTTGCCCTTCAGGACTGCCTCCCAAGTGACTTTCCCAACCAGCGTCCTGAACAGGCCAAAGTCTGCCCTCCAGAAGTCCATGGTAACAGTTTTGCTGCCCCTCCTCTTTATATCGCCAAGAATCAAGAACTCTATCATATCGTGGTTGCTAAGCCCAAGATGGCCTCTGACCACGACATCTCCCACGAGTCCTTCTCTGTAAACAGCAGGTCAAGTGAGGCACCTCCCCTAGTAGGCTCACTTACCAGCTGTGTCAGGAAGTTAACCTCCACACACTCTAGGAACTTCCTAGACTTGTTATATATATAACATACATTGTTATATATATAACATATATATATATAAAAAACACACATATATAAAAAATATATATTTAAAAAAAAATATATATAAGATATATATATGTTATATAACATCTTGTTATACCTTGCTCTGCTAGATTGAAGAGCTTCCTACAATCAGACTGCTTCTCATACTAATTAAGGCTTTAGCCTTCTTCTAGATAAACTGAGTAGACTGAACTTCTGGATCCTTCCACAGTCAGCTGTTGTGAACCAATACATTGTTAAGGGATAAGAAGAACATGAGTGAAAGGTGATTACTGAAGATCATTAACAAGAGGTTCGCTAAGGAAACAGGGGCTGCTCCTTTCATCATTATTCCTGTACTAGTGTAACATACACAGTCCCAGTTCTCTGAGGTGGCCATAGCTGCATAGCTCTTTTCTGCCCCATTCCCACTAAAGCTGTCTCTAACCTATTTCCCAGCTGAGGCTGATGGGCCCTTGCCCTCCCCATAAACTGCTGATACACCACTATAGCAAAGTCCTTGCTTGACAAATGTGTGACAAAATCCTAACGGATATGTCAAGCACATTAATCCAATGTACAGAAGTATCTGCAGTATTGGAAAAAATGCCCAAGGAATGGCAGTCCGTGTCACCCCTGTGTATAAAACACATCACAAGGAAAGGAGCATCATCTTGGTTGTTTAGCAGTCACAGAACCACGCATCACACCGCTTCTTCAAGCTTATATACAAAGCACACCTGTATTGAAGATATACATCAGTGTGCCATATTAGACCCTGATTCATCTCCCACTGAAGTCAACAGAAAGATCGTTTTAGGTTTGACAGATCTCATAATTGGTTTTATGCACTTTGGCCTGGAGTCACATTCATTTGAATGCATATTCACACAAGCCAACATTACACTTCGTCACTTTGTCAAAAACTAAAATCTGAAATTATAATCTCTGTGAGGAACTGAAAGCCATACCAAATGTAAAGGAAAGCAGATGTCTGTCTGTACTGGGAAGTAGAATTCTGAAGCCTTAAAACAAACATATTGCTAATCCATTTAAAGATGGCTTTTCTTTTTAGCAGTATTTCCATTTCCTTCAAAACTGTTCAGCTACAAATAAACAAACATTTTTTTTAACTGATGTTTCCATCTTATTTTAAAAGGACAACTAAATTTCCAGACACAAATAGAGAATAATTTATTCTGAAATATTTATTGGAATATACTCATTGTTTTCCAAATAGTCAAGTTTCCTGATATTTGTGTATACAGTGCTTCTCATGCACCATGCTCTGCCCCTTGACTGGATTATTAAGCACTGTTCATAGAACAAGCAATAAATAACAGCAGCAGCTTGCTTCACGTATCTCTGTACATGTTTTCACTTTACATATTAATTATATAAATCATGGCTCTATGGTTCTGTGTAGAGGATTAACTGGAAAATTAAAGTCCTACTCTGGGCACTCAAATACTCATGTATTTTCTTTTGGTGTCCAATCCCTATCCGGGAACGGATGCGATCTCATTATGGTTCCACAAAGCTTTAGATTTTTACAAAGCATCTAAATTGCTGTTAACTGAGCCAGCACTTTCTTGTATTTAGCACTGTTTGTGACACATCATACAGTATTTGGTCCCCAGTAGTATACCCACAGGATGGAAGAGGCAGTGTTTGTGCCATACAGTTATACACAAATTTTATATCTTCCTTAGAGGGAAACTTGGTTGCACCTCTGCAGGGGATCATAGCTGAAACTGCAGCAATCAATGTTAGAATCAGAACAAACATATGAGGCTGTCACACCACAGGAACAGAGGAAGGGCTTTTAGAGCAAAATAAAGTTAACCTTCTAATTAAGTTTCTCCACATGTAACATCATACCTATCTCCTACAATAAAACCATTAAAAGGGCAGCAGTGTCAGCTCTCTGAAAATCATTTCCAGAATCAACTGCCATTCTCTGCCCTAAAGCTTTCACTTTTGACTGGAGTCTCTCTTTCAATTGCTCTAATTCAAAACAGGAATGAGACAGTATTACCATGCTATGGTCACAGCAATTTTATTTTCAGAAAACTGTTATTTCCAGAATAAAGTTTCTGAGCTATTGGGAGAATGTGTAAAACCTCAAAGTTCAAATATGATAAATCAAAATATTACTCTAGTTAAGTCCTTCTCTGTGACAGTCATCATTCTGTACATTTGTCCTGCGCATTTGGGATAATCTGATTAACATCGTGCTGTACCTTGAAGTTTGCATTATCTTCTAAGAAATTTCAACATCCAGGCAGGCTTCTCTGTTCCAGCGTTTGCTTCCAGGAGAATTTATTGTGGCTGATGCTCCTGAAGTGAAGTGCCCATCTATTGACATCAATGAGAAAGTTGCCATTGTCTTCAACAAGCCCAGAATTTCTCATTCATGTCCTCTGAAGAAGAAATATTGGTTGCATCTGGCAAAAATGCAGTGCACTGGTCTGACTTTAGGAAGAAAGGTAGTGTTGGATGACATCAAAGGTCCATGTGGCCTAATATTTTGTCTCCACAAACCACCAGCACCACAATTCAGTACAAGGATGCTTTACCTTGACTTCCCACCTTCTAACTATCTCCTCTTCAGGGGATTCCTGGGCTATATGTGCTTTTCTGTGTATTTAGTTACCCTCAGTGAAGTTCTCTTCCATGAAGCTGTCCAGTCTCTCTCTAAGCCCATGGTAAATTCCTTTGTATCCAGCAGCCACAATATCCTGGACAAGTGCATTCACAAGTCTACAACCACCCATGCAAAGAACTGCTTCCTCCTGTCTGATTAGAACATGGTTCCCATTATTTTTGTTCAATACTCCTACTTCTTTTATATAAAGAGACAGAGAAAAGTCCCCATCTATTTCTCCGAGCTTGCTGTGATTTTGTGGCTCTCACCCCAGCTGTCTCTTTTCCAGTCAGAAGACTCCCAGTTTACACAACTGTTCCTTGTACAGAAGCCATTTCATGCCTTTAATCCTTGTTTGCCTTCCCTGAACTTGATCATGCCAAACCCTGACCTTCCCACCAAGTGGTAACACCAGTTTGGAGCCCATTAGGTGAAGTTCACACTTTTTCCTACATTCATCAGTTTATCTACACCGAATTCTATCTGACATTCTGTTGACTGGTCATTCAGACCTGTTCTTTCTGCCGTTCCTCACAGTCAGCTGTCACTTTTACTACCATGAATAACTCACTACCTCTGCAAACTTTGTTAACCATATTGTTCATGTCCTTTTCCAAGTGACAAGAATAAGAATCCCCAGTAGCAATCTGGTGGGAGTGCATAAAGGACAAAGTTTGGTTTAGCTATGGGTTTTAATATACTGTGAACATCAAAAGGCGACTGGCAATATTTCACCTAGTAATTCCATGCACTTGACTTTGTTTGCATACTGCCACCATATAGGCAAACATGCCATTGCGAAAATGTCATATTGTGTAAAAAGGAGCATTGTATATAGGGTATAAAAAAGAAAACCTGAAAAGATTGGGCTAGTTGTGCATAGAGAAGACAAGAGGGAGAAAACTTAATGGTCTTCTAGCTTGTTAAATATTGCAACAAAAACGAAGACAGCAAACTGTTTTTCATGTCCACTGAGGATAGGACGGGGAGTAATCAACTTAGACAGCTGCAAAGGAGAAAATGCTTTATCATTCAGGATAATAAAAACTTGGAAAAGACTGCCTGGAAAACTGCACTTTACATCACTGGAGGTTCTTAAAAAGAGCTTAGACAGGTATCTGCTAGGAAACATTGTAGCTGTATTTTTCATCTCAACTTGGGGCCATGGATGGAATGGGGGTAAACAAGCAGGCTTGTCTGGACTCATCACCTTCCCAGTGAGGAAATATGGCAGAAGTGTTCAAATTTCTTTGGTTAACAGAAGGATTTAGGCCTTCTGCAAACATGATCTGGTTTTCAGAGGGACTGAACTCCTTCAGCTTTCACTAGCTTATAAACAACATGTACGTATGCAGTCTTTGACACCTGGGACTAGTTCTCTTGCTTTAAGGGCTACCTAAACCTGATTCTACCTTCAGCTACAAATTAATGAATTATTTTTTTCTCTAATAATGTTCAAATCGTCAATTCGTTTTACCTGTGAGATGAGGACACAGGAATATTTCAACCTTTGGCTGATGTGGTGTTTGGGGTTAGGGAAGAAAGAGTGTTTTCCACGGATTAGCTCTTGAGACACAGGTGGGTTGTGGTGAGTCTTCTACTTCTCTCTCTCTGTTTTGTAGAGGTGTGTTTGTTACTTTTTCATCCTGGTTGAAATCTAGAGCATAAAGTCCCTTAAGAGGAGAAGATAGCATTCTTTTTTATTAATCAGTAGCTTTTGTGGCATGGGGAAGCAGACAGCAAGGATATATTTGCCTTTGTGGGTGGATTACATAAATAATGCTAAATGGAAAACATGTAGATTGTGCTGAATGTTAACTAAACAAGGACTGAAAATCTCCGTACCTCCCAAGCACTTGTCAGTACAAAGGCAGGAAAATACAATTATTTCTGTTCTGAATATCCCAGACAAATGCAGACACTCAGCCTGGATATCTGTATGTTTATGTGATAATGATGAGTAAAAAATTACATGTAAATTTTAGACATTGTCATAAACAAAATGCAGCAGAGTATCTCTGCATTACACATAGGATATCACAAGATTCAGTGAGTTCCTCTCAGAGATTAGGATTCAGTTCAAGGAATCAAATAGTTGAATGTTTTCAATATCTGCATTTGAACACCTGCAGTTTCAGGGGTGGGAGAAATCTTTTAGATGAGGGGTTTAGATGAGGGGAAAGAAAAAAAAAAAAAAGAATTGCAGTCAGAGGCAGAGCCAAATATCCAAACAGTGCAAACAGGAACAATGCCACTGAAGTAAATCAAGCTCTGACAACTTGCAAAAGCCAAACTGCTTTAGAATATTCTCTGAACACAAATCTTTTGTATTGTGCTGTCTCCCTTTATCAAAGCAGAAGTTGCCCACAGAGGCAGAAAATTTATTAGCTCTGAAACAGACACACTTCCAGTAGCTTTGGGAAGATTTTGGCCAAGTGCATACTCTACAACTCTGAGAATCCAGCAGACTGTTTCTGAATCAGGACTTCTTTTGGTAAATTAAAACTTCTGACAGGTATTAATGAGAGTCTGCAACATTCCTCTGCTTCAGCTAGCAACCTGGATGGTCCTAGAGCTGTGATACAATTAAAGTATGTGAAATGAAACATAACTTCCAGTTCATCTGTCAGTTACTGAAGCAGCGTAAAAAAGGTCTAAGCTCCTGAAAATGAACATGCCATGGATATAGATATGCAAATGAACACCTACCTTTTGTGAAGGACAGGTTAATCCTTCAGTTGACTTCAAGGATTAAACTGAAATGGTTATCTTGAATTTTTTTCTCTTCACTAAAGCTGGAAGCTGTGAATCTGATAGAAGGCAGGGTCCCTGACAGGATTTCAATCTCTCTGATAAATGTAATTGTGTTGACATAATATGTTCAGATCTCTGCAAAGCATTTCACTTAATGCCATATAACAGTCTGATTTTAAAAATTTGGCACTACCTAAAAATTAATGTTGTCTTTATCAAACTGATTGAAACATTCAAATTACGGTTAATGGAGTCACCAGCACGTGAAGATGCTTGCAGGAGAGAGCCAAAACAAAAAAAAAGAATCCTGGATGATCTTATTACTCATTGTTACAAATGGAAAATCAGTTATAAGTTTGAAAGTGGCAGAGTTTATTAGACACTAAGCCAAAGCAATTAACATTATAAACAATCACTTCATTACTGATGCAGAAATGGTTTGGCTTTAAATTGTAAAGAAAAGTTGCTCCTACTCTGAAAGACCAGAAAGGACCTTTGTGAAATCAACTTCTAACTTTCTGCATAAGGCAGACTAACAAACTTCCCCAATTTTAATCATGACTGAAGCAGAGCGCACCCTTTAGAAAATCTGCATTCTTGACTTGCAATTGCCAGTGATGGAGACTCCATCAAACACTTCATAAATTGCTCTATCGACTAGTTGTCCTCATTTGTTTTAGTAAAAAGCAAACACGTACTCACTCAAAATACAGCAATGATCCTCATTTCTAGCCTAAATGGAATTACATTCAAACCTCCAGGCTTTTGGTCTGGCAGCTTTGTCTGCTTGACAGAACAGTCCTGGCTACAGTCAATGGTGTTTGAGCAGAAGTGACAGAATATGTACAAGGTAGTGCATAGCAGCCTCTGTGACTTTTGGCACAGGAGTCCCTTGCACTCTTGCTGCCCTATGCAAGACAAAATAAAATGGGAATGGAGGAGTCTTATGCTGTGGAGCTATAGCACGCTGCTTCTTGAGAGGCCAGAGTCACATTACAGGAAAAAATCCTTCACTTTACCTTCCCCTAGTGCCAGCACCCAGTGTACATTGCCAGGGAGTGCAGAGGTCTCGTGGTAAGAACTGGTTTTGGCACCTACATAGACTTGCTCTTTTCTTTGCTTGCTATAGAGGCAGAAGAACTAAAGGACTGAGTATATGTGAGTCAAAATATATGCCTGCTCTTAATAGATGAACATGTGCCAAATCAGTGTAAACTTTTTAACTGCTCTAAATTGTACGAATACTTTGTCTAAAAGCATTGTGTAATCCACTAAAATCCAGAATCTATACACTCATCTCAGAAAAGAAATGTACTGTTGTAAGCCATCCTTTTTAGACAAGGAAATAACAAATATCTGATAATTAAATATATTACCAGTATAGCAATGCTCACTGGGAACCTATTGACTGAATCTCAAGATGGCAAAAACAGCATACCAAAGTGAGAGGCTCAAAAGCCTAAGAGAAAGAGTAAACAGAATTACATTAATAACTATTGACAGGGGTGAAGACTTTTATAGCGCACAGAGATTTTCTAATTTGTTAACTTGGCCTGGCAGAATTGACAAAAATTACATTACTAGACAGCATTATCTCATAAAATGTCTGTCTGTGTTGCTTTGAACCTTACAGATTTGACTTTTCCATTCTACCTAACGACAAAAACGATAGTTATTTGAAACTCCAAATACAATTTTGATCTTTGTGATACCAAGTTAGAAGAAATAAATTACATTTTTGTAAGCTACCACATTTGCATAGTTATTAATGGACATACATAAGCACTCTGCATTTTTTAATTGGTTAAAAGCAACTATAAAACAATGTATGTATTTGAAGCATTAAAGCATATTCCTGCAAATTGCATTTAATACTTCAACCATAAAAAGACCTTTCACTCAATGCAGAACAGCCCTTGTGATCTAATGTGCTATCATTGTGACTTTTCTCTTTTGAAATCTCTAAACATTCCCAGAGGTCAAATTCTTTGGCATAAATCATGAGTACATTTGTTTTTACAATGATCTTCAGTAAAGCCTGTTATCTACAAGAAAGTACAGTCTAAAGCCTTATGAAGAGTTCAAATATACCAGCGATCTCGTTTATTGGCTGGTTAAATAGTAATAAAACAGATTGTAATGATTGCTGCCTTTCTGAAATTGTGATGTACTTAGACTTGTATAGGTTGGTTTCCAAAGCTCTTATGAATTTAATAGGCCCCATTTCTGTGACTTGTAAACTTCTGCCAGAGCTGATTTTTGGCATGTTGTTCTGAAATGGTAATAATTTGGCTAGACGGAATAAAATAAATGATAAAACAGATGACTTACCAGGAAGGCAATTGCTCATAACAGATTAATGGACATGCTTAATATTTCTGTAAAATTCATATCTGTTAATGCATACAAAGTGTCAGTAACTTATTTTTGCCACACTTTTTGCTCTGAAACCCACTATGGAAGTAGGTTCAGCCTTGCTGCTGAAACTTCTCTTGTAAGAGCAGGGGATATTAGCACATATGCCTGAATCTTTCCTCAGGGGTCTAGTTTCAGACATAGAAAGGCAGAGGTGATACAACAGAAGATAGCACAACGTGCCACGAAATGTTTGTAATTGCCCATTTGATCAGTAGCTCACATAGCTATCTGACACTATCCCGAAACCTTTAAGGTTTTTTATACTTGTGTTCTTTCATACATCTGCCAAATAGCCTTTTTAAAGAGCATCTGTCAGAGACATAGACCTGACAAGAAGCAAAATTATTTCAGGTTTGTTCCTGTCAAGAGGTTGAAAATTGTATTTTTGAAGCATCAGAGGAAAAGCAATACATTCACATATCTCATTTTCAGCACAGTTGAATCCTCTTTAAAAAGTCAATATAGTGTTCTAAAAGCTGTCTTTATGGCATCTCTTCCTTCTCGAAGGAAGCCTCCCTATACAGTTTCATGATATCAGTATGTTTTCTGGTCCTCCCCACCAAATTCAGGCAAGTGACTTGCCTAGACAGAAAGGAGCTTTTGGTTGGATTTGCTGCGTTTGATTAAGAAACTACCCTTCTTGTCTCAAAACTGCTGCTGCTGCCACCCTTCAAATCTTCAAAAGGTATTCTCAAAATTCTGTGGCACACAGAGAACAATCACTTTTGTGTGCTGACCACTCTGATGTAATGCTGCTTACTAGTAAATAGCCTGCTCTGATGTAAATTGAAGTGAACACATAGTCAGCAAGGAAATAAAAACAATAATTTCTCATAAACCAGAATTGTTTGATGGGTTTAAGTCAAACTCCTTATTCCACCACTTCCTATAAGTATTCATACTGGTGTGTTTTCTCTGGCAGCACTCACTTTGAAGTAAGGGCATTGAAATGTGTTGCTTTTGTATAAAGGATGATTGCTGTAAAGAGGCATTCACATAAAAAGGTGGGAGAAGAAATAGGATAGCACTTAGATTTGCTGTGTACTGGTATACAAGTAGTTGTAAAAGGATGTGATCAGCTTGAAGCTATTAAAACAATCTTAAAATTGGAGCTTCCAAATCATACTATGTTTGTGCTTATCAGCTTGGAGTCATTATTTATCCCTGGAAGTGTTCAAAAAACAGGTAGATGTGGCACTTCGGGATATGGTTTAGTCTAGTCTACCCTTGATTGGTTTAGGTGGGCTTGGTAGTGTAGGTTAATGGTTGGACTGGATGATCTTAAAGGTCTTTTCCAACCTAGACGATTCTATGATTCTATGATTCTATGATTCTATGATTCTATGATTTAGTGCGATCTTGATGATACTAATCCTTTTGGAGATGTTTATTGAACAAAGAAACCAAACAAACATATTCATTTTGACTTTAAAATTGATCAGGTGGACCACTAAGCACCTGCTATGAAGGCATATGAAGCGAGCACTGTGTGATGGGCAGCAGAGAGTTAGGATTTGGGGTATCTCAGTATCTTCCCAGCTTGGAGAGAAGAAGACAAGGTGCTGGGCACATGAGCTCTCCCTTGTGCGAGTCTTCAGAGAAACAGGCTATAATACCCCATGTTCTGAGCATTCAACTGATAATATTTATAAAGAGCTCTGAGATTGTTGAACAACAGAGGAAATTCAAATGCAGCTCAGGGGCTAACCTTTTTTTATGCTTTCTATGTGAGGATCCAGAAGTGTTATGTAAGTACCTATGAGTTATTACTCATCAACCCTTACAAAACAAATTAAGTATTAGGCCAGTTTGGAAGATGAGGAAAAGACAAAGGTTAGGCTTGGTTTATATTTCACTAATACTGGTGTATTACAAGTTTAACAGGAATACAATGCCCTTCATATAACCATGATAGCTCTCTATCGATATTATGCAAGTACATATTCAGACGAAATCAAGAGCACAGTGGAAACAACAAAACATTTAGGCCTGGATTTCTGTCCCCTAATTTCAGAAAGAAGGATCCTCAAAGTAGGTGGGTGAAATTAGTTACAATTCATTTTGTAATGCATGCAAGCAAAAATTTGCTTTTCCTTTGTATCCGAGGCTGAAAAATCTGGATTCATCTATATTTTAATTGATACATGAAACCAACCCACTACAGTCACTATCCTTGCTTTTTATTTTTAGTGCTACCTGAGCCTGCTTATGCTTTCTCTCCTGTTCTCTAGTCTTCTCTGGCTTAGACTCTTTTCTTTATTATAATGAAAAGAGCTTGGCTTTTATAAAAGAGCCAAAACCCACAAAAACCTAAAACTATATGATAATGATGTAAGGCAAGACTGATATTAGTGTAATACAATTATTGGTATACCCCACTATCATTTTGTTCAAAGAAGAATCATGCAGGTTTCTTATGGACAGAGTGTGCATATTTTGTGACCTGCTTGACTAGATAAACTGCACCATTTCCTATGACAATTCATTAAAGCTGCAGTTTCAGATTTTTCCAACTGGGGTTGACCAAGAAAAGTAAAAAGCAGACTTTTGCTATCAGGCTTGCACAGCTGTGGGACAATATCATATCTGAAAACCGGAGGAGAAACAAATTCAAACTAGTGAAGCCCTGGGGATTTCAAAAACATTGCCCATCATCTCAGCTGGAGCCCTTTCTTAGAGAAGTATTATTACCAAACTGAGTATAAACTGATGCGAATGATTCTATGAAACTACTTACAAGACATGAACCATCAGATGCGGCTGTAAAATCTGCAATTGCAATTTAGGTTGAAGGGTTCTTTGATTGTAATTAAACTCTAATTCCAAGACAGGAAAGATTAATTGTCATGTTCTCCACATGGTATTTAATTTTCAGATGCTGTTCCTTCACCTTTTGCCTCTGGAGGCAAGACTCTGGAGTACAAATTATCAAAAGAGAGCTATAATTTTGGATCTGACATTAAAAAATATGGGTGACTCATAGGCACTATGCATCTGTTACCATAACCCTAAACACATGATTATCTGGTAGATTGAACTTGGAGTTTCTAGAGGAGAAAGCTGCAGTTTCTCCTTTGAATAACATTTTAGCTTTGGTAAATAATCACAGGCACCCTTTTTCAGCTTATGACTACAATCAAGGTAAAGCATAAAACACTTGGTAAATGACAGGTGTCTTTTAAAGAATAAAGATGATCTGGGGTGAGAGCTAATACCCAAGAATTTCACAATAAGATATAAAATAGATCTAATCTTTCAGTAAAGCACTGAATATGGTGCAAAGCCCATAATACTGTGTTAAAATTGAGACTTAGAAATTCAGGCAAAAATTCAAAGATAAGTAAGGAATTGGAGAAAGCCTGGGTGTTGACAGGGATTGAAGGATTCTACTTTTTGGAGTTTTTCAAGAATCAGTCTTGAAACTGATGTTAGCTAATGTTTTCACAAATGACATCAACCAAAAGAAAAGTATGCCAGTGAACTCTCCTGGTGACACAAAATTTAGACACAATACATCAGTACATCTTATGCAAAGAATAGCGTGAGCTTGAGGAAATACGCAGAATACAAATTTTAGACAAAACACATATTTAATTCCATGAAGTAAGATTTTATGGAAAATGACAAAAATTTCCAAAATTTTCTGAGCTGCAGACAATATAAAAGGAAACTGACAGTTTGAAACTAGTTAGGATATGTACTTGATATGTACTTGTGGAAGTAAAACTGGTTTTTAACACTCTAGTAATTATTATTGATATAATTTAATAATTTTATGCTGTGAACCAGTAACAGAGCTTCATACAGATGCATTGATTAGTTTTTCTATCTAGTTTTGTAACAGGAAATTGTAACTTCAACATTCTTAATCACACTTAATGTCTCTTTTTCGACCTATTTCCTTTGGAAATAAGACCTATGTGATAATACCATCTGAGTATCTTCCCTAATAAACTGTGGCACTATTGGTCATTTTTCTGTTCAAGATGAAAGAAGAGTCGACATTTCAGAGATGATTATGCTCTTACTGTCATCACAAAAAATAGGTGGCCAGAAGGAGAACAGTTTCGTGAAGTATGAACCATGATCTCATGCAGAAAATCTGCAAGGCAGAAAGACCTCATAAATTTCCAGCTGTAGGAAAAGCTTAATGTAGCACTTGCTACCAAAGGACAGAAGAGATTCCTGTCCTGGAGAAACACCATTCATGTTGCAAAAGATATGGTAGGTATGCTAAAACACATGAAGATCTGCGGATTCAGTGTATCAGTCATGTGAATTTGCCACCAACAGATGAGTGCTGGTGCTCATTCCTGGTTAAATGGATAGGATAGCTTGTGAAGCTCATGGCTGTGAGATACATTTAGGAAATTATGATTTGATCCTCACTTGGAAGAAAGCATTTCAAAGCTTTAGTGCCTTCCAGGAACAGTAACAGCAGACTGAACAATGTGTATCATATATCAACATGTTCACTGCTGTGTCTATTTGTATTTCATGCGTTTACCTGCTTTGCATGCTTCTTTCTCCTAACCATTGAAAGTGGTTGCTCTTCTTTTCTTCCCACAGTCTTTCCATGGCACTGGAAACAAAATATGGGAGGGAAAGGAGGGGGCTGCCTAAATTTCCTGTTATCTAATCTAATATTTACATTGTTGACTTACAGTGTTTGTAAGAATCTCACAGGTACTGTAAATTATATGATGCTGTGGGATTGATTTTTAATTATGTTTAATTTGTTAATGGTGCAAAGCTAAGAAAGAGGTTTTTGTAAAGTATGTTCTGATATCTGAATAGGGAGGAACCAGTTAAAGACACAGTTTAATGTACATCTTAATTTAGAAGTGAAAAGGGTGGATGGGAGGGGTCACTACGGGCTTATACAGCCCAGAAGATACAAAAAATAACCAGCCAACATAATACCTGAATACTTTCTAAGCATCCAAACAGCCTTCGAAGTTGCAGTACAAGTGACTACCCAAATCAGAGACTGGGATAACCCGGTAGCATTTGAGTAAAGGGAGTCTTCCTAACTCATCCTCAAATGCCACAGTTGCATTTAGAGGGAACAGGAAAACCTCATGAGTATACTTGGTGAGGTGCTTACCCAGAGATGGAATACAACTAGCAAATTACACAGTGGATAGTTCTTGTAGCTTATCAGCTAAAGACATATTTTTACAAGTTTTTAGAATTCTGTGTGGAAGATACAGGAACAGCTCATGAAGATTTGTGTTGTTTAATATATTCTAAAATTGTGTTTATAACCTGTAATTTAACATTTTGATTTCCTGGAACATTCATCATCTTTTCTTCCTTACACCTGCTGGGTGTTGAAAGAATGTCTATGTAAAGCCAATAAAGTTATGAGACATCTCCCTTTGGGGCAAGAAAACTAAGTAATGTCTTGGTGATGGTGCTGGTCTGGAAAAGCATATTTAGTCACTTAAGATTCAGTGATGATTTCTTGCCCCGCTGCAAAGACTAAGGTAGAGATCAGTGTTTCCAGGGGTCTGAGGAAGAATCTACTTAGAAAGGCTGATTCAGACTGTATAAATCGGCATAACATAGAGACATGAACTAAGAGAAAATGCAGGCTCATAATAGTGACACAGTCAAAAATAAGATTACCACAGCGTGGAATACTTAAGAAGAGTGGCTAAGGTCCCATCACCAGCACTATTACAGGTAGGTGAGACAAAACACTGTGATTTGCATTTCAATGCTATGAAAGGAAGGTGGTGCACTCTTTATGGTACAAGGCTGAAGTTAGGAACCCATTGAGCAATTCATAAATTTGTGACAGATTCCCTATGTTTGCTTTGGGGCTGCATCTATAAAAAGGCTGAGATGCCTTCTTCCAAAATTTGGCTCCTTAAAACTCCTGCTCAGCTTCCATGTAATCCTGCGGCTGCTTAAAATGGCTGGGACTGCCCATGTCTTGATGAATACATGAAAGTAATTACCTATCCCAGCTCTTAGCCGCATTCAACTCACAAAGCAGCACAGGCCCCTTCCTGTCTCACTTGCAGTATGGCTGATATTCTCAAATAAAAGCAGTCAAACAACAAAACTGAGCCAGAGAAGGATGCAATCTCTGTTAACTCACTAGTCTGACTGTCAGAGTATTCACCTACGCTATACGTAATTTGTCTTCCTTCCCCACTCCTGTATGAAGATACTTTTAACACACAGCTCACTAACTTATAATTTCTTTAGAAAATAAGGGCTTCTTCAGACCTTCTTACTAAATCTACACTTTTCAAGGAACAATTTAGAATTCTGTTGGCAAAAGGAGACCCTTACCCAGCACATGTTCCCAGTATTTTCTATTAGGTACTCAGTGACTTTAGTCTAGCGCTGACCTCTCTCAGGGAAACACCATAGCTACTAGGCTATAAAATCATTCTCACATTTATTTGCCACGGTCTAGTAAGCACTTCATTATTTTGAATACAGTAGAAGTGCAACAGGAGGAATTAAGAGCTATGCCCTGTACTTGGGCCAGGACAGCTCTTGCAAAGCAAGGGTTCCTGCTCTCCGCATGAACTGCTTTTTCTCATGTACTACAGCTTAAAGTAAACTTCCCAGAACACAGCAGCTAGCTGCAGTAAAGCCACACAATCCTCTGCACAGATGCACAATGACTCCAGATGACTTTGCTGGGACAGGACTGGGACGTAGGTAAATGTTCCTACATTTGCTGTCCCTGTAGCAATATAAATACCTGATCGGTATCATCAGACTCCCCAGCGCATCTGCATTCATTATGAGAATCACACTTTCCACCAGAAATTTTTGGCTGCTGAAAGGAGTAAACTCCTTAATTCTGACTTGATACACTCCCTGAAGGATTCATGGTTGTTATATTTTTGTTCCAGATGCTTCCTTGTTCAGCACAAATGCAATGAATAGGCACCAGGCTGCCAAAACACTTTCATCGCCTTCACTAATTGAGTACTATCTCTTAGGCATCTCAGGACCAGTCACCTTGGGATTAACATTTAGCCCACAACAAAGCAGCTGAACTTTAATTCCCTTGCTCATGTGAATAAAGCCCCTGAGTCCATGATTAAATCAACCTGTTTTTCACTCAGGAGCAGTTAAGCACATGTTTTGTAACACCACCTAAGCAAACTATGTGAAGGTTTAATTTTCACTTAAAGCCTCTGCAATATAGCTTTTTTTTTCATGGGGGAGACTGAATTGTGAGCTATCCCATCTTTACTTGCCAGTGTCAAACAATGTTTTCTTCAGTTTAAAAATAACTGCAGCTCTGACAAATTTGGCAAATCTGATGAATATCCCATGTGTGTCTCCTAGACTAGAGCTAATTAAACATTTCTCTTTTCTCTAATAAAATACATCTATTAAAAATAATTCTGATGTTTCAAACCTATGGAGAGATTTTTCTGTACTTTGGGTAGATTCATGATCAGGCATATTCTTGCAAAATAATACTACTTCACTAGATGTGTCTTTGTACTTCATAAGGGTCTGTACAAGCTGTAATTTCTGATAAACCAAAAAGACAAAACTGGAACTTGAAATATGTGGAGTTATTTGTTTGTGGCTGTAAACATCTTCCACAGTGAATGGAACTGTGCTTAAACCGTGCTTAAGATGATCCAAAAGTCCATTTATCATGAAAACCACATCTGTACTTCTTTTACTCTTTTAACTAGAGAATTAGGCAATGACACCTTTTCCTAGATGAATTTGTAAAATAAGGTGTTCAGAAACTGCTACATTCACAATACAAAATTAGAGGATTTTTCCAAATGTTCAACTCTACTCTTTGTTTTTTGGTCTTTGCACTGATATCTCAAAGCAATAATTCATGTGTCAATAAAGCCAAACATGATCACTGGAGAAGATGTAGACCCCTTCCTAAACTGTTTGTGCTGGGAGGACTTTGTGTTTTCCCCACATACACAACCCTCACACTTTTAAACCTTCTGCTTCTCTCCAGAGAGCAAAGCCTTAATGTCCTTGGAGATCCTGCTGCATGTTTAATTGGCAAAATATATATTTATATTATGTTCTGCTGAAGACCTAACTTTGCCCCTTTTTGCTTATTTTCAGTAAGTGAAAATGAGTAACAACTTCTCCGTCTGCAGCTACACCATATGCAACACAGCCAGAAAGCAAACAACAGAGCAAGAATAGGAATTTCTTGTCTATATCATAGGACAGGCGTAAGTAAGTGAATTTGACTGATAATCTCATACAAGGAACTTCACTAATGTCTTTGGCTCTTCATTTTAGTGCATGTTCAGAAACTGTTCTGTGCAAAATCCTAATGTCTGCTGAATAGTTACTTCGCTTCATGGAAAAAATACTCTGTTTCTCTACTGTTATATTTAACTACATTGTAAATTTCTACTACAGACAAATCTTTCTAGGGGACAAATAAAGTGCAAGATCATTCAGCCATTTAATTGGCTTTATTAGCCTGGACATCATTCGGCACCTTTTAGGGGATTTTTTTCTTTACAGGGAACACACAAAGTATCTTTCTGTGTACGTGCTTCTCCATGGTCCCAAACTAATTGGGCCAATGTCTCACAAATTGCCTAATTGGCTGAACATTCCTAGCCTTCTGATTTTAATCAGGGACAGATGGTGCATATCAATAGCCTGCTTCATTACTCCTGAAGAAGATCCAGGCTACTGTCCATTTTCAATTAAATTGTATTTAAAAAGAACAGCAACTTGACCTTTTGGAATACTGCATAATAGGTTTAAAAACTTAAGCTGCTTTTGTTTTTTCTTCCTGGAATAACTAACTAACAAATAGAAATAAGCACCCCGGAGTGTACGCCACGGAGCAGCCTTTGACACAGCGCTGGATCCGTTAGCTACATCTCATGATGATAATAACACCTGAAAAGAAATCAATTTCAAAAGAGTAGAGAATTGTGAGTCTCCACAGCCTTGGAGCTTCCTGTTAGCAGTTTTTTAATAGAAGGACCTAGAAGCCACAAAAAAAGAGTGGGCCTGACCAAATCGCATCACATGAGAGGGCTCCAACCCCAAAAGGCTCACCCTTTAAACTGACAACTGTAGGAAAGAGAAAAATCATGAAAGGCCTTGCTAAAGAGCAGGTCAGTGACAGAGCTGGCAACAGAACATGCATCTTTTAATTTCTATGATGCCAATTGAAGTGGTCAATTCTATTTATTTCTTCTTAATTCCAACTCTGACTGAAGCATCTATTATTCTAAGACTCTCACAAGTCTCCCTGAAAGGCCATGAAACAGCTAAGAAGATTTTACCATCAGCACAATTTTCCTCCACTTCAGATTACAAGTGTTCCTTCTGTCTACCTGTGGTGACAGCAGTTGTCAGCCAGTATAGTTCTATTCTTGAGCCAAAAGGGGAACTGAATTAGGAGCAATACATTAGACAGCCAAAGACATCACTGCTCAGGAACTTTTAGCTACTACATGAGATTTAATAAGCATCCTGTTAAAGACTGAATAGAAGATATGAGAAGTTTTTACTGTAAAATATCAGCAGTTCTGGGAAGGCTGAGAGCAAAAGAAAAATCATGCCCCCCCAGTATGTGCTGGCCATGTTGTTGAAAACCTCTCTGGTCTCTTAAGTTAATATGTTGTATTGAACAGCTGACTGACTAAAGTACACTCTTCTTGGTAATAATAAAAATCTTTAATTCATGTGTCCCAATGTTTAGGAACAATATTTTTCTCCAGATTGAATGTCACTGTGGCTTGTGTAAGTTGAAAGTGACAAAGTGTTATCATGTTTCTAGAGCTCAGGAACAGTCCCACACACAGCATGCTTTTTCATCACCGAATGAGATGAAAGGATAAAACAAAAACAAACATGACAACAAAACTCTGAGAAAAGATAAAATTATTCACTAAGAATAACAGCCTTAACAAAGGATACACAGCATCTCTCCAGACTGAGGTCAGAGGTGATTTCAGTTTATGTAATTGAGTATTAGAGGCTTTAAATGTCCTTGACCTATATCAATACAACTATTCTCTCACCTACAAGAGTAAACAATCACCTACCACTCTCCAGCTAGGAATTCATCTGGCAGAGGCAAGAAACCTACCCTTAATTCAGGTTTAAATATTTTTTTCTTTATTGACAGATTCTTCAATGAAAGTCAATCCATACTTTTTGGAAGTACATTTCCTTCAAACAGTCCCCCCCATGTAGCCAAAGGGCTACTAAAGAAAGACGGAACAAAAGTAAACCTCTCAGAAAAGAAGTGTACAATGTGGACCCTACAGGATATTTATAGAGGGTCCTCTTTAAATATTCTAACTTGGGTACTTGGAAGTACCACTCTATTTTCATTGCTGACAGAGGGACACCTGGAATCTTCTGGCTAAAGTTAGTCTTTGTGAGTGCTAATTCTTCCGTCCCACCTACCTTCAAAACACAGACCTTCAAAACCCTGGTGTGGATATTTAGGTGTGTTTTTTCCAAGCTTAGGCGAAAATATTTGTGGATAGTTCAGCTAGACTGCTAAAGGCATCAGGGTCCAGGAGCAACAAGACAAGTTATTTTTTGTTGTTCTGCTCAGGTACTCTCTCCTGAGCAGTTAACCAGATACATCCAGATCCCATAGCAGCCAGTTGACGGAATTACATCCAGGCTAGACAAAAGATGCAATTTTTAAGTGAAGGTAATTAGGCATTTCAGAGACTTACCAGATAATATAGTGAGTTTGTTGTCACTGAAAGTCTTGAAACAAAATGTAGTGTCTTTCTAAAAGCCATGTTTTCCACTTCAAGAAGAAGTATTTATGCTGGAATTATGGAGTTCAGTTCTCTGGTGTGGCTTGTACAAGAGGCCAAATGAGCCACTTCTAATGGTGTCTTCTAGCCTCTAAATCAGTGAATAAAGAAACAGAAAATGCTTCCATGATGAGTCAGAAAAAATAGCTTGATTATATTAAAGAGAATATAAAGAATGGAAAAAGTTGGGTTTGCCTACTAACATTGAGAAGTGTGACAGAAATAAGCATTTGAAGTCATAATCATTGTCAATTATATAAAAAGTAAAAGAAAATTATAAACATCAATAAAGCAGAAAAGTTCTACCAATGCTTGGCCATCTTCTTCATCCCAACACCGGGTATTTTTTCTGTGTTTTTTATTGTTTTGACTGATTTGTCCTAGAGGTCACAAAGTAAGTTTATCTTGCCTTCTGCATGAGGCTATTGGACACCTTAATAGATTTCATTATAAGGGCCATTTCTCTGAGATTCAGTTGACATTTGACTGACTTCTGCTGAGCAACTTCTTGTGACAGAAAATATGTGCAGATCTATCTAGGAATACACTACATGTGTGGCAGAGAGCAGAAAAAAAATCTCAGGAAGAAGTAACATCAGAAGCATCTTTAACATGACCATTTTCACACGTCTTAAGTGTTAGAAAACTGACACTCAAAGACTCAAAGATGCACTAATCTAATTCTTCTTCAGTATTTAAGGATAAGATACCAAAGTCAAGTATGGGATTTTGAATGTAATGTTTCAGTGGAAAAAGTGACAATGGAGTAAAGTGAGAAAGGCATTTACCTAAGTACATAAAAAAGGCCACAACAGACTTGGGTGACTGGCTCCACTTGTTTTATCTTCACTATACATACAAATTAAATGATGCATAAAATGAAATAAAAGGAGTCTTACCTAAGTGTCTAATTGCAAAATGTAGATTTCCGCCCCCCCCAGAAAGCTTACTTAGTTGGGAAAACTTCATCACATCATGGTTTGTATCATCACTGCCTGTCCTTTGCCAAAGAGACACTGGTTGTCACTCACCAGAAGGAATCCCACTCCTTTTCTGAGCCCTTGAGGACACCAGCTCCCAAAATTACTCCAGTAGTTCAGAATGTGATAATTGCCAGCTTGGGTTACAAGCACTGTAAAGGACTTGCCAGTTTCCTTGGGTTCCTTACCTCCTTGCCAATACAAGCACCTCGAAACTGTCAGATTTGTTTCAGTTCCCATCAGACAAGTTTAAAAATAAAAGCAATAAAACTTATTCTTGCAAAACAAGAGACTATGTTCTGGATTATGAAACTGAAAACACACTTTAAAAAGTAAAGCATAAAATAAATTAATTGACATTTAAGATATACCTGACACAAATGCTCTTTCTTCCTTTAAATATATTCAGTGGAAGTATAGCAACTTCTAAAGAGAAGCTAAAGACAAGGGTCCCAGCTTTTGCAGGCCCATCAGAAGTTACGCGCAAACTACAGACTGAAAAACACCACTCAGAAGAGCTGTCTTTCAGAAGGGGACCTCTTTGAGCCTTTATTCAGAAATAGAAGCAAAAAGGGCATCAGCTCAGTAGCATTTGTTCTCTGAAACATTTTAATTTCCAACTGACCTAAAAGGTTAGCTTGGAAGCTAGCAATCCATTCTCCATAAATATGCCTTTCTAACTTTTAATATGATTTCAACTTTTCTTAAACACCATTCCTGGTGTACTAATAACACAGATGAGAGAGCTGGCCCTTAGAAAGCTCCCTGTTCTTTTCTGTTCGTTTGGGGAGTTCAGCTGTCTCCAAGCTCAGGAGATACCCAGACTTTACAAATTACTTTAATATTAAGGTTTAAGTAAGTTAAGTATGTTAAGTAATGTATTAAGTACTCAAATGTACTTGCATTTCTAAGTGTGCCAAACACCATTCTCACACTAAATTCTCAGTCTGCATAAACCAAGTATTCCTCTCCCTTTAAAGGTTAAATCCGCTAGTCTCAAAGCACTCCGAGCAGATTAATCTTCATAGACAACACAGTAAAGTCTCCATTTTCTTTCATAAGACCCAACAGTGGTATCTCCTATTCACCTAAGAGCCAGAGAAGGCACACTCAACTTCCTCATCTGCTTTGAGGATTTAAAACCCACAACACTTGCTTCTCTGGAGAATCTTCTAACTAATAAGCCTAGAGTGCTTTACAGGAAAGATTTATCTGACCAGCTAAGAGCGAGGGCATGAATCAATAGCACAGTAAGTTAAGAGTCCTGCTCCTATGCCTGGGTCCTAATAAGAAGAACACACCCTCAGCCACTGGGGAAAACACAGAAACTTTCTTAAGGAAGAAAAGAAAAATATGATCCACCCTTCTCAGCTAAACACTCCTACCAGTATTAGTGAAAGCCACACGCTCTCAAACTCTCACCATTTCCAGTTAAAACTCTCCTTATTTCAGTCTGAAACAGCTGCAGGACAAGGGACAAAAAACCCTCCACCAGCATGAGGGACTGCCATACTTACTATTGCATTGCTTGTGACACCTCTTGGTTCTGGCCTCCAATTCAGAGTGCGGAAGGAAGGACGACATAAACCACTATCAGTCTAAACCAAGGATGGAGAAGCAGTAATTCCTTAGATCTCATCACAGCTCTCAGTTTCTGTGCTGCAATTTCCTCTTCTGAAACGGAGGATGATATTCTCAGCAGTGTTGGGAGGACTAGCTGGTCAACACCTGCAAACATAGCTAAAGGCGTAAATCCACTTTCTGATCAGTATGACTTTGATGACTGTTAAACATGATCAATCCCATTCTCCCCTCAGGTACCTGTTTGCAAACCAGATTTTCAGTGAATAAAGCATGTCAAATTTATTATAGAACAGTATTGCCCTCCTGTGGCCAAAGACTATTCTGAAGAAACGAATTTTATAGAGTCCCCTTTTATTTATTTATTTGTTTGTTTCTCCTGCACAACTTCAAATACACTGGGCAATCTTTCTGAAGGGAACTTAGAACTGGGAAACTCACCTCCAAACCGCTCCAAAACCTGGATCCAAAGCTGGGTTTGGCATATTATGGCACAGTGGCTGAACAGCAAGAGGAAGCAATAGACATGATGCCAGTCCCTCTGGCTCCTTACGTTTCTCCTGATGATGTTATTCAGAGCAGAAAGGATGATTATCTGCATTCATCTTCAGTGGTCATGTTTAATAGTGACAGCATTTCTTTCTGTGCACCACCAATTAATCAGTCCTCTTCTACCTTAGATTTACTGCTTTTTTATTAATCCAAAAGTAGAACTATATCCTGCCCACTTTCAGAGTAAGAGACAGTCCTCTATCGCTTCACTGGAAGCAGGCATGGGCCTTCCAGACATTACCCAAAACCCATTTAAGCAAACAGATTCTCTCTGACTTAAATGTCTTTTGGATCAGGGCTTTAGTGACTTAGCTAGATATAATGTAAGAGTTTGCAGACACACAGAGCAATAACAGAGACTGCAACGCAGGTCAGGGACTGACATGAAGCTCCCCATGGCAAAAGCAAGGTCTCCCAGGCTACAGAATTGATGTGCAAAGCAGAAGAGATCATCCCACCCTTGAATACATAAAGTACTCTCTGAAATCCCTACAACTTAGGCAAACAGTACAGCTTAACCAACACAATTACAACTTTTTCATGGGTAAAAAACTTGGAGATAATAAAAACTTCTTAAATATTGGGTCAGCCACACACCTGAGAGAAAACTGTTGCAATAAAGGATTTATATATATAAATGACAAGATGAATGTAGCTTAGAGCAGTCTAAATTCTTCACCATTATGTCAAAGTGCTGTTGAAAATCAAGTTGCAGTTTCTGTGAAGATTAATTGCTCTTGACATATTCCATGGAATGTGCTTGACCTGATCTATTTTACCTGCCAATAAACAGTTAATATGACTCAGCTTTTCTGTCCAGCTGTCAAGGCTGGAGAAATAAGGATAAGCATCTCTATCTTTCTTCTACAATTGCCAGCTATGCAGTGCAAGAATGACTTACGTTTTCCTTCTCACAGATGGTCTTTTTCTGACAGACACTCTGAGTGCTGCAACAAATTTAAACAGAGCATTAGAAGTAATTATGGTGATGGCATTTTAAAATTTTAACCATGACTATGCATGTCTGACCCTCATGGCTCTTCTGAGGCATGGAACAGAAATAATCCCATGTGATCAATATCCCTGATACAGCAAAAGAAGAAGTGTCAAATCACTAACTAATTTAAAAAAACGTGGCAAAGACCCATTTTCTAGAACTGATTTATGTCATCTTTAGGGTACAGTGACAGGGAGGAAGTCCCCTATGAACTTTAATAGGTCAGAATCAACTCCAAGACAACATGTGTGGCTTTAATCAAGACTGACTTCAATTTATACATATGTTTCAGTATTTCCTACACCGGGATTTTAGTGTTCTCCATTCAAGTTGGAGAACCCACTCACAAATAATCCATACAGACAGACAAAGTCAAGGAATACACCTGTGCTCAAAAGACTCAAAAGTATTTTAAGCTGTTTCTGGAAAACATACAGCCCAAAACAGAGGATGAGTAGGAATCCTGGGCTACAACTAACTTACTCGGCCATAGCCACAGGTTTTCAATGCACTGGAATGTACTTAATGCACACTCCATAACACAATTTTGTTCTGATTGAAATAAAATCAACTTTTCTTTCAGATAAGTATTGACAGCAAATTTTCCTTGCTGCTCAATATTTATTGCCCATCAATGCATTTTAATGATCATCTCAAGAGAAACAGTATCTGCTTAGCATTAGGTTCCAGAAGGGTCTATAGAACGTGATGGAAAATGAGGACTACATACCCAGCTGGGTACATATAGAGGGAGGGCAGGATAAGGAATAACTCTCATTCTTTCAGAAATATCTGAAAAGGATTTTTACCTATGCTTCCCTTCCAAGAAGATTTTGTGCAGACCAAGCATACAGAACTGCAGCCTGGAAGGAAGAACGTTTGAAAAGGTTTTATCTACTAGGTCACAGTGAACACTGCTTGCTTGTTCACTTATTCTATGTAATAAATGTTTATAGATACATGCCAGTTAAGACGACACCAGAGAACTTAGGCTTGCTAGCATTTGGTTTAATTGGGCAGATCACCAGTGTCTTTTGAATGGAGGTATAAAAACAACAGCATTTTTCCAGCTCAAGCTCCATTGTTGGGTTACAGCAATGATGTTCACTGGCCACATCTTTAAGCAACATGTCCTTTAGCACAGGTGAAGGTATACAGACATTCCGATTTCTTCTGGGAACCCTGAAGACATCCTCCATTTCCTTTTGTGTACCTTCTTCCTAATCCTGTGGCAGCAAACAGCCACATTTGGATCTTGCTGCTCGCTCCCAAGTGCAGCAGATTTTTGATTGTTCACTTTATTTTTCCATATTTCCTGATCAGTTTTTATTTTGGATGCTATCTAGGAAAAACAAATAGAAATGATTAAGTGGCTGGCATTTAGATTTTCACTTATTTATATTTTTGGCTGGTAGATTTGTCATCTGTAGTGCTCAATATTAGTTATGCTACATTTAACACTATCCAGAGCTATTCTTTTCATTTAACCACTTTTCCCAGAAAATAATTTTCTTGACAATTACACTGATTTCTTTTTTGTTGGTAGTCCATCTTGCAGAAGCAACAGAATCCAACTGAAACAACTGGGTACAACAGCAGGATGCCACCAGCTAGTGCAGGTTTACCTGCCTCTCTTCTTGCTTTTGACCCAGCCTATAGCAAAGAAAGTCACTCCATCATCCCTCCCATAGCTCATACTCACCATTTATCTTATATTTGTAAGCTCAGTACTTCTCGCTCTGTTGTATAGCCCTACCTGCACTCGTCTTCTTCACAGCACATCTCTATTTAGATAGTGTGTATTTCAGGCAAGGAGCAAGTCTTTTCTTCTGGCTCGTAAGTTATTTTTCAGGCTGTCATAACACCGCAAGCTAATAAAACAATGAGAAATGCTCTCATTCTTGAGACTGGTGTGACCTCATCTCCCTCTACAATTATTGCCCTTTTGGGTTCATTCCTCCTGAGCAGATGTTCAGCCATGGCTACTTAGACTTTGTACATTTGCATGTCACATAGCCCATAAGGATAACAAAATACTCCAAAATCAGTGTTTGGCCGGTGAAGTCCTTCTAACTCAACTGCGGTCTCTCCCTCCTTGAGGAATTTCTCTGTGACGCCCACTGGGAAGCACTAAGATCTCAGACCCAGCAGGTGATGTAGATTTTTTTCTAGCTCTGAAATCCTCTCTTTGAACCTTCCACAGGAAGAGCAGTTCTTTCAGCTGGACTAGAACATCCAATCTGTTTATCTGGCTCAGTTTTCTACACCTCCCGTGACCCTTCTTCTGCCTAAACAGCTGAAACTTCAGGAACAGTAATGAGAATGAAAACTACTCCTTTTATACTCTTGAGTGTTCATGACAGAGCTTGTAATACTCTGAAATGCCAAGCCACCTCTGAAGGCTGCTCACCAAAAATTCAATCCCCCATATCACAGTAACTTGAAAAATATTGCTGTGTCTCTTCAAGAGTTCTGATAACAAATATGCCAGAAAATAAAGTGCTTTGTGTAAGTCTCAACACATATAAAAAAGATACTAAGCCACATCTGAATAAAACAGAACTGTGACATACAACTCTTCCTTGTGCATCTAGGAAAAGAGCACCAGAAGTTTAAGTAAGTTTTGAAAGGTATAAGTATTGCTTCGTGAAGTTTGAAAGCTATATACACAACGGAGGAGAAATGGGAGGAAAATAAAGGGATGCAAGCATGTATTATGCAGGTATACTTAGAAAGTTGTGTTGTGAACACTAAAGGAAAAAATAAACTAAGCTCACGAAGGTATATAAACAAGAAATGACATAGCCAAAGTTAGATGGGAAGAAGAAGAAGAGGCAGAGAAGCAAGAGGCAGAAATCATTGAAGGTCACAAGTGGTGTTCCCCAGGGCTCAGTACTGTGGCCAGTTCTGTTTAATATCTTTATCAGTGATCTGGATGAGGGGATCAAGTGCACCCTCAGGAAGTTGCAGACAACACCAAGTTGGGTGGGAGTGTTGATCTGCTTGAGCATAGAAAGGCTCTACAGAGGGATCTGGACAGGCTGGATCGATGGGCCAACGGCAACTGTATGAGGTTCAACAAGGCCAAGTGTCGGGTCCTGCACTTGGGTCACAACAACCACATGCAGCGCTACAGGCTTCCACTCCACTGCAGTAAAGGACCTGGGAGTGTTGGTCAACAGACGGCTGAATATGAGCCAGCAGTGTGCCCAGGTGGCCAAGAAAACCAACAGCATCCTGGCTTGTATCAAGAATAGTGTGGCCAGCAGGAGCAGGGAGGTGATTGTGCCCCTGTACTCGGCACTGGTGAGGCTGCACCTTGAATACTGTGTCCAGTTTTGGGCCCCTCAGTACAAGAAGGACATTGAGGTCCTGGAGGGTGTCCAAGGAAGGGCAACAAAGCTGGGGAAGGGTCTGGAAAGCAAGTCCTATCAGGAGCAGCTGAGGGAACTGGGGTTGTTTAGGAAGTTCCTAGAGTGTGTGGAGGATAACTTCCTGACACAGCTGGTAAGTGAGCCTACTAGGGGAGGTGCCTCACTTGACCTGCTGTTTACAGAGAAGGACTCGTGGGAGATGTCGTGGTCAGAGGCCATCTTGGGCTTAGCAACCACGATATGATAGAGTTCTTGATTCTTGGCGATATAAAGAGGAGGGGCAGCAAAACTGTTACCATGGACTTCTGGAGGGCAGACTTTGGCCTGTTCAGGACGCTGGTTGGGAAAGTCACTTGGGAGGCAGTCCTGAAGGGCAAAGGGGTCCAGGAAGGCTGGGCCTTCTTCAAGAAGGAAGTCTTAAGGGCACAGGAGTGGGCTGTCCCTGTGTGCCGTAAGACCAACCGGCAGGGAAGACGACTGGCCTGGCTGAACAGGGAGCTTTTGCTGGGACTCAGGGAAAAAAGGAGAGTTTATCACCTTTGGCTGGCAACTCAGGAAGAGTACAGGGATCTTGTTAGGTCACGCGGGGAGGAAATTAGAAAAGCAAAAGCCCTGCTAGAACTCAGTCTGGCCACTGTTGTAAAAGATAATAAAAAATGTTTTTATAAGTACATCAGCAATAAAAAGAGAGCCAAGGAGAATCTCCATCCTTTGCTGGATGTGAGGGGGAACATTGTCACTAAGGATGAGGAAAAGGCTGAGGTACTTAATGCCTTCTTTGCCTCTGTCTTTAATAGCCAGACCAGTCATCCCCAGGGTACTCAGCCCCCTGAGCTGGAAGACAGGGATGGGGAGCAGAATGGAGCCCTCATAATCCAGGAAGAAGCAGTTAATGACCTGCTACGCCACCTGGATGCTCACAAGTCTATGGAGCTGGATGGGATTCACCGGAGAGTATTGAGGGACCTGGCAGAGGAGCTTTCCAAGCCACTTTCCATCATCTGTCAGCGGTCCTGGTTAACAGGGGAGGTCCCTGATGACTGGAGGCTTGCCAATGTGACACCCATCTACAAGAAGGGCCAGAAGGAGGACCCGGGGAAATACAGGCCTGTCAGCCTGACCTCGGTGCCAGGAAAGATTATGGAGAGGTTCATCTTGAGTGAACTCAACAGGCATGTGCAGGTCAACCAGGGGATCGGGCCCAGCCAGCATGGGTTCATGAAAGGCAGGTCCTGCTTGACCAACCTGATCTCCGTCTATGACCTGGTGACCTGCCTGGTGGATGAAGGAAAGGCTGTGGATGTCATTTACCTGGACTTTAGCAAAGCCTTTGACACAGTCTCCCATAGCATTCTCCTAAGGAAGCTGGCAGCTCATGGCTTGGATAGGCGTACCCTTTGCTGGGTAAAAAACTGGTTGGGTGGCCGAGCCCAGAGAGTAGTGGTGAATGGAGTTAAGTCCAGTTAGCAGCCAGTCACGAGCGGTGTTCCCCAGGGCTCTGTTTTGGGGCCAGCCTTGTTTAATATCTTTATCAATGATCTGGATGAGGGGATTGAGTGCACCCTGAGTAAGTTTGCAGATGACACCAAGTTGGGTGGGAGTGTCGATCTGCTGGAGGGTAGGATGGCCCTGCAGAGGGACCTGGACAGGATGGACCGATGGGCCGAGGCCAACTGTATGAGGTTTAACAAGGCCAAGTGCTGGGTCCTGCACTTGGGTCACAACAACCCCATGCAACGCTACAGGCTTGGGGAAGAGTGGCTGGAAAGCTGCCTGGCCGAAAAGGACCTGGGGGTGTTGGTAGACAGCCGGCTGAACATGAGCCAGCAGTGTGCCCAGGTGGCCAAGAAAACCAACAGCATCCTGGCTTGTATCAAGAATAGTGTGGCCAGCAGGAGCAGGGAGGTGATTGTGTCCCTGTACTCGGCGCTGGTGAGGCCGCACCTGGAATACTGTGTCCAGTTTTGGGCCCCTCACTACAAGAAGGACACTGAGGTGCTGGAGTGTGTCCAAGGAAGGACAACAAAGCTGGGGAAGGGTCTGGAGCACAGGCCTTATGAGGAGCGGCTGAGGGAACTGGGGTTGTTTAGCCTGGAGAAGAGGAGGCTGAGGGGAGACCTTATCGCTCTCTACAACTACCTGAAAGGAGGTTGTAGTGAGGTGGGTGTTGGGCTCTTCTCCCAAGTAGTTAGCGATAGGATGAGAGGAAATGGCCTCAAGCTGCGCCAGGGGAGGTTTAGGTTGGATATTAGGAAAAATTTCTTCACAGAAAAGGTGGTCAGGCATTGGAACAGGCTGCCCAGAGAGGTGGTGGAGTCACCATCCCTGGAAGTGTTTAAAAAACGGGTAGATGTGACACTTTGGGACATGGTCTAGTCTAGTCTACCCTTGATTGGTTTAGTGTGGACTTGGTAGTGTAGGTTAATGGTTGGACTGAATGATGTTAAAGGTCTTTTCCAACCTAAATGATTCTATGATTCTATGAATTAAATCCAAGGGATACAGAGAAGCTATTTCATCCACTCTACAACAGAGTAGTTTTCCTATGATTCAGACTTGGAACAAAGCAGACCTAAAACTTCTGATGCTGGAAAAGGACATGTTATCTGGGTTTGCTTGGACAGGGAAGTGAGAGTCACCCTTGCAGAGAATCATGGAGACAGATGCTGTGGTGAAGACCGCCTCTCTGAGCTGAAAACAGAGTTTGCACAGAGAAGGGAGGTTTACAACAATGTCTCAGGCACAGCTGTAAGCCTCTGTGCCATTTGAGGAAAAAGTGTGTAAAATGCTTTTAAGCTAACTGTGACTTTCAATCACAGTGAGCTATTGCAGACTCCTTAAGGGAACATCAGAGGAATCCAGGTCCTGCTAGCCCTGCTGAAGTTATCAAAATTGATGTCTAAAAGCTGACTGTGACCTTGGTCTGAGATTTACAGAACAGCACACAGTGAAGGAACAGGCTTAATCCCTTGACAAACAGGAGTGTGTTTTTGATGAGAGATTTCAGCTCAGTTAGTCTGATTGTTTTGTCCTGGAAAACTTAAAGCACACCTGAATAAATGCTTTTTAATTTAAGGTGAATTAGAATACAAGGAACTATATATCTCTGTGAAAATGAATATAGAAGATCCAGAACGATGCTTTCTCTTCTGTTACTAAAAGAAAGTAAAAGAAGAAATAGGATCCCTCCATGTTTACAAAACCATACTGAGAGGGAGACACCAGACACAGAGAATTGTGTCACCAACCCAGACAACCAGGAATCTCCAAAGCCATCTTGATTTGGAAGGCTCCTGTGCTATCAATTCCTGACATTAACCCAAGAGTGTTTTACCAGCATGGACTCACTCTTTATAGGGCCAAAAAGATTTTAAACTTTTAAGACCTGATCTGAAATACAAATAAATCCTGCAGATGCAAGTAGAGCCAGTAGGATTATACATAGTGTTAAGGTACATTTGTGGCTCTTCACAAGATCAGGCTGTAGCTAACTGTTGTGATATGCACCACAGGAATCTTTGGTTGGTTTGCCGCCACCATTAAAATGGGATAGACAGTGCTTTCAGGCCAGTTTTGCCTTCCTATCACATTTCTTACACTTCTTTGGGACTGAGTCCTGTCATTTAGGGAGCCTGTATACTCTCTTGCAGAACAAGACAGCTGATTTTAACCCGCGGATGGAGGACCTCCAGTTACCTTAGATGAACCTTGGCTAAAACTCTATTATTTAACACACAAAACCAAGGGAAAATGTCAAGATGTTCAGGAGGGTGAAATCTAGAGTGGTTACTACCAAAAGGGTATTATTTACCCACTGTCAAAAAGAGGCAACGTGCCAGGACTGACATTGGTATGTAAGGGTACAGTGGTATCTCAGATGAAGCTACAGCCAAACCTTGACTATTTGGAGACCTATTTATATATTCTTCTATTTTTATTCTGTAATATTTAATAATCACAAAGTTATGAGGTTGCTATAGATATAAGACTGACTGCTAAAAAAAACCCATCCCGAAATCCAGAAAGTAGAAAATGCTAGACTTCATAGATGAGAGCAGAACTCTACAGAAATCTGTAACTGGGGGAACTTTTGAATTAGATAGTACCTGAGATTATTTTTCTTGTTTGCTGCTACATTCTTTAGAAAGGTGTTATACTACTGCTTCTCTTCCAAATGGATAGGGAAGGAAAAGTTAGTCTTTGACTGAGCACCTGTCCAAGATATCTGCTATGATGTGGTTAATTTACTAAAGCACTAAATAGTGCTGGGATCTAGATTAGTCTTCTTCTAAATGAGGAAAAGCATAGTTATAGCACAGATATAATAGATGCCTGATAACTAATCTTAATCAAGAAATTTAGGATTCAGAATTGCTTGTCATTCTCAAAACTTTCACTGAGTTTTCTAGGGCCTCGTTCTGCATGGGACTATAACTATACATATATATTATAGCCAAGAGCCAATTATTATGGTTTTTATAGTTTGGAAACACTTGCCCAATTTAGATAAGCACAAAGGATCTATTTATTATGTTATGTCAATGAAGATAAAAGGTCAAAGAGCAGCTTCTATCTTAACTAAAAGGGAGCATGACCTCAAAAGCAGCCTACAAACAAACCAAAAAAACCCAGATAATGCAGTTTCAAAATTATTTGCCTCCCCTACATAAAAATGTCCTAAATTTATTTAAATTAGAACTGGAAGACAAGCATACATGTACTTTTTACCATGACAGACAAGAAAGGGAGTGTTTAAGGAGACGGTTAGTGGTGGTTTACAATAAATGTTATGTTAAAGAGGGGAAGTAGGGCATAATTTGTTCCCCAGTATGCTGTTGGATGTTCTCAGCAGAGACAAGGGTATATTATATTAATTAAATCAGTTTTGGAACAGCTACAGGTCACCTAGCTCAGGCTTCATCTTGTGCTGTTACCTAGTTAAACATTTAGGAAAATACAAGTTTATGATTTGGATATATTGTTGGGATACTGCAGACTTACTAAACCAGGGATAAAATCAGAGTCTGCAGATACTAATAGTTATTTTCATTTTTTGGTCTTTACAGCGGTCCCGAGGTTATGTTTAAGGTTCTGTTAAATATGTGTAAGATCTTTCCATGTTTTTAAATATAGAGAAGTAGGCAGAAAGTTAGCAGAATTCACATTACTCAGACCACAACAGCATGGAGTGGAGCTTTGACCATAAAATATACTAATGGAATACCTTTTCAAATAGGTCCAGGTTTGACATAATACAAGTTAGGACTTCTTATAGTATATATTATACTTCAGGAAATTAAACATCAGTAATTTCATTTCACTGGTGGTTTATGCATATCTGCAAAACTAAAGATCAGTGAGGCAGGATAACGGATATGTTTAGTTTGTATTTAAGGCTACAGCTGGGGTTAAGTTTAAGGACAGGAGTAGGAACAAAGAGAACTGGGACAGCAGAACTCATATTATTTGTGGATCTTCTAACCCTCAGAAACAAAGAGAGGGAAGGAGTGATGAAAAGAGCTGATAATTATATTAAAATCTGATAAAATTATAAATCATGTAATTCAGGCTTGGGCTAGGAGCAAAGGGGGAAACAAAAACTTTAGAAACTTAAACTGATGGATGCTGCATACCTCAAAAACCTACATGGGTGATGGAATTGTGCAGATACAATTGTTTTTCCCAGTTTTCAACTACAAGCTGAATTACAACTGGTGTTGCAATTGTATCCTGGGCCACCTTAAAAGAAGCATGGCCAGTAGGTGGAGGGAGGTGATTCTGCCCCTCTAGTCTGCTCTGGAGAGACCCCACCTTGGAGTACTTGTCCAGCTCTCGGCCCCAGCAGAAGACAGACATGGACCTGTTGGAGCGAGTCCAGAGGATGGCCACAAAGATGATCAGGGGGCTGGAACAACTGCCCTGTGAGGACAGGCTGAGAGAGTTCAGCCTGGTTGTTCATCCTGGAGAAGAGAAGGCTCCGGGGAGACCTTATAGCAGCTGCCCAGTACTTAAAGGGGGCCTACAGAAAAGATGGAGAGGGACTCTTGATCAGGGAGTGTAGTGATAGGGTGAGGGGTAATGGTTTACATTGAAAGACGTAGATTTAGCTTAGATATTAGGAAGGAATTCTTCACTGTGGGGGTGGTGAGGCATTGGCACAGGTTGCTGTGGATGCTCCATCCCTGGAACTGTTCAAGGCCAGGTTGGATGAGGCTTTGAGCAACCTGGTCTAGTGGAAGGTGTCCCTGACCATGGCAGAGGGGTTGGAACTAAATGATTTTTAAGGTCCCTTCCAACCCAAACCATTCTAGGATTCTGTGATTCTATGACTGGACTGTGTTGCCCTGCTCCAGGGCTGGAGCAGTGGTCTCAGGCTGTAGCCTGGCCTGCCACCCTCCCTGTCCCCAGGGTGAAGAGAGGATTTACACCTCTCGAACTAAGGATTTTAGTTTTGGCTGTGGTCTGCAGCCTCTTGACAGTCAAATTGTTGCAATTATTGCTTGCCCACTTCTTCCCAAGCAGGATAACTTCATCCAATTTAGGCTCTCTCTACTACTGGCTTAGCCCAAAAAAAGCAAATACACCGGTGTCAGGGAGGAGACAGGGCATTAAGAAAGAGTAGGAGCTGGAGGGAAGAGAGGATTCTGCTGGCACTCACTGAGATCAGCTCATTGCAGCCTTGCAGATGAAACCTCCAGTAGATTGTCGCATGACTGAAAAGGGGCAGCATTCACTGTCCCAGAGGGTAATTCCCAAACACCCCCACCAGTGCACACTCAGAAAGAAAGCTGCAAAACTTGATACTTCCTCCTTTTTCTTCCTTTTTCTGGCCTTGCTCTGATTTTTCTCAGGGCTCTGGTTATGGAGCTTCGTGCCTACAGCCTGGCTCTTGGGCAGTGTTGTCACTGCAGCAGCAGTAGGGTTGGTGTTGCAGGGGTTTGGGCTCTGGCCAGCGTCTGCCAGCCACCCAAACAGATTCTGCATTTCACAGTTCTGTGGCTGGTGCTTCCCCTTCTGTGGTTTCCTTGTCTTGTCCAGCTCAGCAAAACTGGGCGATCCTGGCACAATTTCCTTGATATGATGCACTCATTTTCTTTCCTTGAAACTCTGGTGGGATTAAAGGAGGGCAGTGGCAGTAGGGGCCAAGCATCGTGCAGAGGAGACCCCTGCAGCCACCCCAGCTCCAGCCCCCCATGTGGTTCCCTCAGCCCCCACAGCACCATGAAGGTCATAGAATAGAATCATAGAATCATTTAGGTTGGAAAAGACCTTTAAGATCATCAAGTCCAACCATTAACCTAATACTGCCAAATCCACCACTAAACCATGTCCCTAAGCACCATGTCTTCTAAATAACTCCAGGGATGGTGACTCGACCACTTCCCTGGGCAGCCTGTTCCAGGGCTTGATAACCCTTTTGGTGAAGAAATTTTTCCTAATATCCAATCTAAACCTCCCCTGGTGCAGCTTGAGGCCATTTCCTCTCATCCTATCACTTGTTACTTGGGAGAAGAGACTGACACCCACCTCACTACAACCCCCTTTCAGGTAGTTGTAGAGTGTGATAAGGTCTCCCCTGAGCTTCCTTTTCTCCAGGCTAAACAACCCCAGTTCCCTCAGCCGCTCCTCATAGGACTTGTTCTCTCCTGAATCTGGAAGTCACAGCCCCAGGGCTGGCACTTCCCCTTCTGTAGTTTCCTTGCCTCGTCCAGCTCAGCAAAACCGGGCACTCCTGACATAATTTCCCCAGTATGATGCACTCAGTTTCTTTCCTTGAAACCCTGCACCCACTCAGAGGCTGGGGGATAAAAGGAGGGCAGCAGCAGTGGGGGACAAGCATCGTGCAGAGGAGAGCCTGCAGCCACCCCAGCTCCAGCCGCACTCTTGGTTCCCTTGGCCCCCGCAGCACCATGAAGGTCCCTGCAGCTGCCCTGGCCTCTCTGCTCCTTATGTCCATCTGCTCCTCAGCTGAGGTCCATCACGGTGACTCCAGCGTTGCTGCCTCCCCCCAGAAGCCAGGTTTGCTGTCCCACCCCAGGAGAGAGCCCCACCCCTATTGATGGGACCCTTGTGTCCATGGGGAGGGCTGGGAGCATGTGGTCGTCACCAGTTCTGGGGCTCAGCCTCGGGGATGGAGGCTTCCAGGGGGTGTCCCCAGGGGATAGAGCACAGGTGATGGCGAGTCCCCTGGGAGCCTCAGGCAGAGCGTCTGCCGCAGTGCGGGTTCTCACTGGGGTTGTTTCTCTGCCCCCACAGACACCCCCATCGCCTGCTGTTTTTCGTACATTGGACACCGCCTCCCGCACTATCTCATCACCTCTGCCTACATGACCAGCAGCCAGTGCAGCCAGCCAGCAGTGATGTGAGTGCCCAACACTCCCGGGGGTCAGGGTGCAACAGCCAGGGCGGTGTCCCGAGTGCGTCTGAGGATGGCCAGGACGGGGAAAGGGGCACGGCCAGGGACACCCGGGCGCTGCCAGCGGGACCCAGCGCAGGCACCCCACTGCCCCAGCCAAGTGCCCCAACATTGGTTTTCTCCCTGCAGCCTGGTCACCAAGACGGGGAGGGAGATTTGCACAGACCCCGAGGCGCGCTGGGTGCAGGAGCATCTGAAGCACTTCCAGAAGCCGGAGTACTGACCCTTCCCCGCTGACACCCCAGTGCAGCAGGCTCAGTCCCTGGCACCAGACACACATAGCAGAGTGCTTGAGCTGCATCCTTCTTCAATGGGAAAATTTATTCTAATTGACATGTATTTGTTAAACTAAATTTTGTTTGCTAAAAAGTGAAAATACAAAAACGATTTAAAAAATATCAACATGCCTGTTAATCAGCAGTCAGGATTTTTGATGCCTAAATAAAGTATTTGGATTATCAAGCCCTTTGGGTGTCTCTGAAGTCCCTGCTGGAGCCCCGACACAAGAGAAGGGACCCACAGGGACCCCCCCTGCCCTCCCCACACCCTGGTTTCACTGCTCACTCCTGCACTGACTGTCCCATGGCAGCTCCTGCAGTGTTTCCCTCTCCCCAGCCCACGCTCAGCTCCTGCCTCCCAGCACCACCCAGACCTCCCTGTGGGGTGGTGCCAGCATCTCGCCCGGGGGTTGCCCTCCCTGCATAGCATGTGCGGAGCTCAGTCACAAACTCCCCAGGCCAGGCAGCCCTGCCGGGCATCCACCGCCAGCTCAGTGATCTGTTTGCCTCAAACACTGGAGGATTAGGACAGTCTTCAACCAAACCAACGTCCCCACGCCCAGCCATCTCCTTCACTACAGCCCCTTGCAGTGATGGAGCTGAGGTCCCTGCGCTGCAAGGTGCCACAGCTCCCACCCCTCACACTGTCCCACAGCACTGCTGGAGGAGCAGACAGGTCCCTCCTATGAGCCTCCCCCCCACAAAATGAAGCATCAGGTCCCCAAGGAGGAAGGTGGGTGCAGAGCAACCCCCCAAGCACCTGCCAGAGGGGATTTTGGACAGTGTTCAGCCGTGTAAGCAGGCACCCCCATGCCATGGGAAGGTGCTCTGGCCTCTGCCCCATCCCGTTCCCAGTGTTACCGCGTTTACCCCATGGCACCCCGGCATGGTGCTGGGATGACAGTGCCACTGTCCCCCGGCAGCGTACTGGCTGTGCCGGTGGGCTGACTGTGACCCACGGTCACTGGGCAGTTGTGCCGGCATGACAGGCTCTGCATGCACAAGAACTTCCTGGTGAGTCCCCAGGGCTCGACACCCCCCCCATCCCCAGCCCTGCACTGCTCACAGCCCCCGGCACACACCCTCTTTTCTCCTCTTGCAGTACCATGCCAGAGGGCTGAGCCAGAGAGGGGCCGAGGAAGAGGGCTTCTGCGGCTTCCTCTTCCCCACCATTTGGCAGGAGGTGAAGCGGGTGGCACAGAAGGTGAGGCAGGGGGAGAACGTGTTCCCACTGTGGTCCCCATGCCCTGTGGCCGGCACTGCATAGGCCAGCAACCCCAGAGGGATGCTCTGGCAGCTGCCTGCAAGTAACTCACCAGATCCTCCTTTATCCAGAAAGGCCCATCTCTGCAGAAACTGGGGATTTTGAGAGGGTACGCTGCTCTATCACTGGTCCGGTGTCACCGGCCAGGTGGTCCACCGAAATGTCATGGGGCTGTGCTGGGCGAAGGGCTAACCGGGCTCCCCAGGGGCGTGTGGCACTGATGGCGGCTGCCTCTGTGCCATCCCCAGAGGTGCTGCATCTACCGGCCGTGGAGCGCTTCGGTCACCTGCCAGGGCTGGCAGTGCCCCCAAAACTTCCACTTCCCCTGCGGCAGCAAGTGATGCTGCATCTCCCAGTTTTTCAGGGAGTTCAGGTGAGTGCAGCCACCCCACAGGGCCAGAGCCAGGGCCAGGGCGGAGGAGGGCCGGGGCTGAGCTCTCACCTCCAACCCACAGGTCCTTCCGCTGGAAGCGCTGGCCGGTGCAGCGGGTGCGGGCAGTGCAGCAGGACCAGACCCCCTGCCTCATCTCCAGGAGGCAGTGGCAGGGTGGCCCTGCTATGACACCCTGGTCTGTCCCGCCTGCGCCAGCGCCTGGCTCCACCGCCACTGCACCCAGGTAGGCAGCATTGCCCCCAGCCCCTGACATCGCCACTGTCATCACCCCATCGCTCAACTCCAGGGGAGCAAGCGGGACTCCCCTGCCGCTGACGCCAGCTCTGCCCCGGGACCAGGCACTGCACTCTGCCCCGCACCACTTCTGCTGCCTGCTCTGCCAGGACATGCAGACCTTCCAGGCAGAGATGTTTTACCTAGGCACCAAAATCCCTGACAGGTTGGTGCCCTCCTCACTGCCTCCCTCCTGCTGCATGATGGCTGGGCCCCTCCTGTCTCCCCGGGTGCCGGTGGCGGGGTCCCCCTCATCCCCGGGGCTGAGCTCCCACACGGATGCTGCCTGGGAGGAGAACGGGGCCTTCAATGACCACTACTGGTGGCACAGCTCCTGCAACGCTGTCCAGTGTCTGTGCCTGGCAGGATGGGAGCAGTCGGAGGAGAAGGCTTGAGTGCCAGTGGCCCTGGTCCCCGCAAGTCCCAGTAAGGACCTTATAGCAGCCTTCCAGTTCTTAAAGGGGGCCTACACGAAAGACAGGGAGGGAGACTCTTGATCAGGGAGTGTAGTAAGATGAGGGGTAACAGTTTTACGCTGGGCAATTTCTATCACTCCCAAAAAAAATTTTAGATGTGTATAGCGTATGTGAAGGCACAAATTCAACGGTGAACTGGTTTTGGTAAAACTGAAGCCAGAAGCAGCTGGTCCAGCTCTTACACTGACACTTAAAGGAACAGATCTCCTGACACTGTACTCAGAAGAATGTAATTTAAATCACATTCAAGCCTCTGAACATAAGCTTCAAAGTCCTCCCCTCTTTTATTCTACCAGGAACCCTGCCCCATTCCATAAGTGCCATTAGACTTTCTTCTGTCTTTCTTTTAACTAAGACTTTCTCTGCTCTTTTTACTGCTTTGCAATGTCATTCTCACTCCAAATTTCTCTAATTTTGTTTTTCAAGTGAGCAGAGGGCAGAAGACAGACTTCTGAATGTGGTCTACACCATGTTTTGCTAGTATTTCTTGATTAATAAGGATAATAAGAATGAATACATGAAAAGTGATGGCCCATCAAGTCAGCTACAGCCGTCTGGAGCAATGCAAACAATAGAGTCCACAATAGCTTAACAATTCCACTGTTTATATCAGTTTAGGCACAGTCCCGGGGATTCAGCTGAGCTGCTTTTCAACTGTGCTAGGGAAAAAATGAAGGGAGAATTTGACCTGAGGTGCATAGGAAAGGGAAAGAGAAATGATGGAGCTGATTTTCCATTACCTCCCAATGCATGTTTCTCCTTTACACTAAGTGCACTCTTTGGCCTCATCAACACCAACATAAATCCAAAGTCTCTACACAGAAGTCCATAGAGTTACTTTGGCTTTTTACTTGTGGGAGTGAAGCACTTGGGCCATGACATACAGAACAGAACAATACCAAGCAGTGGTCACTTGACACAGATATAAGGGCACTGGAGAATGAGATCTAACAAGCCAGCATAAGCAAACTAATGGTGCTGCATCCCTTACCTATTTCTAAAAATTTTCCCAGTGTAGCTCAAAAACTCAAGCAAACAAATCCATAAAGCCATGCACAACTATGCTCAATACAAGAAAAAGGGTGGGAACCTGCAAAAGTTTATATAGCATGGAGGTTGAATTTATTTGCAGAGAGCCTGAAAACTCAGTCAATACTTCAAATGACAGACAGGACGAAACCATCTGCTCCAAAATGACTCAACAATACACATATACACTGTAACAATGAGACTAAAACAAGCTCTAAATCCTAAAATTGTTGTGGAGACTTCTGCAAGACTTGGGTAAGGCTGATAGGCTTCTTTTCCCATCATCATTTCGCTGTTCTTCAATGCTCACTTCAATTGCTCTTCAATGTGATGTATGCTGCAATATTTCTGCCCACTTCTGCAATTTAGTCTTATAGCAACAGCTTGGTTCACATGACTGAGCATCTCTGTATTGACTTAGGAAAACGTGGAAGAGAAAAGACAAGACGTTTATATTGCTTACAAGGCAAAAATGAGAGTCCAGTAAAAATCCTCCCCAGGGCATTGTTTTCAGAAATCTCATTATAGTTTAGGCAATCTATTTTTTTTCATAGGACTGATTTATAATGCATGAAGGCTTGGTGTTGACCGTACTACAGAGCTATGCTTTAATTTGCTCAAGGTCACACATGAGATCTGAGGTGAAGTGAACTTTTGCCTCCACCACCAGCGAGGCTCAGGAAAGTAACCCTACCACTACTTTGCTAAACAAACTCAACACAGAAATGCCCAACTATGCCAAAGACCCCATACTACACAAGCTTTGCAGTGTGCAGAAGAGGATTCATCAAGAAGAGAAGGAACAGCTTTCTTCACCACCTTCCCCTCAGAAACACCCACACAGAGTGGGTGCATCTCCTGCACTTCTTTCATAGCAGTATTCAATTTTAGCAGATTTTTTTAAAACCAGGGAGGATATATACCAACCCTGGATTAAATACTGGGCATTTTCACAGCATCATGGGTTTTTTCTTAACACAGCTTGACTTAACCCCCTCCAAAGATTTCCCGTTGCCTACTGCACTTCTTGGCTGCCTACTTGAGGAGGAAGCACTGCAAAGGGAGGTTGGTGCCATGCAGGACAGGCACTCATGTCCAAGAGCTATGGTCTCAGCACACACCACCAACCTCAGGACCATGCCCATAGTTCACCCCTTGATAACAACCCAATCTACTCAGTATTACATTTGTCACAATCCTCCTTCTCCCCACACCATCAAACCCTATGTGCTGTCCTGGGCAGAGGTGTCCTCCACTACCACTTCCAAGGGAGGACAGAGTCCTCCTTCCCCTCATAGGGAGTACTGGGGAACTGGTCCCCATTCTTGCCTTTCATCCTTCCTGAGCTGCCTTTTCTTCTTCTGTATACTCTTGAACATTGTGCTAATATCTGAAAACTTTGCTCGATCAAAGGTGTGGTGTTTAAACCCACCGTGTCCCCTTTTCCTCGCACAGCTGATAAGCAACAACTCGCTGAGGGACACACGAGGTGCAGGAGAGCGTTCAGTGTAGTTACTACAGGCTGCAAAAAGAACCACTTACAAAAACTGCCACATTCATCATATTTCCACATTTTTTGAAGCAAACGCTCTTGCCTGGCTGAAAAGGACCTGGGGGTTGACAGCCGGCTGAACATGAGCCAGCAGTGTGCCCAGGTGGCCAAGAAGGCCACCAGCATCCTGGCTTGTATCAGGAATAGTGTGGCCAGCAGGAGCAGGGAGGTGATTGTCCCCCTGTACTCGGCGTTGGTGAGGCCACACCTGGAATGCTGTGTCCAGTTTTGGGCCCCTCACTACAAGAAAGGCATTGAGGTGCTGGAGCATGTTCAGAGAAGGGCAACGAAGCTGGTGAAGGGTCTGGAAAGCAAGTCTTCTGAGGAGCGGCTGAGGGAACTGGGATTGTTTAGTCTGGAGAAGAGGAGGCTGAGGGGAGACCTTATCGCTCTCTGCAACTACCTGAAAGGAGGTTGTAGTGAGGTGGGTGTTGGTCTCTTCTCCCAAGTAGTCAGCGATAGGACAAGAGGAAATGGGCTCAAGCTGCGCCAGGGGAGGTTTAGGCTGGATATTAGGAAAAATTTCTTCACAGAAAGAGTGGTCAAGCATTGGAACAGGCTGCCCAGAGAGGTGGTGGAGTCACCATCCCTGGAAGTGTTCAAAAAACAGGCAGACGTGGCACTTTGGGACATGGTTTAGCGGGCATGGTGGTGTTGGGTTGATGGTTGGACTGATGATCTTAGAGGACCTTTCCAATCTTAATGATTCCTAGTTCTTACTTTCATTAAAAAATAATCCAGCCACCAAGCCAGGAAACACGAAATTATTACTCTACCCTTAATTGGTTTAGTGGTGGCCTTGGTAATGTTAGGTTAATGGCTGGACTGGATGATCTTAAAGGTCTTTTCCAACCTAAACGATTCTACGATTCTATGACTCTAAGAATGACACGAAGCTGCTTGAAGAGAAAACAGCCCACACCTAATTCTTCTCCCGCTACCCAAACCGCAAACTAAATGCTAGATTTTCGACATAAACTGGCTTTCCAGCCCCTTTTCCTACACCCGCGCAGCCGCCCCTCGCCGAGGCGGGCGCGGAGCCCTCAGCTCGGCATCGCCGCCGGGGCCCTGAGGGCGGGAGCCGCACGGCATCTCGGGACTTGTAGTTCCCCGTCCAGCGCGACATGGCGGCGCCGCGGGCTCTGGCGGCTCTCGGTGCCGCGCTCCTCCTTGCCGCTGGCGTCCAGGCCAGCAAATACTCTCGGGAGGCCAATGAGGGGTTGGCGGCCGCCGGCGCCAAGCGGCGGGAGGCCGGGGAGTTCCGGGTGGTGAGGCTGAACCAGGTCTGGGAGAAGGCGCAGCGGGTGAGTGAGGCGGCGCGGGAGGAGCGGGGCCGCTGGCGGCACTCTGGGGGGGACCAGGGTCGGGCTTGGCCGCTTCGGACACTCGTTCCCTGTCAGCCGCCGCGGGAGATGGGGTGCGGCGCGGGCCTCGGTTGGAGCGGGGGACTTGTGCGTGAGGAGAAGCCGAGGCTCTCCGGCCCGGCGTCGCCGCGGCAGGCCCCTGCTTGGTGTTGGGCCTCTGGGCTGCGGTGGCTTTTGTTTGGTTTCCAGGCTTGGCTGCCCCTGCCGGGCAGCTCAGAGCAGGACCCGCACAGCCCCGCTCCCTGGGGCTGTCCCCGGCGGCTGGGAACAGCGGTGCTGTGTAAGGTCTTCTCTCTGGAGGTATCTCCTTCCCCTCTCCTGCTGTATGTGTCTGTGTCATGGGAAGTGTTGCTCTTCCCGTGTTTAAATCCAGCAGTTGAACCACATGCCCAAGAAGTGGAAGAGAGAGTGAAGTCCCTCTGGTACCATGGAGGATGAGACTGGCTCCTGCACTAGCTGGTTGAATGCTTTAGCCCTTTTGTTAAGGGGCGTGATGCTCTCATCTGTCTGGAAGCGGTGGCCTTAGTTCCTGCTTTGCACAAGACAGGACCTCACTGCACGGAAGAGTAAGAAACCCTCCACCTTGGTGGTTATGTCCCCTTCATTTATACCAAGTGATGTAGCCACGTGCAGGAGGACCAGCAAATGGGTATCACCATTCCCAGATGAGAGCCCTAATTTTGACAGTGATACTTGAGTTTCTCTCACTCTGAGCTAAAAAAGCAATTAAAGTGAAAATGCAGTAAAAATATTTAATGACGGTGGGAATATGTAATTACAGCTAAGCAGAACAGCTCCAACAGGAGGGGAGGAGCACGCTGCACACCCATATTCATCCCTTGAATATTGTGGAGCATGGAAGTTAGGGTTATGGCTCGTAAAGGTTCAGTTGTTTCAGGCAAAGGAATATAGTTAATATTAATTCTGGATTTGCTGTATCCTGGATAGACATTTTCTCAGCCTGAGCTATTGAATTAGAGGCAGGACATCCCTGGGTTTAGTCAAAAAATAGAACCCCTGCCATAATGCTGCCTCCCAACGAGCCAAAATAAGGTATCAAAAATACTCCTTCCCCCAGTGCGAGAAGGATGGGATGGAGGATAGGGCAGTGTGTGATAATGAAACCCCAGCTGTGAACTGACAGCTGAAGAAGAAACAACATGGAGATTAGAAATAAACTATAATGATAGTATTGTCAGTTTCCTCTTGTTTTTCCAATTGCAGTCTTTTTTTTTTTTTTCATTTTCATACCTGGATCTTCTGGAATTCAAATTTGAGATGCTTTACATCATCTACGTTAAGATGCTAAAATGTAAAACGAAGTTAACTCTGTCAGAGTAAAGAACTAAGTTGTAGTATATTCTATATGCGTAAGCCAGATTTTAGAGAGGCAACACCTACTTGAACAAAATTTGCCACCATCTAAATTTCACTTGTGAGTACAATTGACACCCAGCCTGTGTTTTGGAAAGTGATTTTTCAGTATGTCTGGTCCAGGTCTGAAAAAAGAGAACAACTATGCCTGTGTATTAGACCTGCTTTGAAATACTTGTGTGTGCCAATGCTGAGCTGTCTTTCCTTCATTTTGGTAGTGGTGGAGATCGTACTGAAAACAAGGAACTCCTTTGTTTTGACATAAAAGATGGATGTTGCAATTCAGCATTGTAACACACAGCTGGACGAGCAGTCCTTCAGAAAGCCCCAAAATGTTACATAGTGGGAACCAGGAGCTGGCAAGCCAGAATTCCTTCCTGTTTCCCGGAGGGAGGGAGGGTTTGATCCTTCTCCAGCATCTCTTTTCACAAGTATATGTTTTATATAAAAACTTTAAAAAGTGATTTTAATACAAGAGTTCTTCTTAGTCAGACCCTAATTCTGTAGTTATTTGAACCAATGACAAATATTATGTAGGTTTCTCGAGGTATGTGGTGTGGCCTGCTAGTCTCTGATAACCCACTGTGCTGTGGTTGTTGCCATTGGTGTAGTTCTGGCATCGCTTGTTACCAGGGCTTCCTGGCCATCCCAAAGCAGCAGTGGGCTCCAGAATCTAGGGCATGTTACACCTAAAAAATTTGTAGTAAAGCACCCTTTCCTCTCAGAAGCAAGGGTGTAGGTAATGATACTGCAGGTAATGTTGTAGCCAGGCAAACAGCAAACAACTTAATTGTTGTAATGTTTTACAGATTTCCAGTGCTCGTTCCCAGAATTGCCAGATGCCTACCTTGGATGTTAATGTCAGGGCAGCATAAGGAATGAGGAGTAAGGAATGAGTGTAAGGAACTAGGTGCTTTATTGTTTAATCATTAAACTTAGCTTTTCAACTCTGCTTCTAGTTAGTTATTCCAAGGTATGACTGATGTTAGTAAAGTGAAGTGGAGCCTCACCTGTTGACATGTTTTACCTGGTGTCATTTGGGGTCCCACATGATATGATCTTGAAGGAAGCAGTTCTTGAACTATATACTTTAAATCAGACTATGTAATTCACTTTTGTGTTATATAAATGGGACAGGCAAGGGGCTTCTGACATGTTTCAAAGGATTTATAATGTTTCAAAGGACAGTTACGTGAGTTTCATACTAAGTTATAATGAGAATCAGAAAGATATTATTAGAATTGGGAGAAATTTGAATAGAATCTTTCGTTTTTCCCTTGAGGAACAACAAGCTTAATGGAGTTCCTTCATTTTTATTAAGAGTTTAAAATGTTTGATTGATGGTGAGATGTCTCCAAATTTTATGTTTAGAAGTTCTGATATTCTTCTCTGGAACTTTTATAAAACACAAAACTGTATGTGATTATGAGATAATCTCTGCAGAGAGTATAAACTGCAGAGAGTATAAACTGCATTGTGTAATCTTTTATATAATAGTGTGTCTCTGATGATAACGTCATACATTTAAAAGATTGTATTTTCCTATTTTTGCAGTACTTAGAAGCTGAATTAATTGTTAGCTAAGTTATTGCAGGTGATTTTTTTTCCTGGATTTGGTCATCCTAACTACATATTAAGTCCACGCTACTTGAATGCTGGCGTTAGAGTACAGAACTACTGAGGCGCTCAGTCATTTCCTTCACAATTTATGGCAAACTTTTCACTCAGTCTTCCTCCTGAAGTATCAGGGTGCAATTCTTGGTGAGCAAAGCATTGTTACTTGGTGCCACTTACAGCTGTCCAGGTCATCCTGCTCCAGAAAAGCAAATAAGTACATTATTAAGTTTTTTGACTATAGCACATGCTATAAATCAGAAATAAAGTGTTTCCTTCTAAGTGCTTAGCTTTTATCAAGCAGTTCCCCAAAAGCAGATGGTAAAGATGACAATAGGGATGCTCCTTTGTGTTAGTATTAGAGGGATCAGAAGTTTTAATGTGTTCTATAAATTTTATATTTAGCTGTGATTCTAACTACTCTAGATTTTAGTAAATTATTTCAGTAAGCCAAGTGGAAGACACAAGAAAAAACCTTAATTTAAAAATTAAAATAATTATATTCAGTAGCACAAGACTAATTAATAGGGCAGCCTGAGCTGAAAGCAGAAACAATAATGTGCATTGGTTCCTGAATTCCTGTCAAGAGGAATTTAGTGCATTAGCTCAAAATAATGACATTTTTCCTAGTTACTTTCAAATAACCTGCTGACACTCGAATGCATGAATCTTTTCAGTATCATTCTGATGTTTAAAAAGAATACCGAGTTCTGTGTCTTTGTTTATTAAACATACTGCTTCCTCAGTGAAAATGAGAATTAAAACAAAAACAAAAACAAAAAACCTCCAGTAAATAAGCTTGTCCTAGGACAGATGAGCCCAGGTGGTTCAGAGCTGCCTCTGAGCTCCCAGGAGCTGGCTGCTCAGTGGTCGGATGTAGAAGGACTCGTGTAGCTCAGGTAGAACTGTATTGGAAGTCACCCTGCACATGCTTTTTGATGTCCTCTCTCCTCTGGGCTTTTCCTTAGCTTACCTTCTTGTTATTAACATGCACGCACGCACACACACAAGAAGTTCTGAAGCATTAATATGATTTGTTACATTTCTTTGTTTTAAATTGAATAACTAAAGTGTCTACAATCTGGAAGTTCAGAAGTTCAGGCTCAACTTACAGCAGTGCTGCTTAGCCAACTGCATATTAGTCATTGTCTCTGTTCCTGTTTTCTCTATATTTCACAAAATTTCAAGCTGACCTATGATTCATTTAAATTTTCATAGCTTCAGCCTCAATATCTTATTTTTTTGTTTTGTTATGTGGGACAGGAATACCTCTAGGTTTTGTATGTTTTTAATGCACGTAAACCGTGTTAAGAAGTGATCTTGGAAAATTTTGCACTTTGATCATAGTAAAAAATTGCTGATGAAGTTGCTCTTTGACTTGCACGGCCATCCTCAGTGTCCTGGTATTCTGCAAAACCATACTGACAAAGAAAATTTACCAACTCGCTATATATGGTTAGAAGGTGGTCCACAAGAAAGCACATGTGGTGACAATGGCATGTTTGAGAAATTTGGTTGCTACTGCCTTTTGTGAATTAGTGAAACTGAGTTGATTTAATACTTTTTTTTTTTTTTGACACGTTCTTTGTTACTGGTACTGGACATTTTTAAAGTAGAATCATTTTTAGAAGGCGGTCCCGTTAAAAGTAGGGGAAAAGTTCCATTTAAATATTACTTGAAGGAACACCAGAGAAAGTCACAAGGTTTTAACCCTTACGCAATTTCACTGTTGTCCAAGTAGCTGAAGAGCTGAGAGAGAAGGCTACGTGATCACTCTCTATTAACACTAGTATGCTGGGGGCACAGCCATGTTCATAGGCAAGAGATGTTATGTATGCAGTGGCTCGTACCTTAAGGCCCTTAAATTCAGATGGACGCATAGCATTAGAGTAAAAGAAAAAAATGCTGTGCTATACTGGCTATGTATCTATACTGGCTTCTGAGGTAACACTGGAGCAAGAGGTGACTCCACATAACTGAACACAAACCTTTCTCTGTTCTTGTTAGCTTCATCTCTCTGCTGTGAAACTGGCAGAGTTGCACAGTGATCTAAAAATACAAGAAAAGGATGAGCTAAGCTGGAAAAAACTGAAGGCTGAAGGGCTAGATGAAGATGGAGAGAAAGAAGCCAAACTCAGACGCAACTTAAATGGTAAGGTATATCTTTGCAGAAGGAGTTTAAACTTTGCATCAGACATGTGCATCGTTAGACACCTGTGTTTGAACCATTAAATAGAATCATAGAATAGAATCATAGAATCACAGAATGATAACAGGTTCTTTCCAGACCTGAGCACACACGAGTTCTTTGGAGGTCAGTAGGGACCTGCAGGAGGCTAACAGATTCCTTTACTGCTGATGTTTTCAGAATAGGTCATTAAACCTGGGACCTCTGTGTCTTAACTGTTAGCTTTTCCACTGTGAGCTGCAAAATCCAGCTCTGCAAGGTCAAGGATGTAGCTAATCTCCCATCTTCCATACATCCATAGTTGGTTCTAATACTTCTGTATCTTCAATTCCCTTGCAGTCATTATGACTAAATATGGGATGAATGGAAAGAAGGACTCTCAACTAGTAGATACCAACTACATTAAAGATGGTACAGAAAGTGATACACTAGATGATCCAAGACTGGAAAAATTATGGAGCAAGGTGAGTAAGGTTTCCAGGAACTGGAGTGTAGGAAACCAGTGTTTCTTCACTGAACTATTGTCTGTGTCTTCTGAGAGCCCCCAGACTTGGAACTAAATAGCTTTACTACTCTGCTTTTAAGTACTGGCCAAGCTGCTGTGCTCTGTAGCTTGCATCTCTCTGCCCTGAGGGCATCCGAGCTGCATCCAGGTCACAGATGTGGCGGATTCTCTTTGCCAAAAACACCTGCATCAGTCTGCATGGAGGGTAAGATCCTGGGTCCGCTGAGGACAAACAGGGTTTTTCCTCAAATTCCACTGAACTCATGATTTTGCTTTGTGTAACTATTATACTCTGTGGTAGTATCCCTATGGTGTTTTTCCTATTTTTCTTATTGTTGTTTCCGGGCTTTTTTAAAAAGATGCATTTCAAATAAAAGCCATTTCACAGACTGTTTAAAAGTGAAATGTATTGTGGAGGGTGCTAAATAAGGACTTTCCCAACACGGTACTCTAGTGAAAATTTCCAGGATTTGTATTACTGCATAAAAACCAGAAAGTGTACTGTCAGTCTGGACAGTTAAAATTGGTGAAGTCATAATCTTAAAAAATCAAATAATTCAAGTTTTAAGAAACAAGTAGTCAGGAAAAGCAAAGAATTCTTACACCAGTCTAGTGCAATGGCAGTAAAGCAGAGAAGATGATTTGCTGGGTTTTAAAATGTTACTGTAACTAGGTACAGCTCTGGCAAGGGGCGTGACATCATGTGCTTTGGGGAACAGTAAAGTGCATTAGATAAAATATTCCCTAAGCAAAAAAAGGGTTGGGGCTGAGTTGATCATGCATTGTAGCAAATAAGTCACCAGATTTCTGGGTAGTGCTCCAGCTGTCTGACCAGTGCTTCCCTAATTGCTAAAAGGTAGTCCAGGGAGGAACAAATCACTGCAGAGCAAATGCACGGCAGTGATAAAATCTTCACTTGCCAGTAGAGTAAGATTAAGAAAGACTGTTTTATATCAGGCTGCAACCCTCATGTAAATAGTCCCCTTACATTTGTATGTTGAGCTCCATGGCCCTTATTTCCATATTAAATTATTTCCCATGAAATAGAAATGACAAACACTTTTCACTGGGTAGTCCACAGCAAGTCTAGCTTTATAAGTCTGAAGCAAACTTCCTTTTGACATGATTAAAGCCACCATATCCATTGATGTCTAAATCCTGACCTCATACTAATATAAAGGGATGTAAAACAAAAGATCTTATGGAAAAGCTGGACGACTTAATTTTCTGAACGTGGTGGGAAGTTTTGGCAGTTGAGTGCACTTAAAAGCACTTGGCCTGGAAAGCGTAATGAGTTGATGTTTCTTTCAGGCCAAGACCTCTGGGAAATTCTCTGATGAGGAGTTGGATAAGCTTTGGCGAGAATTTAAGCATCACAAAGAAAAGATTCAGGAATACAATATTCTGCTGGAGACTGTGAGCAGAACAGAAGGTGACTGAACATTTCTCTGATGTTTCAAGATCAGTACAGCTCTTTTCTCTGCCCATTGCCTCCATTGTTTCCAAATTTCGTTGAACCTACTGAAGTCTGACATTTCTGTCAGAACTGCTTGCAGATGCTGACATTTCCACATACTTGCTGGGTTTAGTTCTGCATTAGCTGCCAGACGTCTTGCCAGCTAATGAAAATGTTGCCATTTCAGTTTTCTGATTCTGCCTGCATTTCAAGCAGGGAAGATACCATCAGATTAGCTTACTGGAAATTATGCATGAAGCGTAGATCCAGTGCTGCAAAGTCTGGTCCTACAGTCTGCAGAACATGCATGTTTTATCTCACCAGCTGGGAGCCCAAGAGGATATACTTGAATATCTTAGGCACTGAGCCTGAGGTGTATTAAAGCATCGAGGATCTGAAAACAGCTTGCTGTACCAATCCTAGCTGAAGTTTTGTTAGAGCCAAAGTATTCTAAAGTTTGTATGCAGTTTGATGTTTGCATTATAGAGTCCGAGCTGGAAGCTTCTGGAAGTCATTTCAACATCAGATGTCCTGGTTAGTTCATGAAATGCCCAGGGAAGAGGGTACAGGACTCATCAACCATCACTGTCCCGTTTCCTTGGGATATTGCTAACCTAGGAAAATAAGAACATTTCCTTACTACAGTCAGTAGGAGTTAAAAGGCATTTCTGTAATATCACCCTCCAGAGCACTGAGGGACATTGATCTTAATATTGACCTGCAAAAGGAGTTACTGCTTCTAGAGCATGGTGCTGATGCTTTATTTACACTCAACTCAAATGCTAAGAACTTAGCATCTTTTATTCTCCTCAGATTTGGGAGATTTCTGGAGCTTTTGACCTATCAGGATTTGGCCCACAATCAATAACGCTTTTCTTCTTCAACAGATATCCACAAAAATGTTATCAACCCATCTGAAGAGAACCTAGTGAAAGAGGAAATCTTGCACAACAAACACAGAGAACTGAAAGACAAGCTAAGAAGTATCAATCAGGGGTTTGAGCGTCTGCGTAAAGTCAGTCACCAGGGATATGACAGAACCAGTGGTATGATACAGTGGGTTTTATGCTTATTTGGTATCAATTTCATTTAAAAAAAAAAAAATCAGTGAGCAAGTAGTAAGATGTAGACACAGTATCACAGTACACAGTGTGACCACAATGGGCTGAAGAGGTACAGCCAGCCTGTTGTATTTAGAAGCCAACACTAGAAGCCTAGTGAAAGGATAGGGACAACCGGTAATGAGGATAGTTCTGTTTTCCATGCCCGCATGAGAAGGGATATTATGCCTTTAGCCCCAGCAGAGCAGGTCGGTGAGACAACATGCAGGGCAAGCAATACCATTATTCAGTTCCTTGGGGGATTTTTTCTTTTTAAAAAATACTTGCTACAGCAATACTATAGTTTTAAGTACGTGGCTTTTTCTCCCTTTTCATCTAAACAAGCCTATTAGTAATGCAGTGCTTAATATATCTGTGTGTATGTATGTGAGAAAGCATGCTCATCTTGCATAGGAGCTGGGCATAAAACAGTTATGTCCAGATTTTTATTTAGTGGTATGTGTTTGTTTAGAATTTGAAGAACCAAGAGTGATTGATTTGTGGGACATGGCCAAATCAGCCAATTTCACTGAGAAAGAACTTGAATCATTTCGGGTAAGTCGAATTCCAGTTAGATCTTTTATGGAAAGATAGTTTCTCACATAAAGAAACACTCGATGTTACTCTGAGTGCAGCCACTTCTGTATTGCTCTTCAGACACCATAAAAAAGAGTCATGCTTCTTTCTTAATATTTCAAACATATAGACATGTATGTAACTAGTCATATGTATGGTTCTGTTATAATCAGCAAAATGAAAATTCCGAATCCTGTGGAAGCAAGTGTTGTGTATTTTAAATCTTTGAAAGATCAGGCCCTGCTTGTTTGTTTCCAGTGCACCAGATTTCCCTCTCTTACCCAATGTCTTAGTGTAATTACTTCTTTGGGAAGCAGTGTACTCTATATAACCAGCAATTTCCCTCTCATGCCCACCTCTTGCACTGCTAACTTCCCATGTTGGAGCTGTGTTGAACTGACCCAAAAGCACCATGATAAAGACAGTTTTTCAAAGAGATATTGTAGAAATTAATTCCCAAGGGGTTCATACTGGTTTTATTTAATCCAAATTGCATTGAGAAAATGTTTGGGTTTTTGTTTTTTCATCTGACTCTGCCTGTTTACCAGGATAGATTTTGATTGATAGCCTGGAGAAGTGACTCTTCAGGGCTTGTTCATGGAGTTGCATGTACTTATGATGTTGTCTTACCCTCCAAGACATAGATAGGGACACCTTGGGCTTCTTTTCCAGATAAGGTAATGAGAGAGTGTTAACTTCCTGGGACAGGGGTTGAAATCTGTCTCTTTAGGTATCAAAGATCCATCTTACTTCTTTTAACTTACATGCAGCCCAATTCTCTTATGAAGCAGACATTTTAATTACACTGTTTTCAGCGGCCCTGCTTTTAAGAGTGTCAAAGGAAAGCCTGCTGAAGTCTGCAACAAGACTTCTGCTGATCTCAGTGGGACATTTTGGTCAGAACTGTACAATTGCATGAGAGGTAAATTTGGCCTTCGTATCTGCCGCAGTGAAAAAGAAAAAAACAGTACCATAAGCAAGAACACATGCCTGCTTCTTAATTTTACTGTTTTAGTAGAAATCTTCATTCATGCAAACCCTGTTCACCAAACCAAACCTGTCTTGTTACTGTGAATGTTGGGACATCCTAATAAAAGAAAGACAGTGAGAATCACAGTGAAACATCTGCCTGTTTAAAAAGCCCATGAAAGCAGATTTAAAGAAATCATGTGCTGACTCCATTCAGCCTTGTCTGAGCAGCTGAAGTTGTGTCTTCCGAGTGGCCACAGTACCAACCTTCCTGAGGGTTTCATAATGAAAGACACAAGTGCTGCTCTCCTGGTACTGATGTAGTACCAGTGCCATCTCAGAGGAGCAGCTAAAATGCTTTATTAGAGCAGTAAAACCCCAAGCTGACATCATGAATGGAGTATATAAAACAGACTGGAATGTTCTACAGCAAAAGGTCAGTATTTTCTTGTCAGAAATGTTGAAAACAAAAACCCTCTGCTTTGAAAACTGAAGAAGAACTATTTAGAATGATGGATTTTTTTTTTTTTAATTGAAATGAGAGGAATTTTGTCAGCCACCTAGACTGAAACACACCAGTGACCAGAATTAAGTGGGCTCTGTCAAACAGGGGGATTTCACTGTAAGGCTTGTCAGAGTTTTTCTTGATGTAATGCACAGAACTGCTGCCGTCAGTGGTGTAAGAGTTTGAACTGTTCATATCCTCTTCACAGAGGATGTGTCCTAAGACAGACAGAACCTGAATTTACTGCCTTGAAGTAGCAAAACAAGAGCATGCTTTGGTGGGTAGAGACATTACTCATTCTTTGGTCCCCCTTGCAGCATACCAGGTTATCTGAGAACCATCTCTGATACATCTCTGAACACCATGGTTAGTCTGGCCACTGTGTTTGGGACAAACCAGGGTTTTTTGTTTGTTAATTAATTCATCATATTTCAGATTCATCATAGCAGACTGCAAACCCAAAAAACGTTCAAAACTGAGCAGAGAATGGCAAATCCAGGACCTGATTTTTAAAAAGTGGCTTCTCTTAAAAATTATCTGTCTCCCTCCCCCCAGTCCACTGTTCTTATGTATAAACTTTTATTTGGTACTCACTGTTATCGTCTCCTGGCACTCGCAGCCATCAGCAGTCTCCTTTTGAGGATCCTGCAGTGGATTGTTTTCAGCACCTGCCTTCAAAATTGGGTGTCTGGGTGGTGCTGATAATGTATTGTCCAGACATTCTTAAGAAGCAGGGAACTGAAAAAGCTTTCTGTGCTTGCCTTAGTAAAACAACATTAGGGATGTCTTGGCAAGAAAAGAGAGAGGAAGCCTTTGAAAGAAAATCCTGTGAAGCTTGTGTGTATTTGTTGTCTTAGGAGGAGCTGAAACACTTTGAAGCAAAAATTGAAAAACACCATCATTATCAGAAACAATTAGAGATTTCACACCAGAAACTGAAACATGTAGAGGGAACTGGAGATAAGGATCATCTGAACAGAAACAAAGAGAAATATGCCATGCTGGAAGAAAAGACAAAAGAACTAGGATATAAGGTCTGTATAAATCCATTTTACATACGTGTTGAAAGTTTAACTTAGTAGTAGAGGCTATGTAGATTATCCAGTGCTGATTTTTCATGCAATTTGAATGACTTCCAGAGGGGGAGTTTAAGGCATACCTGTGCTCCATGTTTAGTACATGATAACGCATAATTGTTTTTTATAGACCTAATTCTAAAATGCCTGAAATCTCCCTGGTCTCTGCTCTTTCTGTTGTCACATATGCTGATAGCGAAATCTGAATGTATGGTATTGATAATTCATTGTCTTACTAAAATTTGTTTAACGTGTTTTGTTTTCACGCTAGGTAAAGAAGCACTTGCAAGACTTATCCAGCAGAATCTCTCAAGGTCTTCAACACAATGAATTATAAAAATTTGTTCTCCTTTGTGGGATCAGTCTATTAACACAAAACAGATAATGTGGTTTTTGAACAGGATTTACTACGGAGTCCTTCTGAAATAGTAAGGGTTGTCCTGTAAGAAAATTTTTTTTTAGTCCACTTAATTGCCAGTTTTGTATTTGCACTATCAAATTAAATGATTAGATTATAAATTTAAGTTGCATATCTTGGATCATGTAAATCTTACATCTGAATCAAGTAACAGCCTTTGAAAGAAGCAGTCATGTCAAAAGGAGAAATATGTGAACTCTCAGAGGATTCCTGCTAGTAAAAAAAACACTAATCTGATAGTCAGGAAGGGTATTCTGATCAATGAAAGCAAACACTGAGGTACAGGAAGTTAAAACAGGCCAGAAAAGTCTTTGATTTCCGTGCCTGGCCTAATAACATTTCCTACTGAAGGTAACGAAAATATTTCTACTGAGTTTGAGCCGTGGCTCAGAGCTGCACTGAGTATCAATCTTTCATGTGAGAGGGGGAGGAAGAGTAAGGAGGGTGCAAGTATTGAGGTCAATTCACACAATTTAGTTATAGAGTAACACATCTGAAGTTACGGAATGTACGTGTGCTTACCTTCTTCATGGTTGCTTGGTTTTGTTACACTTAGTCATTAAAAAAATTCAAAAAAAGATACTGGTGAGGCTTTTTTTTTGGTCCCTCTCATTTAGTGAGAAGTAACCAGACCTGTTTTTTGAGCATGTTGCTTATTCCTTTAAACTAACGTTTACTCACACAGTTTTTAAGACAGGAGGGGTAGTTTTGCACCTCAAGAATGTGTCTCTATGTTCTGAATAGGCAGAAGGCTCTCTAAAGCAGCTTCTCTCTGAGCTCATATTCCAGTACAATCCCCAGCAAAGAAAGATTAACACTTTACCTTTTGAGACCAGATTTCTCTGTTGTGTGTGAGAACTTTGGCAAACATTAGCCATCTGGGTTGAAATTTTCTATAATAATAATGCTGACCCTTTATTTCTAAGGAGTGTTTCATGTGAAACTGTTCGCAGGAACAAGGTTAAGGCAAAGGTCCTGTGTAGGTAAATCATTACAGCTGCTTGATTAAAAAGCTCTGTCGCTCACAGGTTGCAGCGCTGTAGTGTGCGGCATGAGGAAGCTGTCCTCGAGCCTCGTTTGCCATGCCTATTCCGTGAGAAACACTGAAGAGATCCGTTCAGTCAGAATCGGCCACTCTCTCTAACTTACCCAGTTCCTGGGTCCATGGTGGGTTAAAAGTAGTATGATTCTGTACATAAAGACTATATCATAATATGCAAGTGGTCTGAACCAACACTGTGGCAGCAGTCTTACTTTCAGATTCTGAATATCTTTGCAGCAATCAGCTTTTTTTTTTTTTTTTAAACTTTTATATTTTAATGTAAGCTAACAGTTATATTCCAGAGAATCAGTCCATCACAAGAAACAGAGGCTACCATTAGTATTAGCAGTCATCTTAGAGATGGTTCTGTTCACGTAGTTTATGGTGTATGTCCCCTTTGGGTGGTAAGCTAAAAAAAGTAAACCCCAAAATAGCTAAAAACCATTTATGAGAAGAGAACTGTTTTGGTTTTTTTCTACATGCTGTACACCATTTCTTCCCCAGACTATCACTTTAAGAGCTGGTCAGCTTTCTTCAGTGCAGCAGTAGCTGTGTCTTACAGGTTTATCTTCATCAAGATTTTTTTCAAGGTGAATGCACAATAGAAAATGTATTCTGTACTCTGTGTGGAAGGCGCAGGTGTCACTATGTATGTCCTTCACTTTTCCCTTTGGCAGAGTAAGAAATAAATCTGTGTAGCACGCGTGAGTTTGGTGTTCGGTGGCTGCAGCCTTGTCTTGTAACTTGGATGTGGAGAGGCCCACACCACTGGCTCCTGCGTGAAGGATTTGAACATGTGCACTAAGTACATCAGCAGAGGACAGGAACTAAGCAAAGCACTGAAATCTGAGCGGTTCCTGTTCAGCAATCGTAGCTGGGTTGTACAACAATGGAAAAGCTTTTACTGAGCGTGTTCAGATACTGCTGCTGGGGGAAATCTGTTGCACAAGGGAAAGCAACGGGAATATCTCAGCCTACAATAAAGGCGGGCAGAGTAGCTGTATGCTCCGCACAAGAGGGCAGAGCAGAAAGCTGGGTTTCAGAAAGCTGACATAGAATATGCTTCTAGAAGAATGTCTGAAGAATTCTGGAATAGCACGGGGGGGGCTGGATTCACAGAACACATCACCAGGGTGAGCTCAGCAGTGGTAACGGTTGTCTCCCAGTGCAGCGCTGCTTCGGCGCAGGCTGTGAACGGAGGTGGTGGCTGTCCCGTGCAGTGGTGGCTGCACCATGGCTTTACCCGCCGTGCCATGACAGCCATCGGGCTCAAAGGCCGGGTAGGCTGCAGCAGAGAGAATACTTGGCAAAGCGCTTCAGAGTACAAGAGGCTGACACAATATTTACATGTCAGTCATTTCAAATTAGGAACAAGTCAGGTCATCGGTGGCACAGGGTGGAGACTAGGGTCAGCACAGTCACCTCACTGTAGTTATTTAACAGAGCTGTTAATGAGTCATTGGGCCCAAAGACTGTTCAGACAAACTAGAGGAGAAGAAATATTAAACAGCAGCGGTTGCTGCCCCTGAATCCAGCTTACCCCCGAAATAGTCTGTAGCTGAGTTAGAGTCTGCAGCAGCACAGGGAAGACACTAGGAATAGTCTCCATTCCTGTCAAGGCTCTTTGGGGCTTTCCCTGCTCTTTGAGATCTGTGGACAGTGCACAAGCTAATGAGTTGTAAAGTCTGATTTCAGCCTGTTTTCTATAGTCTGCACCTCACACACATCAATATATGTACAAGTCAGTTAATTATTGTAGTTTTTAAGCCTCCAAAGACAATTCATATGGCCAAAATAATGAGTGTATAGTCTTTGAGCCATTAAAGATTAAAAACTAGCTTGAGTCACCACTCCTGTGTTTCTGTAAATAGCAACAAAAATTCAAAGCCAAGGAAAAAAGTATAAACGAACTATGCCTACAGTCCTCTACCTAGTGAAAGGTGAATAACGGCGTTCAAAGGTGAGACTGCATGGAAGAGGCATCTGACTAGGAAAGAACTAATAGCTTCTAAACCGTGGTTGAGCCTTCTCCTCTGCCTTAACTGGTATTTTATCTGATCCTTTTGTAATCATTCAAATTACCAAGTTTTTCAAAGCACGCTGAGAAACAGTTTGAAATAAAAAAGTGGGAGCAGAAGGAGGAAAGAACTGCATTTCTTGCGGGGCGGGGAGGAGATCAGAATGTTTTATGTTTTATACGGTCTGTCAAATTCTGCCCTGAGAAAGAACATCAATTTAATGAAACGCGTCAGGGATTTCACATAGGACAGCTTTTATTTATTAAACAGGTTGGGGTGGAAATGGGAGGGAAATAAAGGCATTAAATACAACAAAAATAACCAAGTCTTTCTTAAAATAAACAGTATGTCCTGCATGCTGGTAGAGTAGCTCAGATCGCATCATTCTACCAAGACAAATAAGGAGCAGCTACTAGGGCAGATGTATCGCTGTAACGATTTCCCCTCTCCCCTCCCAAGGGATCCTGATGCCTACTAGATCGGGCAATCACCAGAGTATTTAAATTCCTCAAGAAGGGCTCATTTACATTTTGTACGCTGAGGTGCCCGCTGATTTCCTCGGAAGGGCTCTCCTGCTGCTTGCTGCGGGCCAGGCTCCCGCTGTGGGGCTCCCTCTGGCCAGGGTAATGCGGTTTTTGCACAGAAGGCACCAGAGCAAGAGCCAGAGGAACCAGCTTAGCTTCCTGGACGTGGCTGCCTCAAGAGCTGATCCTGGCTGAGCACGTAGAAGGGCCTCACGCCCTGATGGGAGCAGAAGGCAGCTCCCAGCTCCCAGCTCCCGAACATGAAGCACGCTGGCGCGGACGCTGCCCAGATCCCAGCACACAGGGGCTGCAGCTCTGCTGAAGCAGGCTTCTCACCCCGCTGGCCCTAAAGGGAGCTGGCAGGGGCCCCAACTCACCGTATTTTCACTTCTACCATTTATTCAATACGTGAGTTCAGGTGAATTGGTGCAGTTAGTTACACTCCGTGCAAGAATGCAGGTCCCCAGCCAGGACCCAGCGTGCCACAGTGCCTAGAAACCAGAGCATGGCACTGGGAGCCGGGCTGCTGGGAGCTCCTCTGCAGGCCCTAGCCCAGGATCACGTGTCGAAAGCCCAGGTACAGTGTTCGGCTCAGGACTAGCACAGGCGGAGGTAGCATGGAGTTCACATGCTCGCTTCACAACACGCTCATCACCCACAGCCCTTCCCTGTCGTCATTGCCACTGCTTCAGAGAGGTATTTGGGTTTCAGGTCTGTTTAAAAAGGTGCCATTTCACATACAAAAACCTACCAGTAAGTAGTACGCAGGCAGTTCTAAAATAATTTTAAAATATAATTTTTCTCTCCATAGTATTTAATTGGAAGAAATAAATGAAAAAAGTCATGAAATATAAGCCAATAAATAAAATAGACCGTTGCTTTCAGTACAGACAGACCTACCCTTGTAACAGAGAACAGAGCGCTATGAAAGATGAAGACTGCATTTTCCATAAACACTATGTTACCTAACAAACAGCTTCTAAATACCAGAATCAACATTTCCAAATACAACACACAGTTAACATGTATTTCAGGCCATTCACATAGCACCTGTTGGGAAGCAGGTTGTTAATCTACAGAAAAAAAAGACTGTATGGATTTCTTTTAGTAGTATCTACAGTCATAAAATGGAAGCGTTCATAAAATCTGTCCACTTGAGCCAAAATAAATTTATAAACTCTCACCCACAGTAAACATTTCAAGTTGAGCCATATTAGGTACAGCAATGATCGCAACCCAAATGCTTTTATCAATAGCCCTTAATGCACTTACATATCCAAATCTTTGTGTATATTATCCCACCACTCAACAGAAGAGCACTCTCCTAAATCAAAAAGAAAACAGTACACAGATGTTAATGCTTGACATGTGAACGTAAAAACAGTGGATACATTAATATTGCATGTAGATATTTTGTTCCTTCACTGATGTGTTAACTTATCGGAAAACTGCACACATCCATTTTAATAAAAGTAACCATTTTCAGTCTCACAGGTTGCCTGTCAAGAATTGGTCTACTGTAACTTAAACATGGTGATTATTATAGGGCAAGTGAGCATTGAATCACTTTGAAATAAGCCTCGTACTAAAATAAAATGCTATTTAGTGTTCTGCAGTTATAATTTTCCAGGCAACTTACTTTAAAGGGAGAAGGGAGCTACATTATTATAAGGAACACTCTGAGAACTTGAAACCTGCTTATGAAACCCAATAATTTGCAATGCTTGGCATCAGATCTGGGAGTCTAACCTCAAAATTCAAATCTCAGTTCCTAATTCAAGACGACATCTGAACGAGAACCATTAACTAAACAGTCCTTCAATGGGGAAAGAGTCCATTCTCAACTTCAATTCAGATCCAGGTTCTGGGCCTCCTGTTTACAATTCCAAATATGCCCAGTCACAGTGTAAAGAGTCTTCATACCAGTTCCTGGGGCCGTCGATGATCCAGTATTTGCTCCATTGTGAAGTTCAAGAAAACAAAAGGGGAGTGAGAATAATTATGTGCAAAAAGTGACATCTCTGAAAGAGGAAACTTCCATGGGAAGAGCTCAGGGGTTACTGCTTATTTCAGTTCAACAGCAGACTGCTGGCAGTGGGAAACGTCATTTTCTCCCAGTTTTTGTAAGGAAGTTCTCAGGTTATACCTTTTTCCTAATCTGTACTGAACTGACACAGATTCTTAGACAACACATTCCAACAGTCTGAACACCTTCCATACAGGTAAATGCAGCCTGGAACACCTGAGTTACCCTTCTCCAAGCTCTTCTCCAAGCAGCTAATAACGATGATTGATCCAGGATGCATACGCCTTAGATAAGGTTTGCGTTAGCCTCACTTTTCTGGTGTTGCTAAGCTAAGTTCTGGTGTTACCACTGATCAATTGTTTCAGGTCTTGTGCAAGCTGACCCTCGTTCCCCTACAGAGAAATGAGCTTTGCAGGACTGCAAAACAAAGATTTCATTCATGGGTAGTTATTAATTCAGGATAAGAACATGATTTTCCAGAGATATTCTTAGGAATAGTTTTCCTTCTCATTTTATTGCCATCTGTATAAACAGCAATGCTAGAATTTTTCAAAGAAAAAAAACAGCCAATGTACCCAAATAGGGCAATCAGAAGTCCAAATCAAAGTACTGCTGCAGTGCGTAGCTAGGATTACAGAAGAAACAGGAGTGAGCATATTTAGCCACAAGCATAAGTGAGAATAAACATGAATTCTCTTTAGCTCCTTCAAACCAAGGCACAGAGCAGCTCATCCTGTTCAGCTTTGACCATTTACACCGTTCTAGTGACACAGTGGAGACTGAGAGCAGGGGTAGGTAGTTTGGCGTTTTCATGCCGATGACCTTGCTGCTTGGCCACTAGGATTTGTTTTATCCGGTTCCTTCTGGCTCTTCCTGCGCTGCTCAGGGCAAGCACCTTGCTGATACACAGAGAGACAGGGCTCCCGTCACAGTCCGAACCGAAGATGTGGCCAGCTGCAGGCTGTAACTCGCACCTTGACAGTTGTCCTGGTTTCGGCTGGGATAGCGTTAATTTTCTTCCTAGTAGCTGGCATAGTGCTGTGGTTTGGATTTAGTAGGAGAAGAATGTTGATAACACACTGATGTTTTTAGTTGTTGCTGAGTACTGCTTATGCTAGTCAAGGACTTTTCAGCTTCCCATGCTCTGCCAGGTGCACAAGAAACTGGGAGGGGGCACAGCCAGGACAGCTGACCCAAACTGGCCAAAGGGCTATTCCATACCATATGGCGTCATGCTCAGTATATAAACTGGGGGGGGGGGGGGGGTTGGCCAGGGAGCAGCGATCGCTGCTCGGGAACTGTCTGGGTATCGGTCGGCGGGTGGTGAGCAATTGCATTGTGCATCACTTCCTTTGTATATTATTATTATTATTATATTGTTATTATTTTACTTTATTTTATTTCAATTATTAAACTGTTCTTATCTCAACCCAGGAGTGTTTCTCACTCTTACTCCTCCGATTCTCTCCCCCATCCCATCGGGGTAGGGGGAGTGAGCGAGCGGCTGCGTGGTGCTTAGTTGCTGGCTGGGGCTAAACCACAACAACAGTGCACTATGCCAGCTACTAGGAAGAAAATTAACGCTATCCCAGCCGAAACCAGGACACCCAGCCAGATGGACAGCAACGAGAAGGTCTAAACATGTTTAATGTTGTCAGTGTGAAGGAAGGCTTGGCCAGAGCTACACACGCTGCAAGGAGCATCTAGTGTCAGCAAATCTCAACAGCAGCCCACCTGGGACTTCAAGTCCAGTCACTGAAGGAAACGCATTCTCACAGCTATCACTTATGGTCACTAGTTTCATGCATGCACCATAAAAAGCACAGAGATGGCAAAAATTCATCTAAGACCAGTTCCTGGGCTTTCAATAGACCTGACCCATCTCTAGCAAATCCCCCAGCTATCGTAAACAACACTGGTATAGCTGAACACAGAGTTAGGTGCCCCTTCACGTCAAGTCAGGGTGCTCTCTCTGTCATAGCAGGGCCCAGCTCCCACCATCCCTCACCCAACGTACATACTCAGCTTTCATGTACTTTCCCCAGAGGAGAAAAAACAGGCACAGCGGATAATCCCCTCCAAGGTCTAGACCACATATACTGTATAAACTTGAACTATTTGCATGACTTGACGCAAGGACAATGAGACACACTCTGTCGCACGTACAGCATGACAGTCTGGCTCTTCAGAGTGGGCATCGGCTTTAACCGTCCCACAGTTTCCACTCCATTCCTGGTAGAGATGGTGCCAGCCCACCTTCTGTTTGACTGAGGGTACAAGAGCAACCTCAGCCTGTTCCAGGAAACTCCGCTTCCTTGCTACAACCACACTTTGTACAAGAAGCAACAACCCAGCTGGCAGTCTCCAGCACTGACCCAAACGCTACATTTTACAGACTCAAATACTCTTCCGTCACCCTGCCACTGCCCTTCTTCTGTCAGTACAATAGCTGGCAAAGGACAGCTGTTGCTTTCCAGCTCTCTGCTGACACCTACCTACTTCTCTGTCAAACTCCCAACATGAATTTTTCCCATGCTTCCCAGTCTATGTCCAGTACTGCTGCTAACTGTTGGCAGTAAAAGGACAAAGAGTGTTACAGCAGCCAAAGGTGGGCCACAGGGTACATCTTCCAACTGTAGCAGAGACACCGACGTGTGATGAATCTGAGCAATTCATTACATAATAAAACTTTGGTACCCAAAGGCCAGATTCCCTTCTGAGCATGCAATCTGCTCTATTTTCTGTACGTGAACTATCCATAAATTGCCAGCTCAGCCCACAGATGAGTAAAATTTAACTTACACAATAGCAGATGCTAGGGCTTTTTTTTTTATTTTTTATTTCTTTTTTTTAGGGATTTCACAACAGTAAAATGCACTGTAGAGACAAGATACTGTCATGCTAAATCTGCTTTCTGATCCCACCCCCCCACTGCACATTCCTGAAATAAGTTGACGCTTATTATTTCAGTAGAACGGTGATGTTACATACGCCTCTGTGTACACAGTGGGATAATAAATCTGAATTATTTCTAGATGCTTTGATGCAGACAAATGTTTGAAAGCAAGGAAGTTTTAAAGTTAACTTCCATGTACCCTAAAGTTTTTACTGAACTCAAAGTTTACTTGGCAGCTGCATTTTCCTAGACCTGCCTACTACCTTATAAAGCTATTTATTGCATCAGATGTGAATTGCATGTATTTTCCTGTCACATTCCAGCCTGCCAAAGAAAAGTCCACAGGAGACCTGGTTTTAATCTGTAACCACCTGATCATCACCGTCCTAAGCCTCAGAGTCAGGCTACCCTGAAGCCTGCCTTCTTTCAGGGAAAGCATAAAACTGAACTCATCAGAACCCATCCAAATTGAAAAAAAACCAAAAAACCAAAAAAACAAAACTTGGCACTTTTTTCTTAATTCTACTCACCTATGCTGAAAAGAGACATGTTTACAGAGCTACTTACCAATATCCATTTCATAACTTCTAATTCTTCCATCCTTACTCTGTTTTGTTTGATAAGAATAAGAACTTATTGCTGTTTGATGTTAAATGAACATTTCCTTTCAACCTAGATTGCAAAATAATGTTTGTATGACTGGCCAGATGAGAGCTGAGCATCTTCCCAGATAAAACGTGACATAAAAATATTTTTTTCTGGAAAAATGCATAATTTTAACAGAAATGAGCAGCTCATAACCCATAAAATTCTGTGACTTCTTCCTGTGGTCATTTTAGCAATCACGTGTGTGTTATCCCAGACACACTAGAAAAGGTGCTTACCCAAGGCTGCATGTTTCAGCATCTCATAAAAAAATGTAATCACTCATAATTCAAATTCGAGTATGGTTTTCCAAGCTGAAGCAATTAAAAACTGGTTTGTTTACAGCAGAGAGGAAAATGAGGAATTTTTCCAAGCTATTTGCTAAAAACAACTCTTGGGGCAGATTTTAGATTTAGATGCCTAAAGACACCTAGTGGCATTTTCCTCAATTAGGTGCCAGAGCACTATTAAAACCCAGACAACTATTTGCATTGTTGGGCAATTAAATGCCTCCAAACTCCAGCCCTCCATCCCACGGCACAGGTTAACTTGAAGAAATTCCATCACCCAAATACTTGCATATAAAAATGTTCCATAACAGCTTATGAACAAGGCCATAAAACCCACTGAAGTAGCAGTTACATTTGGCAGTAAGCTACTGAGTAGGACTATCAGAAAGAAAGAGGTACGTACACAGCACGCTAACAGCTATGCCCAAACACTGCTCTTGCTGACAGTATGTTTTCTCATCGCTGAGAGCACTTCTGCCATGTTAAAGTTCTTCAAGAACATCTTACAGAAGTATCAGCCACATCACTTTGTCTTGTTCTTCTGGTAATTAATTCCTCATAGCGCTGGCAAGGGCAGGAGGAGATCTGACTCGGGTAGAATGCTAAATTAAAAATGAGCAAAGCCTTCATTTTTACCAGCAGAAGTTACGAGTCACATTTATCTCCAAGAGTGTGGGAGATCTTTGGGGTTTTTTGCGAGGAGCTCTGAGTCTGGAATCATCCTATAGCAATCACAAACTGTATTTTAGATCTCATATGCACAAGTTTTATGCAAGGTGTGTGAATAAACCCTAACTATTTGTGCATTAACAGTGGTACTAGAGTTAATCCATGGAAGCTACGTGGCAGGCACAGGCCTGCTCATAGGATTATGGCTTGACTTCCATTTTCTCCAGTTCACTACTGGAAGTTGAAGGCACATTATTTTATTTATTTAGGAAAAAGGTTTTCCATTTCTGTGAGCTCCTGTTCTTCAGATGAGAAAACTTGCGTTTCTTCAACAGAAATGTGAAGCCTGTCACTTGACAGGGAGGCCTGCAAGGTACTACGAAAACAACAACCGACCAGTTTTTAACAGATGCAACAGTAAGGTTTGGCCTCCTGCTTTAGCATCCTAAACATAATTTAGTGCATGAGAATATGAAGTGAATTTAAAAACTAAGTGAAAGTCATCTGTTCCATTTGTCTTATTCAAGTGAAGTAAAAAAAGTAAAATACTTCATTTGTGGAAAGCCTTATAGGATAATTATGACAGAAATATTGCAGCTTTGTTATATATCATGATGGAAAACACTGCATTTCAGTGCATCAGGCAAGCTATGCTCATTTTAAATATAAAATATAAGTAGGTACATAGCAAGAGATTTAACCCTGCAAGTCCTCCAGTGGAGGATCCTTAATTGAGTAGCAGTTCAGTTAGATAAACCTGGTCCCAGGGAGTTGTAAGTCCAGGCCATTCCAGCTGTACTGAATATGCACTTACAAAGGAGATCGCCACTGTCCATTTGTCAAATGAGAAAAATCTTTTAAACTGGGATTCTCATAAGAAATATTTCTCTTCCCTTCAGAAGTATGCTAGGCCGATAAACAGAAAAGTACATCTTAGCACAGGACAGATGACAATGGCAATTGTCAGCTCTCAAACACATTTTTATTTATTTGAGAGATTTCTAATATTTTCCATTACTATTGAGGCTACATTCAAATAAATTTATAGGTTAAATTCTGCCTCAAAAACAAACACCCACCTCTCCTTCTAAGTCACTTAGTGAAACCCTCACTGGCACAAAACTTCCACGCACCAATATAAATTATAATGCATATCTGAAAAACAGAATTGGGCTGTGATATTGTATCTTAAGAGAACACAGTCAAAAAATCATAATACCCAAGATATCACTCCTGATAACCTCTGGAAGCCAAAGCCGATACTTTATCGCAGGCCAAAATTTTGTTTTCTTCGTAAGTACACTGCCTTGTTAGTCTAGTGTCACTGCCATAACATTTTATTTAAATAACATTTTGCATCAGGACACATACATAGAACACGAGAATTACACAGGCAACACATTACAACAAGAAACTAAGTCAAGTTTTGAATCACAGCCTCACTGTACAAAAGCAAGATGTCAAAAGACTTGTGGATAAACCTATATTACAACATACCATCCTGTTGTGCCTCAATTCTGTAGCATCTCTGAAGACTTCATCCTCTTACACAGAACTGGTTTTATGCTATTTAGGGACAGCAGGGAATTATTCAATGAAAGTTTTAGATTCAAGGTGGATGATCTGCTTTTGATGCTAGTTTACATTAGGGATAGTTTTGGAGATATAAATAAAGAACTCAATTTTCAAAAGTGAATGTTTCTTTTGAGTACCTTGATTTTAAGATATTCTGTCTGAGAAACCTGAGACCTGATTTTCAAAGTGATACATATTCAACTCCAGGAAAACTGCTAAGAATGACAGGTACTCAGCAACTATGAAATCAAAGCCTATGGTTTGACACACGGTTTTTGAGAACAGAAGCACCCAAGATGTCCCTTCACATTACTTTTCTTTATAGACATAATTAAATTAAATAGCTTGTCTGTGTGTGCTCTTGTCTGTATGCATACGCATATGCATCCCTGACACTGCAGCTTTTAAATCTGAGCAACTTCAGCCAACGCTACGGAACTCTTGGTGAGGTATAAAACTGAATTACCCATAGGTAAACTTAAGCATGTCCATAAATAAGCATATAAATTTAACAAAACTGTGCCCACAAAAAATCAGGCACTGAATTTTCTTGCTTTTGTAAGAGTCCATTAATATATTAGAGGTTTTACATATTTTATACACTCAGATATATACATATATTTTATCAGTAATGTGTGCTTACATACATACATATGCACACATGCAAACATATGTGTACACTTACCACGCACACAGTCACATTCCCTTATCTGCACACATTCAAGTTCTTTATTTTTAAAGAAAATGCCACCATTTAATAAACACTGGAATTGGTTCCAGGTTCTCCAGGATTTTAGAATTATAGAAAAAGGTAACTTCCAGCTGTCATTGCATATGAAAACAAATCAGGACTTTACAACAAAATTAAAATAAAAAGAAAGACCACACACAGCCCTCATGCTACCAGCTTTCCAATTAGGAATCAAGATATTGGAATGAATCTGGTATAAATACTTAAGCAATGGCAGCTTTTTATATGTGTAGTTTTTACAATAAATGTGAATCTTTTGGTAGATAAATTAGTACCAATTTACAGTGAGCAAAAAGTTCTTTCCTAGACAGGTCATTGCTGAGCCCCTTTCTTCTTCTGCTCTAGCTCCTGCAAGCGTTCCTCCCGGCACTGAGCATGCTGCGTTCCCACTTTGTGGGCTGTCTCGGTGGCTGCAATGTCAATTTGTGCATATCGGGATGATCCACTCCCTGAAATACCAAATGGAATCATGTAAAAGACTATATCACTCCCATACTCCTGGGTAAAACTGACCCAGGCTTAAGCTATTGAGACACTTCCACAGATTTCCTAGATGATCTTAGTCTGGTCTTAAAACAAGCTCTATAAAGGCAGTAAGAAGACAACCACAACTAAAAAAAAAAAAACTCAAAAGCTTTTTATGTACATATTTTAGCTATCTGGTTTTCTTCAAATAAGCAAATGAACCACTTGTGTTTCTGCCCCAGGTTTGAATCTCCACCCCTATTCCTCCCAGTAGAAGACAAAATTGAACTCAGCTCTCCCACTTCTGGGTGGCTTCATCAGCAGGCTAATAGTAAGTAAATTAATAACACCTGGTATTTGAAAAGAAAACACCATTGGTAGGGCAGCTGGCAGGGATTCTTCCGTGTCTGGATTAGGCACTCTGTGAACATTTACCAGATCATCCACCTTCAGCCTTTGACAGAATGACACTTTAGTCCAATAACTGGCAATAAGGGAGATAAAAGCTGCTCAGTCTGTTCAGGAGCAGAACAGTTCTATATGGGTGCAGACATACAACTCCAGAAAACTTCAGTATGAAAAAATAAAATATTTATGGTCATTAAAGGCACCTAGGAAGTTATACAAGCTGAGCTTGGGAGGGTAGTTAACATTTAGGAAAGTTTATGTCAGTTTATGGAATCAGCTTTTCATTCTTAATGCCTTGGTTCACTCTCTTTAAAATGAAGATAAAACATCATTTTTATATCTCAACAGGGTGTTGTAAGATAACTACATTAAAGTCTGGGAGAAGCTTATAATTACTTAACTACAGCCATATAAACATCAAAAAAAAAAACCAAAAAAACCCACCCAAACCAATGGGAAAAATGCTACCATTTCAAAGTTAATAAACTTGCTGAAATTAAATGTGTAAAAATTAAAATGGCAATAGCTGAAAACTATATATGGAACTCCCATTAATACCAAATGTGAACAACTAAATGCCAGATCCTGATTAGGGGCTTTCTGTAAGGAGCAATGCATCTCTAAATGACAATACATGGTAGCTATAATGCATGTTTATGTGCTAATTGTCCTAGTTAAGCATTAGAAGTAAAATACCCAGATCCAGACAAAAGAATACAATATTTTAAAAAATTCAAAGACTTGGGCTGGCTTCCTCTCTGTAGCACTCTCACACATACTCATGGAGAGCAGATAGAAGAATACTGTGTTCTGTTCTTAAGCATCTGCCGCGTGGCTCCAGACTCAGTATCTTTAGGAGCAAGCCCTGTACACCTACACCCACAGCCCTGTTTCTGAAGCCAAGCAAGAAAAATTAAGTGTAGTCCTAATATGTGTGACTAAAATCTTGAGAACACGAAGCAAATTACTGTCTGTCAAAATCCACAGACACAGAAATGTTCATTTTAGATGGAGTGCATATACAATGCACCTGTCAGAAGGATGCAACATCTTATAGAACCTCATTACTTAAAAATCTTTTCTGAAAGAGTTGGCAATTACAAGAACTTCCTCAGAAATGTACCAAGGTCCAACTCCTCAGTTAGAAAGATTCCAAGGGTAGATGATGAGAAATTAAGATTCTCCATACCCCACACATTCTGCATTACTGCATCCTTTGCTATTGAAATAGTATTGTAGACTTCCTTACCTCTTATGCTTGTGCTAGGTTCTTGAAGTTCCAACTCCATGTAATGAAGCTGTTTTTTGGAAGTAGGGCTGACAGGAATATTAACATAGGTCGCTGTCTCACTGTGGGGTCGATCTGATGCAGGGACATCAGCTGAATAACCTACTGCCCCTTCTAAAATAAGTAACACGTTATTATAGACACCATTTGCAATGACCAATGATCCATTTCATAAAAACACACTGTCCCATCAAATATTCTGAAGTCAAATGTTCAGCAGCAACAACTCAGCTTGCCAAACAGCACATTGCTCAGTTGTAGATGGGACATGAGAAGACTAAGGTTTCTACAGAAAAGATCCTCAGAGACTGATCAAGTAAGGATCTGTGCAGAAGACCACAGACCACAGCCAGTGATCTCACTGTGTTGTGACAGAAAGCAAACACTATGCAGAAATTTTCAAGCAGAAGCAATGTATGCAACACCACCCCAGACACTACCTTTCAGCTCTAACTCAGGTTAGTAAAGCCTTATGTTAAGCAACGTGTTCTAGGAAGATGTGGACTATTATATCATCCACAAGAGAGCAACCGAAATCACTAGGAGTTCAGAAAGTATGTCCCAAAAACAGGGACTGAAGAACTGTTTCAAGCGAGGGGAAGGCAAGCTTGAAGAGATGTTTACAGCTTCCCTGTACCGAGTTGAGAAAGATGGGAATGATGCCAAGTGGGGACGGACCAAGTAATAAAAGACTTCAATTGCAGGAAAAAAGTAGATCAGATAGTGGGAAAACCTTTCTAATAGTAAAGGTCACAAGAACACTAGAGAAAACCCCCTAGAGGCTGAAGAAGTTCTGCATCTAGAAATTTCTAAAAAAGAAATAGATTAACACCTACTAGGAAACAGTTTTCTATAAAGTGATTCTGACTTAAAGACAACTTTTTTGTCTACTGGATGAATTCTCAAGACCTCTTCTAGCCCTACTTTCAATTTTTCTAATCATCAGAAGTGAAACTAAGAGAGAAGGTAGAAGGTTCCTTTCACTGGGCCAACCAGGCATTTCAGCCTTCAGCCCCTTCCTGATATCAGGCACCTACATCTAGTTTTTCAGTCCATGAATACCAAGGGACTTCCCAGAACCTGGGCTACAGGACACCCAAATACAAACCTGTATTCTCTCTGTGCTCAGGCAAGGCTTTGAGTTACAGTTTCATTGTCCTACTCAGCAGGCTAGTGATCACCTGCCTGTCCAGTTCAGTTGAAGTTTTTACCCTTAAGTCAATTTGAGACAGAGGAGTGCAGAAAAAATGGTATCACTTTCAGGTTCTCCCTTTCCCTGAAGTTCTCCCATTAAGTCCTTCCTTGTCCCCACATAAAACTCTTGTCCAAATCACTGCTTTTCTTTTGTGCCCATTCAGACACTGATGAGATGTGAATGGAGAGGCAGTAAGTGATCAAGCCTTTTACAGCACAGGAGAGAATGACTTCTTATATCCAACCAACAGCAGCTGTGAATAACTATTAAGGGGAATTTTTCTTCTTCTTGGACTGTATTATGAATAGCAGAGGTAACTCATACAAAGTCGGGCAACAGTAAGAGTTGTCAGAGGTTACAGCAGGTTCCAGGATAATGGAATTTCTCCAGGCTTAATCTATTTAAATCAAAGGAGTCCACTACGCAGTCCAAAATTTTAAAAGCCTGGAAAGTTTCTGACAGATTTTTGTAAAGAAAACATAGGAACATCCATGAAGTAACCAAACATTTTTCTGACCGTCAGACTCCAAGTTGTTGTTCCAAAGCCAGGTGTTAGGAACAAAATGAAAAGGAAAAAAATAATCAAAAAGAAGAGATTTCTATACCTTCATCAAACATAATTCTCAGAAATTATTCTCAATTATTCTGTCTAAAGTCTTTCAAAGGATTTTGGCCTGAACGTGCCAAAAGGGATTCAGCAGAACCATAACATTGAAAACCTGCATCCCAAATAGTTAAAGTTGCAAGCAAATGACAATCTTAAGGACTGATACAGTCATGAATAGTCATGAAGGAAATGACAATTTTTAAAGTCCTTCTATATACTGTTAAATTGATGTAGCAGGAGTTTAAGTGAAGCCTCCTCAAAGCTAGCTAGTATGAAAACTTCCCTATAGGGCTAAATAGTTGAAAGGTTTCAGGAAGTTGAAAGTCATACCTGATGCAACAAGCCAGGTGATTTTCCTGAGAACTAAAAAAACACGCATATATTAATTGGTGGGGCTTTGTGCAAGAAAAGCAAAAGCAGCACATAGAGCAAAGAAACGCCTGGCAACAATCAAATATTCTTGCTATATCTTGACTCAAAGGAAAAAACAAACCAAGAACCAAATTGGGCAAACTGGAATGGAAGGAAAGGAAAAGTCTTCTGTTGTTTAGTCTGTGCTGTCTTAACAGAAATTGTGCTTTCTTTGTAAACATAGAAATACCTGGCTTTTCATTTTTCCTTCAAATAAAAAAACCCAACCCTAATTAGGCACTAAAAACTGGCTTGTATTTGTTTGGAGAGGTTTATTTGAAACGCACAAGACAGTGAAAAGCTCCTACTAAGAAAACAAGGCACACACAGAGAGCCTTGGACAAAGACAGTGCTTTCAGCAGTCCGTTCTGGGTGAACAGAGGTAGAAGATGCTTACAAGGGGGGTCAGAAGACCAGCATTTGAGATCATTATGGAGGGAGAATTTGGGAGAAAAACAGACCAAAATGCACAACATTCTGAAAAAATGTTACAACATTCTGAAAAAATTGTGATTGCTTGAAGAGAAAGGGGGAAAAGGTAGGAAGAAAAAAAGATAGTTAAGCAAATAACAGGAGAAGAGTAGAACAGAAAATGCAGTGACACGGAAATGAGGGGGAAAATAAAGGAAAGGATAGTATAATTGGGGAGGGAAGAAGAAAATGATACTTGAAACTGGTGGTTTAGCCTTTCTTTCAGCAAGTGTTAGTTATTCATATTTTCTACCCTATATAGGTGCCATTCTCAGAAATGTGTGGTAAATAATGCAGAAAGAAAACCAACACCCTAAGCACAGCCCCGAGATAAGTGTGTGTGTGTGCGCACGCACGTGTGTGTGAGCATGCCAGTAAAGCTGATGTGTTCAAAGGGCACCACCTCAAAAATAAACATTTAGAAGAGAACGCAACAAAAAAGGAAATGGAAAAAGAAACAGGAGATGGTAGTGTTCTCTAACGCAACTGGCTCCAAAGATCTTTCCTCACCAGGTTCCTCAGGGCTAGTAGGAGTTCCAGGTTCTGCAGGAAGTGTTAGCATCTCATAACCACCTTTAGGACCTAGAATACAGGAACATCATCAATGGCTTTGGATTTAGCAATTTGCACAATGAAAACAAAGTATATCATTTTCTGGTTTTGACTTGCAACCTTCCAATCTGAATAATCATACTGAATAATCTGAGAAAGTATAAACAATGTTTAGTGTTGACTTTTCTGTAGTGGTGATGCCAGCATTTTCTAATGAGTGTAACACCAAGGAAATAAACATTAGGACATTTTTACAAGTATTCACCCTGAAGGCCACCGAAGTCAACAGTGTGTTTTGCTGTACATCAATGTGGGAGCAAAGCTGTGTTGAATGCATGAATCAGGGAGAAGTGCGTGGGTGATCTTGGGATCATCTGGAAGACGCTTGTTAAAATTCCACCTCCAGCTTGATGGATAACTTCTTGATTTCTGACAAAGCTCTGTAAAAAATGCTTAAACTAGCCCTTCCAAAGAAAACTTTGCTTTCCAAGTGCAAATCGTCATCTCTGCAAGAAGCCAGGTTGCACAACATCACCGGTGCTTCCAGAGCACTAAGCTGAAAAAGATGCCCAGGTTCTCTCATGATCTCAGACTCCATCCCAGTTCAAACAGGGCAAGCTAAACGCCTATGCCCACAGAATGAACATATTGGGATTAATTTTGAATGACAAACACTCAATTTTATCTGCAGGTGTCGTTTCTTTCTCTATTATCATGAAAAAGCATCTTTAAAGTGGGGGGATGTGGGGGGGGTGGTTCACCATATCATTGCCAGGGTACAGGATTTCTTATGGCCCAAGGTGGGGGTTTGTTTGGTGGGTGCCCTTTGTTAAAGTGCTGGCAGTATTGTACTGCTGTGAATAAGATTACTGCCTATGCTCTGACACTTATCTCATCTGTCACTGCCTCTTCTAAACTTATCCCATCTGTCAATGCCTTTCTAACAAAAACCCTGCAAAGCAAAAAACCCGAAGAAATACAGAAGTCTTACAATAGGGAATCAAGTCATACATTACCTTTGACATTTTCTGAAGTTTAAAATAATTTAAGTTTAAATTAATTTAAATTTACATGCACATATACCTTGTAACCACTTATACTTACCAGCTTGGAGACTGTGCCCTCTGTGTACTTTCAAAGACCCAGAAGCTGCCATGACAGAAGCACCACCTGTTTTCAAAGAGAGATATTCACATTAAATCTAAATACCTGTTGCTATTATTAGATACCTGCTGTGCATCAGCATTTTTAGTAGATGATTCTGAAACATCAAGAAAAATTTGAATAAGAATTACAAGTCATTGTTCTTCATTTAAGAAGAGTATTCCTTTTTTTTTGCTAAATTCTTTATCCTGAGATTGTGGCACTGTAATCTAATTTTGTTGTTTTCTTTCTTTAGAAAGAAAGGATGCCTTCTATAAAACTTCAGGATACTGGCCTCCCTCTTTGTGGTGAGTGCTACCTTACTCACAGAGATAGTCACCTTGAACTGAGAAGTAAAATGGCAATGAAAACTGAGTGGGGAGTTGCCTTTGCAATCCATAACGTAGCTTTGGCAACCACAAAGTTTAAAATGTTCATTAAAATCTCATCAGACTGGATCCAAAGCCTATTAAAGTTAATGGGAAGACTGTATCACACTTCAGTAGTCCACTGTCCAGTTTTAGACATGCGTGAAATGGGGCAGGGTGAAGGGTAGGCGAAGGATCTAGCTTCCGTGGGGTTTGAATCCAGGTCATAGCTGGCTCTCGTGAAATACCCTTCCAAGTGCTGCAGCCAGGAAAGCTTTACCAAGGGCATGCCAGATGGCACAGTCTCCTTTCCCCAGCCCTATTCAGACCAGCAGGAAGCTGTCCCAGATACTATATCAGGTACCGAAATTTGAGAAAACAAGAGCTAGCAACTTGGAAACCTACAGAGTGGTACGCATGTAGTGTGATTTGTCTACCTACACGTATGCCTTCTTTATTTAACCAGCAAACTAGTCAGCCTTATACCTACCTGTTCAGTTAGCGTTATCCCTATGCAGCCGTGAACGCCTTGTCTCTACTGTTGTCACTCTGGGCACCTTAATCAAGTGGCATTTACTTCCTCACATGAATAATTTCAAGGGAACTTCATGTGCAAGTAAATGGTACTTAACAGAAATAAGGTAGGAGGCTGTGTTTATGAGTAACCCTGCCGCTGGTGACAGGGCAGCTGTGCCGTGTGCTCCTGGGTATTGGGGATCAGGTATAAAATTAACACTCTCTTCCAAACTGATGAATAGTCTCTGAGCAGATGAGACACTTCTCTGCAATTTATTTTTAAAATAGCATCCAAAAATTACTGTAATCGTTACACAACATGAAGAAATTCTATGAAATAAATAGCAGTCTCAAATACCTAAGAAATCTGCATGACCTAGGAACCTAAAGAAAATGGCAATTTCTTATTTTTTCCCCTGTATAAAGTATACATTCATACATTTTTTCTAAATCTAATAATTTCCAAGCTTATAAAATTATTCCTACACTTTTATAAAATAAATCTAAATAAAAACCATAGATTATTTCAACTAATGAGGACAATGGATTAGAAAAAAAATAAACACCTATTTCAGAAGTGCACAACTGAACTAAAACCTTTAGTTTTGTAGTCTTTGTGTACACAAAAGCATATATAGGGTAATCCAAGGCTACAAAAAAAAATTTCAAGCATACCATACTGCAAAACTGATTTTGCATTTTAACAAATGAGATCAGATTATAGAACTTTTACATACTCTGGTGAGGACTTAACCTCTAAAAACATTATCTGAAATTTTGTTTTTAACAAGACTGCTGATAAAAATAAATGCAAAAATACAACAGCCCTGGACTAGCTGATTTACTTATATTTTCACTGTGACTGATTTTCCTTTTTCTCACCTCAGAGCATCCTGTCTCTGCATTATTAAGAATACCAGAATACGCTTTTTGCAGCTGAAAGCCTTATCTTGTTTTGAAGAAAGACCACACCTTTATGCTAATTGCAGCTTCATCACAAAACTAGAGAGGCGCTTGTTTTTTCCCCCTCCCTCAAAAACTTGATATAATTTAGCAGAAATCATTCCAGAGGAAACATGGATTTTTAAGCAACATTTTTAGGATTTTTGAAAAGCACACAGGACAGGAATGGAGATTTAAAACAAAAATGTTCCAATCCATTTACGGTCAAGTTGAAGTTTTCCCATTTGGAGCTCATTTAAAAGAACTGCGTTAATGCTTCAGGATTTGACCTGTTGCATTTTCTGCATTTTCAAATCTGGCAACTAACAAATATTTAGATAGTCAAATCTCTCGTGGAATTTTTTTTAAGCTTTGAACTGCATCGTATAAACACATGTCAACAGAGATCAACCTAGATATTTTCTTCCTTCTTCTTTACAGCTATCATATAAACTGGTTTGTTTCTCATTTATGAATCCTAGGATAACACTTGCAGAAATGGAAAAAGCAAGTTAGCAAGATAAATTTCTGAACATATAAAGCATCCAGCAGGAGATAGACACTCCCTTCCCTCACTCTTTTTGTCTTACAAGGGATTGTTAAGAATAATTTTTTCAGTTTCCCCTGCCATCCAGTTCTGTGTGGCTGACTCGCTCAAGTCTTTGTTAAAACTGAGTAACTCATCAAGAGAGTTATTTCTGTTCTACTTCCTTCAATGTGTAAGAGGAAGAAGATATTCAAAATGTGACAAAATGAAAATATGCTGCAGAACATTTTGCATTCCTACATATGATTAGACTCAAATATCTGATGTAGCTCAATGAAGACAACCACTATTTGAAACATTTTTCTAACTTCATAGTCATTTCTTTATGCCCACTCTTCAAAAAGAAGCACAGTTTACAGCACACGTGGTACAAGGAAGAGCCATGAAAAAAAAAAATAACAGCCATGAAAAAAAAAAAAAACAAATGAGGGAGAAGCTGGAATACATGCTATAAACTGAGCTCAGACAGTTCACATTTTCAAATCCTGTCACCTATCATTACATGGCCAGGGAGTAGACACATGCAATATTACACTGCATTTACCAAGTGATCACTTCTTACTGCCCAGCCTCTACTTTGCCTTCATGGAGTAGGTCACAAACTCTCCAGGTCTGGGCTGTTAAATCTGCTGGCAAGGAGTCAGGACAGAGGAAAACACTATGCTCTATGATAAATTCTTGTTTCTTATTGAATTAAAACTACGTTTATTATGAAGTACTTTGATCCACTCAGTCAAGCCACATTTCCATCTCCTCCTTTGAAAACAGATACCTGGCTTAAAAGAGCATCCAAAACCTAGAGCTACTGATTGACAGAATAAATACTGCAAGTAAACAAGGAGGTTTTTTCATGTAAATATAATAAAAGACTTCCTGGTGCTGTATAATTGCCTTATAAATCTTTCCTAAGTTTGTTACTCGTCAATTTTCGAAGTGATTTCATATGTTTTCTGCTATAAAAATGGCATTATCTGCAATACATAAAAGCTGAAGGGGATGCTTAAAAATGCTTACTTGCTCTGAAGATTTCACTGTATTCGGAAAAGCCTCCTCTCTCTACCAGTCAACTTCAGAAGTATTAAAATCACTCAAAATTAGAAATGCATTCAAGCACAGAGGCTGTTCACATATTGCTCCAAAAAGATGCCTGTTTACTGTGTCCAAAAGAATCACAGAGGATCTAACTACCTCTAGCTATTATTCATCTTCCCATGCTGTAGGGCCACTCCAGCCCAGCCTCCCATCCTTAAAAATGCAAAAGTGTTAAGCTAGAATAATTATCATTTTCCTGTATGAGGAAACTCAGTGTCTGTTTTTTGAAAAAATTACCTTCAAAGATGCTTTACATACATTTGCTCCAAAAATCTTGATGTGTCTGAAGCTCAGGATCTACATTGGCCAAGAATGAATGTCACATAATGAGTTTCCTTAATAGAAAAAAGAAAAAGCTGAAATAATCACTATGTTTGCAAATAAGGTTCCTCACCTTTGTGTTCTAGAAGGCTGGGATACGTAATTTCCCCAGATTTCAGTTGTCAGAGGAGGCATGGGGAAGCAAATCGGGAATACAGAAAAGGCAGGACTAGAGGGTCACTGTGGCAGGGAATTACCACCTTCTGTCACCCCCAAAACAGGGCACAGGAACCTGTTGGACCTACTCAGCCCAGAGGATGAAGCAGCACCATTTGGATCACTCACTAGCATATAGTTTCACTACAGTGACTTTTTTTCCACCCCGCCCTCCTGTCAGGCCCCTAGTAATTCAGAGAGTCACTAAGGCCAAGGTTTAGCTTCTAATTGCAATACATATTTTAATCAGCTTACTTAAACCACTTTTTCTGAGCTCCTCTTTTTCTTCCCCTATGGAATTATTTTGAGTGCACTTATAAAATAAAGCACAATCCAGAAAAAGCATGTCATATTATGGCAGGGGTTTATTAATCAGTTTCTCATTATAATAATGCTCTTCCGTTACAGTGTTTAGCCCTATGAGGTATGACATATTTATGGTGGACACTGTTCACCACACAATCTTTTACTGGCTCAATAAAACTATCATAGCATACTTTGTCCTCCTACATCTGAAGAGCTGACGACACACTTCCTGAAAAAAAATTTGTGAATTATAAATTATTTTCAACCTAAGAAACAACAACCAACACAGTATGGCCCAGATTCTTCTTTCTCACTGCTCTCAATTAATTCCTTGAAAGCTTACTCCTAAGCTTGGAATAGAAGTATCAGGCTGCATAGGTTTGCAATAAAAAATTTAAAAATGCATGAAAGAAAGCCTATTTTTCCATCATAAAAGCTAAGCTGTCAGACAGCTGAGTTCATTTTCAGCACCCATCACCTGTTATATACTTAATTTTATTCTTTCTTTTTATCTCCCTATCTTGACTCCTTATCTACCTAAGAACAATTTATAGAGATACAAAGTTCATAATCAGAATTCAGCTGACATTTCAGCTGAATTCCAATCCACAGCATTGTTTTATGTTTATTCCTTAATTCATCCTCTCAGAACATTTCCCGTCAAGCATTGTGTAGGTCTGGTATTACAAGGAAAGAGGCTGTCAGATAGCAAGAGTGGCTGTTGCAATGCTGATGAATTTGCTCCTATGGAATATGGAAAAAATGGAACTGACAAAAATAAAACAGAATTTAAGAGTCACAAAACAGTATTAAAGTATGCTGCTTCCATGGGAGGATATTTGTTACCTTATTTTCCCATTCAGCTATTGACTTTTGTAATGTCAGAGCCTGAGCACAGAACAACAGTGAGATCAGACCTCCCACTGCAGGTGTTTGATGTGGGTGTTGAAATGCCCAAGGTTGGGTCTGGCTCCTGGGAATGCCTAGGCAACCAGCTTCCCTGTAGCTAATGGGAAGGGACAAAAGTTTCTGAAATATGGTGCATAGAGCCTGCATGAAATGCCTTCTCCAGGGATTGCAGAGGGACCCTAAGCACTTCTGCAAACCTATTCCAGCTCTCGTTTTAGCTTCTCTAAATAGGAGTCTTGGGATTCAGACTGCTCGGTTCACTTGGAAGGGTTGGCAACCAAGGACACAAATAGTGGCATTTCCCCCCCCACCGCCCAAAATAACCTTATGGTTTAAACATCATTGATAAAACAGGAGAGCTGTGACTGAGTTCTACTCAACTGGGAAAATCCAAATATTTTGGAGGAGAGCATGAAGACGTTATGACTAAGGGCTGGAGGTTCCTGTTTAAGCTGTCGCAATGAACTAGAGAGGAGCACAAGATTTAAGTAACAGGCCTAAATCACAGTGAGAAACACCACAGCTGTTAGGAAATACATTCTAAATTGAAGAATAGCAAAGGACTTCAGATGATTTAGGGTGGATTAAGGATTCTCATTGCAGAACATGCTAAACAAACACCTGTCAGGCATACACACAGAAGTACATCCTAACCTCAGGGCAGAGGCTTGAGCTAGACAACCCCTTCAGCCCTGCTTTTCCTACAGTACTTTGATTTATAGTACCAGAAAGATAATCAAGGTAATGACAAGCTCTTCAGCTTACCATTCTGTGAAATGTGCTGTCTTTTGATTCCACCTCTCAACACTGAATGTGCATCTCATTCACGATGCCTTAATTCAAAACACCTAAGCAGCTGCTGAGAAAAGGATCTACATACATATCTCTGAAATTGCATCCACTGGATCGTGCTATAAAATTCCTTAAGCATTCATCAGAAACTCTGTTTCTCATGGTCCCATGAGAACTTCTTAGCCCAAATGTACTAAACCTAGGTGCCTCCAGAATCCAGCAGTCTCAGAAATCAGGAAATCTGAATTACATTTTGAACCTCTATCCTGTCATGGTATTTTAAGGTCCATAATAACCATAAACGCAGTCTATTATACTTAAGAGCAGGCACACCCACATCATACAACTCCGAAGAATCCCTTACCTTGATCTCTAGTACAAAGCTATGATAACAATGGGAACACTTTCCTCCTACAAATGCAAGTGATCTAATTCAGTCTCTCTTTCTAATCAATCTTTACGAAGTTATTTATAACAAAGACAACCAAATTATTTAAACCAGGATTAAATTATTCACCTCAACTTTGTTTTTTCCATCTAGTAATACAATTCAGAATTGTTGCCACTTTTATGAACACTTTTCAGCTTGCCATTAGAATTAGACACATTTCTCTGAAGTTGCTGAGTCTATTGCTCAGCATATATAACTAACAGTAGAAAGAGAATATCATCCCCCACATTCACTACCAATAAACTGAAAAATATTTAAATAATTGATCCTGACACTTTAACTCCATTTCTTGCTACAGAACTGAGGCATTCAAGAGCAAAAATATTGTACAGGACGTGTGGACACCTGTAGCACTGGAAGAAGTGTATTTGAATGAAAATACAGTACAATCCTTTCCATGACAAAAAAGAAATATGTTTATGACTAAGTGGACTGGCACACTAGCAAACATTATAACTGTGTCTTGGGTCATTGTACAATCATTCATGTTAGTAGATGTATCTTGCCAGGTACATGCTCCAGACAGGTTTTGAAAGTAGTTACCTCAAATTAGTGTGCCTTTATGCAAATTAGTGTGCCTTTATGTTATCCTCAACAATGGCTTAAAAAATCATAATGGAGAAACATAGAAAGGTTCTAATGCTCTTCCTTTAGTCCAACAGAACTGTTTCAATGACTGCTCAGCACCTAGGGGCCTTCAGTTAATGGCTTGGATTAAAGATGGTGGAAGCAAAACATTCAAAAGCTACAGTACTGTTTTGAAAGCTTTGCAACACCATGTTCACATATGTAAAAGACAATACTTCAAAATGAAATATCTGAGGATAATAAAAATGTGACAAGACAGAGAAAACATGGGTTTCTTTTGTATTCTGAAAAATAGCCTACTGAAGAATAAAGTTCTACAGATATAGAATGAGAGCATTTGAGAGATGAAACCCCACAAAGATAGCTAAAAACTTCAGTCACTGGCTTTAGTTGCTGCATTTACCTAAAGCATTTATACTTATTCCAAGTATTCAGTTCTTTTCTTAAACAATATTTCCCCAGTGTACCAGACATGAAAACCCACCCACTCAAATTTCTTCAGTCTTGTATCTTCCCTTTCTTTTGATCTAAAAATCTGTCCTGTATTTCTACATTTCCAATTTGCTTAATGATAGGTTTTATCAAAACAGCTAACTCCTTCATCTTCATGAATAGTCTGAGATTAAGTTTTGTCACATATTGTTTACATCCACAATTAATTTGCCACTGAAATTAATGCAGAAATAATGTTGTGCCCACCACACACAGCTATAGACCCAAGTTCCCCTGTATTTACACACAATTTAATCATAAGTGCTCTGGTTTCCTTGGGTTTATTAGAGGACTAGAAAACTGCGTACCAGAAGGAAAGATAAAATTAGAGTTAATGATCCAATTTGTGCTTCTACTTGCACGTCTATAAATCAAGTAATTCCACTGACTCAAGTGGAATAACTAGGAACAAAATCTGCTAACTGCTTCTGGATTTTCTCCTGCTAAGACAGACAAAGGAATAGAGTTACTTGTGACCTTCTCCAGAGACATCTCCTGATCCTAGGTATCTTACTGGATTTGTTCACACAAGTAGGAATCAGCTACACTTGACGTATTTGCCGAGTTTTTTAAAAGTAATAAAGCAAGCCAAGCACAAAAAGCTGTTCTATGTCTATTGGAAGCAGGCAACCTGATAATTTAATGGGTATACTGAATTATCAGGAAAACAGTTTAAGGAATATAAAGGTGCTAAGGTGCTAAAAAAATTCTTTGCACAGATCTCTCAAAGGAACAAGATGGAGACAGTACACAAAACCAAAGGCTTACCAAATGTTATCTTTGAAGTAAAATGGTGATACAAAAGGTGCCAGACCAGTTTGGCTACATCAAACACAGAACTCCAGATGGCCAACACATTCTACTGATAGGCAGATTTACAATGCAGAGATAGTCAGCGTGTTACCTTTGCCTAAATAATCTTTCCAGGCCAGATACTCAGCTTCCTCCTTTACTGATTTTGTTGGTCGGTCAGTAGTTCCACTGACATGAGAGAAGCATCTCCATGTTCCCTCTGATAAGGAAGCATTCCTGTGTTTTTGTGTTATATAGAAAACTGGGTATACACACTGAACATATAAATCAAGTTTCCCCTTGGTGTTAATATAACCTAAAAAGAACACTTTCTTGACATTCTTCGACTAAGTAGAAAAAGCACTAAAACTTTATATGGAAACTGACAACTTTACACCTCTTTAGATTACAAAAGGAAGGGAAAAACAAATATATTAATCTTTGCAACCAAAGATACTACAGATCACAATGTATTTCATAATTGTCAGGCATGAACTGCAGCAGCACAAACTACCCATAGACAGGATACCTCCCAATATAGTCTTTAGTTCTGCTTCCATAAATCTGTTTCTCTTATCACAATTTGGGACTTAAGCATTATTCTTTAACAAAGCAAAAAACTAAACGGCTCCTACCTGGTATAGCTGGTAAGACTCCAGACTGTAATATTGCTGTTCCCTAAAGAAAACAGAAAATTTTAGAATGAAAAATCTTTACAAGAAATAGAAACTTTACAAAATATAGGAAGAATGGCAGAGAAATCACTTCATCATCACAAAAGCTTAACAGGTGGTTTTAAAATCCAGAACAGACACAAAGGTTTTCAGACTTAAAGATGTTCAGAACATGCGTAAGTTGCAAAACCTTTGTGTACCTTAGTAAAGGCTAATTAACTTGACTTTGGGTGCTTTGCAACAACTGTAGCAGGCATGGTGAAGCTTAGCACTATTGAATCACCCTTGAATTAAACAGCAAAAAGCAAGAATATTTGATATTCAGAGGCAGATGACACTAAGTTGGAGTAAGATATGTAAATTAAGGCCATGCCTATATTTGCTCAGAATGGTAGGTGCTGCGAACAGACCGAAGCCTGGTGTGCTTGTGACTCAGCTCCATAAAACCAATATATTTTATCCTTGAATTCAGACTGCCTACAAATCCCACCTGTGACATCCGAGACTTTCTAGGAAAGCTTTGTGCCATCTCAGATGCTTCACATTGCCCGTACTATGTTGGTACCATGGCAAGTAGGGCACATCAAAGCAGTCCGGCCTAGAGAACCAGTGCCCATTCATGCTCAGGAGCAAGCGCGTTCCAAAGCATGCCTGCAGGCCAGGTTTCTCCCCAGCTACACTATCTATGTCATTCAAAGCTGATTTGGAGGACACTCTGGCACTTCCGTCTCCAGATGGTATCAAGGCTGCTCCTGCACTGCAACATCAAGGTAGGCTGTGAAGTCAGTCTGGCCTGTGCTACAGACCACCACCCTGCCAGAAAGGTCTCTCTGATTTCTGTGACCTTGGCGAGAGCAAGAATTCATCATCATGCTCCATTCACTCTTTTCAATAAATAAACGTGTCTTCTGGACTTCAAAGTGAAAAAACACTATATACCTATTAGAGCTGAGCAATAACCCTGTTCAATTCCAAAGCAATAAAATTCCATTTTATATAACACCTGACAGTCATTTTCTTCACCTAAATACACAGATTGTGACCTCTGATAACTCTCCATTTCCTATGCTTTCTTATAAATTGGTGGCTTTTCAGACACACTCAGGAGTTTACATATATCTTCCCCCTCTACGGGCACTGTGCTGACTTCCCAAAATTTCTCAACAGAAAACAAAATAGATCATTTACTTATTATCCATGCAGAAGTTCAAGTCATACTAATTCCTGCACAACATTTTCTTAAGGCAAACATATTAAGATGTAAAGCTCGTTACATGTGACCATCACGAAAAAATGTCAGAGCTATCAACTAGATCCAACTTCAGTTAAAGTAGGTGGAAAGGCTTTTTTTTGGTTTTGATGGACCTTGCAATGAAACAGAAAAAGATTAGAAAAGATTACACTGATTATGCTTCAGCCAATAAAATATACATTAAAAGAGCTTAGAATGAACAATTGGGGTACGGGGGTGGTGTAAGGTTTTTTTCAAATACAGTTTTGAAATCTGCAACACAGAACAACTTTCAACAGTGGAATAACACACAACATACGGGATGTTTCTGCCTAATCCTATTGCAAGCATGGAATCTACAGCATCAGTATTTACTTGGGCTTTAATGCTAGCTGAATATTTTAATACATGAGACACTGAATTTGAGCAACTGTTTAGAGTAGAAGGGAGGGGGAGGAAATCAGAAACATGGCCAAGAATTCACTTCTGAAACAGAAAAAACATCCCACAGCATTTCAGAAAAAGAGCATTTTATTAATTTAACCATAGTGGATGTTATTTGTTTCTATAGTTACTGTGTGCCACCACAGAAGTTGCTGCTTTCATTTGGGGAATATGCAGAAGTATCTGCACAGATAAAGGACAGAGGAGTTTATGATTCCATTATGAGCAATGTTCTGTATATTTAGGTAACAATATTTTTCCATTACAATAGAATTCCTATGAATTTTTTGTCGCTATTATTTAGAGCAGACTTGAAAAATGCTTTTTTCATACCCTCAGTAACTTATTAGGGGTTTACTAATACAGAACATCAAAAAATAATTTCCCTGACTTTGGTTATGTCTGTGAATGTAAAGCAGATTATGCTGCCTCTGAAGGTAGCATCTGCTAGCTTACTTAATGGAATAGAAAGTGGCAGACTGCAGTGTTGAAATGCATAAAAATCAGATATTGCTAATGAGAAAAGATCTCACAACTTTCTGGCAACTTTCTTGCTTTTAAAACCAGCAAATTAGATTAGATTATACTTGACAAAGAAAGATGCAAAAAGGCAAACAGAAGTTAGATGTATGAAATTACATCAGATGTGGGACACTGATAAAATACCATTGAAATTATAGTGAATAGATGAAAGACAACAAATAACTAAAAGAAACAGATGTGATTAGATAAAAAAATGAGTCTGAGATAATAACAAAAATAAAAACAGTCTTTTGTTATCAAGCAATTTTTCCAGTCTATAAGGTTGTAGTCTTCATTTCCATTTCAATATGTCATATTCTATTATTTCTGCAACTCTGAGGCCTGCTGCTGCAATCCTTTGTAAGAGAGAGACTTTGCTAACTTACGGCGGCTACCACTAAGGCAACTCAGTAGAAAGAACAGTATCAGAGACTTAAAAGCTATCTTTTTAATTCTACAAAACTCAGGCAAAAGACGCTTTTGTCTGTAGGAGAAACTTTTTAAATTATTATGGCATAATGTACAAATGTAAATGCATGGTTTTCAAATGCAAACTATAATACATATCTCGACCTACCATATGATTACACCAAAGAAGAAAAGGGCTAAGTGACCTCACTCAAATAATATGCTTTTGTTATGCCTGCTGTAATATTCAGACAATAACTAACAAAGCGAGTATCTAAGTCCCACATACCTCATCATATTGCTCATATTTAATAAGTTAAATATCTTTCTAATGTAGATTCTTTCATCTGTGGCCTAAGAGCTGAGTGCTGAAGTATGTGATACATGGTTGTTAGTTCAAACAACCTCACCACTACAACACCCGCAGTAAACGGATATGTACCACTTGCATATCACACATCATGAACTACATGTCCAGGGCTATTTTAACTCTGGTAGTGATCTGGCTGCTGTCAGATGACATTCATTTTTGATGTTCTGCTTCCAAATATCTTGGGTAGGAGTCAATGATAGATGTTAGAAGAACCCACTAGTTTGATATGCTGGATCATTATTCATAGATTAGCTCTGTTACCCTAAACAGCTAAACAGAACCTAAGCCTTGGCATTTATTTCTGTGTGTGCAAATAACCATCACAGTACATAATCCTTTTGACAATCAAGATGGCATTACTCCCGCCCCCCCAGCCCTGGGTATATTTGATATATCTTTGTCTGTCTTTCCTCTATTTTTCTCTTAAAATTTCATTTGACTTCATTCAATGTTTCATTCACTTTAAATTTCATGAAATATGTGATTTACCAGATCAGTTCTCATTTTAAAAAATTACCAGATGCAAATACTGTCCCATATAAAGAGCAGTCTGCCTACTTTTCTCTATATACTCAAATCACTTTCCATGGACTACATACCCAATCCTGCTCTGCTGTTGCCAATGGGCATTTTAGTCTTTGGACACAAGATCAGCCCCAAAGTCCAGATCTTCCAGTATAAGCTCCAAAGCAAGGAGCAAAGATTACTGTACTGTGCAATTTCCTATTGTTGGAAGACGTTTGCCAGATTCATAGTGACAAGAAGCATCACAATTGCTTTGAAAGCTTATCTCTGTGGCGTAAAAAAGGAGCCAGGATCTTACGATGGACAGATGGACAGAAAAAAATAAAGGAAAATATTGTCTTAAGGCTAATCCCTCTCATTACTGGCTCTAAGGGTAGGAACTGATAGATAGCTGTTCCATGTAAAACATGTATTTTCAAAAAACAAAAACATTTTTGTTCCATATTTTCCCTCCTAAAAAGGAGGAAACCACACTTCCAAGAAAAAGTAGATTAGCTTCTGTAGATTGCAATGCTGAGCTGGGCTCCATCATCACTGGCAAAAGGAATGAAATGCCATTTGCCTGATAACTGTCAACGTTTCAGACACACCTCATCAGTCACACCTTATGTCATTCCCTTTGTGTATCTTTAGAAATAAAGCTTTTCTTTCAGCTCATCTAAGTTTGGCAGCTTTTTATAGCTCCATTATTCTGAACCTAGCAAGAGTTAGAGTTCTCAGTACAGGAAAGATATGGACCTGTTGGAGGGGGCCCAGAGGAGGACCACAAAAATGATCAGAGGGCTGGAACACCTCTCCTATGAGAAAAGGTTGACAGAGTTGGGGTTGCTCAGGCTGGAGAAGAGAAGGTTGCAGGAAGACCCGATTGTTGCCTTTCAATACTTAAAGGGGACCTATAGGAAAGATGAGGACAGACTTTTTAGTAGGGTCTGTTGCAATAGGACAAGGGGTAATGGTTTTCAACTAGACATAGGTAGATTCAGACTGGATATAAGACAGACATTTTTTACAATGAGGGTAGTGAAACACTGGCACAGGTTGTCCAGAGAGATGGTAGATGCCCTGTCCCTGGAAACATTCAAGGTCAGGTTGGATGGGGCTCTGAGCAACCTGATCTGGTTAAAGCTGTCCCTGCTCACTGCAGGGGGGTTGGGCTAGATGGCCTTCAAAGGTCCCTCCAACCCAAACTATTCTATGATTCTATGTTTTGTAGGTGTCATTTGCTTTAGTCTAAGCACATGTATGAAGTTTTGCCCCAGTCTGGGTCCCCAGACTGGAAGAAGAAAGGCTCAACATAAATTAGAGGCTCCCAGATTCTTCTTGTAATGAAAGAGGAATTCATACTCAACAGCAATAGAAGCAACTATTTGCACTCTGAGATTTTTATTCAGCACATACCAAAAATGCACTCATAAACAGAGACAATGGATTGCAACATTGATCAGCTGCTTAATTTTCATGGAGAATATGATCTAGATTTTTTCTCCTCTCCCTTCCTTTATTTTAAAGCTATTGTGCAGTATCAAGACTGTGCAAAACATCCATTTTTTCAAGAGAAAACCATCGAAATCATGACTCAAAATCCAGAGGATTGTCCCTGAAAAGCAGAAAATGTAAAGTAGACTTTTCTAACAATGAACAAACACTCTCATGCCTGCTGTATATAGCTGGTGGCCCTTCATCACAATCCCTCTGACTGCTTCACATAGTTTGTATGTAGAGGGAGGCAGCAGATTACAGTTACATTATATAGTTTATGACAATAGTATCTTGAACTGTCAGCAACTTCACAAAGGAGCAAAGGACACAACGAGAAATTCTAAATGAAGATTTTGAATCAGCACTGATTGCTTTTAGAAAATGGAAAAGAAAAAATCTTTAACATGTCTGAAGTTCTGCAAAGCTCAGATATTTCAGCAAAAAGAAACCAGTCCCTAATGAAACTGACAGTTAAGGTACTTTCCTCGTGAGGATTAAAAGACTATGACTTATTCTTGGAGCAAATCACCAGAAAACTTTAAAGCTGGAATGCTTAGGCTGCCACAGGAAAAAAAGAGTTCCCAGGAAAGGTCAATAAATACAGACACATGGAACGACCTTTAAAGGTCATCTGCTCTGATGGGCTGTTTCACAATGCCCAGCAGTTGATCAGGTTCTGAATAAAAGATGCAAACTTATTAAACTCTAGGATCCTTTGTAACAACTCCAAATGAAACAGAAACTCCTGTCCATGGCATGCTTCAGGTGCAGGGCTCCAATTTCAGCCACAAACTTCTGATTACTCAGCTTCATCTGTCGCAAGCCAACTGTTGGCTTACAGAAAGATTGCTGAAGTCAGTTCAGAAACATCTCAGTTTGCTCAGCCAAGCCCAAACATCAGCTATTTTCTGAAGCATGAAGCTGGCGATTTCAGTGGCACTGGCAAGCCGTGCTCTGTGTCACATTAAAATACGCCTCCTAAAACCTGTGGGATAATCACAGCTCAACTCGTCTACAAGTTACAGGTGCTGTTTAAACAATAAGAGACGAGAAAGAATGAAAAGTATTGTTACGTTCTAGTCCAAATTTGTATACCCAGCTTCTGTCTCTCACATTTTTACAGAGAAATTCTTCAGGTGTGATTTTGATATGCTTCTGTTGAGAGAGGCCTTCTGCTTCTCACTGTGGGCTTCCCAGCTACCCACAGCCACGAGCCATTTGTCACCCAATCCAGAATACGACCATTGGCATCAGAGTATGACCATTAGCTCAAAAAATGACACTACTTCCCTTTAGCATACTCCGAAACTGTCCGCTCAAGGGAGAGAAAGAAAAGCTGGGCTGAGTCCTCTGCCACGGCTACCACAAAAGCCAGTACCTGGATCCAGCTGCCCAGCCTCTGCCCTGAGATAAAAGCCATCTCCAGCTGCCAGCTAGCAGCAACAGCCCTGAAATTCAGATGGTAGGAGTCTCGGATGCAATGCTGACGGGTCAAATTTCAAGCTTCTGCTACTGATAATGCATGGGCATGGGGAAGCTGACACAGCAACAAGGAACATGATTTGCTCTTCTTTTACTTTTCAGAAACAGACCTAGAATTTCTACATACCGAAGAGTCACACTAGGATTGTGCTGAGCAACTGGATTGTAATGCAATTACATGGTCACATGTCATTTTTTCCACGGGACATCTGCCTCATTCACTGCACGAGAGGGACACGTGTGGGTAAAATCAAGATGGCATGAGCAACTGTAAATCTGTCAATTCCTTAACAGTGAGGGGTTTAACTTTTCAACCTAAATAACATCCTTTTAACATCACACACATATCTCATCATATACAAAAGTATTCAGACAGAATTCTAGAGGAAACAGCTATGCAATTCCACCCAATACCTATGAAATAACTGGTGTAAACACATCAGTGACATTTGTGTCTGTTTCCAGGCACTACTACAAGCCAACCTTGCATACTTCCAGACTAGACAAAAAACAAAGTCAAGAGCATGTACAGCTGCCCCAAAGCAATAACACTCATGCCAAGTACATAGCAAAGTCTGAAGGCACACGACACCAAACCATCATAACTGTACTAACACCAGTATTAGCTAGACAGCTTATGCTTACAGAGAAATGGCCAAAACCACAACAACTTAAGAAACATAAATAAAACAAAGACACTCTGCCACCTCGCTCAAATACAGATTTTGTTTTTTTCTTACAATATTTGGGACTAATTTACTAAGGTTTGAGTTTCTCACAGTTCTTCAAAAAAATTGATCATTCCAGATCAAACAACACTACTAAATACTTCTGTGAATTTGAGAGTCTGTATTCCTTAACCACAGGTAAAAATCAGAAGCACTGGTTTCTATACAGGTAGCAGCACTTTGTTATTTCATGGATGTTTTGTAAGGACAGATAGAGTGACAAGCTACAGAGAGAGGTACTGCAGTAGCAAACCCTCTAGGTACATCTATATAAGCAACTCAAATGAAAAGCTGGACACTAATGGTAATGAATATTACTGAACAGATGAACTCATCCAAGCTTCCTGACAGACCTCACAGCACAAAGACACTGGAGTATGATCAGAACATTTTTCAATCCCGGTTCATGATACAGGAGGACTTTCACAGCAGGAGCCATGACTGGGCTGAAGAATTCAGCCAGCCAGAAGAAACAGCTAAGCCAGACATAGCAAATTGCCTCTGAGACCAATTTTAATTCAATGTATTTGATAAACATGGCCAGAATTGGTGCAGAAATTAGAAGACAGGAACTAAAAACAATTCTTCACAGAAAATAAAACCACCATGAGCAAATGTCATAGGGTATAGTCATCAAACATGACAACTGGGGCATAGCAGCTCCTGATTTCAGAGCACAGAACCCTGAAAAAATACACCTGTGAATTGATGCTAGATACATAATAAAATTTATTAACATCAGCCTTCACTGCCTATCTTTCACTAGATGTACAAGCATTCTGCCACTCAGGACATGAAAGACTCCTTACACAATTGCCATTAAAATAAACCATCTGATATACTCAGCTCAGAAATGATAACTTCTTT